>NC_090448.1:1152502149-1153184649 GCF_031143425.1 Pleurodeles waltl
ATGAGCCAAATGAGGGCATATCCGCTGAGCCTCTATAAGAAGCTATAGCTGCCAAATGGATCTTAATGGATGAGTGACATAGCCAAGCCTTTGAAAGGGTGAGAAGGTATGAGAGAATTTGCTCCGGCTCAATCTTTAATGGATGGAAATTGTTCTGCAGGCACCAGACACAAAGGGGGTCATTCTGACCCTGGCGTCAACGACCGCGGGAGCACCGCCAACAGGCTGGCGGTGCTCCCAAGGGCATTCTGACCGCAGCGGTATGGCCGCGGTCAGAAACGGAAAACCGGCGGTCTCTCGCCGGTTTTCCGCTGCCCTGAGGAATCCTATGCGCCGCCATGGGGATTCCGACCCCCTCACCGCCATCCTGTTCAGGATGGTGGTGAGGGGTGTCGTGGGGCCCCTGGGGGCCCCTAAAAGATTTTCAGTGTCTGCCATGCAGACACTGAAAATCGCGACGGGTGCTACTGCACCCGTCGCACCCTTCGCACTCCGCCGGCTCCATTCGGAGCCGGCTTCCTCGTGGGAAGGGGTTTCCCGCTGGGCTGGCGGGCGGCCTTCTGGCGGTCGCCCGCCAGCCCAGCGGGAAACACAGAATAACCGCGGCGGTCTTCTGACCGCGTAGCGGTATTCTGTTGGGGGAACTTTGGCGGGCGGCGGAGAATCACCCCCAAAATCTCTTCCATTTGAGTCAGTATGTCTTATTTGTACTGTCCGCTCGTGCCCTGGACAAAATCAGTTTATATTCCTCATTAATGTTCATACCCTGGAACTCATGGAACTCAGGAGCCATGCGTGCAATTGCAGAGATGCTGGATGAAGAATCTGACCTTGATTCTTTGTGAGAAGGTTGTGGTTGCAGGGAAGATGCTTGGGATTGGTTACAGACAGGAGCAGAAGCTCTGTGTACCAATACTGCATGGGCCACCTGGGCGCTATGAGTATGTTCTTGCAACCCTCCGACTTCATCTTCCTCAAGAGCCTGGCAATCAATGGGATGGGGGGAAAAGCGTATGCAAAGATCCCAGACCATCTCATCGATCAAGCATTCCCCCACTGCCCCCTGAGTGTATATTGACTGGCATAGAATAGGCATTTGGCGTTCTGATTGTTGGCAAATAAATCCAGGGTCGGCCGTTCCCAGCATAGAAAGATGCTGTCCAGTACCTTCTGGTCGAGTTCCCATTTGTGGCAGTTGTCATCCGTCCTGCTGAGAGAGTCCGCCAGGACATTGTTGAGAGCTGGCAGATGCTCCACTCTGAGGCAAATATTGTGAATATTGGGCAGTGTGAGCCAGTCCCAAAGAGATTGAGCTTCTCTTGAGAGGGAGAGAGATCTTGTTCCTCCTTGTTTGTTGATATAGAACATGCTTGTTGTGTTGACTGTATGGACCGACACCGAAGACCCTGCAATCCGTGGAAGGAATGCCATGAGCGTGAGAAAAATTGCTTTTAATTCCAACAGATTTATGTGCATTCCTCTCTGCGTGTCCGACCGTCTCCCCTGAATGCGCATGTCCTGTAGATGACCTCTCCAACCCTCCAATGAAGCGTCTGTTGTGATAATGAAGTCTGTCATTGGAGTGAGAAAGGTCAATCCTTGAGAAAGATGGTTGGTTTGAGACCACCATCGCAATGTCTCTACTTTCCTCGGTGTAACATTTATCAAATCCTCGAAGGATCCTTGGGATTGGGTCCATTGCAGCTTTAACTCTTGTTGCAAAGGTCTCATTTTCAACCTTGCCAGATGGACTAGGATGATGGATGAAGAGATCATGCCTAGGTGGGACTTGAACAGTCGTACTGAAACAGACCTTCTTCTTGAGATTCTGACAGCCAAGTTGTCTAGTTTTTGCTGCCGTGCCTCTGTGAGGTACGCTTTGCTCTCGATGGTATCGAGTTCTGCACCCAAAAAGACTATCCTGCATGTGGGAAGAGTGACTGTTTTCTGGAAATTCACTGTTAGCCCCAAACTGTGAAATAGTTCTAGGCAGACACTGGTAGCCTTGGATGCCAGCTGCGATGTAGGGGCTTTTATCAGCCAGTCGTCCAGGTATGGGAAGACCTGAACACCCCTGTTGCAGAGAAAGCCTGCTACTGGGGCAAGACATTTTGTGAAAATTTGTGGCGCTGACTTCAAGCCGAATGGGAGGACCGTGAATTGATAATGGGCATCGGCCACAGTGAAGCGGAGATATTTGCCATGCTTTACATGTATCGGTATGTGGAAATAAGCATCCTGGAGATCCATTGTTGTCATGTAATCTCCACGGTTCAAAAGGTGCAGGAAATCCAACAGCGTGATCATCCGAAAGGATTGTTTCCATAAATATTTCTTCAACTTCCTGAGGTCTAGGATTGGCCTCCATTCCCCTGACCTCTTCCTTATTAGAAAGAACAGGGAATAGAACCCGAGCCCTCTGTGCTGCACCGGAACCTCCTCTATCGCTCCCTTGGCGAGCATCAGGAAAACCTCCTGCTGAAGCAAGTGAAGATGAAGCGGTTTGGATTTTTATATATTTTTATATGCAGCACCCATTTGTCCAATGCTATGCTTTTTCAATTCTGGAGGTAATTGGAGATGTTCAGTCCCACTTGATGGCTCTGTGAATACTGTGGAAGCGTAGCCGGTGCCTGACAAGAATCATTGCTTTCGAGGCTGATCCCGGGTTTGGGAACTCTGCTTTCTCCTTCCTCCCTGTCTGGCATATGAAGCGGTGGATGGTTGCCTATATTGCTGCTGATAGGTTGGTCTATACTGAGGCTGTTGATACTGCCTGTGGTAGGAACCTCGAAATGCTGAAAAACCCCTACCACCTGCACCCTGAAAGGGCTGCTTTCGATACTACAAAGTACCCAGGGACCGAGCAGTGTCCGGGTCAGGCTTGATGGCCTGTAATGCGTTGTCTACATGTTTACCGAAGAGAGACTCTCCGTCGTACAGCATGTCTAGAATTCTGGACTGTACCTCTGGTCTGAAAGAGGTCGCTTTTAACCAACCTTGGCGGCATAATACCGCCGCTCCCGCCAGCTGGCGAAAGCCCGTGGAAGTTATATCCAAGGGGCAGTCAATTATTTCCTCAGATGTACGCTCTCCTTCTTGAAGGATCTTTTGTGCCTCCGACTGTTTGCTCTCTGGAATGAGATCCATGAAAGCATTTATATCCGACCACATCTGACGATCATAACGACCCAAAATCGCCAGGGAATTTGGTGCACGAACAGTTATGGCCAACATGGACGAGAATCTCTTGACCACTTTATCCAGTCTTCTTCCTTCCCTATCAGGAGGAGTAGATATAGGTGCTGACGGGTTCTTAGAATACCTTTGGGCAGCATGGCAGATGATGGAGTCTGGTCTTGGATGGCCAGTCAAACATGCCAGAGAGTCCTGTGTTGCCTTATACTTTTTGTTGCACTTCTGTGGAACTGGTAGAACAGTTGCCGGGTTCTGCATGATCTTGATCCCCTCACTCCAAATGAAGTCTATGATAGGGATAGCCCTAACAGACTTTCTTGCTTGTTCCGTAAAGTCATGGAGGAAGCATCCCGACTGTAAGACCGATGTTGGCAAGTGAAAACGTGTGGCCGCCCTATCCATCAAGTTGTGAAAACCACCTATATCCTCCGGTGGAGAATCTGAAGGACGAGGAGGTGGTGGAGAAGAAGTAGGGGCTAGATAGTCGTCCCATTCCTCACTAGGATGCTGTGGTGTTGAAATTTTACCTTCTTCTTCATCCCCAGATGTCAAAACCTCATCTCTAGTGGGAGCGGCTAATGTAGACTGTGGAGTCATCCTAGGAGGTGCTGGAGGTGGAGGTAGACTCCTTGGTGTAACAGGAGAGGTTGGAAGAGGCGGTTGCTCCTCCGCTGCAGCTGGGAACCTCCTTTTATAATCCTGCAACATTGATTGTAAGTCCTGGATCAAGGAGGCAGGCATCTGTACAGTGTCTCTTGGTTGAGGCGGAGGTTCATAATAGCGGCCCTGATGAGAGTAATAAGGCTGGTATTGATCGTACTCATCATCATCATCATCCTCCTCATAATTAACATGCAACTGGGATGGGCTGTGTGCATCACCAAATGGGCCCTCATGTGACTCTTCCCAGTCCAGCAGATGATTAGGCAGCAAGGTTGTTACTTTATTTTGTGAAGTATTGTGAGGATATATTAAGGACCTAAACATTGCTGTGATCTTAACTGTAGAACGAAGATTAGAAGACCCAGAAGAAATAGGAATAACATCCTGCCTCACAGCTACCATTGGCCTCGTCGACGGTGGTCTCGTCGACGATGGTCTCGTAGACGGTGTACTCATAAACGGTGATGTCGCCGACGGTGCTCTCGTCGACGGCGTTGCAGTCAAAGGTATTTTCAGCGACGATGTCGTCAACAACGATGGTCTCGTCATTGATGGCGTCAACATTACCTTCAGAGACATAGGGGGTCATTACAACCCTGGCGGACGGTGTAAAAAGTGGGGTAATACCGCAAACAGGCCGACGGACAAAAAAAGGGAATTATGACCCTGGCGGAAACCGCCAACAAAGACAGCCACTTTAACACACCACCCGCCACGGCGGTACAGACAAGCACCGCGGCGGTCACCGCCAACAGACAGACTGGAGACAATGTACCGCCCACACTATTACAACAGGCCAATCCGCCACCTTTTCCGAGTCGGATTCAAAAACACGGCGGATAAAAACACAGCGGAAACAGCTTTTGCTATGGGAAAACGCTCACCTCAACACATCCCACGAGGAAGGAGGCCACCATGGAGCCGGAATTACAAATATTTCCTGCCCTTGTCTTTCTGCTCATTTACGACCAACAGCGACGTAGGCGCAGAAGATACCGGTGAGTACTGCATCTACGACACAGGGGAGGGGGGAGGCAAAAGTTAGGGGGACCCACCAAACAACCCCACCCCCAGCCTCGCATATTACAACATACACACCAATGCAGTAAAAAAATATCACATTAACAACCCACAATCCCCCCGGAAGAATGCAAAGACAAAGCAAATTTCTGTCAAACATTGTAATGTGCCAATATACATGTCATTAAAAAATATACAGATATATATCTCAAAATCACACATAATAATATATACAATACAAGAAGTAGTGCAGATATGTACATAACAATGTCCGTGCACCAACAGTCCAGAAATGCATGGGCGAGGCCCACAATAGATACCTGACCAAAACCCGAGAGAACACTGCTGGGGCATCAGATAGAAACACTACAGGCACCTCAGGGGGAAGGGAAGGGGGGGTACCTCAGCCACATGAATGCGGAGCCAGATCCACGACAGGGCTACATGCCCATTGATGTATCCTGGGGAGTGCAAAGCCACAGTCTCTCAAGTCTCTACAGTAGGTGGCTTGCCCACTCTGCCATCCTGGGGAGTGCAAAGCCACAGTCTCTCAAGTCTCCACAGTGGGTGGCTTGCCCACTGTACCATCCTGGGGAGTGCAAAGCTACAGTCTCTCAAGTCTCTACAGTAGGTGGCTTGCCCACTCTGCCATCCTGGGGAGTGCAAAGCCACAGTCTCTCAAGTCTCCACAGTGGGTGGCTTGCCCACTGTACCATCCTGGGGAGTGCAAAGCCACAGTCTCTCAAGTCTCCACAGTGGGTGGCTTGCCCACTGTGCCATCCTGGGGAGTGCAAAGCCACAGTCTCACAAGTAGATGCAGGTCTCCACTGGTTCTGGAGGGGGACTGGTGCCCAGACTGGATGAGTCTCCCCGTGAAAGTCCCTGTCCTGTCACTGTCCCAGCTGCACATGGGATAAGGATGCCTGATGTGGCGGTCCATTTATTCCTACACAGTGCATGCCCTGTTCAGCGGTGCTTTGCCATGGCGGTCTTTGCCCTGTTCAGCAGTGCTTTGACATGGCGGTCTTTGCCCTGTTCAGCGGTGCTTTGCCATGGCGGTTCAGGACTGGTCAGCCGTGCTTTGCCATGGCGGTTCAGGACTGTTCAGCGGTGCTTTGCCATGGCGGTCTTTGCCCTGTTCAGCGGTGCTTTGACATGGCGGTCTTTGCCCTGTTCAGCGGTGCTTTGCCATGGCGGTTCAGGACTGTTCAGCGGTGCTTTGCCATGGCGGTTCAGGACTGTTCAGCGGTGCTTTGACATGGCGGGTCTGATACTGACATTGGTGTGTGGCATGACGTTCTCCATACTGGATATTGGTGTGTGGCATGACGATCTCCACACTGGACATTGGTGTGTGGCATGACGATCTCCACACTGGACACTGGTGTGTGGCATGACGATCTCCATACTGGACATTGGTGTGTGGCATGACGATCTCCATACTGGACATTGGTGTGTGGCATGACGTTCCATCATTGGGCAGTCGGGCTGTGGCATCCTGGCCCCTCCTGGGGACTGACTCGGGCGGTGGTCTCCTGACCAGTGACGATACTTGGGCCCTCCTGGGCAATGACTCCGGCGGTGGTCTCCTGACCAGTGAAGATACTTGGGCCCTCCTGGGCAATGACTCTGGCGGTGGTCTCCTGACCAGAAACGATACCTGGGCCCTCCTGGGCTGTGACTCCGGCAGTGGTCTCCGGACCAGTGACAACGGTGCTGGCGGTTGTGTCTGGACCACCGGAAATGATGGCGCAGTTCTCCGCCGTGACACTCACAACAGGCTGGGGAGACTTCCTCTGGACCTTCCCCACCTTTTTTGGAGTAACAGCTGACTCACCAATCGCCTTCGATCCCATTTCACTTGTTGCCCCACCAGGAGTCTTGACACGGTCCCGTCGTCCACTCTCCAATTTCAGATCCTTTACAGGGGGTGGGCTACCAGTGCCTTGGCTCCGGGTCCTACTGCCTGCCCTGGTGGACGGTGCACTCCAAAAACCTGGAACACGCACCACTGGTATTGGAGGCTTTTTGGCTGAGGGGCTACGACGGGACTGATGAATTGGAGGGGGGGGGGGATGGAGGCAAAAAGGTCAATTAGACAGAGGGACAGTTTCTGACGGACACTGGGATGGGTAGCTGGAGGGGGTCTGGGAGTGGAGGAAGAGGAGGTGGTTATAGGAGGTGTCACTTTAGGTGTTTTGGGTGCAGGTGCAGGTACTGGAGGCTGTCGTGAGGTGGATGGATGTTGGGTGAGTGATTGCCGGCGTTTGGGTACTTTGGGAGGGGGCGTCACAGACACACTGGGAGAGGACACAGGGGATGTGTAAATGGCAGTGGAGGTGGTGAGTGCAGGTGAGCGGCGTGTGGTGCTGGGTGTCCTGGTGCGAGTCCTAGTGCCTGTAGATGTAGTGCATGCAGGTGTGTGTGTAGACGAGACTGGGAGGGAGGAGGGAGAAGAGGAGGAGGGGAACACAGTGGAGACAGTGGATGTTGCTGTGTCTGTATGGGTGTGATGCTTGTGTGAGTGCTTGTGGTGTGTGTGGTACCTATGTTTGCTTGAGCTACTTTTGGGTGTTGACTTGTGTGCATGCTGGTCTGTAGGTGTGCTTGGGATGGGCTGGGGTACAGGGGATTGGGTCTGGGTGGAGGAAGTTGGAGGGGGGAGGCTAGACACAGGGACAATGGCTGCCATCAGTGCGGAGGCCAGAGATTGCAGGGTTCACTGACGGGCAGCCTGACCAGAATGAATGCCCTCCAGGAATGCATTACCGTGTTGCAACGCCCTTTCTACACCCTGGATGGCATTCACAATGGTAGACTGCCCAACAGTGAGTGACCTGAGGAGGTCAATGGCCTCCTCACTGAGGGCAGCAGGGGTGACTGGGGCAGGGCTTGAGGTGCCTGGGGCGAAGGTGATGCCCACCCTCCTGGGTGAGCGGGCACGGGGCGAACGCTGAGGCGCTGCTGGGAGGGCGGTGCTGGTAGGGGAGGTGGCGGCTGTACCTGTAGAAGTGGGGGGCACAGATGGTGCCGCCACCACAGGGGAGCTCCCATCGGTGGACGAGTCCGTGTCGCTGGTTGGTGATCCGGTACCCGACGTGAAGCTCCCCTCGCCCTCCGTCCCACTGGTGCATTCAGAGTCTGTGGTGTGGCCCTCCATGGCCATGTGGGATGCAGGTCCCTCGTGCTCCGGTGCCACTGTACCTCCACCTGATGATGCTGATGTACAAAAGTACAGGGAGAGCAAGAAAAGGGGGGGAGACAGAAGAAAGAGAGTTTTAGTGCATGGCACACCGATACCGTTGGCGGACGAGACAGACGCAGCAGCCCCCTGCATAACGCCGTGCTCCTTGCCTCTGCACATGCAATTTCTGGGAAATGGCCTACATGGCAATGGTGGAAATCTGCGCACATGGATGCCACAGGGGCAACTATACCTCAACTTGGCACTCTTCTGAGGTGGGGTAGAGTGCCACATGGCCTACATTACGGATGGGCCTTGCCTACCTAACTCGCCTTGGCCTAGGTACACCCACAGCCCACCTCCCCCACCCAGACCCCTCCACTGCACGCAAAGTCCGCAGAATGAGGTTGTACTCACCCCCTTGTGTCTGCTGTGATGTCCTTAAGCGCCCATCCAACTCCGGGTAGGCCACCGCCAGGATCCGGAACATCAGGGGGGTCATGGTGCGACGGGCACCCCTCCCACGTTGGGAGGCCATCCCCAGCTGAGCTTCCACCGTCTTCATGCTGCAGCGGCGAATGTCCTCCCATCTCTTACAGCAGTGGGTGCCCCGTCTCTGGTGGGCCCCCAGGGTCCGGACCTCCTTGGCGATAGCACGCCAAATATCCTTCTTCTGGTGGGCGCTGACCTACATGACATGCACAAGGAAAGAGGAACAGTCATTACCAACTGCACCGTCAATGTGAGTGGCCCCCTCCCTACTCTGGCCATGTGGCCCATTCATTCCCATGTATTTATGTCCCATGAAGTCTGCCCCCTTCCCTCTTCCATCCAGCCCTCTCCACCCAGGCCTACCCAATACAACGTGCTCCCTGTGCACTCACCTGTTGGTCTGGAGGACCGTAGAGTAGCGTGTACTGGGGGAGGACCCCATCCACAAGTTTCTCCAACTCCTGTGCAGTGAAGGCAGGGGCCCTTTCCCCAGACGCAGCAGCCATTGTTGCTTCTAGACCGAGGTCACAGCAGCACTAGCAGTGTAGGTCCTCTCCTGTCGAAGGTCAGGTATCTAGTGAGTGAACAGATAGAAAATGGCGCTGACGTCCGCGGCGGTGCGCATCATCACCGCCAGCGCACCTGTTCATTGGCTCCTGGGACCCATAGGGTCCAATGTTAACCAATGCAGCATTACGCTGCGGTCTACGACCGCCTACCGCGACGGTGTGCAACGCCAGCGCAGTTACCCCACAATCCCATTGCCCCAGTTTAGAGGTCAGGCAGCCGCCATTTCAGGGGCCCACATGGCTTCATTTACTACTGCGTCACACATAGCTAGGCTTATACTCAACACACATACAGGAAGGGGTTTTGTCTGGTGTAGTCTTGTGTGTAACTGTGGGTACATACCTGGAGGAATAGTGACTGGTTCTTCGCTGTTGTCCTTCTTAGGCACCGTCAGCTGGGACATATGAGAAGATGGCGGAATCCTCTGGTGTACCGACCGCTGGTGGACTTGTTGACAATGGAAGAAAGACATTTAATCGTGACCTACAGGTTTGACCGTGCCACTATCCAGGAACTATCTACCCAGTTGGAGCCAGACCTGATGTCACCAATCCGCCATCCAACTGGATTCCCCCCTGACGTGGAGGTGCTGTCAGTGCTCCATTTCCTTGCAAGTGGGTCATTTCAGACAACAGTGGCCATGGCATCAGGGATGTCCCAGCCTATGTTTTCCGACGTCTTGTCCAGAGTGTTGTCTGCCCTGCTGAAACACGTAAGGAGATACATCATTTTCCCTGAGGTGGAGGATTTGCCTACAGTGAAAGGTGACTTCTATGCCCTTGGACATATCCCCAACGTCACAGGTGCCATTGATGGGACCCATGTAGCTCTGTTCCCCACCGCAGGAGTGAACAGGTGTACAGGAACAGGAAGAGTTATCATTCCATGAATGTAGAAATGGTCTGTTTGGCAGACCAGTACATCTCGCAGGTAAATGCTATGTTCCCTGGCTCAGTGCATGACGCCTACATCCTGCGGATTAGCAGCATCCCTGATATGATGGGTCAACTCCAGAGGCACCGTGTATGGCTATTGGGGGACTCTGGTTACCCCAACCTTTCCTGGCTATTGACCCCAGTGAGGAATCCCAGGACCAGGGCAGAGGAACGGTACAATGATGCCCATGGGCGGACTAAGAGGGTTATCGAACGCACCTTCGGCCTCCTGAAGGCCAGGTTCAGGTGCCTCCATATGACAGGTGGGTCCCTATTCTACTCACCGAAGAAGGTGTGCGACATCATCATCGCCTGCTCCATGCTCCATAATTTGGCATTGCGACGCCAGGTGCCTTTTCTGCAGGAGGATGATCCAGATGACGGTGTTGTAGCAGCTGTGGAGCCTGTAGACAGTGATGAGGATGAAGCTGAAGAAGAAAAAAACGACAACAGGGAGTCAGTCATCCAGCAATATTTCCAGTGAAATACAGGTGAGTACATTTTCAGGTTTAACATTACATTAACTTTCACACGTCTACCTCTATCCTGTAGCTCCACTTCACTCACTATTTGTTAACTGAGTTGTCCCCTTCCATTTCAGTTTCACAAATGTGGTAACCTACGTGTCAACTGCTTGCATCCTTGAAGGGCTTGTGATGTGTGACATAGGTATGTTAGCCTTCCTATGGGTAACCCATTATGACACTGTCATTGATAAAACACAATTACAAATCATAGACTGTCCGTCAGCAACCCTACGATGGTGCCCAGGGCGGAGCCCATGGTCCTGAGCTCCTCCCTGAACCCCAAATAGTGTTCCTCCTGCAGACGCAGGGTCTCCTGCAACTTGTCCAGGACCATGGCCGTCGTCTCCTGGGAGTGGTGGTATGCTCCCATGATGGAGGAGAGGGCCTCGTGGAGAGTTGGTTCCCTTGGCCTGTCCTCCCTCTGTCGCACAGCAGCCCTCCCAGTTCCCCTATGTTCGTGTGCCTCCGTCCCCTGGACCGTGTGCCCACTACCACTGCCCCCAGGTCCCTGTTGTTGTTGGGGGGGGCGGGTTACCCTGGGTGCCCTGTAGTGGTGGACACACCGCTGATTGACCTGTCCTGGGTAGGGAGGTTTGGGACCGCTGGGTGGGTGCTGTGCTGGTGTTACCAGAGGGTGGCAGCTCGGTGTTGGGCTGTGGCTGGGCAAGGGGAACTGACTGTCCTGAGGCCCACGATGGTCCAGGCTGGTCATCAAGATCCAGTAGGGCAGAGCTGCTGTCGTCACTGTGGGCCTCTTCTGGGGGTGGAGTGGTGTTGTCTGGAACCTCTGGTGTGGTGACGTTCTTTCGTGTTCCTGCAGGGGTATAAGAGCATGATTATTGCATGTGTGTGTGTAATGGTGTGCAATGGTTGGGTGTGCGTGAACCCCAGTGCAGGCATTCCTGTGTGGAGGCTTGTGTGCTGATGGTTGGGGTTTGTTCTGGGTATGTGCAGTGGGCATGCTTTAGTGAGGGCTGTCCATGCTTAGTTGTGTCATGCAGGTCTTGGGTTTGGGATGTATAGTATGTGTTCTTAGTACATTAGTGAGGAGTTGAAGTGATAGGGGAGGGTGTGAGGGTGGGGGTGTGTGATAGCATGCAGGTAGGGTGGGGATGTGATATTTCAGATTTGACTTACCAGTGTCCGTTCCTCCAACGACTCCTCCAAGGCCCTCAGGATGCAAGATGGTCAAGACCTGCCGCTCCCATGTTGTTAGTTGTGGGGGAGGAGATGGGGGTCCGCCGCCAGTCCGCTGTACCGCGATGTGGTGCCTGGAGACCGTGGAACGCACCTTCCCCCGTAGGTCGTTCCACCTCTTCCTGATGTCCTCCCTATTTCTTGGGTGCTGTCCCACTGTGTTGACCCTGTCCACTATTCTTTGCCATAGCTCCATCTTCCTGGCTATTGATGTGTGCTGTACCTGTGAGCCAAACAGCTGTGGCTCTACCCGGATTATTTCCTCCACCATGACCCTGAGTTCCTCCTCGGAGAAGCGGGTGTCTTTGGCATGACATGGGGTGGTGTGTGTGATGTGTGGGGTGGTGTATGTGTTGATGAGTGTGGTGAGTGTAGTGGTATGTGGTGTTTTGTGCTTGGATGTTGTGTGGGTGATGGTGTTGTGTGCCTCTGTGTGATGGGGTTGTCTATTCTGTGCTCTCTCTCTGGCCTTCTTTCTGAATTTCTGGTCATAGGGGTTTGTGGGTGATGTGGGTGTGTGTTTTATATTGTGTTGGGTGTGTGGGAGTGGTGTGTGTATGTGTATCAGGTGTGTGTATTTTGAATTGTCCAATGTGGCGGTGTTTTGGAGATGTGTGTGTATTTTGAGCGCGGCGGTGTGTACCGCCAATGGAATACCGCGGTTGAAAGACCGCCGCATGGATTCGTGGGTCGTAATGGCATGGGCGTGTTTCTGTTGGCATGGAGGTGGAGGATTTGTTTCCGCCAGTTTATCGCTGACCTTTGGTGTGCCGGTGTTGTGTGGGTGTCTGAATTTTGGCGGTTTCCGTAATGTGTGTCATAATAGCTGTGGCGGTCTACCGCCGCCGGCGCGGTGTATTGGCGGTCTTCTGCACGGCGGTAAACGCCTTATACCGCCAATGTTGTAATGACCCCCATAGTCTTTTTTGGAGCCTTCGTCGACGATGGTCTAATTGAAGGAATAGGAGCTTTTACCACAGACGTCGACGTAGTCGTAGTCGAAGATGGTCTCGTCAACGAGATGGTGGAGATGGTAGATGTGAAAACCGTTGTCGTCGTCACTGTCATCAACGGTGGTGTCGTCGTCGTCGACTTAAGTTTGATAGAAATCTTTCTAGAGGTGGAAGGCTCAGATGAAGGAGAACGGTGTGATGACTCCTTCTTTCGACAAGGAGAGCATGGCTCCGATGAAATTGAGCCTTGTATGCCTTTTGCACCTTCTTTATGATGCATTTTCTGACGCTTTCTGGATCTTTCAGCCTGTCCCAGGTCCTCAGATATGGAACTTTCATGTGGCCTTTCTGACTCACTCTCCTCACCTCAAGCACGGGATTTCGTCTATAACCATGTCAAAAGTCTACCCTCTCTGTCTCTGAGGGTTTTTGCAGAGAAAGTGCGGCATATCTTGCAGTCCTTCACCTGGTGTTCTGGATACAAGCAGTATAAGCAGTTTTTATGTGGATCATCCACATGCAGCCTTTTCTTGCCACAGGTCTTACAAGGGCAGAAAAGGCCTTCTCTAGAAGAATCTGACATGTTTTTGAAGTTTTCTGAGAGAAAATCTTTCTGACAGAAGTAGAAAACTGAGCAGAGCTCAGGGAGACTCCCTTCACATGACGTGCTGTAGAAAATCTGAGGGAAAGAGCCTCTCTGGAGAGTATTCTAGAGGGTGCTGGTGCCTGATTGGCCAGGAAGAAGGTTTGTGTCATTTTCACAAAAGGACAGAGATAGGCTATATGAGTCATTTGGATTGGCATTATAGCCTATGGGAAAAACTTTTGGTGCTTATTGTTTTTCATGTACTGTGGGACTCCCACTTTGATGACAGGGATGATTCAAGCATGTGAATTTATGAAAGATCCAATACTGGATAAGAAACTATTTAATTTCTTCAAACATTCCACCCACTGCATCTGTGGTGCACTTTATAGAACACTCACAATGTGTGTGGTTTGTTTGTGAATTTGTCTAGACATAGGATGCTTTACTTGAAAGGTAAGCTTCCAGTACAAATTCTGTGCTAGACAGCATGCATGCACCACTGCACCATGGTACAAAGGTCATGTATGGTGCAAAGCAGCCTGTTTGCACACCAGCACAGGGTTATTGAGCAGCATTAGTCGTTTTTGAATAATATAGTTCTACACTGCTTTCTTCTCCAGCTATGCAAAAAAAATTGACCCGAGGTAAGAAACAGCTGGATTCTCTATCCCATGATGCGTGGAACAAGGACGTTCATGTTTGTGATACAATACAATGAAACACCTTGTCATGGGGCTAAACTAGCTAAAGCAGAAAATATCCTTTTGGGAGGACAGCCGTTTTTTTTTGTTTTAAATGAGAGAAGTGAGGTGCCTAGCTGCTCTGCATCAAAAAGGTGAAAGGATGGTGAACAATCCATAGTATCAATAGCAGGCGCCACCCGTCCTTTAGGGCGGAGGAGCCACGCCCCCCTACCCTTTGCCCCTCATGAAGAGTGGCTGTCAGGCTGAACACAGGTCAGTCTGACAGACACTCTTCATTTTCAGCTCAGACAGCCAGGAGTTAGACGGGCGCGTTTTGCGCAGACTCCTGGCTGCCTGAGCTGAACCTTGCTGGGCTGAGGAGGTCACAGCTCCTATGGGCATGACCTTCTCGGCTCAGCCCAGGTGCCTCGAGGCCCTCCCCTGGGTGACAAGGAAAGCGTCACCCATTGACTTCGACCTGGGCGCTTCAGGTTTAAGTCCTGAAGCGTCCAGGGCGAGTGTCAATCAGTGACACTTCATCACAAAGTGGGGTGGGGTCAGCAGTCTCACTGACCCCATCCCACTCTGTGACGAGGCTGGGACTGCTGCCTTTCCTCATTGGCTGATGGCAGCAGTCCCAACCCTCCTGGGACCACGAGGCTGAAGGTAAGTGTGTGTGTGATGTTTTAAAATGAATGCTTGGTGCTTGCGTGCATGTTTGAATGTTATGAGTGTTGTTAATGGATGTGCGTGCGTGTGTGTGTGAAAGAATGAGTGTGTTCTGATCTTTTAAAATGAATGTTTGGTGCGTGCGTGCATGTTTGAATGTTATGAGTGTTAATGGATGTGCGTGCGCGTGTGAAAGAATGAGTGTGTGTGTGTGTGATGTTTTAAAATTATTGTTGGGTGCATGCGTGCATGTTTGAATGTTATGAGTGTAGTTAATGGATGTGTGTGTGTGCGTGAAAGAATGGGTATGTGTGAACTTTTAAAATGAATGTTTGGTGCGTGCGTGCATGTTTGAATTTTACGAGTGTTGTTAATGGATGTGCGTGCGTGCATGCGTGTCTGTATGTGAAAGAATGAGTGTGTGTGTGTGTGTGTGTGTGTGTCCCGCCTGCCCCCTCCCTCCTAAAGCTGCCGGCCCCCACTGTTTGAATGTTATGAGTGTTAATGGATGTGCATGCGTGTGTGAAAGAATGAGTGTGTGTGTGATGTTTTAAAATGAATTTCTGATGGATACAACTACCTGTGGATTCCTCACCTTATGAATTCGTCCTTGCGTCAGCATCCAACGGAAAGTCTTCTTCCTAGCTGTTCACGTCGACGAGGACGTCATAATGGCACGGCTCCACGTTACTCCGTCTGATGTCAACGTGCCAATAAGAGGTCCTCGTCGGCGTACTGACGTCAGTTTTCCTTTTTTCGTGCCTTCGACGCCAAAGTTTTTTCTTCCTGGCTCATTGATAACTGTAGCGCTTTTTGGTGGTTACAATGTCGCCTCCCAAAAAGTCCAGTTTCAAGCCGTGTAGAGAATGCGGGGTCGGATGTCAGTGACCGACCCCCATTCGGATTGTATTTGGTGCCTTAGTTCGGAACATGATGTAGAAGTATGCTCTTCGTGCCAGAGCATGAATCCGAAAGCTCTGAAGGAGCGTGAGGCGAAGCTCTTCTTGGCAAAATCATGACTCTCGGCGCCGTCATGACTCTCTGCGCCGTTCGGAGCGGAGCCGATCGAGGTCTCGATCTTCTCAATGTCAGAAGACATGGGAGATGAGCCCTACAGTTACGCCTCAGCCCGAGAGTCCGGAGTTGTCGCCGGCGCCATCCGTATTTGAGATCGTTCAGGGTAGCCCTCAGTTTTCGCCAGCTTAGAGGGAGCCTGATGTACAGCAGACCTTGTCTCAACAGTACTCGCCTTTCCCGGCTCCAGGAACGGATCCGGCTGCGTTTCTGAATGCAATGTATGCCGTGTCCCAATCCATGGCCCCTGCTGGTGCACCCTGCGGGTCCCACGGGGCCATTGGCGTTTAATTTGGGTTCTCCGGTGCCGTACAAGGCTGCTCCATTCATGCCTTTCTGCCCTTCAGAGACTGGTGGTTCGGCGCCGAGGGTATCCCCTGGCAGGAGTCCTCCTCTGGTGACGATGGATCCTTCATCACGTCAGCCGACTCCTTCTCCGCGTCATCCGACGTTGTTGATGTCCCCATCCAGGGCGGCTCCATCACCTTTCTGCCAACTGACCCCGAGAAGGTCATCGGTTGACTCCGTGTCGGCGCCGGCTCCGGCGTCGGGTGAGTCTAGGAGTCGTCCATCTCTTCCTGGGCACTTTCGGGATTCGAAGTCGTCGGCGTTGATGGATTCTTTGTCGACGCCGGCCTTAGAGACGCATCTTCGATCTCGAAGGAAGGCTTTGAGACTTTTAGAGGAAGAGGAATATAGACAGTTGGAGGAAGGCAAGATTGAGCCTTCGGATGAGTTCCAAGGTCTT
This sequence comes from Pleurodeles waltl, assembly GCF_031143425.1. Classification (NCBI taxonomy): domain Eukaryota; kingdom Metazoa; phylum Chordata; class Amphibia; order Caudata; family Salamandridae; genus Pleurodeles; species Pleurodeles waltl. Next base: position 1,152,518,652 of record NC_090448.1, read on the forward strand.
GCCACTGCAAGTGGTCTGGATACTTCCCCGGAGTGGAACATTGCGTCTCCGGGGGAGGTTACAGAAGAGGCCGCTTCCTTCCATTCAATGGTGAAGAAGGCAGCAGAGTACCTGGATTTACCTTTCTCTGTGGCAGAGGTGAAAACTAACCTGCTCACAGAGGTACTACATCCCTCCTCGTCCAGTGCTGACCCTTTGTTGCCTTTCAATGAGGCTTTAACTGAGCCTATTCTAGACTTGTGGAAGAAGCCAGTAACAACTCCGGCTGTGAACAGGGCAGTGGCGAGGAGACACAGGGGCGCACCAGGAGATCCGGTTTTTCTATCACGACATCCAACTCCGGAAAGCTTAGTAGTACAAGCATCATGGTCTGCAAGGTCTGCTCCTGGGACTTTCCCTGGAGTCCCTACTGATAGAGAGTCCAAAAGGATGGAACAGTCTTCAAAAAAGATCTTTTCATCTTGTAGTATGGCGCTTAAGGCTACTAATTCTACCTGTGTGCTGGGCAGATCCGTCCACGCCCTTATGGACTCCGCTAAAGAGATTGTGAAAGAACTGCCACAAGAGATGCAGAATTCTTTTGGTTCCCTTTTTATGGATGCGCAGGCAGCTGCTCAGCAAATAATACAATCTGGCCTGGACATTTCAGATTCCATAGCCAGGGCCATGGGAACATCTGTGGCTTCTAGGAGGCATGCATGGTTAAGGTCCTCTGGGTTTTCTTTAGATGTTCAATCCACCCTAGTGGATCTACCATTCGATGGAGAGAAGTTGTTTGGGGACATGGCGGACTCTGCCCTTGAACGGCTTAAGGACTGTCGGGCGACAGCTAAGTCCTTGGGCTTACAGACCTCTGCTGCAACGCCTTATAGACCTTTTCGTAGGTTTCGGGGGTTCACTCGAGGCTCTGTCTTTCGGAGGTCGCAGTCCTACGCCCAGCAACCTTCCAATCCGCCCTATCGTGCCTTTAGAGGGCGGGGTAGGGGTAGAGCTAGAGGTCCAGCCCAGCAGTTGTCATCTTCTTCATTCTCCTCTGGTGGACAACAGCAGAAGCAGCCCTAGTTTTCCCCACTTTATCAACTATTCTTCTCCTGTAGGGGGAAGATTAAGTATTTTTCTGCAGAAATGGAAGTCGATTACAACGGACTCGTGGGTGCTAGGAATTGTGGAAAAGGGCTATGCCCTCCCCTTTCCGGAGTTCCCTCCTCCCTCCCCCCCCATCCCTCCTTTTGTTCCGAAGACCATCTTCTGTTGTTACAACAGGAGGTTGTCACCATGTTGGCAAAAGGTGCCATACAGTTGGTGCCTTTGCAGGAAAGGGGTCAGGGGTGTTATTCAAGATATTTCCTGATTCCCAAAGTGGACAGTCGTTTACGGCCGATCCTAGACTTGAGGATTTTGAATTTATTCCTCAAGAAGGAAAAATTCAAAATGCTGACCCTAGCGCAGGTTCTTTTGGCATTGAACGAAGGAGACTGGATGGTGTCTGTCGACTTGCAGGACGCGTACTTTCATGTCCTGATAATCAAGTCGCACAGGAAGTATCACCGGTTTGTGGTCGGAACGCAACACTACCAGTTTGCTGTCCTTCCGTTTGGACTTATTTCAGCACCTCAGGTTTTCACAAAGGTGATGGCAGTTGTTGCAGCACATCTCAGAAAGAGGGAAGTAGTGGTTTTTCCCTACTTGGACGATTGGTTGATCAAAGCCAAGACTCCAGAGCTTGTGTTGTCTCATCTGCGAATGACAACACAGTTGTTGTTCGATCTGGGCTTTTCAGTAAATGTACCCAAATCTCACCTGGAGCCCTCTCAACGCCTCCTGTTCATAGGGGCAGTACTGGACACAGCAATGTTTCGGGCCTTACCCCCGCCTCAGCGGGTTCGGGACATTCAGGCGCTGATTCCATTGTTTCAGGGTGGAGCGGCAGTTCCAGTCCTCAAGGTCTTAAGCCTGCTAGGTCTGTTTGCTTCTTGCATTCTGTTGGTCACTCACGCTCGCTGGCATATGAGGGCTCTTCAGTGGTGCCTCCGCAGGCAGTGGTTCCAGCACAAAGGGGATCTCCGGGTTCAATAAAGATCTCCAAGGACGCTGTAGCGGATCTTCATTGGTGGACAGTGGACGACAACCTTTCCCAAGGAAAACCATTTTCACTACCACCTCCTGTGGCCACACTAATATCGGATGCTTCCACTCTAGGGTGGGGAGTTCATCTGGGGGACCTGGAGGTCAAGGGTCTTTGGTCTCCAGTGGAACAGATGTTGCATATCAATCTGTTGGAATTGAGGGCTGTACGTTTGGCGCTCAAGGCCTTCCTCCCTACCCTTCGCGGTCAGTCAGTTCAGATCTTGACGGACAATACTACCGCGATGTGGTATATAAACAAGCAGGGAGGAGTGGGGTCGTACCTTCTTTGCAGAGAAGCCCTGCGACTCTGGTCCTGGGCTCAGATCCATCAGATTTGCTTAATAGCAAATCATTTGGCCGGAGTTCTGAATGTACGTGCGGACGGTCTCAGTCGTCACTTCTCGATAGATCACGAGTGGCGTCTCCATCCAGACCTGGTCCTCCACATCTTCAGGATGTGGGGCACTCCTCAGGTGGATTTATTCGCCACTCAAGAGAACACGCATTGCCCAATGTTCTGCAGCCTCCGGTATCCATTGCAAGGAGCATTGGGGGATGCGTTTCAGATGTCCTGGAACGGCAAGTTGCTTTACGCGTTTCCCCCCATACCCTTGATTCCTCGGGTTCTGAGGAAGGTTCGTCAAGATCGGGCCCAAGTCATCTTGGTGGCTCCGGACTGGCCGAGAAGGGTATGGTATACAGACCTGCTTCAACTCTCGCTGTGCCCTCCGCTCCGTCTCCCGCTCAGGGCAGACCTCCTCTCACAGTCACAGGGGCAGGTTCTACACCCCCACTTCCAGAGCCTGCACCTTCATGCCTGGAGATTGAACGGGGCAACCTGAGTTCGTTTTCTCTCCCACTGGATGTAGTGGATGTTATTCCATCGTCCAGGCGACACTCCACTAAATCCATTTATGCCGGCAGGTGGGCAAAATTTGTGGTTTGGTGTGGGGAGAATCAAAAAGATCCCTTGAAGGCCCACGTTTCTGATATTCTTTTATTTGCTCTTAGTTTGGCAAAGAAAGGCTGTATGGTGACTATGGTTAAGGGCTATTTGGTGGCTCTGTCGGCTTTTCTTTGCCTTCCGGACCAGCCTTCTTTGTTTAAGTCTCCAATTGTAAATAGGTTTCTTAAAGGTTTAGTGAATAAATTTCCTCCTGTGCCCTTTCACATGCCTCAATGAGACTTGAATCTGGTTTTGACGTTCTTGATGGGTTCGCCTTTCGAGCCCATGCACTCATGTCCGTTGAGATATTTGGTATTAAAGACTGTTTTCTTAATTGCGATCACATCTGCTAGGAGAATTGGAGAGCTTCAAGCCCTTTCAGTAAAACCTCCTTTTACCATGTTTTTCCCTGATAAAGTGGTACTGAAAACCAGAGCTGCTTTTCTGCCGAAAGTTGTCACTCCTTTTCATATAGGGCAGTCTATTACCCTATCCTCGTTCTACCCTCCTCCCCACCATTCTAAAGATGAAGAGAGGCTACATAGGCTGGATCCTAAGAGGGCGCTGAGCTTCTACCTGGAGAGGACTAAGGACTTTCGCCTGGATGATCAGCTGTTTGTTGGGTATGTTGGACAGCAAATGGGCAGAGCGGTCCAGAAGCGTACACTCTGCAGGTGGGTCATCTTGTTATTAAGATCTGTTACTCTCTGGCGAAAAAAGTTCCTCCTGAAGGTATCAGGGCCCATTCTACTAGGGCTAAGTCTGCATCCTCGGCCCTAGCGAGAGGAGTTCCGTTAGTAGATATATGCAAAGCGGCAACTTGGGCGTCCCTCCATACCTTCGTAAAACATTATTGTCTAGACTCTGAAGTGAGGAGGGACAGTCATTTTGCTCGTTCGGTATTGCAGGATTTCTTGGTGTAATCAGGCAGGCACCCACTACCGAGTGCGGTACTGCTTGGGACTCTATTCAGAAGGTGAGGAATCCACAGGTAGTTGTATCCATCAGAAGAACAAGTTACTTACCTTCAGTAATGCTTTTTCTGGTGGATACACTAGCTACCTGTGGATTCCTCACGGTCCCTCCCGCCTCCCCGTTGCCTGCCTGATTTCACGGTTATCTTGCAGTAATTGGAAATATGTTTCTTTCTATATTTGTATATACATGTATTTTAAGGTGACAATGTAAATATATAGACTTAATGAACAATGTTATTGTGTCTGCATATATTTATATATTTTTATGGTTTTTGATGGGTCGGTATTCACCTGTTCGCCTCAAAGGCACGAAAAAAATGAGGTGAAACTGACGTCAGTACGCCGACGAGGACCTCTTATTGGCACGTTGACATCAGACGGAGTCACGTGGAGCCGTGCCATTATGACGTTCTCGTCGACGTGAACAGCTAGGAAGAAGACTTTTCGTCGGATGCTGACGCAAGGAAGAATTCATAAGGTGAGGAATCCACAGGTAGCTAGTGTATCCACCAGAAAAAGGGTTACCGAAGGTAAGTAACTTGTTCTTTTGGTGCGTGCGTGCATGTTTGAATGTTATGAGTGTAGTTAATGGATGTGCGTGCGTGTGTGAAAGAATGAGTGTGCGTGAACTTTTAAAATGAATGTTTGGTGTGTGCGTGCATGTTTGAATGTTATGAGTGTTGTTAATGGATGTGCATGCGTGCGTGTCTGTGTGTGACAGAATGTGTGTGTGTATGTGTGTGCTTCTCGCCTGCCCCCCTCCCACCTAAAGCTACCGGGCGCCACTGATCAATAGGCACAAAAGGGCAGGGTGCGCACTTGCGTGAGAGGAGGAGGCATGAACATATATGACGGCGCAATTATGGATGTACCTCACATTAAAAAACCACACAAAACAGAGGCAAGTGGCGGGTTTCCTGGAGAAACTCTGCCCAGCAAGGCATTTTAATGCTTGAACGAGTCTCCTGCTCGGCATTTTCTGCTCGACCAAGTTAACTGTTTGGACAACTTCTCACCTGCAAAATTCATGAAAACTCACGTAATATAAAATTTAAAAATTCATGAATTTCCCAGTCATAATAAAAAAAATGTCTACCGCCTAGTCATTTGAACGACATTTTTTCCTCAGGTACACCGAAAGAACCACTGTGGCGAAACAAAAGACATTGCAATTTTCTGTGCCCTTGTTGGAAATGGCCCTTTTTGCAGGGTTATCCCCAAACATTTTGCCTTCTTCCTCCTATTTTTTTAGGTCTGTTTTTGCTGGTTTATTGTCTCTGCGCACGTTACCACTGCTAATCAGTGCTAAAGTGCAAGTGCTCCCTATAAAGTGTACTGTTGATTGGTTTATCCATGATTGGCATATTTGATTTACTGGTAAGTCCCTAGTAAAGTGCACTAGAGGTGCCCAGGGACTGTAAACCAAATGCTACAAGTGGGCCTGCAGCACTGGTTGTGCCACCCACACCCACAAACATGGCTCAGACCTGCCATTGCAGTGTCTGTGTGTGCAGTTTTAAACTGCCAATTCGTCTTGGCAAGTGTACCCACTTGCAAGGCCTAAACCTTCCTTTCTACTAAATGTCAGGCACCCTTAAGGTAGGCCCTAGGTAGCCCCAGGGGCAAGGTGCAGTGTATGTTTAAGGTAGAACATATACTAGTGTGTTCTATATGTCCTAACAGTGAAATACTGCCAAATTCGGTTTTCACTGTGCAAGGCCTTTCCCTCTCATAGGTTAACATGGGGCCTGCCTTTAAATATCCTTAAAGCGCAGATTCCCTTTGAGAGCAGACACAAAAGTGAAGTTTAGGGTCTCTGAACTCACAATTTAAAAATACATCTTTTAGTGAAGTTGGTTTTTAAATTGTCTGAATGAAAATGCCACTTTTAGAAAGTAGGCATTTTCTTGCTTATACCATTCTGTTACTCTGCCTGTGAATTGTCTGTCTGGGTCACTTTGACAGTTGGGCTGTTTTGCACCTCTCTAGACAGTGACACAAAAGGGGGCGGGTGTAGCCTGCATATCTTGATGAGCCATCTGAGCTAGAGAGGAGGGAGGAGTGGTCGTTCACACCTGAAAGGACTGTGCCTGCCCCCCTACAATGCAGTCTCCGACCCCCTGGTGTGCGTCTGGGGCCTGGCCTGAACAAGGAAGGATCTTGCAAACACTTGAGACCTTGCTTTGAAGTTTGCCAACTTCAAAGGCAGAACTGGGTATAAGAAGACCCAAAACCACAGACCTTTAGAATCTTTCGGGAATCAAGAGGAACCTCTGCCCAGGAGAACAGCTGAAGAGCTGAAGAAGTACTGTCCCTTTGCTGTGTTGCTTTGCTGGACTGGCCTGCAGTTGCTGCTTCTGCCTGAAAAGAGTGCAAAGGGTGAACTTTGCTGTGTGTCCTGCTTGAGGAAATTCTCCAAGGGCTTGGATTAGAGCTTGCCTCCTGTTGGAAGTCTAAGGGACACCAAAGACTTCAGTTTTCTCGACCTGCAACACTGGGAACTGTGTGTTTTGTGCTGTTCAAGAGGAGGAACCACTGCGACGCTTCCAACGATGCCGCTGGCCTGCACCGTGACCTGCCGACGCCACACGGAGTCACACTGCCCCGTTTCGCACCGTGACCCTGGTCTCACCAATGCCGTCATCGGACGACTTCACCGAGCTGCTGCTCGCACTGCGACCTGTGAGCCCCACACCCCAGCATCGCCTGCTCACACCGCAGCCTGGGCATCCCCGATGGCGCCGCTCCTGCTGACACCAGTGCCACTGCCTGCACCATGGCCTATGGACACCGCTTATGAAGTACACAAAGCACCGCCCCATCCCGCACCGCAGCCCCGGTCCACCGACGCCAGCACCATCAGCCCTGTGTCATCACCAGGCATCCTGCCTGCATCGTGGCCTGTGGACACCGCTTGTGAGGGTCACGAAGCACCGTCCAGTTCCGCACCGCTGGCTTGGGCCTACCGACGATAGTGCTTCAGCAACGACGACAGCACTGTCTGGACCGTGACCTGTGGACACCACACGTCACACCGCCCCGCTCACACCGTAGCCCTGGTCTCACCGATGCCGATGGATGCCATCACCGAGCCATTGCCTGCACCGTGACCTGTGGGCACCGCACGTCACATCGTCCCGCTTTGCACCGCAGCCCCAACGCCATCCACGCCAGTGCACCTGACTTCATCAGCCTGGAGTTCGATCTGCAACACGTGTGACCTCAAGGGCACGACGACTCCTGCACGACTCCGGAACTGACACGTGGCGTCAGTGACATCGCTCTCTGGAGCTCACCGCAAGGATCACGACACCCTGCAAATCCAAGGTACTGTTTGCGGGTCTCCCCGACACCGTAGCTGGCCCGCAACGTGGCAGCCGGCCTGCCCTGTTGGTTTTGTTGATCACAACGCCTTGATAGCCCCAGGTGGAGCTATCGACTTCAAAGAACTGTAGTTTTGAGAAAATCTTGCAGAATTCATATTTTTCTTACTGTATGTTGGATTTTTATCGTATTCGGTCTTGTTTTATATATATAGATAAATATTGCCTATTTTTCTAAAACTGGTGTGGTGTTCGTTTGTAGTGTTTTCACTTACTACTGTGCATTATGTGCAAATGCTTTACACATTGCTTCTGAGATAAGCCTGACTGCTCGTGCCAAGCTACCAAGGGGGTGAGCAGGGGTTATCTGAGCGGGTATCTCTCTTATCCTGACTAGAGTGAGGGTCCCTAATTGGACAGGGTGCAAACCGACTGCCAATTAGAGACCCCATTTGTAACAGCCCTCAACCAACTCTCTCTCGAGTTTTGGTTGATTTCACAGTGCAGTGAACGTAGGGTGGTGCTGGTGTCATTAGTAAGTCACTTCAGGGCTGGAAAACGTCACCAGATAGCAAATTAACTTTGGCTCTATAGTGTCAAATTTGTATCATTCCAATTTATACCACGAAAAGCTACTTGGTCTCTCCTGTTTTTTTAAGAAAACTCTGCACTTATGCTGAGCAGTATAAACTTCCAGAGCACTTAGGATATTGGGAAGTACATGGAACAAACTATCCGTTTAAAATGAAGCCACTACCTGCATTGAGAACACTCTCTCGATCATATCATACCTGCTCCTCTCAAGGAAAAGATGTGGGCCTTTCACTGTCAAATTGCTTCTTTTCTATGCATGGGCCATGTTCCACAGAAATACCCTTTCTGAATGCTTGGATTTATATGTTCACTTAATACTAAAACAGTACCCTCTACCTGCTTTTGATATGTTGTCTGTTTTTTGGTTGTCTCTGCATGAGTCATTCTATCTCGGCTTCTGACTTCTGCGAAGATGACGGTGGGGTTTTACACCAAATAGTTTTAGATCCTATTCAAAGTCAAGGTAAACAAAGGAATATAGGCAGGAAAAAAGGCCAGCATCTTGTCACGGAAAATACAGCGTTCAGGCTTAGATCCTTCTACTCCTCAGTATGGTCGGATGGAGAAGAAAGGAGGAGAAGGCAAGGTTCAAATAGAACACATGAAAAATAACTACAGGTAACGTTAAGGCGTGTTGCGCTGGTATCACCTCATGAATACCTAGGTTCTATGCATGATTTACGGTCACAATGGCTGACCAAGGTAGAGCTCCAAAGCTGCTTTAAGCTTTTGCAGGTGGCTCGGCTCCAAATGTGTCATAGCAACATGAAAGAGGCGCTGTCCTGCCCTGCCATAGACCGGCCCTTTATCGGGCATACTAATGAAGCCTGCTGCTGGCAACCAGATTACATCATTTCTTCCCAAGGGAATGTGCAGCATTGCGAAATAAGCTTTGTTCAGTAGGGGAGAAGTTGGCGCAATCCACAAGCTTTGTTCGGGAGGGGAGAAGTTGGCGCAACCCACAACCCTGTCCCCTTTTCCAGGATTGTTTATTTAACGCTTGGCACTAAACTTAAATGTCGAATTTTAAGTGCAAACCGGGCTCTGCCAATCCCCATGGCACTGTTTGTGTAATCTATGTGGATAATATTGGGATGGGGAGAGAAGGGCTTGAACTGAAGAGGGGCTTGAACTGCGTGGGTTTTCAATTCATGAATGCTGAAAGCCTCGGTTAGACTGCAGGACACAGAGACATAGGGCCTGATTCTAACTTTGGAGGACGGTGTTAAACCGTCCCAAAAGTGGCGGATATACCACCTACCGTATTACGAGTTCCATAGGATATAATGGACTCGTAATACGGTCGGTGGTATATCCTCCACTTTTGGGACGGTTTAACACCGTCCTCCAAAGTTAGAATCAGGCCCATATTCTCTTAGGACTGACTCAGGTTTTTACCCTTTCTTTGTCCTAATTCATTGATAAAATGAGAAGACGCACGTATCACAGATGCTGTACACAGCAACAAAGAAGGTGCATGTGACATGTACAGGTATAGGAAACTATATTTAGAGGCTCTGTAATAACTTTGGTTCTGAACAGTAGGTACAAACATGGTAAACACTCTATGTAGATATTACAAGACAGTGGGAGGAGTAAGTTTAGTATGAGGATCAACAGTGGAGTACAAGTGTTGGTATGGTATGTAATAAGCACAGAAATGTTGTGGAAGTGCCTAATTAAAATGATAATTGATAAAACACGTCATGCTGTGCGGTACAAGAAACTACTGGTCAATATTTATCGTGGCTTCAAAAGATTTACTGTAAAGGCGAAGGGCAGGTGTGGACAAATGTCATGCATGTTGAGCATCATACATACCATGCATGCACGCTTGGCTTAGAGAAAGGAACACACTTTGCATTATGATTTACATGGATTACTATTGTATTAGAGAGATCGATTTTCACACGGGAATCCCCTGAAAAGCCAGATGTCTGTAACCAGGCGTGGCACCTCAAGGCCACCGTTGACGCAATTTATCTGTCCAGAGAGTCAGTTGTATCCAGCCCGCATCTGATTGTGAACTTGGCTGCGTCACTCTCATCAGCACCAGCTTGGGAGAGAATAGCTCGGGCTGTGGGAGCACTTGCACGACCCTACCCCATAAAGTATGGGTGTAATGGCCCAAAATGCATGTGATGTTCACAGACTGCAATGCCAGGCTAGAGGAAGAGAACAACTTCTTCCAGAGATGGCCCAGCCTCTTTGATTAGCTATCCGGGGGGGAGCAGAAGGGAAGGCACCATGGTACATTGTGGCTTAGATAACAAGGCTCTCTTGGTGGGATGTTGGGTCAGGAAAGCTGGGTCGATAGGCGCAGTCCTATGGCGGCGGGATTTTGTCCTATTTACAGGAGCCCCTTTGCTGGGCTTGGACCAGGCCCACAGTAGGACATCCGTGAGGGCTATGTTGAAGGCCAAAAGGGATTCTGATGAGGAAGCCCCAGGCTGAAGCACCTCAGTCAGGCAGCCCAAGACCTCAGCTGCTCTCCACACCACCATGGAGTAAGAAGCCCCCTCCTCCATAGCACAGTAGAGGGAGAAAGCATACCAGTGTCAGGGGAGGTATCCTGACCACTGGCTTCGCCCAGTTCCTGAGCCCAGTCCAAACGGTTTTCAAGGTGGAATTCCAAAGGGTCCAGCTACCCCTCCATACCCTCACTGCAGTTATACTCATAGGAATAAGGGTAAACATCCAATCTGGGGACCAGAGTCCCCACGGAAGTCAGGTTCAGCGTTGGCCGATGCCACTCCAGTTCTGTGTCGGAATCGGCGATGAGTATGAAATCGATGCCGCCCGCTGGCCCAGGCGGTGTCGGGAGCGTTGACGCCGGAACCGTCGTCAAGGAAGGTTGCAAGGGTATAACTGATGCCGGTCCGGATGCAGATCCTTGGTGTGGTGAATCCATTTTAGTTCTTATTGGGACTCAGGAGTTTGGCTTGTGCCCCTATCAGCTAGTGACTTTTAACCTACTTAGCCTGCTCTGTTTTATTCCATTTATTTTAATATTTCTTTCAAGATGGCTGTCTTTGTTTATATTAACACTTGTTGGGGATTGTTTATATAATTGTCGACACAAGTCTGCCTCCTTATCAGTTGTTTGGGAACATAACTGCGTCAGGGGGCTGGGCGGACAGTTGTGACTTGTTGTAGGACTGACTCAGTCGCCTGCAAACAAAAGTGATGTTTCCCCTAAACCAGCAATCTAGCCTAGGAGCGAGAGTCCAACTATGTCATTGGGTGCCCTTCAGAGAAGAAGCAACTGTTGCGCATCGTTCAGGTCCCTTCCTACCCTGCGGGGCCTGAAGGCATCCTGGCAGGGCTGGACTGCCCAAAGATGAGGCGCATGGCCTCATAAAATTCTTGTAACTGAACAGCAGCGGCTCCAGCTCCCAAAAACTCTTGGAGGCACGGAGCCAACCCCGAAGCAGTCTCTGAAGACAGAGGCCTAGAGCATGGGCCCTCCTTCTCCCGATCGCATCGTCCAACCAACTGGGTGAAGTCAAAGTACACTTGTGCTTCTTCTAATTCTTCTCCTTACTTGATTGACCTGATGATTTGGAGTGGGACAGGGAGGAGTAACACACATACTAAAATACTGTATAGACAATACTCCACTAGGAGGTGAGTAAACACACTTTTATATACAAATTAGAAGTCAGTGATTAGCATAGAAAGCAAGAGCAAACAGTAAAACAATAGAAAATAGTGAAGGCCCTAGGGGGAGACCAAACCATATACTAAGTAAGTGGAATGTGAAAGCCAGTCCCCCACCCAAGGACGTAGGATCAGTAGGGGGGAGCTAGAGCAACTAGGAAACCCAAAATGTAAGTACCAGGGTGTACCAGGGTGCCCCCCTGTGCAAGGCCCAGACAAAACTGGAAGAAACCAAAGGTGGATCCTGACAGAAGAGGATCTGCAAAAGAAGGGGACCAAGTCCAGTTCGAGTTGGAGTGTCCGGCTGTTGCAGGAGCCACTACCCACCCTTCTGTGGATGCAGGACCAGGTCAATGGTGGATGAAGAAAGTCAGCAGTGCACTACAGGCGCAGCAGAGGAGTTCCAGAAGTGATGCATGTGATGGCTCACGTCAACGTTAAATTTTGCAGATGGTTAGTGGTGCTGCAAAAAACACCAACAAGCCTTGGCAAATGCAAGAGTAGGTGAAGAAGGTTTTGCAAGGCTGAAGAGCACAGCAAGGCCCAGGGAACTTGCCCCAAGGAGGGGAGTCCAAGGTGATCATCAACAGCTGGGAGAGCCACAAGAAGAGCAGGAAGCCCCCACAGGCGACTCACGGGCAGCAGGCACAGGAGTCGCAGTGAGGCCCACGCTGCACACATGAAAGGAGTCCCACGTCACTGGAGCAGCAGGCAGGAGACTGTGTTTCGCAGGAAAGAATGCTGGAAGCCAGGGGTACACGAAGCCCGAAGATCTCTTGGAGGAGGAACAAACAAGCCTTGGAAGCTGCAAGAGTCGCAGTGCACAGGTGTGCTGTCCTGCAAGGATAGACAAGGGCTTACCGTCTCCCAAGCTGGATAGCTGGTAGAGAGGACTAAGGGGACCACTCCAGACCACCACGTGTGATGCAGAATCTATGCAGTTCCGGAGGAGAGAGGATCCATATAGCTGGTCATTGTTGCAGTTGGTGCCTGTCGATGCAGGGGAGTGACTCCTTCAATCCAAGGGATATTCCTCCTTGCTTCTTGCGCAGGCTGAAGACTTGTCGCCCTCAGAGGATGCACAGCCAGGGAAATGTTGCAGTTGTTGGAAGGAGCCATAGAAACAGTGTTGCAGAGTGGAGTATTCACTGAAGTTGAAAATTGTCAGTTCCTGGAATGTCCAGTTACAGTCCCGCTGGCCATAAGATGAAGTAAATGATGCAGAGGAGTCTTGCTGGAATCTTGCTTGTCAAATCTGAGGACCCATCCCAGAGGGAGACCCTAAATAGCCCAAGAAGGGGGACTGGTCACCTAGCAGTGTGACCACCTGTCAGGAGGGGGCTGTGACGTCTCCTGCCTGACCTTCCCACTGTTCTCAGGGGCCTCTGCCCACCTTGGACTCAAAATGGCAGAATAAAGTGACCACCTGGAGGAGCTCTGGGCACCACCCCTGGGGTGGTGATGGACAGGGAAGTGGTCACTCCCTTTTCCATTGTCCAGTTTTGCGCCAGAGCAGGGACCAGGGGTCCCTGGACTGGTGCAAACCGGTTTATGCAAGGAGGGCACCAAATATGGCCTTCAAAGCATTCCGGTGGCTGCCCCTCCCGAGCCATGTAACACCTATTTCCAAAGGGAAGGGGTGTTGCTTCCCTCTCTCAAAGGAAATCCTTTGTTCTGTCTTCCTCTGCTTGAGCTGGTGAAGCAGCAGGAGGGCAGAAACCTGTCTGTGGGGTAGCAGCAGCATGGACTGCCCGGAAAACCCGAGAAGACTGGAGGAGCAATGCTTGGGGTCCTCTAAGGAGCCCCCAAAGTGCATGGAATCATACAACCAATACTGGCAACAGTAATGTGGTTTGATTCCAACATGTTTGATGCCAAACATGTCCAGGTTCAGAGTTACCATTATGTAGCTGGACGTGGGTCCTATGTCCAGTTCACGGGTACAATGGCTTCCCTGTACTTGCAAAGTCCGGTGCAATGGAACTGGAGTTCGTAGGGGCAGCTCTGCTCATGCAGAGGTGCCCTCACACACAGGTAACTGCACCCTGCCTTCTGGGCTAGGAGAGTCTACGATAGGGGTGACTTACAGTGACCTCCTGCAGTGACCTGTATTGAAAGGGGGAATGCACATTTCCATGCAGGCTGCAATGGCAGGCCTGCAGACACATTTTGCATGGGTTTCCATGGGTGGCAAAATCCATGTTGCAGCCCATGGGGAACCCCTGGTTCCCCAGTGCCCTGGGTATCTAATTACCATATACTAGGGGCTTATATGGGGGCACTAGTATGCCAAATGTGGGGTGTGCTAAGTCCTCAGCAACCAAATGTAGAGGGAGAGAGCACAGTCACTGGGGTCCTGGGTAGCAGGATCCCAGAGAACACAGTCAAAACACACTGACAGCAGGCAGAAAGTGGGGGTAACCATGCCAAAAAGGGGGTACTTTCCTACAGCTTTTCTCCATATCTACACGTATGGTGGAGCGGAAAGAAAAGAACTGACATAAGTGCGCCATGGTGGCCCCTATATACGACCCGCAACATCATATCCGCCGACCACGACGCCAACGACGGACGCAGAGTCAACCGGCGCTACCTAACGGTGCGCAAGGGTACTGCTCAAAGAAAAATCTCAGGATCCAGACTGACGCCTGGGTGAAATTCTAACGTAAGGAACTTGCAACTAGAAGTTTCTATCAGATAGCAGTATTCAACGATTTATGTAACAAATTATGGCTAAAACACTCACTTTACTAACGTATCCACATCATTTATTAAGAACCAAAGTTCAGACAATCAGGTGACAGCACCCTCTAGAACCCTCTCCACAAAGGCTCCACTCCCTCAGGTTTTCCAATACAAGTGGAATAATAGAAAGCCAGATAATAAGGGGATCCTCTATGGGGTGATTGGTGTGTCGCATGTGAATCTATGAAAGATACCAATAGTAGAGAACCACAGGTCACAGGTACAAGTGAGTAACTTATTTTCTTCTCCAGGATCAGATCTCTCACAAATTCCCATGCTTGAATCTGACTAGCTGGCAGTTAGCATATTTATATAATTATTACTTATACAATAATAAACTAGCGGATGGTGGGCAATAAAAGAAAATATGGCTCAAAATGTTGAAATAGATAGCACAACACTGCTTGGCCCACAGCCGCATCACTCTGTTCAGAGGAATCCAGGCAGTAACGTTGTGTGAACATGTGCCTGTTCCTCCATGTCAGTGCTCTCAATATTTGTTCAATAGATACACCAGCGACGAGAGCGGTGGTGGTAGACGAAACACTTATAGAATGAGTTTGGCTCCATCCTTTAGTGGTTTTCCAGCTCTGCAATGACAAAATTGTACAGCTGCTGCAATCCATCAGACTATATTTGGCTTGGAAACTGGGAAACTTTTCTGATGGTTTCCATAAGTGACAAAATGCTGATCCGACTTCCTGAACTGTCGTCTTTAGTGTAAGTAAAATTTGAGACATCTTTTAACGTCCAAGGTATGCAAAGATCTTTGTGCCATACTCTGGGGATTTGAAAAGGATGACCTCAAGACAACTGACTCATTTAAATGAAATTCCAATGGAACCTCTGGCATGAACTTCGGATTGGTTCTTAGAAACACACTGTTCTGTCTGAATTTCATGAAGGGCTCTTTAATGGTAAATGCTTGAATGTCACTAATTCTCCAACATGACTGCTAGTAAGAGCCGTTTCTATTTTAAGAATTTTAGATCTGCTTTATCAATTGGTTGAAATGGAGCTTTCATCAGTTGTCTAAGCACTATGTTAAGGTGCCAAGATGGAGGAGGTTTCTTAGGACAAAATACTCTGAAAAAAGGCCTTTGAGAAATTTCTTGATTACTCTGCTAGACTATAGTGGCAGCAAGTTATTCGATCTTCTGAATCTTGTGACTGATGCTACATGAACTTTAATGGAAGTGTGAGCCAAACCCTATCTTGTTAACAGGAGAAGTTAAGGAAGAATTTGTTCCAATGGTACTGAAATGCAATCTGGCAAAATTAGATAATACCTATGCTCTATTTTGTGGTAGTGTGGTCGAGCAGTAGGCTTATCAGAGGGTAGTGTTAAGCATTTGTTGTACACACACAGGCAATAAATGAGAACACACACTCAAAGACTTAACTCCAGGCCGATAGGTTTTTATAGAGAAAAATATTATTTTCTTAATCTATTTTAGAACCACAAGATTCAGAATTCAAGTAAGTACATAAATTGTAAGGTACTTGGCATAGGTAAATATGGAACTTTGATTTAAAACAGTAATGCACACAGTTTTGGCAAAAATGGCCAATAGCTATTTTAACAGTGGACACAGTGCAACCATCAACAGTTCTTTGGGGGGGGGGGTAAGTATTGGTTAGTTTTTCAGGTAAGTAAGGTAAGTAAGTAAGTTCATTCTCCAGGGCATAGGCAGCCCACCATTGGGGGTTCAAGTTAACCCCAAACACCCAGCACCAGCAACACAGGGCCGGTCAGGTGCAGAGGTCAAAGTAGGGCCCACATAGCATAGGCGCCTATGGAGAATAGGGGTGCTCCTGTTCCAGTCTGCTAGCAGGTAAGTACCTGCGTCCTCGGAAAGCAGACCGGGGGAGTTCCTAGAGCACTGGTGGTGGTCACAAACAGGCACACAAAATACACCCTCAGTGGCACAGGGGCGGCCAGGTGCAGTGTGTGAAGTAGATGTCGAGATTCAGTTAGGAATCAATGGAGAGACCCGGGGGTCACTCTTGCGATGCAGGAAGGGCACAGGGGGGTTTCTCGAGCCAGCCACCGACTGGGTAAGGAGGGAGGCTGCTTGCTGATCACTCCTGCAACAGTAGTTGGTTTCTCTCTGGCCTGGGGGCTGCGGGTGCAGTGCTTCTTCCAGGCATCGGGTTTCTTTGTTACCGGGCAGTTGCGGTCAGGGAGAGCCTCTGGATCCTCTCTGCAGGCGTCGCTGTGGGGGTGCAGGAAGGTCATCTTAGGGTCTCCACGTCGTGGGGGTTGCCTGGGGGTCCTCTCTGCGGTGTTGGTTCTTCTGGACACGAGCCGGGGGTGTCGGGTGCAGAGTGTTGGGGAGTCACGCTTCTGGAGTGAGGCTGGAGTCCATTTAAAGTTGTTTGCTCCTTGGTCTCTTGCACAGAGCCGCTGTCCACTAGAGTTTCTTGGTCCTTTGGGTGCAGGGCAGTCCTCTGAGTCCTCAGAGGTCGCTGGTTCCGCTGGATGCGTCGCTGTGCAGGTTCGAGTCTGGAGACAGGCTAGTAGGGCTGGGGACAAGTCAGTTGTCTTCTCCGTCTCTCTGCTGGGCTTTCAGGTCAGCAGCTCTTCTTCTTGTTGTAGGTTGCAGGAATCTGGTTTCCTGGGTTCAGTGTTGCCCCTAAATACTCAAGTTAGGGGTGTGTTTAGGTCTGGGGGCAGTAGCCAATGGCTACTGTCCTTGAGGGTGGCTACAGCCCCTTTGTGCCTCCTCCCTGTGGGGAGGGGGGCACATCCCTAATCCTTTTGGGGGGAATCCTCCAAAACAAGATGGAGGATTTCCTAAGGCAGGGGTCACCTCAGCTCAGTACACCTTAGGGGCTGTCCTGACTGGAGGGTGACTCCTCCTTGTTTTTCTCATTATCTCCTCCGGACTTGCCGCCAAAAGTGGGGGCTGTGTCCGGAGATGCAGGCATCTCCACTAGCTGGAGTGCCCTGGGGCGCTGTAACACCAGGCTTGAGCCTTTGAGGCTTACCGCCAGGTGTTACAGTTCCTGCAGTGGGAGGCGTGAAGCACCTCCACCCAGTAGAGGCTTTGTTCCTGGCCAAATGTTGACAAAGGCACTCCTCCCATGTGACCAGAAACCCGTCTGGATGTGTCAGGCTGGCAGAAATAGGTCAGCCTAGCACTAGTAGTTGGACTGGTATACAGGGGCATCTCTAAGATGCCCTCTGTGTGTATTTCTCAATAAATAACACACTGGCATCAGTGTAGATTTATTGTGCTGAGAAGTTTGATACTCAACTTCCCAGTATTCAGAGTAGCCATTATGGAACTGTGGACTTCGTGTTTGACAAACTCCCAGACCATATACTCTTTATGGCTACCCTGCACTTACAATGTTTAAGAATTGGCTTAGACACTGTAGGGGCATAGTGCTCATGCAACTATGCCCTCACCTGTGGTATAGTGCACCCTGCCTTAGGGCTGTAAGGCCTGCTAGAGGGGTGTCTTACCTATGCCAAAGGCAGTGGGTATGGCACTCTGAGGGGAGTGCCATGTCGACTTAGTATTTTTCTCCCCACTAGCACACACAAGCTGTGAGGCAGTGTGCATGTGCTGAGTGCGGGGTCCCTAGGGTGGCATAATACATGCTGCAGCCCTTAGAGACCTTCCCTGTCCACAGGGCCCTTGGTACCAGGGGTACAATTTACAAGGGACTTATCTGCGTGCAATGGCTGTGCCAATTGAGGAGACAAAGGTACAGTTTAGGGAAAGAACACTGGTGCTGGGGCCTGGTTAGAAGGGTCCCAGCACACTTTCAATCATAACTAGCATCAATAAAAGGCAAAAAGGTAGGGGGTAACCATGCCAACAATGGAATTTTCCTACACCTGGGCCATCTGGGGGAAACCAGAATTATGTGACAAAGTTCCCTCTTCATCTTTCTGAGGAGCTTTAGAATCAACGGGATTGGGGGGAAAGCGTACGCAAAGGTCTCTGCCCATCTGATTAAAAATGCAAAAACTTTTGTTTGCATTGTTCAGCACTCCGTCCATCATCCTTTTGTGTTGCTAAAGTTGCCCTAAGTGGGAAGGGTACGCCCAGATGTGGGTCCCGTGCTCACTGTGCCACTGGCTTCAAGCTAGCCTGGCTGATGAAGGGTGATACCCTGAAACCAGTCCCAGGAAGCTTGTTTCCGGTCCACGGAGGACCTGGCTTGGCAGTTCGGGCTGGACTGTTCCCATGAGGAACAGGGTCAAGACTGATTTGCATATGGTTGGATTGAAACTGGGGTGGCATGGTGAGAAAAAGAACGATGGACTAAAACCAGATATGTGACTGGGGTGAGTGTTTGCATTGTTCAGCACTCCGTCCATCATCCTTTTGTTTTGCAAAAGTTGCCCTAGGTGGGAAGGGTATGCCCAGATGTGGGTCCCGTGCTCACTGTGCCACTGGCTTCAAGCTAACCTAGCTGATGAAGGGTGATACCCTGAAACTGATCCCAGGATGCTTGTTTCCGGTCCAGGGAGGACCTGGCTTGGCAGTTTGGGCTGGACTGTCCCATGAGGAACAGGGTCAAGACTGGTTTGCATATGGCTGGGTCCAAACTGGGGTGGCATGGTGAGCAAAAGAACGATGGACTAAACCTAGATCTGTGACAGGGGGGTGAGTGTTTGCATTGTTCAGCACTCCGTCCATCATCCTTTTGTGTTGCATCTGATTAAAAAGGCATACCTCCACAACCCCGCTGCAAGTGCCAACTTGCGTAATTTCGATTTTCCCAAGTCTCAAACAGATATAGGTTTGGTTTGCCCCTGCAATTGAAAATGTAGTCCAGAACATCCTGGTTGAGCTCCCATTCGTGACAGCTGGTGTTTGTCCTGCTCAATATGTCTGCTAGGACACTGGGTGTTCCCGTAACGTGTTCTGCTTTGAGTGTTATCTGATGTTGCAGTTCTCAGCTCCAAAAACTCTTGTGCTTGTTTCGATATAACTGGTGATCTCGCTCCTCCTTGCTTGTTTAAATAATGCATGCTGGTGGTGTTGTCTGTATGAATTTGTACTGAAGATTTCTCTGTTCTAGGCACAAACTCTTGTAGAGCCAAAGCTATGACTTTGAGTTCCAACACATTTATGTGCATTTTCATCTGGAGTTGGTTCATTTTCCCATGACTGTTAAATCCTGCTGATGGGTGCCCTATCCCTCCAGGGATGCGTCTGTGGTAATAACAAATTTGGGGATATGAGACAGGAACATTAATCCTTCAGACAGATTTTGTGCTCTGTCTCCACCACTGCAAGGATTTTAACATGGATGGAGTGATCTGAATGACATTATCAAACAACCCTTGTACTTGCAGCCATTGTCTGTCTAGTTCCTCTTGCAAAGGTCGCATCTAAGCCTGCAACTGGGAATTAGTGGAATGCAAGAGGACATAATTCCAATTAGTAACTTGTAAAGGAGAACTGAAACTCTCTTTTGAGCAATTTTTAAGCTAACCGCTAGATCTGGATCGGCCTTTTCCTTTGAGACAAATGCTTCGTCTTGGTTTGTATCCAGAACCACTGCCAAGAATGTAAAAGCTGTTGATGGCTTGAGAGATTAATTTTCTTGAAGGCCAAAGCTGTTGAAGTGTGAGACAAGCTGTTGTAGCCCTTGTTGCCTGTTAAGACGTGGCTGCTTTTATCAACCAATTGTCTAGGTATGGGAATACTGTAAACATTTTTGCATCAAATGAGCTGCCACTGTAGCCAGGCATTTTTTGAAGGTATGGGGTGCTGATTTCAATCCGAAAGGGAGTACTTTGAACTAGAAGTGAGTGCCGGCTACCTTAAATCTTACAAACTTGGGATGCTTTGGGTGGCTTGAGATATGGAAGTAATCATCCTGGAGATATAATGCTGTATTGTGATCCCAATAATTGAGAAGGTGTAGGGCACCCCACAGAGTAACCATGTGAAAGGACTTGTAAGGAAATGCCTCCTTGGCATGGTAACCCCCTGACTTTTTGCCTTTGCTGATGCTAAGTTATGATTTGAAAGTGTGCTGGGACCCTGCTAACCAGGCCCCAGCACCAGTGTTCTTTCCCTAAACTGTACCTTTGTCTCCACAATTGGCACAACCCTGGCATTCAGGTAAGTCCCTTGTAACTGGTACCCCTGGTACCAAGGGCCCTGATGCCAGGGAAGGTCTCTAAGGGCTGCAGCATGTCTTATGCCACCCTAGGGACCTCTCACTCAGCACATACACACTGCTTCACAGCTTGTGTGTGCTGGTGGGGAGAAAATGACTAAGTCGAAATGGTACTCCCCTCAGAGTGCCATGCCAACCTCACACTGCCTGTGGCATAGGTAAGGCACCCCTCTAGCAGGCCTTACAGCCCTAAGGCAGGGTGCCCTATACCACAGGTGAGGGCATATGTGCATGAGCACTATGCCCCTGCAGTGTCTAAGCAAAACCTTAGACATTGTAAGTGCAGGGTAGCCATAAGAGTATATGGTCTGGGAGTCTGTCAAACACAAACTCCACAGCACCATAATGGCTACACTGAAAACTGGGAAGTTTGGTATCAAACTTCTCAGCACAATAAATGCACACTGATGCCAGTGTGCACTTTATTGTAAAATACACCCAGAGGGCATCTTAGAGATGCCCCCTGAAAACATACCCAACTTCCAGTGTGGGCTGACTAGATTCTGCCAGCCTGCCACACACCAGACATGTTGCTGGCCACATGGGGAGAGTGCCTTTGTCACTCTGTGGCCAGGAACAAAGCCTGTACTGGGTGGATGTGCTTCTCACCTCCCCCTGCAGGAACTGTAACACCTGGCAGTGAGCCTCAAAGGCTCACCCCCTTTGTTACAGCTCCACAGGGCATCCCAGCTAGTGGAGATGCCCACCCCTCCGGCCACTGCCCCCCCTTTTGGTGGCAAGGCTGGAGGAGATAATGAGAAAAACAGGAGGAGTCACCCCCCAGTCAGGACAGCCCCTAAGGTGTCCTGAGCTGGGGTGACTCTTACTTTTAGAAATCCTCCATCTTGTAGAAGGAGGATTCCCCCAATAGGATTAGGGATGTGCCCCCCTCCCCACAGGGAGGAGGCACAAAGAGGGTGTAGCCACCCTCAAGGACAGTACCCATTGGCTACTGCCCTCCCAGACCTAAACACCCCCCTAAATTCAGTATTTAGGGGCTCCCAGAACCGAGGAAGAGAGATTCCTGCAACCTAAAGAAGAAGAAGGACTGCTGACCTGAAGCCCTGCAGTGAAGACGGGGACAACTTCCCTACTTGAAGAAAACTGCAACAGCGACGCATCCAACAGGGTCCAGCGACCTCTGAAGCCTCAGAGGACTACCCTGCATCTAAAGGACCAAGAAGCAACCGAGAACAGCGGCCCTGTTCAACAAACTGCAGCTTTCTGCAACAAAGAAACAAGTTTTAAAGACCACATGTTTCCCGCCGGAAGCGTGAGACTTTCCACTCTGCACCCGACGCCCCCGGCTTGACCTGCAGAAAACTAACACTACAGGGAGGACTCCCCAGCAAATGTGAGCCCGTGAGTAGCCAGAGTTGACCCCGAGCCTCCACTGCGACGCCTGCAGAGGAAATCCAGAGGCTCCCCCTGACCACGTCTGCCTGTAACACGGAACCCGACGCCTGGAACCAGCACTGCACCCGCAGCCCCCAGGACCTGAAGGAATCGAACTCCAGTGCAGGAGCGACCCCCAGGCGACCCTCTGCCTAGCCCAGGTGGTGGCTACCCCGAGGAGCCCCCCCCTGTGCCTGCCTGGATCGTTGAAGAGACCCCCGGGTCTCCCCATTGATTCCTATCAGAAATCCGACGCCTGTTTGCACTCTGCACCTGGCCGCCCCTGTGCGACTGAAGGTGTACTTTCTGTGCCTGCTTGTGTCCCCCCCGGTGCACTACAAAACCCCCCTGGTCTGCCCTCTGAGGACACGGGTACTTACCTGCCGGCAGACTGGAACCGGGCACCCCTATTTCCATTGAAGCCTATGTGTTTTGAGCACCACTTTGACCTCTGCACCTGACCGGCCCTGAGCGGCTGGTGTGGTAACTTTGGGGTTGCCTTGAACCCCCAGCAGTGGGCTACCTTGGACCCAACTTTGAACCCTGTAAGTCTTTTACTTACCTGTGAACTTAACATTTACTTACCTCCACCAGGCACTGTTGATTTTTGCAGTGTCCACTTTTAAAATAGCTTATTGCCATTGTTGTCCAAACTGTACATGCTATTGTGATTATTCAAAGTTCCTAGAATACCTGGGTGAAATACCTTTCATTTGAAGTATTACTTGTAAATCTTGAACCTGTGGCTCTTAAAATAAACTAAGAAAATATACTTTTCTATATAAAAACCTATTGGCCTGAAATCAGTCTTTGAGTGGGTGTTCCTCATTTATTGCCTGTGTGTGTACAACAAATGCTTAACACTACCCTCTGATAAGCCTACTGCCTGACCATATGACCACAAAATAGAGCATTAGAATTATCTCTTTTTGCCACTATCTTACCTCTAAGGGGAACCCTTGGACTCTGTGCACATTATTTCTTACTTTGAAATAGTATATACAGAGCCAACTTCCTACAGGACTGCTTCCTTAAACATTTGTTGAGCTTTCGAAGATCTAAGATGGGATGCCACTTTCCTGACTTCTTTCTTATGAGAAAGAAACAAGAGTAGAACCTAATTACCCCCTGGGAAAACAGAACCTTTTCTATTGAAGCCTTGCTGAGCATGGTTGATATTCCTTGCAGGAGCAGTCTCAGATGGGAAGGGGCTGCTCCTCTATAGCACAATCAATAATCTAAGAGGAGATTCTCTTCCCTTCTTTCAATATCTTCTTGGCTTCAGCTCCCATGTCTTCTGGTAAGAGATCAATGCATGTGGTGATGCCTGACCACATTTGTCTATTGTCTATTGTTAGACCTGGTAGCTTTTTGGAGTGTCTCCCCTGTCTTATTGCCTTCTGACCTCCTGTTCTTATGGTATACCAGACTCTGTGTTTGCTGGTTTATTGTCTCTGTGCACTTTACCACTGCTAATTAATGCTAAAGTGCAAGTGCGCCCTATGTAAATGGTATTAGTGATTAGGTTATCCATGATTGGCATATTTGATTTACTGGTAAGTCTCTACGAAAGTGCACCAGGGGTGCCCAGAGCCTGTACATCAAATGCTACTAGTGGGCATGCAGCACTGATTGTACCATTCACACGAGTAGCCCTGTGAACATGTTTCAGACCTGCCACTGCAGTGTCTGTGTGTGCAGTTGTAAACTTTCAATTCGACCTGGCAAGGGGAACCTTCCCTTTTACTACACGTAAGGCACCCCTAAAGTAGGCCCTAGGTAGCCCCATGGGCAGGGTGCAATGTATTTAGAAGGTAGGACATGTACTGGCGTGTTTCACATGTCCTAACAGTGAAATGCTACCAAATTCAGTTTTCACTGTTGCAAGGCCTAGCTCTCTCATAGGTTAACATGGGGACTGCCTTTAAATAACCTTAAATTGCAGTTTCCCTTTGAGAGCACATAGAGATGTGGAGTTTGGGATATCTGAACACAGAATTTAAAAATACATCTTTTAGTGAAGCTGTTTTTTAGATTGTTAGTTTGAAAATGCCACTTTCTGATGGATACAACTACCTGTGGATTCCTCACCTAAAGAAGTTTCCACACGCGCCAGCCCTCGACGGAAATGTTCTTCTAGCTCTGCACGTCGACGATGACGTCACAATTGCCCGACTCCACGCGACGCTGTGTGACGTCATCCAGGCAATAAGAAGCCCTTGTCGACGTGCAGACATCAGTTCCCTTTTTTCCGTGCCTTCGAGTAACGTTTTTTCTTCGAGGCTACCAGGGAGCTACAGTTTCACTCCGGTGTAACTATGTCACAACCGAGGAAGTCGGGTTTTAAACCCTGTAAACAGAGTGGAGGTCGCATGTCGGTCACAGACCCACATGAGAATTGCTTGTGGTGCCTTAGTTCCGACTATGAAGTTGAGTCATGCGGTTCATGCCAATGCATGAATCCTAAGGCCCTGAAAGAACGGGAGGCTAAGTTGTTTCTTGCTCGTTCTAGGAAGAGGAAGGAGAAGCATCATCAGATCTCTTCTTCAAGATCCTCGAATACTCATCGGCGCCATCGGGATTCTCGACGTCGACATGCCTCAACCACGAGTTCGCCACTTGATTCTGCTATCTTGAAACTAAAATGAGCAGAGGCCCCTGGGAGCATCTGAGTGGACAGGTTAGGCAGGTGATGTCATTGACCCCCTCTGATAGGTGGTCACCTTGCAAAGTGACCATGTTACTTTTTGGGCTATTTAGGGACTTGCTTGCGGGTGGATCCCCAGATTCGTCATGCAAGACTCCACCAGGTCTCCTCTGCAGCGACCTATTCTTCTCCTGGTCACTGGAACCACTGCTGGACTTCACAGGAACCAAAAAAAGACTTCAACACCGAGGCGACCTCACCCTGCAACATTATTTCCGTGGCTCCTGTCAGCACTTTCCAACATTTCCACAGCTGTGCATCCTCAGGGACCGGCAAGACTTCAGCTGCACCGAAGAAGCAAGAAGGAATCTCCCTTGGAGTGAAGGAGTCACTCCCCTGCATCGCAGGCACCTAAGACAATGATGTCCGGCTGCTGAGATCTGCTATCCTTTGAATCTGCGAAGATTCTCCAAAACAGGTGGTGATTCTGAGGGGTCTTTTGGGTCCTCTCTGTCTCCTGACCAACTTGGCAGACAGTGAGCCTTTGCCTCTTCCTCCAGCACGGAATCCCTGTGCAACGTGCATGTTTGAGGCTTGTTGACTACTGCTCAAGGGATCATAAGGCTTCACCCCAGCCCCCAGTTCTATAGCTCTGCAAGGACAGTCTCCTCTCTGCTGCTCCAGCAACGTAGGACTCCTCTTCGGGTGTGCTGATTGGGCCTCACTGCGACTTACTATGCCTGCTGCCAGTTGGCTGCTTGTGGGGGCTCTGACTGCTTCTGCTGGCTCTTCTGTCTTCTGAGGGTCAACCCAGATTTCTCTCCCAGGGTCGAATCTCTGGGACCTTGCTGTTCTTCTCCAGCCCTACAAATCTTCTTCAGCTCCAACTTGCATTTGCTTGTGCTTGTTGGTGGTCCTCCTGACCACTGACCCATCTGCAATTCGGCGACCATCGAGGGACAGCTCCTCAGTGACTTCAGGGACTCATCCGCAGCTCCTGGACTCCACAACTGGCCTTCATCCATCACCATCATCCTGGATCTTCACCCACAAAAGGGTGGGCATTGCCTCCTGCCCCACCTGGATACTCCTGCTTGGACTGGACTCGGTCCCGTCTTCCAAAGGTCCTCTTCATCCGGAACCCACCGTTGGGTTCCACCAGTCTGGTCCTGTTCTTGCACAGTTTCAATTCCAAATCCCCATATTAGTCTATGGGACGACCAGATAATTTACCTCTGCTCTCCTGGTCGCTGGGGGGTCTTCTAGATACTTACCTCTTGGTGTTCCATACTCTCCCAGCCCTTGCCTAACAACTCCATATCCTGTGGTGGGGGACCCGTTCTCGCATTCCACTATTTTTGTATATTGTTTGGCCCCCATATACAGCCCTTGCCATTTCTCACTATTTCTAATGCTTTTATGCTAATTCCTAGTACTTACCTCTGTATATTCTGTGTGCATTTACCTCCAGAGAGTGGGGATTGCCTGTAGTATTCTAGTTCAGTGTTACTATAAAAGTACCTTTATTTTGGCAACACTGTATGGTTCCTTTCATATGTGATAAGTTATTGTGTGACTACTGTGGTATTGCAAGTGCTTCACACTCCTCCTAGATAAGTCTTGGCTGCTTACCACAGCTATAGACAGCCCTGGCTTCCTAGACACTGTAACACTTACTAATAAGGTTTGCCTGTGTAGGAAAATACTTTCTTTTTGGCATGGTTACCCTCACTTTTTGCATGCTTTCAGTATGCTTGGACTGTTTTCACTGGGATCCTGCTAACCAGGACCCCAGTGATTGTGCACTCTCCCTCTAAATGTGGCTGCCTAGGACTTTACACACCCCACAATTGGCATACCTGTGCCCCCTTATAAGTCCTAG
Source organism: Pleurodeles waltl (assembly GCF_031143425.1). NCBI lineage: Eukaryota > Metazoa > Chordata > Amphibia > Caudata > Salamandridae > Pleurodeles > Pleurodeles waltl. Next base: position 1,152,545,101 of record NC_090448.1, read on the forward strand.
TATGAGGTTCCTATTTACCCAGGGCATTGGGGCACCAAAGGTTCCCCATGGGCTATAGCATGTAATGTGCCACCCATGGGAGCCCATGCTAAATGTGTCTGCAGGCCTGCCATTGCAGCCGGCGTGAAAAGGTGCATGCACCCTTTCACTACAGGTCACTGCACCAGGTCACCAGAAGTCCCCCCTATCACAGGCCCTCCTAGCCCAGAGGTCATGGTGCAGGTACCTGTGTATGAGGACACCCCTGCATGAGGAGAGGTGCACCTACGAACCCCAGTTTCATCTTGGAGATGTGTGCAAAGGCTGCAGCAGCTCTCTAGCTATTTTTTCTATTTTTGAAAGTGTCATCAACCACATCAATGCTCTCACTGAAATCTTTGGAGATGGCTGTCTCATCAACAATGCTGTCATCGACTGTACCATCGTCGACGAGGCTTTCAGAGATGTTGTTGTCATCAATGACGTTCTTGTTGCCGTTGTCAACTGTATTTTCACTGTCGATATTTTTGTCAATTATGTCTTGGCCAAGGGTGCCATCAGCGATAATCTTCCTGTTGAAAGTATCGTCGTTGATGATACTGGCGACAAGGAAATGATCAACGACAGTAACACACAATTAAAGGTCAAAGTTGTGGTCATCATAGATACCGTCAATGCTGTTGTTGTCATTGATGTCAACGATGGTATTGTTGTCAATGAGAATTCAAAGTGTGGATCTTTAACTGCAAGTCTAACTTTACAGGAGAAGTAGTAGGCTCAGATCGAACATGTTATGAGGAGATTTTCCCCTTTTTTGACTTGTGAGCCTCTGAAGACTTAGACTGACCTGATGACCCATGATAAGTATTCTTCATTGCCTTTTTAGGTGATCCTGGAGGCACTCTGTCTTGGGATCTAACCTTTTTTGAGACTTTTCTATCTTTACACTATCCTTTTCAGGAAAAAGGTCTCCCTTAGATTTTAATTTCTGAAGCCAGATGAGTAGTCTTCTCTCTCTATCCTTTATTAGTTTTGAGGAAAAAGTGCTGCAAATTTCCCATTCTTTTACCTTATTCTCTGGATGTAAGCAGTAGATGCACTCCTTGTGAGTATCATATGAGGGCAGTCTCATTTTGCCACATGTTCCACATGGCCTGAAAAGTCCTTTTCTTGCTGGGTCTGTCATGGTTGTCAGTCAGAAGTTGTTAGTACTAGGTTTCAAGATGTTTCTGAGGTAATGTGTATTCTGAAATTCAAGAATTTAAAGCAAACTGAGCAGAGTGCAGTGAGACTCCCTTCAGAAGATGCGCAGTAGAAAATTTGAGGGAGTGGAGCCTCTGTGGAAGGGGTGCTAGAGGGTGATGTTGCCTCATTGGCTGAACTTTGGATCATAATAAATAATGTGAATACATTAGTAAAGTTAGCGTTTTAACTGTGATGTGCTATGTGCATCATTGAATACTGCTTTCTAGGGTACCGTGGGACTCCTACTTCAATGATCAGGAATGATTCAAGCATGTGAATCTATGAAAGATCCAATACTGAAGAAGCAATGCCTATAGTCAGTACCTACAATGAAAATAAACTTCTGATCTGTGTAGAGATTTAGTGGCAATTACATATCTCAAGTAACAGGCCAATGATCATGCCTCTATCTACCGACCAATGATAGTACGCCCACGACCATGCCTCTAACTGCCCACCATAGACATAGGGCCCACTACCTATGCTTTAAATTAATAATAATCTTACCAGATATGCTGAGGAAGGCAGGTCCGTCACACCTGTATGGCTCCAGCTGCGCAATGCCACGCCACCGAGCCCAGCCACTCCAGACGTCAGCAGCACACAAGACTGCCAATGCCGGTATACAATACCAGTTCTGGTTTGATGTGTGTGCTTTCCTCGGGCCTCCCTGTTGCCACTGCACTAGCTTGACCAAGTTGCTCTTCAAAACAGTCATGAGCAACATTGCTAAGCTATGCCAGGGAACAGTCATAGGACAGGACTCTGGAGCTGATGGTGCCACAAGCCATGGATGATGCAGAAGCAGATCTTGAATAGCACCCTCTTAGCAGGTTAATGCTCAGCTGTCTTGCTTGTTCACAGGCAATGCCCAAGGACCTCGATGAATCACTCAACACCATATGGCAGCAGGCACAACAGCCAGTCCACTTGTTGGAAAAGAACAGTTTCTTACCTGTAACTCCAGTTCTCTCACAGGGGAATTTCCATGAGCACTGAATAGTCCACCCACGTGTGGGGACCCCAGAGCACTTCTTCAAAATATCTTTTAAGTGAAAGTGTTCACCTTAGTTCAGGAAGGCCTGTAAAGTCACTTAAGAAATGGACAGATAATGCAGCCTATGTACATAGGCTACGCTGGCTGAACTCTTCATCTTAAATCAAAGAAGGAGCCAGCACATTATAATTTGAGGGTAATTTGTCAACAGAATGAATCTCCCTCACAAACCGCTTCTGCATGATTGAGATGAAGGAGAGGAGGACAGAGTAGCCCTATAGTTTGCCACTATATGGCTAAAAATAGACTGTGCCTTTAAGAACTCCGAGACCACCAGTATCCCAGCATTCACAGCTGGTTGCAGTTGCTTCAGTTCTTTTGAAGGTGGCGTTAGACTTATACAGTGTGTACCAATACCTCTGTCTATTCTCCCAGGGAGGAGGGAGGGTTGCTTGGGACTCATCATGGAAATTCCCCTACAAGAGAACTGGAGTTTCAGGTAAGAAACCGTTCCTTCTCTCGTAGGGGATTTCAGTGTATTGTCATAAGCACTGAATAGAATAGCAAGACTATTTCTACAGAGAACGGAGGAAGCGACAGAGGATGGACTGGAAAAATGTAAGCGAATACATTTCCAAGGGAGGCCTGCCCTACTCGAGCATCTGCTCTACCATCAGAATCTAGGCAGTAGTGCTTAGTGGATGTGTGAACTGATTTCCAGGTTGCTGCTTCGCAAATCTCTGGGATAGGAATACTGCATAGCAAAGCAGCAGTAGCTGCTTTCCCTCTAGTAGTGTGTGCTTCTAGTGTATTAGGGAGTGATTTGTTAGCTTTTTGATAGCAGAATAAAATACATGAGGCTATCCATCGCAAAATGAATTACTTAGAGGTGTTTAAGCTTGTGCGGAGAGGGCCATAGTTGATAAATAATTAGTCTGGTTTGCGAATGCTTCGTGTTTTATCAAGGTAGAATTTGAGAACTTGTTTTAAATCCAGGGAATGGAGCGATCTTTCAGCTGGAGTGGAGGAATTCTGAAAAAACATAGCCAAGTATATGGTATGGTTGACATGAAAGTCCGAAACTACCTTCGGGAGGAATTTTGGATGAGCCCTCATGACTTCTTTGTTGGAATGAAATACAGTGTACGGCTTGTTTGAACAGAGTGCCTGTATTTCACTAACTCTGCGGTCAGATGTAATGGCCACTAGGAAAGGGGTTTTCCAAGACATGTGTTGGAGAGAGGCCTTATGTATAGGCTCGAAGTATCTTGCATAAGACGTGAAAGAACAAAATTTAGCTCTCATGGAGGAGAAGGGGGCTTAATGGGAGAAAATACTTTCTTCAAACCCTCTAAGAAAACCTTGATGACGGGGATTTTGAAAAATGAGGGTTGTGAAGGACATTTGCTGTATGCAGTAAGAGTTGCCAGGTGGTCTTTTATAGAAGAGAACGGCAAGCCAGATTGAGCCAAATGGAGTAAGTATGGAAGAATGACATCTTCCTGGCAGCTGGTAGGGTCTTTGTCTTTAGATGAAAACCATATGTAAAATCTCTTCCATTTGAAGGCATATGCAACACTTATGGAAGGCCCCTTCACTTCTTTGATGTTGTCTATGCAGTCTTGTGGCAGATTCAAGTGTCCTTCCTGCACTAGCTCAGGAGCCATGCTGCCAAACTGAAAGAGGAGAGATTGGGATGTCCCATTTGGCCTCTGAATTTTGTCAGTAGATCTGGTCTGCATGGTAGCTAGAGATATGGACAGATGAGAGATAGCTTGATGAGGACTGCCAGAATTAGGGGAATTTGCGGAAAAGTGTAGAGAAATCTGCCGGACCAGTTGATCCATAGGGTCCCTGGTTGGAAGTACCTCGATGCAAAGCTTTGGCATTAGGCGCTTTCTGCTGTTGCGAACAAGTCGATAACTGGAGTTACCCACTGTTGAAATATGTCTAGTTTAAAACCCACTTGTGACTTTCTTTAAGGAGTCTGCTGAGAGAATAGGCCTGGGCATTTTGCACTCCTAGAAGGTGAGTCGCAGATCTCTATAAGTTTCTGGCCAGAAGTCATCTCCAGATTGGTTAGGCTTCGTGTGACAAGGGCCTGGATCTCATTCCTCCCTGTGTGTTGAGGTAGTACATGGTTGTTGTATTGTCCGTCTTAACAAGCAGGGTGTTGGATGTGAACGATGGAAGGAACGCTTTCAGCAGCAGATTAACTGCTCCCAGCTCTAGAATGTTGATGTGATATGTTGATTCTCTCTTGGACTACTAGCCCTGAATTTGAAGGTGGTCCATGTGGGCTCCCCATCCTAGGAGTTAGGCTTCCGTGACTATGGTTTGAGGAGGAATCACCTGATGCAATGATGTTCCTTGCAGGATGTTGGTTGGAGAGCACCACCATTTCAGAGACAGTTTCGTATGATGGGACAGCTGAATCCCGCTGTCCCAATGTTTTATCAATTGGTCTCATTGGTCCTTGAGGCATTCCTGCAAGGGTCTCATATGGAGAGGGGCATTCAGTGAGAGAAATATGCAGGATGCCATTGAGACAAGGAGAGAGGAAACTGTTCTCACTGTTGGATGAGAAATTCACATGAGAGTTTGAGACTTCCAAAGGACTTATAAGCATCTCTTCTCCAAAGGATACACGTTTGCTCGGAGGATATCAATGAAGGCCCCTAGGTAGTGTATGGTTGGCAGTGGGACAGGGATTGATTTCTCATGGTTGACCTAAACCTCAACTGATGCAGGAGATCGTGAGTCCAACTGTAGTGAAAGTGGACCTTTTAAAACGTGGAAGCCTTGATTAGCCAATCGTCCAGGTAAGGATAGACAAAAACTTGTGCTTTCGGAGGTGGGCTCCAACTACTGCTATGCCTTTTAAAAAGTTCTGGGTGCTGACTTCAGGCCAAATCGGAGTACTTGAGACTGATAATGACTGTGCCCCGCTACAAACCTCGAGAACTTTTTATGTATTTTGCCCACTGGTATATCAAAGTGTGCGTCTTGAAGCTTGATGTAGCAGAGCCAGTCTCCATTTTGTAGTTGAGGATAAATCTGGAGTAATGCCAGCATCCAGAATTTTTCTAGCTAAATCCATTTGTTTGCCACCTTCAGGTTGAGAATGGATCTGAATTTGTTCTTGTCCTTCTTCTTGACTAGAAAGTACCTGGAGTAAATCCCAGTCCCTCACTGCTTCTGTAATAGGGTATCTACCTCCGCTTGTAATTGTGGAAAGTGGAAACTGGAAGGTTTGGTGGAATAGACAGTGGAGAAGTGGAAAAGCTGAGACAGTATCCATTGTGTACAATATTCAGAATCCATGGATCTTTCGTGATGTTTTGCCACTCTTCCAGGTAATGCTGAATACTTCCCCCTACCGGAGTGGTTAATGGAAGAGGGGGAAGAGAAGATTCAGGGTTTTGTTCCTGTTGGTTGCTTGCCACCCTAAGCAGGTCGTGGCTTGATCTTCCTCTATCCTGCTTTCTTTCGTAAGGCTGGTGGGGCTGTTGATATTGTTGGGACAAAGTTCCAATTTGTTGAAGACCCTGATACCAACGAGGGGCTTGAACCCTCTGTGAGAAGAAAACAGCGTTGGAAAGGCATGAAGGATTTTTCTTGAGTTCTTAGGTTTCTCTAAACCAACAGCTTTTAATGTTTCTAGCTGTGCCTTCATCCTCGCCATTTCGTCATCTGTGTGAGAGCTGAAGAGGGTGGTACCTGAGAAAGGTAAGTTGAGAATCCTTTGCTGAGATTCTGGCTTTAAAGAAGTGAGGCAAAGCCATGAATGGTGTAGGAGAGAAACTCTGTGGCAGTATTCGTATGCTGCTAGCAAAGAGGCGTCGCCTGCTGCGCTAATAATTTGATTCAATTCCATTAAGCCTTCATTGAAAATCTTGTTAAAGTCCTCTCTCTTATCTCTAGGGAGATGTTCAACAAATTGTTTTAGTGATTCCCATAGTGCTTTGTTGTAACAGCACAGCAAGGCTGTGGCTCTTGCTGCTTTCATTGTATTTGCTGCAGTACTGCAGACTTTTTGACTGACTGAGTCTAATTTATGGCTCTCTTTGTCTGGTGGTACTGTGGAAGTGGGAGCTGTGGCATGTAGTTTTCTCGCAGCCAAAACTACAACCGAGTCTGGAGTTGGGTATGAATGTAGGAAGGCCGGATCTTGGTGAGGAGGGCGATATTTTTTTCTGAAGTCTTGAAGGTGCAGCCTTAATTGATTACAGGGTCAAAAATAGGTCCACTGCTGGTTCTAAGAGACTTGGCACCACTCGTAGCAAAGGACGTGAGGCTGACCTGTGCTGTAAAGTTTCAAAGATGACAGATGTCTTCGGTGCTGGTATGGACATTGGTATGTTTAACTTGTTTGCACCTCTGACTAATACTTCATGAAATGTAGAAATGTCATCTACTGGGGAGATGCGCTAAGGCGGAGAGAGTTGGGAAATATCTCCCTGCACTTGCGGAAGACGTATCAGTAGTATGCCTGGAACGAGACCTGGCATAATGCCATTGATGGTGGGAACGTCTTGGAGTTCTAGGTGAGTGTCGCATACGTTGACGCTGTCTGGAGCGATGCCTAGAATGGTGTCTAGAAGGAGAACAAGATCTGGTTCTTGTAGGTGAGGCTGGTGGTGGTGTTGTAGGTGCTGGAGGTGGCAGAGGCAGCTGTGGAGGAGAAGGCATAGAAGGCATTGGCTTAGGATCAACTGGCGCCTCTCTTGATGGAGAATAGGTGCAATAGTAGTTTGAATCTGGAGAACTATAGATTTGCCCCCGCTTTCTGCACACTTCTTGAGTCTGAAATAATGATAAACTTTGATCTTCTTCTCCACCCCCACGTCGACCTAATTCTCAATGTTGTATGACCTTGTCGTCTCGCCATCATTGTATGCCATGCTGACATTGAACTCGACCTTGCGGGTGAATGACCATGATGTGCCCACATCGATAAGGACCTCAACGGCGACCTGTAAGAATACCTTTACATCAAAGGACTCCTCGACATTGACACTCATCTGTGCGACTACAGTGGCACCATCGCAGTTGGTTTTCTTCGCTTCGATGTCGATCCACGGTGTTTCTTCGACGTTGACCCATGGAGAGACTGTAAACAGGTCGGGACTGCACCTCTTCTCAACGTTGACATTCTCCACGTTGACTGGGACTGACAATGTTTTTCAGGCCTTTTTTGACTGGAGAGCTCTCCAGAGACCGATGGCAGAGCCCTCGTAGAGGACTGTGCCTCTCCTCACCCTGAGGTTCCACCTATAGATTAAGTCTTCTGCTTTAGCCGCTCCTCCATACCCTGCAGGCAAATCTTCTCCCTGTCATGAAGGGTGTGCCTGGAAAAGGTCTTGCAAATCTGGTACGAGTCAGGTACGTGGGAATCTGGAAGGCAGAGAATACTGTGAGGATCAGTCTTGGCCTTTTTTCTCCCACAGTCTTACAACTCAATGCTCCAGGGTCCTGTCAGCAGGAGCCGGAAAAAAGAACTGAAGCAACGACCACAAGCGGTGCATGTTGGGATACTGGTGTTCTCTGAGTTCTTAAAAGCACAGTCTCTTTTTTTAGCCTAATGGCAGCCTAGGGGCTACTCTGTCCTCCTCTCCTTCATCTCTATCATGCAGAAGGGGTTTGTGAGGGAGATTCATCCTGTTGACAAATTACTCTCAAATTAAAATGTGCTGGCTCTTTTTATGATTTAAGATGAAGAGTTCAGCCAGTATAGCCGATGTACATAGGCTGCATTCTCTGTCCATTTCTTAAGTGAATTTACAGGCCTTTCTGAAGAAAGGCGAAAATGTTCACTTAAGAAGTCATTTTGAATAAGTGCTATGGGGTCCCAGCACTTGGGCGGGACTATTCAGTGCTTATGACTATACATGGAAATCCCCTGCAAGAGAAATGAATAAGACAGGTCATCAAGTCTTAGTGGGCCTAACTGTTACGGAGCAAAGATGCTGCAGTGGTCCCACCCGAATGTAGCCTGTTACAGTGGAGGGCTAAAGGTATCTCTCTGGATACGACATGCAGCTGCTTCAAGAAAGTCACCAGGATGATTATGAGGCATACACAGAAGTAGAATGAATACTGGGCTATAAGGCAGGACAAGTTGACTATCTACTGATCAAAATGGCTTTTAAAGAAGTTTGGTACACTTAGGCTTCGCTTCTGGAGTCAGGGTTTAGGCAATAATATCTCCCAAACATGCCAATTGAAATCCAGACAGTTATTTTACAAATGTTAAATGTATAAATCTCAATATTGGTCATATTTTAAAGAGTTTCAGAATATCAGGCAAAAAAAAGTCAGGCGTGCAGCAGAAGGGATTCATGCTGCTATTTCTGCGTATTTCCACTGTCGAACTGACCCCAGGTGTTGCTGCAACTGAACTGATTGCCTTTTGGTAAAGAGGTACTTTGCAAGGTACAATGTAGCAGCTTGGCTATGGACTGTTTAGGTGTTGCTGCTACTGCATCAGTAATTCCACAAGTCAACACACAATTGTTAGGACGTCTTAATGTTCTTTCTTCTGTCTGAGAAGTATTGAAGGGGCCTCTACACATTAAGAGTGTAAAATAACTTTTTGCAGGAGAAAATGGTTTGTGAAGAATGCAGACAGTGATAATGCTTAGACTTATATTAAGCAAAGACACAACATCAGGAAGTAAGAATGCTGAATATTCAATGCTACCTTATTCCTATGGTATCTTGTGTATAGATCATTAGAGCAAAGTTCTTACAGTTCACTATCTCTATAGGCTGTTGTAATTGCAGCTAAGAATACTGTCTTTCAACAAGGTGCTGAAAACAAGGTTTATGCAGTAGGTGAGCACATAGGCTTTAATAAGTCAACATTCAACTACCAAGCGAATCAGGCTTTCTGACTGGGGAAAATACATCTATGGTGTGATTTATTTATCCTAAGGATCCTGTTCAGGCTCTCAAACTCCCAAGATGCAACAACTACTGAGTGGATCAACAAATAAAAAACAGCTTTACACTCCTGGCATCATTACTTTGGAAAAGCCCCACTCAAGCCCAACGATATAACCCAATGACAAAGATATACCAAGACTAAGGAGGTTAGAGATATCACAGCTTTGGTTAAGATCATTAGAGTAGGCTTCACATGAAGTTAGTGACACACCATCTTTAAATTCACATCCTAAGGACATCTCTTTCTGGGACAGTGACATGATCCATCAGCTCAAGACTCTCCTTAACCCCAGCCAGAAAATATTAAAGGACAGATCCCCCACCCCTGAACAGAGATAAAAGGTCTGCTAAGTCAGACCCAAATTTCTTCAAAATAATCAACCCAACTAACTTGTTGAAGAATGCAGTTAAGAACTTCAAAGACGTACTACTAAAGGACCTCCCTGAGACACTCATTTCAGACACATATTTTGCGTGAATAAAGGGCCTTTAAATTTGATCTCATATTTTACACGCGACGCACAGCCTGGTGGAGAGTCGCACCTAATGAACGTTTGGAAATCTGAACATCAGCTGTAGGAAGCTGGCTCTGTATATACTATATCAAAATGAGATATAGGCCCTCAATACAACCCTGGCGGTCAGTGTTAAAGTGGCGGTAACACCGCCAACAGGCCGGCGGTAAAAAAAATGGGATCACGACCACGGCGAAAACCGCCAACACAGACAGCCACTTTAACACTCAGACCGCCACAGCGGTAGTAACAAACACCGCAACTGTCACTGCCAACAGACAGGCGGAAGACAATGTACCGCCCACCACATCACAACCCCCCAATCCGCAAGCTTTTCCGGGGCGGTACCAACGCCATCAAAAGCATGGCAGAAACAGGAATTGGAAGGGAAACCACTCACCTCTCGACACTCAACGAAGAACCAGGACGACATGGAGCCCGAGTTACAGGTCCTGCCGATGCTGGTCTACCTCCTCATCTACCAGGAACATCAAAGACGGCAGCGACGACGACGGTGAGTACTGCACCTAGTACACAGGGGAGGGGGGAAGGAAAAAGAGAGTGACAGACACACACAACACGCAACACTCCCATCCCCACCCACAACACCATATACACAAACACATGCAACAACATTACATATACACCCCGTGATCCCCTGGAAGAACGCACCAAAGGAATTGAGTCAAATTAGTGATATATTAGAAATAGGAAGATATACTATAGAGTTTGGAAAACAGTATTAACACAAATATACAATATGTACAGAATGCCGTACATTGTACGTTCACAAATGTCCGTGGGTCACTGGGCCAAAAATCATGGGCCAAGCCCACACTTGACTCCTGCCTCAATACAGAGAGAACACTGCAGGGGCATCAGGTCGTAAACACACAGGCACCTCAGGGGGATTGGAAGGGGGGGCACCTCAGCCGGAAGATGGGACAACGCCACTGCTCATGGAGGGGGCTACATGCCCACAGCGATGTCCTGAGGAGTGCAAAGCCACAGTCTCTCAAGTGGGTGGTTTGCCCACTGCTTGGTCCTGGGGAGACTTCTATTCCCTGGGACATATCCCCAACATCATAGTTGCCATTGATGGGACACATGTGGCTTTGGTCCCCCCACGCAGGAGTGAACAGGTGTACAGAAACCGGAAGAGTTATCATTCCATGAATGTGCAGATGGTGTGTTTGGCCAACCAGTACATCTCCCATTTTAATGCCAAATTCTCTGGCTCAGTGCATGACGCTTACATCCTGCTGAATAGCAGCATCCCTTATGTGATGGGGCAACTCCAGAGGCACCGGTGTGGCTATTAGGTGAGCACCTGGAGGCAAGACAGTGGGAATGGTTGTCTGGGTCTGGGGCTATACCTCCAGGTTAGTGCGTGTCTAACAGTTGTCCCTCACCTTTTGCAGGTGACTCTGGTTACCCCAACCTGTCATGGCTACTGACCCCAGTGAGGAATCCCAGGACAAGGGCAGAGGAACGCTACAATGAGGCCCATGGGCGAACTAGGAGGGTGATCGGGCGGACCTTCGGCATCCTGAAGGCCAGGTTCCGGTGCCTCCATATGACAGGTGGATCCCTATTCTACTCACCAAAGAAGGTGTGCCAGATCATCATGGCCTGCTGTATGCTTCATAACTTGGCTTTGCGACGACAGGTGACTTTTCTGCAGGAGGATGGTCCAGATGGCGGTGTTGTTGCAGCTGTGGATCCTGTGGACAGTGAAGACGAGGAAGCAGAGGAAGAAGACATGAAGAACAGGGACTCAGTGATCCAGCAATATTTCCAGTGAGACACAGGTAAGAGTACAGACCTGCCTACTACATGTACTTTAACACTACTACCTCTCTACTGTGTGTCATTTTCACCCAGTGTATGGTCACTGAGTTGTCACTTTCCCTTATGATTTCACAGATGCGGGTCCCACTGTGTGACATCTGCTTAGATTCCTCATGGACTTGAGCTGTGTGACATAGGTATGTTGACATTACAATAGAAAGAGCATTTTGACACTGTAATTGCTAATACACTATTTCGAAATCACAGACAGACTCCAGATTATTTTGTGCTTTAAGTGTGTTTATTTAAGTGCTCAATATTGGAGGGGGTAGTGAAATGGTGAGGGGTGATGGCGGAGGAATGTCCATGGCAGAGTCCAGTCTATTAGTCTCACAGGTGCATTGCCCATATGGGAATAGGAAGTGGAGCTGGGGCAGTTTAAGTATTGACAGGGTGACAAAGTGGGACAGTAGGATGACAATCAGGGTGGTCTCATTTCTTGGCAGGGGTCTTGGCATCGTGCTCTGTCTTTGTCATTGATCTCAGGAACCATTTGCGAGGTGGTTCTCCCTCTGCAAGGGGTGGGGTGCTGGTGTGGTGGTCCTGTGGCGGGGCGTCCTGTCCACTAGCGCCGGCGGAGGTGGAGGGCAGTTCATCGTCCATGCTAGTGTTAGGGGCCCCTTGTAGTGCCACAGTGTCCCTCCTGGTGTTGAGTACCTCCTTCAGCACCCCTTTGATGGTGCCCAGGGTGGAATTGATGGTTCTGAGTTCCTCCCTGAAACCCATACACTGTTCCTCCTGCAGGCGCTGGGTCTCCTGAAACTTGGCCAGGACCGTTGCCATCGTCTCCTGGGAGTGGTGGTAGGCTCCCATGATGGAGGAGAGGGCCTCGTGGAGAGTGGGTTCCCTTGGCCTGTCCGCCGCCTGTCGCACAGCAGCCCTCCCAGTTCCCCTGTGTTCCTGGGCCTCCGTCCCCTGGACCGTGTGCCCACTACCACTGCCCCCAGGTCCCTGTTGTTGTTGGGGTGGTGGGTTATCCTGGGTTCCCTGTAGTGGTGGACACACAGCTGATTGACGTGTCCTGGGGATGGAGGTATGGGCCCGCTGTGTGGGTGCTGTGCTGGTGTTTCCAGAGGGCGGAAGGTCTGTGGTGGCCTGTGACTGTGTGAGGGGAACCGACTCTCCCGAGGTCCCCGTTGGGCCGTGCTGGTCATCTAGATCCAGTTGGACAGAGCTGCTGTCATCACTGTGGGCCTCTTCTGTTGGTGGTATGGACATGTGTGGACCCTCCTGTCCGATGACGTTGGGTAGGGGTCCTGCAGGGGTATAAAAGGATGGTTATTACATCTGTGTGAGTCATGGTGTGCAATGGGTTGGTGACCGTGTACCCCAGTGCTTGCATTCCTGTGTGGGACATTGTGTGATGATGGTTTAGGGGGTTGCATGGGTATGTGCATTGGCCATGCTTTAGTGATGGGTGTCCATGCTTTGTTGTTGCATGCAGGGCTGGGTGTTGGGATGGGTGGTTTGTGTTGTTGGGACATATGTGAGGAGTTGGGGTGCTGGGGGTGAGGGTAGGGGTATGTGATAGCATGCAGGTAGGGTGGGGGATGTAATAATTCAGATTTGTCTTACCAGAGTCCATTCCTCCACCTACTCCTGCGAGGCCCTCAGGATGCAGAATCGCCAAGACCTGCTCCTCCCATGTTGTTAGTTGTGGGTGAGGAAGTGGGGGTCCGCCGTAAATCCGCTGAACCGCCAGGTGGTGTTTTGAGACCACAGAACGCACCTTCCCCCGTAGGTCGTTCCAGCTCTTCCTGATGTCCTCCCGATTTCTTGGGTGCTGTCCCACAGCGTTGACCCTGTCCACTATTCTTCGCCATAGCTCCATCTTCCTTGCAATTGAGGTGTGCTGCACCTATGCTCCGAATAGCTGTGGCTCTATCCGGACGATTTCCTCCACCATGACCCTGGGCTCCTCCTCCGAGAACCTGGGGTGTCTTTGCCGTGCCATGGGGTGGTGTAGGTGATGTGTGGGGTGGAGTGTGTGGTGATAAGTGTGCTGATATGTAGTGGTGTGTTGTGTGAGGTGCGTGGAAGTTCTGTGGGTGATGGTGTTGTGTGCCTGTGGATGCTGGTGTTCTTGCTGGTGCTGTCTCTCTCTGGTCTTCTTTCCTTATTTTTGGTTGTGGGGGTTTGTGGGTGATGTGGGTGTGTGGGAGTGGTGTGTGTATGTGTATCAGGTGTGTGTATTTTGAATTGGCCAATGTGGCTGTGTTTTGTATATGTGTGTGTATTTTGCGCGCGGCGGTGTGTACCGCCAATGGAATACCGCGGTTGAAAGACCGCCGCGTGGATTAGTGTGTTGTGATAGTGTGTGCGTATTCCTGTTGGCGTGACAGTGGAGGTTTTGTTTTCGCCAGTTTATCACTGACCTTTGGTGTGGCGGACTTGTGTGGGTGTCTGAATTTTGGGGGATTCCGAAATGTGGGTCATAATAGCTGTGGCGGAATTCCGTGGCCAGGGCGGTGTGTTGGCGGTCTTCTGTACGGCGGTAAGCGGCTTTTACTGCTAATGTTGTAATGACCCCCATAATCTCTTGTTGTGCAGAAAGATAGATGTGGTGAATGACGTCAGTGTAACTTACCCACCCATGAGGCCAAAAAGTGCACATGCTTCTTTCCAGAGGCACCTCTTTCTTATTATCCTATCTGTACTGCTTGTAGTTGCTTACGTCAATGCTGAACTTTTGACCACAGTTTTTTGTGGTTTTTACAGTATGAATGCTACTGGTGTTTGAACCAGAACTTTGAACTTCAGTCATGGCCTCTATGTTGAGACTGCCTGTTGTTCCCAGCTGAAGATCGATTAAACCTATATTGCTGTGTCAAAATTGATTTGTCTTATTTTATTAACAGATTTCCCTCTAACATATTGGCCAGCTAAGCCAGGAGCTCTACTTTGATCTCACCAACTGCTGGACTGGGGGCCCTGCCTGTCTCCACGAGGTGATTTGCGCACTTTTTAAAGAGGTAAGGGAGATGCCAACATTTATGTAAAAATCTCTGATTTCGTGGGGACAGATGGGACTCAGTTGAAGATAGTGAGGTGGACACAGTACGAGGTCTGTTCCTTTTATTTTATAAAGACATTTACAATTTTGACACTGTAATGTATGTAATTTTTGTGTTTGCATGCAAGATTGTGTATGAACTGAGATAATATTAAGGGATCCCGGTGGTACGTCCGGAAGATACAGGGAGCTTGACTAAGTAAGTCAAAAGTGGTCAGGAGTAGTGTTGGACTTGGGGCTGAGCAATCAGTGTACGTTCTAAAGAACACTCATGTCAACCTAACCCAGACCTTAAGTCTGGAAGTCACAATTTGTAGTTGCAAATAGTGAAAAGTTGTCCCCTCTATGAATCCAGAGGGAAGTGACCAGTAGTATTTTGTTTGCCCTAGTATGAAATTGATAATTACTGTGTATGTATATGTATGTATAGATAGAAATGTGGCCACATAATAATGTCAATATATAAGTTTATGTTATTTAGTGTATAATTTAGGAATAAGTATCAGACCTCCTATTCTTATGAAGGTTAAGTTATAACAGTATACTCAAAAGTAAAGTAATGGCCTAAAAAAGTCAACTAATTAAATCCACATCCCTGAATTAATTATTCATTTTTATAACGGTCAGGCTGTCGCCCTCTGCAACAGAACTGACCTTAGTAGATCAGCAATATCAATACCATAGAATCATTTTTTAAGTCAGAAGTTTATGAATGCCTAGGTATTTATAGTATATCACCCCTAGGCCTAAAAACAACCTACATTGACATAAGGGAAATGCCTGTTAGACAATTATAAAAAAATATTCAAAGAACTAATACAAGGACATTATCCTCCAAGTTAAAAGAAGTGTAGTAGCCTCATGAACCCCATAACAAATATTGACACTACTATTATCCCCATTATGAAACTATAGAGCCTCAAGATTGGAGGCTAGATGAATTATCAAATAGTATAGACTGGGACATACACACATATATTGAAGGTATACAAATAGAAGGAGAATTATAAGCTACTATACATACAAATATATTTAACTACCTTTCAGATAGATGTGAACAGGATCTTCGCATAATTAGAATAAAAGAGTTTATTTTGAAATCTACAAAACCTGTTGCAGTTGTCTTTCCAAGAGTAAGGCACCCCTTTGAAGGTCTCTAAAAAACATTTCGTTTTTTAATGTGTGACACTGGTGCCACCTTGTGGCCGGAAAGTAAATATATTGAAGTTACTGCAATTTTTCAGTGGAACCATGGGCAACGTCAGTCACGTGAATTCCCTGCAATAGTAACAGACTCATATTTAGTATTAGACCTCCTACTGTATGCATTTATTAGGGACCTCCCAGTGTGGAATTTAGGATATGAGTAATTTATAAACATGTATATATATCACAATAACATTATTGTTTGTTGTGTCAGGCAAACAAACCACTTAGGCCACACATAAATGCACCTACCCAATAAATATATATAAATAAACAAAGTTTTTCAGAGATTAGGGATATATATATATATATATATATATATATATATATATATATATATATATATATATTTGATGTTCACCTTCACAGCTTAATAATAGTTTATGTGAAGTCTGGAAATACCCTAGGAAGTAAATAGAAGTCCATTTAGAGTGTAAAACATATAGTACAAAAGATTAAGTTCACTAAACAGACATGGAGTCTCCTTTAGAACACATGGTTAAAGTGTTCTCAGGAGACAGGGACAGGATAGGAAAATACTGTAAGGAATGGCACAAAGCAACATTAAAACTTGCACATGCATGGCCCAAAGAGGGCACATTTGATAATACAATAATAGAACACATGGCCACCTTCCTACAGAGTAAATACAAGGGAAATAAACTAGAGAAAAGGAAGATCACACTAGACCAATGGAGGGTCCTTTGTGAAACAAATATGAATGAGTCAAATACAAAGCCTCAAACCCTCCCTTCGGCTCCTCCACCCCCCTATCAAGATGTGCAATTAAGGTTAGGTAGTGCAAAGGTACAGGGCATGTATACATTGCAACCTAGTGCCCCACACTCACTACCGACCTCTTCACACCCCCCTGCTGTGGGATATACAGACACAGAGTATAGCCCACCATTAGAATCTTTTTCTAAACATAGAGAATATGTTCACCCATCTCCATGTCCTCAAATGGCCAGTACACCACGGGAAATGTCAGGTGGGGACAGTACTAAATACATAGGGACAGTAGATGCCACATTTACACTTCATTTAGAGGACGAGATGTCCCCCACTAGGAAGAATGAAGGTATACCTAATAAGGGATCAAGAGGGGTACAGAGAATGGAGGGGGCTAGAAAAAAGGAAGGTGTTTTGAAAAAACCGAGTACCCAATATTAAAAATGAGACAAGAAGGTTAGATTTCACACCAGAAAGTCCACCCACAGAGTGCTGGAGGTTCATGCACTCAGGAGCAGAAGAGAATAGTGTAGGCAAGTGGGTCACAGAGCAGGAAGATGGACGGGTAGACCAAAGAGCAACTTGGGAAAAGGAGGAAGGAACCCTGAGGCAGTCAAGGGCCCTCACTAGGCCACAAATGATTGAACAAGAAGGACTAGATGACACAGTCTCCACAAATAGCAGCTTAGGTGAAGAAGATATGGATTTAGAAAAATCCTACAAAGCATCAGAGGGGGCATTAGATGACATCACTGAACATGTTGAAAGAATGTCCCTTCTTGAGGACCATAACAAGGAACAGTCACAATATGCCTGTGAGGGAGAAGAAAACAATAAGACAGGACAGACTTTACAAAAGAAGCCAAGAGAATTACAGAGATTAGTATTTGATGGGGCGCATGCACGCCCATATGAGAGAAAGGGAACATTTGGTATGGCAGGAAAAATGACACTGAGGAAAGACATGGCACATGCATTCCCTGTATGTCCTGGCAATAATTTGACGCCCAATTAAATAGTAGCTCAGTATGAAAATAGTTGGTATAATGTTGTCCCTTTTACTGACAACCTAGCAGGTTGGACAGAAGGATTGGCATCACAGATGACACCATGGCCGCGAGAGGGTTCCTTTGAACCCCGAGACATGGCTAATGCAGAAATGTGCATTTTCCAGGGTGCAGGGGATCCTTACTGGGATTATCCCTCTATGCAGAAAAGTGTAAGGGTGTGGCAGAGATATGTTTGTAAGTATGACTCTCGTCACCCTTCTGGCAATAGGACCTCAGTCCTGTCACAACTGCCCTTGATATTCAAGGGCCCAGGGGCGCCTCAGTATATACCATGGCCCCAGATGGACAAAGAAAATCTTTAAAAACAGTTGCCACAACTTGCTGAGGGTGCTGGGAAATGGATAGCAGCTCTGGAAAAACATACTGCAGGGATTACTCTTGCAATAGGGGACATTAAGAATTTACTAAGTTCCCTAATAGGAGATGAGACAGACCTATTGTTCACAAAGGCAGGAGTAAAATATGTGACATTGACCAACCCAAAATGTGATGGGTCACCCTTCAATAGAGTAAGGGGAATTGTTTGGAAACAACTGAGGAAAATGTATCAAGACAGGCCAGACATTGGGTCCCTTATGGCACAAACAATGCAGCCAAATGAGGTCCCAGCCCAATTCCTTAGCAGAATGAAGGAAAAATGTACACAGGAAGTGGGGGAGAGTTGGGATGTAACTGGACAGAATGCAATTCTATTTTTCAATATAGTGAAAAAGGGTCTGCCAGTTGAAGTGCAGGATAAATTGGATAATAGTGGCCTTGGAGGCCAAACTATGGACAGAGATACAAGCACACATAATACATTTTTGTAAGAAGAGACAAGAAAAGGAAAAGAGCGAGAAAGATAAAATAGAGAAAGCAGCAGCTAAATTGGTCCAGCAGAAACTAGCCAAGAAAACAGAGGAAAGAATTGCCACTGCCACCACCCAGTTAGCTGCAGTGTCCCTGGGAATGCCTCCTTCAGGCACCCCAATGCAACCCTACCAGTATGCCCAGAAAAGGAATAACAGGAATAATGGAAGAGGAGGGCGAAGAAGGTTTGGGGGAAATACAGTAAATACATTCCAGAGTGGACAGACATGCCACTATTGCAAAATGACAGGACATTTCATTAGAGACTGTAGCTTTAAAAAGGAAGATGAACATAACAACCAGACAAGGGCAAATTATGACCAACAAATGGTTCCGCCTGGTGGCATTGTAGCACAGCCTGCAACAAGTCCCCAAGTGATATATCTCCCACAGCCCCAAATACAACTGCAGCCTCAACCACAGATACAGCCTCAGCAGTTATAGCAATCAGTGCCCCAAATACAGTATGGGCCACAGCAGGCAGTACAGCCCACCTTGCAGCACCAGAACGTACAAGGAGGGGTAACTGTCAGGGGAGGGAACCCATTCCAGCAAAACTACATGGGAGGATATGCCCAATGAAGGTGCCCAAGGAGAAGTCTCATGTGTCCAGTCTTATCGGTATCCCACAGGCCAGATGAGGAACCCACTGTGATGGTAGCCATAAATGACAAAGAGTACACCTTTCTCATTGACACTGGGGCCACTAGGTCCTGTATCCGTGAGAAGGGACTGCCATTGTCAAATTTATCAATGGACCCACAGGGGTTCTCTTGGGTTTTAATGAGGGTTCCATTCACTAAACATGTGGAGATGGGAATATGGGGGAGGTATGTTGATGGATGTTTCTTATTCTCCCCAAATGCACCAGCTAATCTGCTAGGATGTGATCTCATGGCAAAATTAAACATGACTATTCACTTTGAAGAGGATGGGACTATGATCTGTTCAACACCTGGAGTATCTAGTACACGCATCATGACAAATGGTTACACACCCCCCAGATGGTAACCAAGTTAGAGCCAGACCTGTAGACATTTTAGCCTTTACTAGAGCAGTGTACACCATCATAGCAGAAACACCAGAACTGACAGGGAAACTAGTTTAATTACCCAAAAACTTTCTCTTTAGACAACAGGGCCCCTATTTTGAAACATTAGACAAAAACCTAATTCTGGAAATAGAGGCTCTAGAAGTGTCCCCCACCTATGGGACACTGATGGCAAGTGACCACACTGGTGCGATGTGGGCATGCGTCATCTTTTATGATCCCAACATGCAGATGGGAGACATATCAGATGACCATTTGTTTGCTGATGACTTTAGAAGGACAGAGATTGTTTTTCAAAACAGTGTACCTTTACGCACCACACTGGAGACAAGGCCTGTGATACCAATAAATGTCTCCAGTCCTATCAAAGATAATGACCTTGCGCAGGTACCCTCTAACTTATGGACAAAAGGCCCTTATGATGTAGGCCTCGTCCGCACAGCAGTACCATTCAGAATAACTTTGAAGGAAGGAGCAATACTGCCAAAAGTGAGACAATACCCTCTATCCAAAGAGGCAGAGGAGGGCATTGCACCTGTTATACAGGCATTGGTGGAGCAGGGAGTCATATACCCAGGTGTATCCCCCTGCAACACCCCAATTTACCCTATAAAGAAGGCCAAGGGAAATTTGTGGCGCATGATTCAAGACCTGCGCCTCCTTAATGACACAGTGATACCAGAATTCCCTGTAGTGCCTGACCCATCCATCATCCTAACCAACATACCCCAAGATGCTAAATACTTTACAGTCATAGACTTGAAGAATGCATTTTTCAGCATTCCCCTGCACCAAGACAGTCATTATTTGACTGCATTTTCCTATTGCGGTTCACAGTACCTGTATTCCAGATTACCTCAAGGGTACTGTGAGTCCCCTAATGTCTTTAACAGATGGTCAAGAATGACCTCACCAATTTTCAATGTGACAACACAGTGTTGCAGTATGTTGATGACCTACTGATCTGTAGTCCAACAGAAGAGCAGTGTAGAACGGACACTGTGTCCCTGTTGCGCACCCTTGCTCAAATAGGTTACAAGGTGGACAGGGATTAATTACAGTACTGCCAGGAAGAAGTTCAATACTTGGGGCAACTACTGTCAGCATGAGGCCGCCGAGTTATGCCCGGGAGAGCAGAATCCATTCAGCAGATGACAGAACCTGAGACTGTGAAAAGAATGCAGATGTTCCTAGGCTTATGTAATTATGTCAGACAATGGGTTTTTGACTACAGTACTTTAATATTCCCACTGCTTGCATCCATCAAACAGGCGAAAACACAGATAGACAGGATAACATGGACTACGGAGATTAAACAAACCTTCAGTAAGGTAAAAACAGAGATAACAAATGCGCCAGTGTTAGGAACACCAGACTATAACAAAGAGGTTTTTTCTTTTTTGCCACTGTAATGGCCAGGTGATGACGGCTGTCCTCACCCAAAAGTATCCTTTAGGCCACAAACCAATTGCATATTTTAGTGGCCTACTTGATTCTGTCATGAAAAGTCATTACTCTTGCGAACAAGCACTAGCCACAGCAGCCTTTGCAGTAGAGAAAAGTGCTCCCAATGTCATGGGTGCACCTTTGACACTGTATGCTGAACATGCTGTGTTTGCAATAATCGAGAAAGATAAAACAACACTTACAACACAGAGAGTATCAGGCTACGAGATAATATTATCATTACCATCCTTGAAGGTGGTTAAATGCCACATAGTCAATCCTGCTACCTTCTTTGCACACCCCATTTCAGACACTGACGATGATGCCCATGATTATGCCACATATACTCCAGATGAGTGTAGCCAAGCAACAGAAGACCCCATTCCAGGTAGTGTTGTATATTTTGTGGATGGGTCTTCCACAATAGATCAGGACACAGGGGTAAGACATACAGGTGCTGCAGTGGTCAGAGCGATGCAGCACAACTCTTCAGACACTGCAGATAACTGAACAGATAACTTTGCCACCTCAATATTCAGCCCAGGCTGCTGAATTAGTAGCTTTAGTGGCAGCCCTCAAACAAGGGGAAGGAGAAACAATAACAGTATACTCTGATTCAGCCTATGTCACTACAACAGTGCATTCCAGCATTATGCGGTGGAATAGACGTGGACTTCTCAAGTCTGATGGAAGCCCTGTCATGCACGCCCCCTTTTAGACGACTTGATAAAACTTTAACACTGCCACATGCAGTTGCAGTAGTGAAATGCGCAGCCCACACTAATGCTCAGGATTTTCTGTCCCGTGGAAATGCCCTGGCTGATTGGATAGCTAAAGATGCAGCAACACGCCCTCTTAGTGATACACATACCACAGTTTTGTTAGCTAGTGAAACATTGACACCTTCAGACCCTTTGAATGCATCCAGACATTACACAGAGACAGCTCATCTGCATATAAGAGATATACAAGAAAATGTCCCAGAGCATGAGATCAGTTGTGGGAAGCCATATGATGCACACAAACAGGAACAGATTTAATATACAGACAAATGTCAACAGTGAAGCCTGTCATGCCCCAAGCATTGCTACTGATAGCTCTAAACCAGCTACATCTTCCTTCACATACTGCTAGAGACAATGGCCCTCATTCTGACCTTGGCGGGCGGCGGAGGCCGCCCGCCAAAGTCCCGCCGTCAGGTTACCGTTCCGCGGTCGAAAGACTGCGGCGGTAATTCTGACTTTCCCGCTGGGCTGGCGGGCGGTCGCCTTCAGACCGCCCGCCAGCCCAGCGGGAAAGAGGCTTCCACGATGAAGCCGGCTCGGAATCGAGCCGGCGGAGTGGAAGCTGTGCGACGGGTGCAGTTGCACCCGTCGCGTATTTCACTGTCTGCGCAGCAGACAGTGAAATACATGTAGGGGCCCTCTTACGGGGGCCCCTGCAATGCCCATGCCAGTGGCATGGGCACTGCAGGGGCCCCCAGGGGCCCCGCGACCCCCCCTACCGCCATCCGGATCCCGGCGGTCGGACCGCCGGGATCTGGATGGCGGTAGGGGGGGTCGGAATCCCCGCGGCAGTGCAGCAAGCTGCGCCGCCGTGGAGGATTTAATGGGGCGGCGGTACACTGGCGGGAGCCCGCCAGTGGTGCCGGTCCGACCGCGGCTTTACCGCCGCGGTCGGAATCCCCATTGGAGCACCGCCGGCCTGTCGGCGGTGCTCCCGCGGTCCTCCGCCCTGGCGGTCTTTGACCGCCAGGGTCAGAATGAGGGCCAATATGTCCCTCCAAATACGTCAGGATTGGTTTGTCCCTAACTTACATAATATGATTACAATGTACATACACACCTGCACAGTGTGCCAGCAGTATTCACCAAGTCCCACCTCTAAGGTAATAGCTTCTACAATACCTCGCCCACAAGGTCCCTTTAAGGAACTGCACATTGACTACATTGATATGATTGACAGATGCAATCATTATCGCTATCTTATAGTTGTAGTCTGCCCATTCTCAAGGTGGATTGGAGCAGGACCTTGTGTTCACTGTGATGCCAAGTCTGCTGCAAATTTTTTGATCCGTGAGGTAATACAGCGGTGGGGTGTCCCTGAGGGTATCAGATCCGACAATGGCACCCATTTCGTCAATAATATCTTTTCTCACCTCACCACCTTGTTAGGAATGACACACAAATTGTCCTCAGCATATCATCCACAAAGCAATGGAATTGTGGAGCGCCTTAATGGCCTCCTCAAGAACGAATAAGTAATCTATGTGTGACATTGAAAAAGAGATGGCTCTACTGTCTCCCACTAGCCCTCTTTGCTTTGAGAAATACCCCAGGATCATATCATCATTTAACTCCCCATCAAATAGTCACAGGTAGAACAATGCGCACATTTGTGCCATCAACTAGACATAAATTGGAGACTGAGAGTGCACCTGAAGTTGTACAAACTTAAATGAATGAATACATGTCTGAGCTAACCAAAGTTGCAAAGTTCTTCTCTAAACAGGTTTTAAAGTGCAGCCAAGAAGCGCGCTAACGCATCTCCTGTAAAGGATCAACAAACACCATTACCTTTGGGAACTTTAGTATATATTCACAATTTTGTCAGAAAATGGAAGGACTGCAAATTCAATGGATCCTTCCCAGTGACAGACAGCACAACTACAGCAGTGAAAGTCCAAGGCCACAAACCATGGTACCACCTCCAGGACATCCGCCTGGCCCCAACCATGCCATTCATCCCTTTGGACACCGAGCAGGAAAAAGAGGGGGGAGAACAGGAGAAGCAACCAGAGTAAAGCCTCCTTCTAAAGCTCCAATCTTAGATAATTCTTCTTTTAAATTATGTATTTTATGTTTGTTTTTCCTCCTCGTTGCACTGATATTGCTGCTTTTAGCCCTTGGATATTTTAATTTTTTTGATCCTATATCAATTATTACACGCATGCGTAGAACTGTTGATAATGATACTGACCATCACCCTCTCCATACTGCTTTGTTTGACAATGTGTGGTATCAGCACATGCACAGCATAGGCACATTCACGTCCAACACCAGTTGTTATGTATGCTCTCTCATCCCCCATGCTGCTGGAGTAGATAAATTGCATCTCCCTAAAGAGGTATCCCCAAACATTACACATTGTCTCCTGCACCTATTTTTATGCAGAATGAAAGCACAGCTACAGCCAGCTCACGTTAGTCCTGCTACTGCACGTGTTAACACAGCTAGATTTGACACCACCCCAGAAGTTCTACAAGTCCTGACAGAAAAAACAAGAGATAATGGAAGAGATATCAAGAATGAAGGAAGCAGGGCAAACAAGGTTTCACCCATATTGGGAAAAATGGGTATTACGTTGAGGTATTTTTGGAAGGTCTAACCCATCATCTGAATGTAGTAACTATTTAGCTAAACCCCTGCCCCCTGATTGCACAGGCAGGCCATTTTTTAGTATCACAGGAGCAGTATTTGCCCATGATAAATGGCATACCGAAGCCAAGTTCTCATGTAGAGCAATATCATTGTGGAATGGTACCGAGACACAAGGTCTACTAAGCTTTAATAAGATAATAGGCCAATGTCAGGAAATATGGGATGCAAACATACAGAGATATACATGGACAGGGACTACCATACACCCTAGAATAGCAATGAAATTAACACAGTTTTCTCTTTGTTTCAGAGGGAAAGGGACAGTGAAGGTGGGGAGTAACCTCAACTGCAACATCACCACCTTTAACACTGATATGCATTGCAGCACCTCCAGCCTGATGGATCACTACTGGATGTGTGGGGCCCGGCTCCACATGCAACTATCCCTGAACTGGAATGGCCTCTGCTCCCTAGTTACTTTGCACACACCCTCCCTGGTAATACCAGGTGTGGACATCTCTCAGTTACATGACCATCCCATAAGCCGTCCAACAACCTTGCTTCACCATTACCAGACAAAACGAGCTGCTGAGTTTCTTGGTACTGAAGTGTGGAAAGACGTTCTACAGGAACATAGATTATTTAATGATGCCAAAATCTTTTTTGGTAGCATCCTACCATTCATTCAGGCGAATGCAACTGCACGCTGGCTGCAGATCACGCGCTTTAAATTGATGAAGACCATAAATGCAACCGAAGATGGGTTCAATGCTATCAAGGAAGAACTTCGAGCCCTTAGGCTGATGGTAATGCAACACAGATATGTACTTGATGTAATGACGGCCATGGAAGGAGGGGTGTGTAAGAAGATTGGATCGGCCTGTTGTACTTATGTGCCGGCCAATGATGCGGGCAATGGGACATTAACTCAGGCCATTCAGACATTGCATGATCTACAAAAGAAAATGATCGATGAGGGGTGTGTCCCTGATGGGTGGTTTGAGGGCTTGTTCGAATGGGTGCTGTCCTGGATGTCAGAGGTGTTCAAGGCCTTGTTGCCTTTGATTGTGTTGTTGCTTTTGATGTGTCTTATTTTTCAGGTAATAATAGCATGTTGCAAAAGGATGACAGCTAAATTGGGAGGGACAGAGTAGTGGGTATGTGGGGATTCCCCTAGTTTCATTAGTAGATGGGAAGGTAGGAAAAGTAGTTGAATAATCAACTAGAGGGGGGGATGATGTAGGAAGAATAGGAATATATCATATACAAACAAACATAAGTTCCCAAATCCCAATACAAACATTTTAGGCTAAAGATAGTTGTAAACCAATGTAAGTAGTGAAAGGCTTAATGCATGACATGTTAAAAAAAGACAGACTGTGGGTTCAAGAGAAAAGGCAGGTCATATTTAGGACAAACAAACACTTATTACTTAGGAAACTTATACACATGCTGCATTGTTAAGTTAGCTGTGCTGAAACACACAAGAGGCCCAAGCCACATTAGAATGAGAGTTTTTCTTCAAAGCTGCACCAACTGTTGCTTTCAAAATGTTCACATAGCACAAACAGGGTGGAACAAAAGGGTGTATCTTGCCTTAGTGCAAGGATCCTAAAAACCACAAGTCATTCATATTGTGATAAAGGGAACTGTGTAAGGGTCAGATAAGTATTTGCTCAAGGCAGGGCAGACAGAGAAGTAAATCCATCTTCCTCCACTATCTACTGTGCCTCTGAGAGGGCAGGATCTAATGCACATGTCAGATAGAATTCCCCCATATAGAACCTTTTCTCTTGGATGCCAACCTGCTCCAAGTGGGAAGCAAGTGATGCATGGAAAGGAGCCTTACAGTAACTGTGAGCCTTCTCTCTCTATATGCTCACTGCTCTGAAAGGAGACGTGATTCTGAGGAGGTAGAGTCCTGTGTACGTAAAGGTTCTTCCCCATCTCTCACCATAGACAGTGGCATAACATAGGCACCCACAGCCCTGTCAGTGCAGGGAGACCCCAAGCTTCAGGCCCCCCCTCAGCAAAGTACCCTGGCCTGAGAGCTCCTGATTGAGGGCCTCATTATGAATATGGCGGTCCATACCACCATGCCGGCGGCGGCAGAAATTAGCGCCACCAGCATGACGGTCTGGACCATCATATAATAAACATGGGAAGACTGCCACAGGCTGCCCTCCGCCACTGCCAGGCTTCCACCGACAGGCAGCCTGACAGTGGCCGATTTCTCTATCCGACAGGGCCCGGATAAAGAACCCTTGTTCCACCAGCCTTTCAATGGCGGTTTACCCCACCAGGAAAAGGCTGGCGGAATGGGTGCT
Source organism: Pleurodeles waltl (assembly GCF_031143425.1). Taxonomy (NCBI): domain Eukaryota; kingdom Metazoa; phylum Chordata; class Amphibia; order Caudata; family Salamandridae; genus Pleurodeles; species Pleurodeles waltl. The sequence goes on from NC_090448.1 coordinate 1,152,571,710, forward strand.
CTGGGGCCACCATGCACAGCCCCATGGCGCAGGTCATCTGATTACGCCAAGCTCATACTATAGAAAGCTTTAAATGCTAGCAGTCCCCTTATTTTGCCACCTTTCCACAGAGCTGCATACTGGGAATGGAGGAAGCGGTAAGCTATAGCTTCAGGGCTGGAATGCCCTTTTGAGTCTGTGCAAACCTACTAACTTGCATATTTTAGGGGTTTTCACCTGCTCTTCTCTAATCTTTTCCCATACTGAGAAAGATTGGACATTTACACATTGACAAGGGCAGAAGTAAAACCTCTTCCAGAGCTGGGAAAAAATGGTTGGAGGGAAGGTGAATTTGTAAACGCTCAAATGATTTTCCCATGAACAAGTCTACACATGAATGCTTGCTCATGTTAAAATGGAGTTCACAGATATTTTCTATGAGTATGATTTCCTGGCCTACTTCTGTAAATACTTGTGAATTCATGAAAGCCATAAACCTACACTAATGCAAGGGCATATACCATGGATGCACCTTTGTGGCTTTCTTTGAGAACTGGGCATCTTATTAGGTCCGATGATAACCAAAATCTTTTGTTTTTACTAAAAGTGTATCTTTTTTCTCTATTGGCTGGCTTCACTGTGACAGCATTCTGCCCTTTCACAAGTAGCAAATCGGTACACAAAGTTTTGTTCAGTGCAAGGAACTACTGTTGCTATGTGTGCTTTTTGAGACCCAAAAATGATTTTGCTTTTTCCCAGTATTTGTTATAATGACAAGGGCCCAGCTGCTCCCACAACAATAAAGACTTACAAAAACCATCTCAAAACAAGACACGCATTGACAAAAACTAAAGGGCTGACCACCAATGTAAGGCCCCTTGGCTTTGCCAATGTTTTTTTACTTGCACGTTTCCAATAATCTTGTTGAAACTGGTTACACTGGTTTTCTGTTATGAATGATTTTTGGAAATACTAGTATGTGTTAACACATTCTACTAAATGATGCTTCAAAGAAATGGTACCTAAAATTTCACAGTAATTTAGGCAAACATTTATTTTCCCGTAGTTGCATTTGTTTCTGAACATTTTGTTTTGAAATCAAAGAATCAGCAATCTTGCTTTCAAGCTTCTGCAAATATTTGCATCTAATGTGAGAGCGTTTTGGGAGCATTATACTTAGCCTCATATTGTTAAACTTTGCTAATGTGTACACATTTTTATACTGGAACCACTATCAGTAGTGCAGTCCGAGCTTACAACATTTCCTTAGGGCGCTCACCCTTATAATAAAGGCTATGCATTAATAAACCATAAATACAAATTTGAACAGCATTAACATATGAGTACAAATAATACCTTAACAGCAGGCAATGCCCTTCCCTGATCCCTAATGTGTTACTGTAAATTGGCATCCAAAGAGTTCGTGCTGCAGGGGGTTGGGCCTACTTGTGCCAAGGACAAAATAAACATAAAAACCTGTTGTCCTTGACCCCAAACAATATAACCTGGGTGTTGGGCTATAGGAATTCCAAAACCCTCTATTAAAAGAGGTACATGGAATCAAAAATAAAATAATGCAGTGCACTTAACCACAAACAATAACAGATGTACTCAACTAGAGAACTGACTCCATATGACTATAAGTTCCCACTTAGGAGCCCACAGGGCAAGTAGGCACTACTGGGCCACAACTTTGATGTTTTGGGTTCTTTGCCTATGGTGTCCTGTGGCTCGTCCTAATATGCCTCTGCATACTGAGTCAAGCATACCCTTTCCACATTTTATTCAGTGTAGCAAAGGCGAGCAGTCAAACGCTTCTCAGGAAATATTTTTGGGGGTAAATACTCAGACTCAATAATCAAACAATACAAACATACTGTTTAGCAGCATGCTTGTCTTAGATAAAAGGAGAAGACTTTTTACATCAGAGTTTTATGACATCAAGCCAGGATAATACCAGGGCGGTAGGACCATGTCAATAAAGAATGCATGTTTGGTGTGCACCTTCTTGTGATGAAACAGGTTCTAGACCATGGATTTACCATGCATAAGCCCAGGTGTTAGAACACATGCTAGATTAGCATGTTAGCTGGACCAACTAAAATCAAGATACCAGTTTCACTAGCAGTCAGGTCACTCGGGTGGGAGCACATTCCAGTTTGGCATACAAGGTACATTTTTTGTTCCCCTCTATTGCTATGGAGGAAAGCTAAATCTCTCTTATAGCAAGTAAAAAAAAAGGAGAATTGTGTTGATACATTTCTAAAAGCAGGCCGCCTCTCCATTGACCCCCTTTCAAAAGTAAATATCTCTTGGGAGGAAATGGGCGCCAGCCACAAAACCTGGAGCAGTAATTGAAATAAATCAATGCATTACTTGCAGAGTGGTATCTGCGCTGACTCAGTCTCTCGAGGGAACGCAAATGAATTACAGAGCTGGTGTGAGTTGGCATCAGCAAAACTCTAAACCCAACCGCTGTGTAATGAGCTGTGGATACCAGGAGCTGACCAGCAAACAAGCCAGGAGAAGGGGGGGAGTTAGCTCTCTTCACTGTACCCAGAAAAAGCCAGCAATCTTCCACAGCAACTGTGAAGAGGAGCGTCATGCCATGACATCCAACTGACCTGTGCATCAGGTTTTATTAGCATATGACCAGTGGCAGCAAGCCACAATACTGCAAAACAGATTTATATGATCATTTCTAACTAGTAATTTGTTGGGGGTTTTACAAAACTCTTGGCAAGGACTTACCTTAGTCCCTAAATAACACCTAAGATCTTGCATAAGGTAAATAGTACAGTGCATCACTCTGTGCATCTGCATATTTTTCACATCATTTGTAAAAATATTAAGCATGCGTTTACTGAAAAAAACATTAAAGGAAAATAATTGGTGAAGGTCTTCCATTTTCTAAACATAGAAATGTGTACCACATTCAATTATGTATATTATTGGCATTCAGGGTTAGGGAAATAAAGGGGTGAGCTGACAACCTTTGTAAGTACCATGCAATTGCTAACAGATTACAACATGCATAGTTTATGTACAAGTGTTAGGAACTGTCAGAATCCCCAAATGCTTAAGTGACTCCAGAAAGGTAGGTCCAGAGTTGAATGGATGTGACTAATGGAGCACAGCCACAGAAAGCTGCAGAATGTTCTGGATTTTAAGGGTTAGAATAAAAAAAAACGGTTCTGTCAGCACTTGTAAGTATCAGGAATCCGATATATGTCATTGATTTGGGCTCTAGGTCCACCTGCATGTCATACCACGTAGCAAGTAGTGTTTTAATTATAGAATAGATGGAAATAGACACTTGGCTATTATATCTGTGCTTACTGTTCAATGCCTCTTGGAGTTTCAGGCTATTTTTACTCTCACTATCTGCCAGGTCAATTGCAGGGTTACAGGCTGTGCGTATTCCCGCCAGAGACATTGAGGGATGCACCCTTTAGAGCAGATATGGCCACAGCAATTGGCGAGGAAAATAAGTTGCTTACCTGTAACTGTAGTTCTCCAATATTGGAATCTTTCATAGATTCACATGCTTAAATCATTCACCTTCGTCGAGACTGGAGTCCCCGTTTCCTTAGAAAAGTAATTTCACAATAGACATAGAATACATAGGCCACAGGCCTTTTAGTTAAGTAACATATCACCGTCCTTATTAAAAAAAGGACCAAACTTAAGAGTCAACCAATCAGCTCACCTCACCCTTTAGAACCTTCCTGAGAGAAGCTGCATTCCCTCAGATTTTCTGAGCAATAGTGCATACCCATAGTATTACACTGACAGAAATAAAGGTGAGCTTCTCCAGGGAGGCGGTGGGTTGCATATGAATCTATGAAAGATTACAATACAGGAGAACTACAGTTACAAGTAAGTAACTTGTTTTCTTACCCCAGTATTGGAACTTTCATAGATTCACATGCTTGAATCAGAATAGAAAGCAATAACAAGCACATTTTGTAGAGATACAAAATATCATGAGGTTGAAAAGCATAACACAGGGAAACTGAGAAGCAGTAGAGAAAATGTGCGCAAAACAGTTTAAGAGGATGCTGGGAAGACAGAAATAACTCACCTTTACTGAAAAAGATGTCTTAGGACTGCTTGCCCTACTGCAGCATCTCTGAGGACTTCCGAATCCAAACAGTAGTGTTGCATGAAGGTGTGTGCACTCTTCCAGGTTGTTGCATGGTAGATATCTGGTAACGACACATCCGCAAACAATGTCATGGAAGTGGCTATGGCTCTTGTGGAATGAGCACGTTCTCTAGAGTTCAAATGCTGACCCGCCTTTTGATGACAGAAAAGAATAGCACTGGATTTCCATCTAGTGATGCTCTGTTTCGTTAGAGGAAAATCCTTCCTTGGTGCATGGTAGGCCACAAAGAGGTGGTTGGTTTTTCAAAACACCTAGTTCTGTCCAAACAGAACTTTATGCACCTCTTGAGATCCAGGTAGTGAAGAGCTCGCTCAGCCGACGTCTGAGGGTTTGGAAAGAATGATTTGAGAATTACAGGGTTATTGAGATGAAAGTCTGACATAAAATAACCCTTTCTGAACTGAACAAATGGTTCTTGGATGGTAAAAGCCTGAATCTTGCTTACTCTACATGCAGACATGAGAGCGAGAAGAAGAGCCACCTTCCAGGATACATGCTTAACATCCGCTCTGTGCATTGGCTCGAACTGAGGTTTCATCAATTGCCCTAATACTGTGTTGAGCTGGCACATTGGAGGAGAGGTTCTAATTGGGGGAAATGTCCTGAACAATCCCTTGAGGAATTGTTTAATGAGTCTGATGGACCACAAAGGTGATTTGTTGGATGACTGCTGAAAAGAAGAAGTGGCAGCGAGATGCACCTTAATGGAAGTGTGAGCTAAGCCTGATTGTGCAAGGTGCAAGAGATAAGGTAGAATCTCTTCTAGAGAGGATGAGCTGGAATGCCTTAGTTGTACATAGACTTGGCGGTGCCTACGCAACTGCAGACTGACTGGAGCAATCACACTGGCAATGTGCGATCACAGCAGGAGCTATCACTACCTAGGCTCCGGTGCCCTGAGATCAGAGATCGCTAGGTTCTGCTCCTATTGCCTAAATGATGGCCTGTATCTCATTCCTTGGTGTCCCTTTCCTCCCACAAGCCAAAACTCTTAAGGCAAATGGGTAACTAGCACTTCCTTAGCTCACATTCCATTCAACTCTCTAGAACTCTAGGATCTATCATTAATTAGTAGGAGAGAGTAGAGAGGCCTGCCTGTAGGTAAAAGAATCGATGAGAGAATGAGAGTGGAAAGGTCAGTTTATCCCCACTCTTCCCTGAGCAGAATTACAAGAACACATCAGCACAAGGGAAGGATGTAGACACACTTAACCAGAGACAGGAGCAATAGCCCACATGTCTAAGAAATAAGTTACTTACCTTTAACTGTAGTTCTCCAGTATTGGACACTTTCATAGATTCACATACTTGAATCCTTCCCCGTCGTCGAGATGGGAGTCCCCGGTGTAATACAGAAGTTATGCCCAAGTGCATATAAAGATTAAGTGCATTAGGCCTTAAAATTAGAAACATATCACAGTCGTTTTGTAAAAATTGACCAAACTCTAATGTCAACCAATCAGATCACACCACCCTCGGGAACCCTCCTGTAAGGAGCTGACTTCCCTCAGATTTTCCAAGCATTAGTGCTGTAATATAGATACTAGTGATAGAATGAAGGTGAGCTTCCCAGGGGAGGTGGGTGGGTCGCATGTGAATCTATGAAAGTGTCCAATACTGGAGAACTACAGTTACAGGTAAGTAACTCATTTATTACTCCAGTATTGGAACTTTCATAGATTCCAATCTTGAATCAGAATAGCATGCAGTGAGTAACACATTTTCTATGTGTTCAATGTCAACATATATTATTATATATGTGAAAGAGCGTGAAAAATTCTCAGAATTTTTTGCTTGCGGTCTAGAGTCTGGAGAGCATAAATGTGACATGATACAAAACAAGCATATGGAGGGTAGAAAAATGGCTCACCTTCATTGGAATAGATTTCTAAGGATTGCCTGTCCAACCGCTGCATCTTGAAACAACTCTGTATCCAGGAAATAGTGCTGCATGAAAGTATGTGGTGTCTTCCATGTTACAGCACGACAGATGTCCTATATTGATACACCCGCGACCAGTGCACAGGATGTGGATAATGCTCTGGTGGAATGTGCTCGCACACCCGTATTCAATGGTCTACCAGCTTTCTCATGGCAGAAAATGATTGTATTCTTAATCCACTGACAAATAGGGGCTCATTCTGAGCCCGGCGGGCGGCCGCCGGGCGGAAACCGCCGAAAGACCGCACCGCGGGGGTCATTTTGACTTTCCCGCTGGGCCGGCGGGCGATCGCCAGAAGATCGCCCGCCGGCCCAGTGGGAAAGCCCCTGCAACGAGGAAGCCGGCTTCGAATGGAGCCGGCGGAGTTGCAGGGGTGCGACGGGTGCAGTAGCACCCGTCGTGATTTTCACTGTCTGCATAGCAGACAGTGAAAATCTTTGTGGGGCCCTGTTAGGGGGCCCCTGCACTGCCCATGCCAGTGGCATGGGCAGTGCAGGGGCCACCAGAGGCCCCACGACACCCGTTCCCGCCATCCTGTTCCTGGCGGGTTTTACCGCCAGGAACAGGATGGCAGGAAGGGGGTCGGAATCCTCATGGAGGATTCTCTAGCCCAGGGGAAATCCGGCAGGAAACCGCCGGATCCCCTTTTCTGACCGCGGCTTTACCGCCGCGGTCAGAATGGGCACTGAAGCACCGCCAGCCTGTTGGTGGTGCTTCCATTGCCCGTGGCCCTGGTGGTTTAGGACCGCCAGGGTCAGAATGAGGGCCATAGTCTGTTTAGTTACAGGGTGTCGTTTTCTACGAGTACTGAATGCTATGAATAGCTGGTTAGTTTTTCTAAAGGACTTCGTTCTGTCCAAATAAAATGTGATGCATCTTTTAAGATTGAGTAAATGCAGGATTCTCTCTGCAGTAGTTTGGGGGTTTGGGAAGAACACCTTCAGTACTACTGGCTCATTAATATGAAAATCCGAAGGTACCTTAGGGATGAATTTAGGATTGGTGCGCAGAATAACACTATAATTTTTTAATTGTAAGAAAGGCTCCTGTATCGTGAAAGCCTGAATTTTGCTTACCCTTTATGCAGAAGTAAGGGTGAGGAGGAGAGCCACCTTCCATGTGAGGTACTTGATGTCTGCCCTATGAATGGGTTCAAAGGGCTCCTTCATGAGCTGGCCAAGGACAATGTTAGGTTGCCATGCTGGAGGCGGGGCTTTCACCAGAGAAAAGGATCTGAAGAGACCTTTCAATAATTGCTTTATTAACCTCAGCAAACATAAAGATGGTTTGCCTGGTATTCTCCTATATCGAGAAATAGCTGATGGACGCATGGGCAAGCCCTGAGCGTGCTAGCTGTAAGAAGTATGGTAAAACTTTTTTCCGGGACAGAGGCGAGGGATGAATATTCATGGTTTCACACCACAAAAAAATCGCTTTCACTTCAGGAGGTGCGTTTTATTTGTGCTATCAGCCCGTGCTTTAGCAAGTATGTCGTTGCAATCACTTGGTATATCTAAGCGGCCGAATTCGTTGAATTCAGGAGCCATGCCGATAAGCTCAGAGACTTGGGATCCGGGTGTCTTACTTGTCCCTGGTTGATGGTGAGCAACTCCGGAACTGATTTCATCCTGATCGGTGGACATGAGGATAGTAGAAGTAACTCCGTGTACCAAGGTTGACGTGGCCACGCTAGATCTATTAGAATTATCTAACAGGGCTCCCACTTTATTGTCCTGATTACCCATGTGAGGAGAGGAATTGGAGGAAAGGCATATGCATAAATCCGAGACCATGCAATCGAAAATGCATCCCCCCACGATCCTTGTTGGTGACGCCAACTTGGGATGTTGCAAAAAGATCCAGATTCGGTTTTCTCCACTAGTATAATATTCCATCCAGTGTCCGCTGGTCTAACTCCCATTCATGAGGAGATGTTGTCAACCTGCTCAACGAATCCACAATGGTATTTTGCAGGCCTGGGACATCCTCCGCTGTTACGTGCACTGAGTGTTGAATACACCAACTCCAAATGGTCTGCGCTTCTCGAGACAGAAGGTGGGAACACGTTCCTCTTTGTTTGTTGAGATAGGCCATTGTGGTAGTATTGTCCGTCCTGACAAGCACTGCCGATCCTCGAATTCTTGCAAAGCATAATACATTGCTCTCAGCTCAAGAAGGTTGATGTGAAATCGAGGGTCAGAGGGGGGCCATTTGCCGCTCACTCGAAGGTCTTGTAGGCATGCACCCCATCCAGTCATTGATGCGTCCGTTGTTACGGTTAATGGAGGAATCTGTGGTAAGAGGTGCAGACCTTGTGAAACTTTTGGGAACTGTCCACCAATCGAGAGAAGCTATCATGAGCGGAGTGATGCGGATCATATCCTCAAAGGATCCTTGCGCTTGCTTCCATTGCCTGTATAATTCCTCTTGAATCGGACGCATGTGAAGTCGACAGTGGCTAATGAGGTTTATACAAGATGACATCATCCCTAGTAAGGATTTGTACTGTCAAACTGAAAGAGACTTTTTTTCTTGGGATTTGTTTCGCTAGGGAGATTAGCTTGTTTTGCCTGTCCAGGGTTGGGTAGGCTTCGGTTTGTTGCTTGTCCAATATAGCCCGCAGGAAGGCTATCCGAGTCGAAGGTTGGAGTAGTGATCTTTCCCGGTTGAGAGCGAGGCCCAAGCCCTCGAAAAGGCATTGGGTCGCCTTGATGGACTTGCACGCTGACTGGATGTCGGGAGCTTTCACTAGCCAGTCGCCTAGATAAGGAAAAATCTGGTGTCTCTTTCTTCTCACGTAGGCTGCGACTGGAGCCAAACATTTAGTGAAGATTTGCGGTGCCTCCATAAGCGAGATTTTTCCCGAATGAGGACGAAGCGGGAGTAGAAACCTTTCCCTCTCTAGGAATATGGTACAACTTCTATTGCTCCTTTTCCCAACATGGTCTCCACTTCTAAGCTGAGCAGACGAAGATGGTTTTGTCGAACCTGGGGTGGAGGCGTTATTGGGGGGATCTGAATGAACTCTAAGAGGTGTCCCAATTGAATTACATCTAGCACCCATTTGTCTTTGGTTATTTGCCGCCAGCGCCGAATATGATGTTTTAATATTCCGTGAAAGACTGTAGGGGAAGAGTGGGAGACCGGCTGAAGGTAGTCATTGTCTACGGGCAGTTTCTTTAGATTGTCTTCCAGGCTTGCTTTTGTGATAGGGTCTGGTGTAAGCTGCTGGGACGGTTGTCTCAGCTGATACTGGGGTCTAGAAGTGTGGAAAGTGGTGGAGTACAATGGAAATCTATAGTGCTGATATCCTCTACGAAATGAAGGTTGTCCCCTGGCTCCACAAAAATGTACTTTCCTATACTGCAGACTGCCTAACGATCTGGCTGTCTCAGTGTCTGACTTTATGGTCTGAAGCGCGTTATCGACATGCTTCCCAAATAGCGCCTCTCCGTCGTAGGGAAGATCTAAAATTTTTGTCTGAACTTTGGGTAAAAAATTAGTGGCTTGGAGCCACCCCTGACATCTTAAAACAGCCGATCCAGCAAGCAGCCTGAAGCCTATGGCAGCGATGTTGTGTGCGCAGTCAATGATTTCCGAGGAATGTTGTCCCTACCTGAGTACCTATTTTGTCTCAATCTTGGAACTCTCCGAGAGTTCTTCCAAACAGTGAGACATGTCTGACCAGAGCTGCCTGTCGTATCTGCCAAGGAGCGCTAGAGAATTGGCAACCCGTACCACAATGGCAGACATTGAGAAAAAACACTTTCCAATGTTATCCAGTCGTCTCCCCTCTTTATTTGGCGGTGTGGTTAACGGTGTAGAATGATTACTGGAACGCCGTTGCGCTGCCTGTAAGATGTCAGAGTCTGGTTTTGGGTGGCCGGTGAGGCAAGCAGGAGCATCATCTGTGGACTTGTATTTTTTGTCTAACTTAGGCAGCACTGCAGGTACGGTTGCAGGGTTCTGCATTATCTTTCAAACCTGGCTCCAAACATGGGCAATTACTGGGATAGCCCTAAACGTTTTCCTGTGAGGTTCTTTGAAATCGTACAGGAAACAATCCTGCTGAGTCATAGGCATCAGTAGATCAAATCGCGTGGCTGCTCTTTCTAGCAGGTTGTGAAAGCCATCGATATCCGGAGGAGGAGATTCCACAATAGGTGTCGCAGGAGAGGCAGGTGCTGGAATGATATAGTCATCCCATTCATCATTCAGTGTATGGATTTCGCCTTCCTCACCATTTTCATCTGAAGAGGCTTGCCCTGCGCAGGTACAGATTGAGGAGAAGCTTAAGGCCTAGGAGGAGTTATAACCTGCGGTTGTTGAAACTGCTGAGGGGTTGATGGTATAGTGGGAATTGTCAGCTGATGCACCAATGTAGGCATTGGTGGAAAACGCTCCCTATAATCCGCTAACATTGCTTGCTAGTCCGACACTAAGCCGGGAGGGCGACCTACCAGCCCCTGTTGTTGCTGTTCGTAATATTGCTGGTCATAGTAAGAGTCACCATCATCCGAGTACTCCTGACATATGACCCGTAATTGAGAGGGACTGCTGGCCGCCCCATAGAGTCCATCCTCCTCTGAGTCGTCTTCATCCAAAAGGTCAGAAGGTAGAAGACTCAACAAATTACTAGGAGATGCAATTGAGGGGGTTAAGTGATGCTTTTTTACCTTTTTGTGACTAACTGTCCTGCCATTTGATAAAGTTTTGTTTTGACCAATGACTTTGTGTTTCACCACTGCGCATATTAGTTGCTCAATGTTCACCAGTAGCACATGGTATGTTTTGTTCAGTTTAGCCGCCTATTGGCTTTGACATGGCATTAGCCATTACTTTCTGTATTCAGTTTAGCCGTCTATGGGCTTTGACATTGCATTAGTCATTACATTCTGTATTGTGCCTATTGGCTTTGACATGGCATTAGCCATTGCTTTCTGTATTCAGTTTAGCCGTCTATGGGCTTTGACATTGCATTAGCCATTACATTCTGTATTCTGCCTATTGGCTTTGATATGCTGTATCCAGTCTAGCCGCCTATTGGCTTTGACATTGCATGCCTATTGGCTTTGACATGATATCATATATTACACTTTGTATTCAGCTTAACTGCCTATTGGCTTTGACATGATATTCAGCTTAACTGCCTATTGGCTTTGACATGATATTCAGCTCCGCTGCCTATTGGCTTTGACATGATATTATACATTGCATTTTGTATTCAGCTCAGCTGCCTATGGGCTTTGACATGATATAAGACATTGTATTTTGTATTCAGCTTAGATGCCTATTGGCTTTGACATGACACTAGACATTGCATTTGATATTTAGGTTAGCTGCCTATTGCCTTTAACATGACATTGCATTTGATATTTAGGTTAGCTGCCCATTGCCTTTAACGTGGAGTTAGACATTGCAGTTGAGAATAGTTCTGTATTTTTCCAAGCTGTGTTTTTGCACCAGAGAACCAAGATGTTTTGCTCTCACAGTAGACTAGACCTGATAAGAGAGAGTACATGGGCGTTGTTTCTCTTCCCTTGAGCTTGGGAACAGGAGTAGTCTTGGAGACCTGGCCAGTCTCCAAAAGGCTTGCTCAGTTTCCCAGGTCTGAGAGGAGGGGGCACACCTTTGTAACGAATGTAACAGGCTGCAGAGAGTCAGATTCGAATCTGCCGGACCTCGTGCTGGAGCTTGGCGCCAGTTGCCAGCATCCCGTGTGGGTAGATGACACTCTTTCTCGCGGCTGACAGGGGTCTCAGCTTGCAGACCTTAGAAAGATGTAGCTGTAAATAGTTCCTACACGGTGAAGTATTTGTTTTGCTTTGCATTCAATATCTTATAAATATAACCTGCTGTGTATATTGCAAACTGATATATTTTGTTTGATTAACGCGGACTTGAAAGCTACTAATTCGTCATTCATTCATAAACATTGTGGTTGGGGAAGAATTAACAACAATAAAAGTCTTCTTTGACCTCAGAAGTGCATTTCTGTTGTGTTATGTTAGTGCTTAGAAATTAAATAAGAGGAAAGCACTACAATTGGTACCAGGAGTCGTGGGGTCGGTCATTAAGAGGTGATTAAAAGGGGTTTGACGAGTTAGTAGATTTCTAAGTGCACACTTTAAAAGTGTAATTGTTTTTTGTTGTTTGGAGAATTACAGAAATTGTTTTCTGTTTGGAGAATCACAGTAGCACGGCAGACCATGTCTGAGAATACATGTGTTGATGAACTGCCTGATGGTGCTAAGAAAAACTGTGAATTGTTTTCTGTTTGGGGAATTACAGAAGAAAATACATGTGTAGCTAAAATGCCTGATGTTGTTTTGAGAAATAATTCCCGTTGTATATATGTAGAAAACGTGTGTTTTGGAAGTAATGATGACAGAAAGGTCTGGATACCTTTATCTGCTTACAGAGAAATGCAGGAGAAATGTAGGAAGTTGGAACATGAAAATAGGAATTTACATGAGCAAATTAGCCAGGATACGATAATTCAAAATTATGCTGAAAGTTATAAAAATGAAGAATCTTTCTTGTCCCATTCCAGTAATGAGGGGGTTAAGACAGCTCCGAGCTGCACTGAGTTTCCATGTGAGCCAGGGTTTTTGGCAGCCAAAGTGCATTCCTTAACTGATAACACGGACGAGAATGTGATTTCCGAGTTACCGTTGCAAAATGCACAAGTAAAACGAAGGATTTTAGAGCAAGACACCCCGAGTTTCATTAGCTTGTTTGATTTTTGGAAAAAGAATAGCCCTCATTTGAGAGAAATCCTAACACTTTTGTACATGGTCACTGTGAAAAATAATATGCAGCTGCGCGCTTGTGATTTGGCAAATGAAATAATGCAGACTTTAGGTTTCTGCGCAGTGCAAGAAGGAAATACTTATGTATATTTAAATCAAGAACAAGGAAAGAAAATAGTGCCCCTAGCTAGAATCATACAATGGATCTGGTACTTGCAAGACAGGGCTAGAGTACCACAGGTAAAAGAATTATCAATGAAATTGTGTGCACCATTTGAATTCGTGTCTACTGAAGATAAAAAGCATGTTTGTTTTACTAATGATTCATTGACTGAAATGTTACTTTCTGGCACAGTAGAAGGAACAGCGTTGTATAATGTGTGTCAGATTTTAAAGCAAGAGCTACGTGAGATGTGTCATTTTTACGCTGATTTTTGGTTCTTTGATAATGTTTTAGCCACATGGCTTGTACCTAACTGGTTCAATTACCTTGCAGATGTTAATGAGAAAAATGCAGAGAGAGAAGTGTTCACCCAGAATTCTGCCTTAGTGGGGATGGCTATGTGGGTGCCCCAGAAATGTGAAAAGGCCACTTACAGGTGGGCAGAGATGAGAGAGATGCCCATTCCCCTAGATTTGATAAAAACTGTGCAGCATGCACAAAAGCAATCTGTCATGCAAGCAGTCACAGAGCAGTTGGGGAGAGGAAAGTTACCAGAACAGAAATGGCAAATTGATCAGGTTTTAGGGAGAGTGATTGCTGCAAATTACCAAGGAAAAATCGAAATTATGCTGATACCTAGAAAAGAATCTGATTCATTCATACAAATTGGAGACAGAATGGCCCAACTTGGCAAAAATGCAGTGAATGGAGGTTTGGTAAAGAAGGAGTCTGCCCCAGCCCTTCTGACAGTGCAAGAAAAGGGAAGCTGTGGTGCAGCAGATAAAAACCTCAGTACTGATGTGTGGGCTGAAGCCCCAAGTGACCCTCCAGAACCTGCAGAAAATATAACAAAGGGCCCCAAAAACGTCCTGCTGATTATAAAACAGGGAAAGAAAGAGGAAGGGTGCAGTTTAAATGAAAAATGTTATTTGCAAGAAAAGTCATACTTGTTTCTTTTGCAGATCCTACTACGTTTCGCCACTGTCCCTGAGTGTGCTGTGTGGTCCCCCTTCCGGTGTGTGCGTGTGGGGTCGGGGAAGGGACCGAATCCCCAACCTGAACCTGGCTGAGTAAAGTGCCAGCACCATGGATCCATTTTGCGCAAACTGCGCCTTCAGTTCAAGTTCAACTTGTTTGCTGTGTTTTTTTTTTTTTCCCCTCTCGTATGGAACTCTGACTTTTGCTTACCTTCCAGAAAACCTTTCAGGTGGACCGTGCACCTTTACATGAGCAGAACTCATGCCACATCAAATTGCTAACACTGTTGAATTAGAGACTCATTCAGAGAAAAAAAAAAAAAAAAATTGCCCAGTCTTTTCTATGTAGATGTATCTGATGTGAAAGGTTATGAGATCAATGTGTTAATTCACTTCTATTGCTTTACAGGGATTGCTTTGATGATAATGTTTTTTTTGTGCTGATGTTTTTTTTTTTGAAATATGAGATATGTGAAACAAAAATTCATTGGTCAAAGGGCGGAATGTCCTGCCATTTGATAAAGTTTTGTTTTGACCAATGACTTTGTGTTTCACCACTGCGCATATTAGTTGCTCAATGTTCACCAGTAGCACATGGTATGTTTTGTTCAGTTTAGCCGCCTATTGGCTTTGACATGGCATTAGCCATTACTTTCTGTATTCAGTTTAGCCGTCTATGGGCTTTGACATTGCATTAGTCATTACATTCTGTATTGTGCCTATTGGCTTTGACATGGCATTAGCCATTGCTTTCTGTATTCAGTTTAGCCGTCTATGGGCTTTGACATTGCATTAGCCATTACATTCTGTATTCTGCCTATTGGCTTTGATATGCTGTATCCAGTCTAGCCGCCTATTGGCTTTGACATTGCATGCCTATTGGCTTTGACATGATATCATATATTACACTTTGTATTCAGCTTAACTGCCTATTGGCTTTGACATGATATTCAGCTTAACTGCCTATTGGCTTTGACATGATATTCAGCTCCGCTGCCTATTGGCTTTGACATGATATTATACATTGCATTTTGTATTCAGCTCAGCTGCCTATGGGCTTTGACATGATATAAGACATTGTATTTTGTATTCAGCTTAGATGCCTATTGGCTTTGACATGACACTAGACATTGCATTTGATATTTAGGTTAGCTGCCTATTGCCTTTAACATGACATTGCATTTGATATTTAGGTTAGCTGCCCATTGCCTTTAACGTGGAGTTAGACATTGCAGTTGAGAATAGTTCTGTATTTTTCCAAGCTGTGTTTTTGCACCAGAGAACCAAGATGTTTTGCTCTCACAGTAGACTAGACCTGATAAGAGAGAGTACATGGGCGTTGTTTCTCTTCCCTTGAGCTTGGGAACAGGAGTAGTCTTGGAGACCTGGCCAGTCTCCAAAAGGCTTGCTCAGTTTCCCAGGTCTGAGAGGAGGGGGCACACCTTTGTAACGAATGTAACAGGCTGCAGAGAGTCAGATTCGAATCTGCCGGACCTCGTGCTGGAGCTTGGCGCCAGTTGCCAGCATCCCGTGTGGGTAGATGACACTCTTTCTCGCGGCTGACAGGGGTCTCAGCTTGCAGACCTTAGAAAGATGTAGCTGTAAATAGTTCCTACACGGTGAAGTATTTGTTTTGCTTTGCATTCAATATCTTATAAATATAACCTGCTGTGTATATTGCAAACTGATATATTTTGTTTGATTAACGCGGACTTGAAAGCTACTAATTCGTCATTCATTCATAAACATTGTGGTTGGGGAAGAATTAACAACAATAAAAGTCTTCTTTGACCTCAGAAGTGCATTTCTGTTGTGTTATGTTAGTGCTTAGAAATTAAATAAGAGGAAAGCACTACACTAACCTGCTCCATCAACGGGAACAGAGCTAAGGTAGATGGTCTCTGTCTCTTTGCTGTTATCCTGATCGTCAAGAGGTGAGTTGTCGTCGACGGTGGCGGTGTCAACAAAGTGATCGTCGATGGAGGCATCGTCGACGAGAGTGCTGTTGACATGAGCGCCGTCAACGGTGGGAGCATCATCGATGAGGCCACCGTCAGTAAGGCCGCCGTCGTCGGTAGAGGCGCCGACAAGTGTTCCGTCAACGGAAGCGCTGACGAAGACTGTAGTGGTGGTGAGGAAATGGGGCACACCATCGAGGAGGATGACCAGACTGTCAACGAGGATTCAGATGTAGCTGCCATCGACATAGACATTGTGACAACGGTAGATGTTGTCATTGAGGCATGGGCCATCAATGGAGATACTGCCGATGATGGTCCCGTTGACGGTGCAAAGGATGGCTTTTTGAAGGTATGTTTTATTCTGGGGCAATGTTGGGGGCTCAGAGATGGTTTTCGTTCCAGATTTTATGTAATCTGAACCCTTTGATTTCCCCTTTTTTGATGGGCTACATATTTTTGAGGAAGCCTCAGATTACTTTTTTGAAGCTTTTTTAGGTGGTTTGTGAGTGGCTGACATTACATCAGCATGTCTCTTGACGAGTGCCTTGACGACAGACACAGAAGAGGAGGCACTGTCCTCATGAGAAACCGGATTGTCTCTGGATTTTAATTTTTGTAGCCAAATGAGAAGACGTCTGTCCTTTGCTGTCTTAGTAGAAAATGTCCTACATACCTTGCAGAGTCTGGTTTTATGGTTAGGATAGAGACAGTATATGCAGTCCTTATGCTGGTCATCCACATGCAGCCTCTTCTTCATGCAGGTAGCACAGGCTCTAAAAAGCCCTTTCTTAGGTGTCTCTGACATGGTTGTCAGTTTGAAGCACCCAAATGTAAGACTTTCTGAAGAGAAAAGATCATCCAAATTCCTCAGAACAGAATATCTGAGAGAAAAACTGAGTAGAGCTGAGAGGAGACTCCTAATCCTAGTCGGCTCCTCACAGGAGGGTTCTAGAGGGTGGTGTGATCTGATTGGTTGACATTAGAGTTTGGTCTTTCTTTGCAAGACGACTGTGATATGTTTCTAATTTTAAGGCCTACTGCACTTAGGCCCTCATTACAATCCTGGCAGTCAGTAGGGGTTGCTGGTATACTAGCTGGCCTGACGGGTGCCCCCATTTGAGCCTCTGACAGCTGCAGGAACCACAGCGGACGTGGACTTGGTGGCTGAGGTGCTGGGCTGGGTTTTGGCCACCCTGGCCCGAGGGGAAGGGCGGGGAGGGGTAGGGAAGAGGTCAATGTTAGCCAGGAAAAGCTTCTTAGGGACACAGGGTCGGGAAGAGGGAAAAGGTTTGGGAGTGGAGGAAGAGGGAGTGGTTGTAGGAGGTGTCTGTCTGCTGAGTTTGGGTGCAGGTACATGGGCTGGATGCTCTTGTGAGGTGGATGGCTGTTGGGTGGGTGGGTGCTTGTGTTTTTGTACTTTGGGAGGAGGGGTCACAGACACAGTGGGAGAGGACACAGGGGACGTGTGCATGGATGTGGGGTTTGTGACTGCCAGTGAGGAGTGTGTAGTGATGGGCGTGCAGGTGATGGAGATAGTGGATGAGGATGTAGTGCATGCAGGTGTGAGTAGTGATGCTACTGGGAGGGAGCTGGAAGACGAGGAGGAGGGGGACACAGTAGAGGCAGTGGATGTTGGTGTGTCTGCATGGGGATGGTGCTTGTGTGAGTGCCTGTGAGATGAAGTGTGGTGCTTGTGTTTGCCTGAGCCACTTCTGTGTGTTGATTTGGGTGAATGCTGGTCTGAAGGTGTGCTTGGGATAGGCTGGGGTTGAGGGGATTGGGACTGGGTAGAGGAAGTTGGAGGGGGGAGGCTAGAGACAGGGACAATGGCTGCCATCAGTGCGGAGGCCAGAGCCTGAAATGCTCTCTGTTGGGCCGCCACACCAGAGTGAATGCCCTCCAGCTATGCATTTGTCTGTTGCAAATGCCTCTCGACACCCTGATGGCATTCAGAATGGTTGACTGCCCAACAGTGAGGTCTCAGGAGGTCAACAGCCTCCTCACTGAGGGCAGCAAGGCTGACTGGGGCAGGGCCTGAGGTGCCTGGGGTGAAGGAGATGCCCGCCCTCCGTAATACACTGGACCGACCACAGATGTGTCCACTTCACCTTCCGACACGAGACTCGCCACCTCCGCATACAATCCATCCCACGCCGACATTGGAACAAAATCCCAGCGGAACAGCTTCTCTCCACTCTCAGCGACAACCAACCCACCTTCTCCACCGACCCCAACGAAGCAGCCCTCAGCCTCACGCATTGGATCACCAACTGCGCAGACAACCTCGCTCCCCTCAGATGCCTCCCAAGACAGACCAACACCAAAAAACCTCTCTGGTTCACAGACACCCTCAAGGAATCTAAAAAAAACTGCCGCACCCTCGAGAAAGCCTGGCGCAAGGACCACACCGCAGATAACATGTCTGCCCTCAAGAACGCTACCCGTGAACACCACCAACTGATCCGCGCCACCAAAAGAAATTCCTTCACAGACAGACTGAACAAGAACACTCACAACAGCAAAGAACTCTTCAACATTGTCAAAGAGCTCTCCAACCCTAACGCCAACGCCAACGCCATCACGCCCTCACAAGACCTCTGCAACTCCCTCGCCACCTTCTTCCATCGTAAGATTACCGACCTACACAACAGCTTCGGACACCAGACCCAGCCAACCACCACAGAACCTACAACCCCAGCCATCACCCTCAACGCCTGGACTCACATCAACACGGAAGAGACCAAAGCCACCATGAACTCCATCCACTCCGGTGCCCCCTCCGACCCCTGCCCACACTTCATCTTCAACAAAGCTGACGTCATCATCGCCCCGCATCTCCAGACCATCATCAACAGCTCGTTTGCTTCTGCCACCTTCCCCGAGAGCTGGAAACACGCAGAAATCAACGCCCTACTGAAGAAACCTATGGCGGACCCCAGCGACCTGAAGAACTTCCGCCCCATCTCGCTCCTCCCCTTCCCTGCCAAAGTCATAGAAAAGACCGTCAACAAGCAACTTACCAACTTCCTTGAAGACAACAACCTACTCGACCCCTCTCAGTCCGGATTCCGAGCCAATCACAGCACAGAAACCGCCCTCATCTCAGTCACAGACGACATCAGAACTCTGATGGACAACGGAGAAACAGTCGCCCTCATCCTCCTCGACCTCTCGGCTGCCTTCGACACCGTCTGCCACCGAACTCTAATATCCCGCCTCCGCTCCACCGGGATCCAAGGACAGGGCCTGGACTGGATCACCTCCTTCCTCTCCAACTGCTCCCAAAGAGTCTACCTCCCACCTTTCCGCTCAGACCCCACCGAGATCATCTGCGGCTTCCCACAAGGCTCCTCGCTCAGCCCGACTCTCTTCAATGTCTACATGAGCCCCCTCGCCGACATCGTAAGCAAACACAACATCAACATCACCTCCTACGCCAACGACACTCAGCTGATACTTTCCCTCACCAAGGACCCCACCAGCGCCAAGACCCACCTGCAAGATGGAATGAAAGACGTCGCAGAATGGATGAAACTCAGCCGTCTGAAACTGAACTCAGACAAAACGGAAGTCCTCATCCTCGGAAACACCCCGTCTGCCTGGGACGACTCCTGGTGGCCCACGGCCCTTGGCACCGCACCAACCCCCTCAGACCACGCACGCAACCTCAGATTCATCCTGGACCCACTTCTCACCATGACCAAACAAGTCAACGCCGTATCATCCGCCTGCTTCCTCACCCTCCGCATGCTCCGAAAGATCTTCCGTTGGATCCCCGCCGACACCAGAAAGACCGTGACCCACGCCCTAGACACGAGCCGCCTGGACTACGGCAACACCCTATACGCAGGAACCACAGCTAAACTCCAGAAACGTTTGCAGCGAATTCAAAACGCCTCCGCCCGCCTCGTCCTCGACATACCCCGCAACAGCCACATCTCTGCCTACCTGAGACACCTGCACTGGCTTCCCGTCAACAAAAGGATCACCTTCCGACTCCTCACCCACGCACACAAAGCCCTCCACAACAAGGGACCCGAATACCTCAACCGTCGCCTCAGTTTCTACACACCCACCCGTCAACTTCGCTCTGCCAACCTCGCTCTTGCCGCCATCCCTCGCATCCGCCGCACCACGGCAGGTGGGAAATCCTTCTCCAACCTGGCGGCCAAGACATGGAATTCCCTCCCCACCAACCTCAGGACCACCCAGGACCACCTCGCATTCCGGAGGCAACTCAAGACCTGGCTCTTCGAGCAGCAGTAACCCCATCCCCCTAGCGCCTTGAGACCCTCACGGGTGAGTAGCGTGCTTTATAAATGTTTATGATTTTGATTATTTTTTTTGAGCGGGCACAGGAAACACGCTGAGGGGCTGCTGGGAGGGCGGTGCTGGTATGATGGGGAGGTGGCAGCTGTACCTGTTGTTGGGGTGGGCACAGAGGTGTCTGCCACCGCCAAGGAGCTTCCATCTGAGGAGGAGTGACTGTCTGTGGTGTCCCCTCCTGTCCCCGTTGTGGTGCTCCCCTCGCCCTCCGTCCCACTGGTGCCCTCACCGTCAGTGGATTCGGCCTCCAGGCCCATGTGCGATGCAGCTCCCTCCGTCGCAGGTGCCTCTGCTCCTCCGCCAGATGATGCTAATGCACACAAGGACAGGGTGATAAAACAAAAAGGGGGGTGGGAGAGATAGAGGCTTACACAACTCACAGGGAACAGCCCTATGCACTAGGCCATGCACTACCAGTTACAATGCTAGTCATCAGCCCATGGGGTACAATGCCTAATACCATCAGCTGCACACCTGAAACAAACAGAGCCCTGACCAATAGTAGATGCCCCCTAACACTATAGGCGTTGGAGTGCTTCAGACTCTGCCCACCAAGGGACCTACCCTGCCATGTTTGCACTGGCCTAGGGGCATCCACAGTCCACAACCCCACCCAGGTAAAACCTTAACGTATGCAAAGTAATGAATCTTAATTTGTACTTACCCCCTTGTTGCTGCTGTGACGCCCTCAAGCGCCCATCCAATTCCGGTTAGGCCACCGCCAGGATGCGGAACATCAGGGGGGTCAGGGTACGACGGGCACCTTTTCCTCGTTGGGAGGCCAGCCCCAGCTGGGCTTCCACCGTCTTCCGTGCCCAGCGGTGCAGGTCCTCCCACCGTTTGCAGCAGTGGGTGCTCCGCCTGTCAAAGACCCCCAGGTCCGCACCTCCTTGGCGATGGCACGCCAAATACCCTTTTTCTGATAGGCGCTGACCTGCAGGGAAAAGACAGCAGAAAAGGGAATTAGTTAACCGTCTGGACCGCCACACTCATGGCCCACCATATCCCTCCCATCCCCTGATCCACATACCTTGACCACCATACATGCAGCACTCAGGCCAGGACGCCACAGCCCCCCCCACATGTGGCTTATACACACAGCAGTCCATACATTCATGGCCCACACATCATGCTCACACTATACTCACCTGTTTGTCTGGAGAACCTTAGAGTATAGTGTACTGGGGTAGGACCCCATCCACCAGTCTCTCCAACTCCTCCGCAGTGAAGGCAGGGGCCCTTTCCCCAGACACATGAGCCATTGTCGCTTCCAGACACAGGTCACAGCAGCACTTGCAGTGTAGGTCCTCTCCTGTTGAAGGTCAGGTAGCAAGTGAGTGAATAGATAGAAAATGTCAGTCATGTCCGCGCCGGTGTGTACCGTCACCGCCGGCGTACATCGCTTTTGGCTCCTGGAACCCACAGGCCCCATAACCGTGTGCCTATGCCACTGACCACAGGTCCCTGATTGTCCTGTGTTTGTGGGGTTGCCTGGGGTCCCTGTAGTGGTGGACGCACTTCTGATTGACGTGTCCTGGGGACAGATGGATGGGTCCGCTGGGTGGGTGCTGTGGTGGTGTTTCCTGAGGGGGAGGCTCTGTGGTGGTATGGGACTGTGGCAGGGTAACCGACTGTCCAGAGGTCCCTGATGGGCCAGGTTGGTCATCGTGATCCAGGCGTGCAGAGCTTCTGTCATCACTGTGGGCCCCCTCTCGGGAGGGAACTGGATGTTGCTGGCAACTCCTCTCTGGTGACGTTGAGTAGGAGTCCTGTGGGGATGCAAATGCAGTGTTATTGTATCTGAGTGTGCCATCTTGTGCATTGGTGTGTTTCCCTGTATGGTTGTGATTGCCCTGTCAGCTTTGGCTTGTGTGCGTGGTGATTTTGTGGGCTAGGTGATTCTCTCTAATGGCCATGCTGTGGTGATTGGTGTCCATGCAGGTATGTAATGGGGGTCCATGGATTGGTGTGGCATGCAGGACTTGGTATTGGGATGGGTGGGTTGTGATAGTGGGGTTTATGTGAGGTGGTGGAGTGATGGGGGTGAGTGTAGGGGTAGGAGTTTGTGATGGCATGCAGGTAGGGTGGGGATATAGTAGTGAAGATTTAACTTACCAGAGTCAGGTCCTCCTGCTACTTCTGCGAGGCCCTCAGGATGCATGATCGCCAAGACTTGCTCCTCCCATGTTGTTAGTTGTGGGGGAGGAGGTAGCACCGCCAGTCTTCTGTACAGCTACCTGGTTCTTGCAACCACGGAATGCACCTTCCCCCATAGGTCGTTTCATCTCTTCCTGATCTCGTCCCTTGTTCTTGGGTGCTGTCCCACGGCATTGACCCTGTCCACGACTCTCCGCCATAACTCCATCTTCCTAGCAATGGCTGTCTGCTGCACCTGTGATCCAAATAGCTGCGGCTCTACCCAGATGATTTCCTCCACCATGACCCTTAGCTCCACCTCTGAAAATCTGGGGTGTCTTTGGGGTGCCATGGATGTGGTGTGAGTCATATGTGTGAGGATGTGTGGGGTGATGTGTGGGGTGATGTGTTGGGGTGTGTGGTGTGAGGTGCGTGGATGGTGTATGGGTGATGGTGTTCTGTGGCTCAGATTGAGTGGGTGCTCCTGGCTTGTGTCTCTCTCTATTGGCAATCTTTTTTTTTGTCGTAAAGGGTTGTGGGTAATGTGGGTGTGTGTTTTATATTGGATTGGGTGTGTGGGTGTGGTGTGTGTATGTGTGTCAGGTGTGTGTAGTTTGAATTGTCCAATGTGGTGGTGTTTTGTAAGTGTGTGTGTATTTTGAGCATGGCAGTGTGTACCGCCAATGGTTTACCACGGTTGAAAGACCGCCGCTGTGATTCGTGGGTCCTGATACTGTGGGCGTATTCCTGTTGGCGTAACCATGTGGGTTTTGGTACCGCCAATTTATCACTGACCTTTGGTGTGGCGGATTTGTGTGGGTGTCTGTATAGTGGCGGATTTCTCTGTGTGGGTCATAATACCCGTAGCGGTACACTGCCGCGGTCACGGTATGTTGGCGGCCGTCAGCACAGCGATAGGCGGCATTTACCGCCAGGGTTATAATGAGGGCCCTAATCTTTATATGCACTTGGGCATAACTTTATTACACCGGGGGCTCCCATCTCGACGACGGGAAGGATTCAAGCATGTGAATCTATGAAAGGCAATAACCCCAGAGCCACCCTTGCTCAGTTGACTTATTCTACACTCAGCACTTATAGTACAAGTATTACTTATATGTCACAGATAGCAAAACTACTACACACACCTACTACATCACAGTGAGCACAGCTATCCATCACATGTCAAAGGCAGTTGAGGTACCATTCATCTGATCGATCTCTTGCTCTTCTGTTTGATGTCTTACTCTGTGCAAATAGCAAATATATCCTTTATGGTCTCAGTCAGCAGAGCTACTCTCACCAGACAGCAGAACATTCCCAAACAGGTTACAGAGAATAATGCTATGCCTTAATGGCAGCTGAGCCATCCCTGGATATGAGATTATCCTTCTGACAATGTCTGTACTGTGTCTAAGCAACTAGGCAACAGGGAACTAGTGAACAAGAGGGATTCAGGAACTAATGTCTGAGAGATGGCATTTGGAGAAAGAGAACCTCACATACTTTAGAGAGACAAGAAAAACAAAGGAACCGTGAGACACCTAGATAGGGCACGGAGACAGAGAGACCACAATATTGAACAGCTTTAGACTGGGAAACATCAGACAGCGTAGCAAAGGGAGGCTACAGCTAGAACAACAGAGACAATGCAAACAAGAAATAGGCTGGTTCCAACTACAAGGAGACATAGAAATATAAACCCAGGGTGGAATATTTCCAGTGGAACCTAGAGGAGGAACAATGCACACCAAAGAAGAAACATAAAATCCATGAATATTACACTAGACTGACTCTTACATCAACCACCTGCATCACTTAGAAGAGCACATGGCATTACTTTCAAACAACAACACTACCACAGCTGAGACTAATTAGGTGGAAGGATTCAAGACCCAAACATCCACTGCTAGCCACCGTGCAGAACCCCACAACACACTCAACGCTAACACAGATAAGTCTGGAAAGTGGCAAGACATCCCTCTGTTCCCACTCCCTTTACAGAACAGCTCTATGAGGATAACCTAAGTCCTTCAAACCAGCCACCTACATTAATGTAGTTCCTCTGATGGATGTATCACAAACGAAGACACATGCCTGCACAAAATCCCGAGGCCAAATAATTGGCCAACTCTGCACCATATCTGGTAGGATAACACAACAGAACTGCTGCTACACATGCTATACCAATTTTATGTGCATTTGGGAACGTTGCATACCAGTTGTCCATACTGTCTCTGTGTGTGAATTAGCAAAGCTTTAGGAAATCGTTCCAATTAAGAAAAAACAAAGTTGCTGTTAATTGTCTATTTTTGTATATTCAAATACTTACAATTATGTTTCAATGTATTTTTTTATCAAGTTTCCAAAATTAAGTATGAAGACTGTCTTATCCAGGTGTCTGGTTGACACCTGTTCGGTATAAGTCAATAAGGACGCTCAATGAAGGACCACATGCCAATTATAAATACAATTTAGCTTTACTAGAATTGCAGGTAAAATGTAAGCATTTAGCACATTAACAATAGTAGAATAAGAATAGCAATGAAAAGCATCTATTTATATATATATAGGCAAAGAATTAATTGACAGATATGTTTTGATTAACTGTATACTAAAATGCATTGCACTACGATATTCAGGAAGCAGAATATAAATGAGTTGAATACTTCAGATAAGCTTTGATTTACTGCACACCAAAATGCATGTTTCAATTACTGCAGCAGGCTCTAACTACGATGTTCAGGAGGCAATATATAAACAAACTAAATACTTCTGATAAGCTTTGATTTACTGCAAACCTAAATGCATGTTTCAGTTACTGCAGCAGTTCACACTAATAGGTTTAGAAAGCTAAATAAAAACGAGCAGAATACTTCAGGTTATAAACACAGTGCAGGCATAAATAATCAGTCATAATAATTGAGCAGAGAAACAAAGGTGTTTTATCCCTGTGTGGAACTTAACTTAATCCACGACATGCTGGGGAACCCTCTACCGCCTGCTTGGACCTCTCTCCCCCTCAAGCACCACGAGCAAACATGGAGGCAGCGCTGGGCCATGGCAGCTTCCACAATTCCATCTGCGAGCTTCCAAATCCCTCACCCACAGTTCAGTGCTTAAAAACCTCGAAGCTTGGATTCTATCTCATTCTGGCGTTTTCTAGCTATGTTATCAGTACTTGGCTGCTCTGCCTTTCTCCAGCCTTTGTTTTCATTCCATCTTCTCCCTGTACTCTTGTTCTCAAGGTTGAGACGGAGTCTTCTACACAAACAAGCTTGAAAATAATATCATTAACTTTTCCACGATGTTTAGAAGGGGGTTTCAACAGGCATCACACTCATCTACACTGCTCAAGCTAATTAACACTTCGCGTTACAATGTCTTCCGCATCTTTCCCTAATACTGAACACTCCACCCCTTAGATGAGCGTGATGCATGTTGAAACGGATATCATTTGCTTTGACATTCCGCTAGCTAGGTTGCTACTAATACTGGTCAACGTTATTCTAAGTGCTTGCATCTTTAGTATGAAAACTGCTTTGTGCATACATATAGTCTACATAGTATAGTCATTAGCGTAACACAAACAATCAATAACCAAATTAGCTGTTGTAACACTATAGTTAGCGTCTTTATGGCTCCTAGTGCCCAGCCTAAGAAGATGTCATACCAATGGCGCTCAGTTATTTGCTGGATGCATGAAGCAGTGTGCATAAACTGTTTAGTGTTTAAGGTCATCAATATGGCTGTATCCTTGGTGTATTTAGCTGCCATATCAAATTTAGCAAAGGTAACTTGTGCGTAGTGCTTGATTGCCTCTTATCTGGGTAGCTTAACAACAAGCGAGATGTTCCACTCTAACTGGCAACGCATTTGCGTCTGTAATGTGGTTATGGTGAACTTGGTCGGTACAAGATGTGAGTGCTTATGTCAATAATGCTGGTAATATTGCGCGTACACATTACTTGCTCTCCGGTGGTTTGTATAAATCCGTTAATAAGTAAGGGATGATTAGTAACGTAACATATACTTTCTGTTCCTATCTGATATAAGTCTGTGCCACTAATAGTATAAGGTAACCATTCACATTCTCCTGGTATTGGGTGAAGGCATGGGTCTAGCGCCCGTCCAGTGTGGGTACATACCCACCCCTTAGACCAATCTGCACATCTAGTGGGATCTACGGTGTGATTTGTTTGATCAATCCATTTTTTGCCAGTGTGAGGTATCCACCATTCTTCACCTATTACTACAGGGAGCAATATAAAGGGGCACCATATTTCAGGAGGAAGATTACTTCTAGCTATATCAAAATGAGCATAACACATCTCTCCCTCAAAATGGAATTGTATAGGCTTTACCCATATTTCCTCAGGCAAATGCAATTGTTGTCTCCAATATTCACCTTGAAGCTGTCCCCATTCCGCTTTGAAGTCTACATACTGTTGATTAACAATACTTTGCCATAGTATGCACTGAATTCCTTTGGACATTGTTTGGGTGCTTTGAAAGCTTTTTCCAAATTGTTCATAAGTGAAATTATGCCATTGCGAATCACAATACAACCCACGCAGGACTTTCCATACTTCTTGTGAGTGTGTAGGCCACCATTGATAAATTACTTTTATGGCCTCTCCTGTACTATATCCTGTAGAAGATAGCTTATTCCTAATGTTTTCAACATCAAAAGAATTCAGGGCCCCTACCCCGATTCCGTTGGCCCCAGCTATCAAGGACCCTAGATCTCTTCTATTGCGTAGCTTTGGCAAGGGCCATAACTGTGGTGTCCATGGTGCACATAATAGATCATACTTTGAGACATTCCCCTTGACAAAATTTATCTGTAACACAATACGATTAATTATGCTTGCATGCAGAACTTGTTTACATCCTATTCTATATCGCATTATAGAAACGTTGCTTAAGTTGTTAACCATGCGTTTTTCTGTTGTAGAAAACATGAAGGCTGGTATTCTATTGTTCATTGTAACAACCACCATGTGTCCTGGTATCACAATATTTACATATCATGTTTAGCATGTAACTCAAAGCCTGTACTGTTGCTGGCGTCCTCTCCACCTTGTTCAGTCCGTTGGCATGTCGGATTTGCTGTCCAGTTACCTTCCAGGTCACAGCTTTGGCAGCCATCCACTTGCCTCCAGGTACCTCCACGTTGCAAAGTAAAACATTTCCCTGGTCATCAGTTACCTTAGCGGCTTGAGGTGTAAAAGTAACATGAAGGTCCGTGATGACATTCTCTGCCACATTTGGTCGGACTAATATACTTTTTCCGGTTATAATCATGACCGCAAACAGGAACCACGTCATCGATGCAGAAGTCATCATTTACGACCGTGGGGTAAGTCTCACTGCAGGTACAAATACAGGTACATTAGAATTCTTTAAAAGTACAACATATGTACTCCCCACCCCTTGACTCAATATCTCTCCTGCCTCTGGCTTTTTCCCTGGATGATGCACCCATACTCTTCTTCCTGTGCTTCCAAATCCTCCTTCATCTCTCTGAGTGTTATCGGGGGGGCAGATCTTTCTTCAATGTGGGGGGTATACGCTCGTTCACAAATCAATTGGGCAAGTCTATCATGTGCTTGATACGATACAGTAGCATCTCCTTGGTTTAATAATACTACTTTAACCTCTCCTCTAAAATCTGGGTCTATGACTCCCCCTAGCACCGACACTCCCTTGATGGCTAGACTGGATCGAGGGGCAATTCTACCATATGTTCCGGATGGTACTCTCACTCCTATTCCTAGGGGAATAGTCTTCACCTGTCCTACGGGTATTTCTCCATCCTCTGGAGCAAACAGGTCCAGTCCTATACTGCCAGATGTAGCCTGTAAAGGTAATCGAGCTCGAGGGTCTGTTTTCCAGACAATCATTGTGTGGGTTATTTCTTTATCATGCCCTGTCATCCGAATGAAAGGAGTCTGCTGCCCAACTGGTCTATTGTTCAATTCAAACAAGGCTTTGTCTAAATTACTACTTCATCCTTTAGAGTCTGATGTGCTGATAACTTTTTTAGCTGTTCTTTCACCAATCCGTTATATCTCTCAATCATGCCTGCAGCTTGTGGATAATAACTAAGGTGTAAAATACACCGAATTCCCTGTTCCTGCGCCCAATCCTGCACTGTTTTCCCTGAAAAGTGTGTGCCCCTATCTGTTTGGATTTCATCAGGTACCCCATAATGTTTTATCAGGTAGTTTAGCCCTCGCAAAGTGGACTTTTGGTCTGCAGACTTACAATGCATACCCAACATAAGGCCAGAGTAGGTGTCCACCATGGTCAATACGTAGCTTTTTCCTCCTTCCTTTGGTAGCGGCCCAATATAGTCCAATTGCCACACTGTAGCGGCTGCGGTTTCACTTCTAATGTGGCCGCTAGGCTTCTTTTGCAGGGGCATTTGTTTTATCTGGTTGCATGTGGGGCACTCTTTTACTGCTTGTTGGACCTGTTCTTTAGTGACTGGAATCTGTCGCTGCTGTGCCCATGCATAAGTGTCATTCTCTCCTAGATGTCCCGATGTTGCATGAGCCCAGTTTGCTAGAGCAGCTTCAGCCTCTTCATTGATGATTACTGTTCGTGTTTTGGCCATCTGATTTGCGGTGTTGTTGAATAGAGATGCAAGAGAGGTGTCTGATGGGCAATGGGCGTCCACATGTCCCACATAGATTGGACATTTGTGCCCTTTCTCCCACATCTCTTCCCATAGCTGCTCACCTACCCAAATGGGGGTGCCTTTGATTTTCCATCCATCCTTGCGCCAAGTCGGGCCCAGTTTACTAGTCCTTGGTAGGTGGCCCAGCTGTCAGTGTACACAAACGTTTTCTCTACGATGGGGGCCTGCTCGATCACTGCTGCTACCCCCTGCAGTTCTGCAAGCTGACTTGATCCATTATTTCCTCCTCGCAGCAACAGCGTTTCTGTAGCAGGCTGGAATGCGACTGTTTGCTATTGTCTCTTTCTTTGATGGTACCGGGCGGTACCATCTGTAAACCATGCATTTTGCTGTTCTTCTTCTGTGAGCTGTTCAAAAAGTGGGGCTGTTTTAAATGGTGAGGACTTCATCTCAGATGGCTCTGGTGAGGGGACCATTGCTTGTAAGTACACTGCCCCCAGCATATCTTCTTGTAACTTCGACACTCCTGCTGGCCCCGGTTTTGCCCTCTGCTGCAGATACCATTTCCACTTCACAATGGCAAACTCCTGCACTCTGCCTACTTTATTGCCAACCCCTCCTTCTCTTGTCCAACCTAGTAAGGGGACCCATGTTTTTAAAGTGACCGGCCGATCATCAGTTATGCGTTCTATTTTTACTAAGGCCCAATCTTGTGGCACCCTCATTTTTTTCTGCCTCTGCCATAGGCTCCACATCACTACATCATCTACATCATCCTGTACTATCATTTCCAGCTCAAACGGGTCTCCTTCTGTAATGGGACCTAACGTAAAAGGATTCTGTAATGCATCTTTTGCTCCAGTGTCCCACAACCTCACCAACCATTTAAACAAAGGCTCTGCAGGCATCTGCCTAAACATACGGGTTCTCTGCAACAATTCACTCTGCGTATAATCTCTTACCAAACAAGAATTCTGTATTTTCCCGCCATTCGCTCCCTTTTCACCTTTAATTTCACCTACACGTCCTTCTCCACTTTCAACTCCACCTAGTTCTGTTACACGTACTTTCACCTCATCCTCCCAAGTATGTGGATCCCAATTTTATTTGCATACCAATGCCCTCACTTGCACAGTTAAGGGTATTTTAGGCTTCTACCTACTCTTCTGTTTGCGTATCAGTGCCCTCATTTGCACAGTTGAGGGCATTTTAGGCTTCTGCCTACTCTTCTGTTTGCATATCAGTGCCCTCATTTGCACAGTTGAGGGCATTTTAGGCTTCTGCCTACTCTTCTGTTTGCTTATCAGTGCCCTCACTTGCACAGTTGAGGGCATTTTAGGCTTCTGCCTACTCTTCTGTTTGCGTATCAGTGCCCTCACTTGCACAGCTGAGGGCATTTTAGGCTTCTGCCTACTCTTCTGTTTTGCTACTCGTACTGCTAATGCGGTGCACCTTGCCTCCATTTGATCACCCCGAGTCACTGCACTTTCTATTGTCTCTTTCATAAGTAACTGCCTTTCCTGCAAGGCTGCAACCTCATCCCGCAGTTTTATTATCTCTGCATCGTGTGTTAATGTTTTCCTGTATACCGTACGGAGCGCAGACAGGTAAAGCCATCCCACTTGCCCTGCTGCTTTCAGCTCCAGCTTTGCCCCTCTTAGCTTCACACTCTCAACCGCATCTTCCACTAAGAGAGGAGTCACTTTCTCATCTAACCACCGGCGCTGCCCACTGGTTCTGCCCCATGCTGCCTTCCGCTCTCTGCCTCACTTTTCTTACGTCCCCAAAGAGGCATTATTGACTTATACCCCACTCCTGGTACCAAATGTCTTATCCAGGTGTCTGGTTGACACCTGTTCGGTATAAGTCAATAAGGACGCTCAATGAAGGACCACATGCCAATTATAAATACAATTTAGCTTTACTAGAATTGCAGGTAAAATGTAAGCATTTAGCACATTAACAATAGTAGAATAAGAATAGCAATGAAAAGCATCTATTTATATATATATAGGTAAAGAATTAATTGACAGATATGTTTTGATTAACTGTATACTAAAATGCATTGCACTACGATATTCAGGAAGCAGAATATAAATGAGTTGAATACTTCAGATACGCTTTGATTTACTGCACACCAAAATGCATGTTTCAATTACTGCAGCAGGCTCTCACTACGATGTTCAGGAGGCAATATATAAACAAACTAAATACTTCTGATAAGCTTTGATTTACTGCACACCTAAATGCATGTTTCAGTTACTGCAGCAGTTTACACTAATAGGTTTAGAAAGCTAAATAAAAACGAGCAGAATACTTCAGGTTATAAACACAGTACAGGCATAAATAATCAGTCATAATAATTGAGCAGAGAAACAAAGGTGTTTTATCCCTGTGTGGAACTTAACTTAATCCACGACATGCTGGGGAGCCCTCTACCGCCTGCTTGGACCTCTCTCCCCCTCAAGCACCACGAGCAAACAGGGAGGCAGCGCTGGGCCATGGCAGCTTCCACAATTCCATCTGCGAGCTTCCAAATCCCTCACCCACAGTTCAGTGCTTAAAAAACTCGAAGCTTGGATTCTATCTCATTCTGGCATTTTCTAGCTTTGTTATCAGTACTTGGCTGCTCTGCCTTTCTCCAGCCTTTGTTTTCATTCCATCTTCTCCCTGTACTCTCGTTCTCAAGGTTGAGACAGAGTCTTCTACACAAACAAGCTTGAAAATAATATCATGAACTTTTCCACGATGTTTAGAAGGGGGTTTCAACAGGCACCACACTCATCTACACTGCTCAAGCTAATTAACCCTTCACGTTACAATGTCTTCTGCATCTTTCCCTAATACTGAACAAAGACTGACGGTCAACCCGCTATCTAGGTACACCACAAAAACACTGTTTTATGTATCAGGTCTGCATCAACTAGAGCCCGGCCACTAACCATTTCATAATTATTTTAAAAAACGAAGATAGCCTTTGTGTGTGAGGATGCCCAGAAAAATGTCTCGTTTCTGTCCCCATTTCTCTCTCAGAAGAGGAAGCATACTAGACATGGACTACAGCTGAACAAGTAAGAATGAAGTAAATGTTTCCTCCTTCTAACTTTGCACACATCAGCCAGTCTCAAATAATGCACTTCAGCTGTTATATCGTTTTTTCTGTTCACTGCTTCCTTTTCTGTGAGGGTGATGCTGCTGCCCTCTTCTTCAAAGGGCAGCAGCTTTGTGACTGAATTGAGCCAGCATAACCTCTTTTTGTTGAAGTACTTGGCAGCCCTGCTGCGACAGCCAATTAAATAGCCCTCTATCTCTTTGATAGTCATATTTCTGCAGTGAAAAGAAACCAGTCTTGCCTACAGAACCGAGACAGACCACCAAAGATGTAAAGTCCAGAACGAGAGAGAACTCCTTAAGAATACAATCAGTGACAAATGTGGTCTGTTTTAGACTCTGAATTATTTCTAAATCACAAGTTGTTCACTAAGCTGTTGTTTGAGGGGCATATTTTGTAACCTGGGAGGAAGACGGCGACTTATAAATTATTTGTGCAGCTAGAGAATGCTGAAAGAAATAGCAGAGAGGTAAAGTATAAAAGTGAAGTTTGCAAAGTGACTTTTTATTTTTCACAATGCCTGATGTTTCCTTTGAGATGGAGGAATCAAACAAATGCATGTCCACGCATGTTTACGAACAATTTAAAGCACACCGCATTGAAAGGACGGGTAAGTCAGTGGGGAGGTGGACAGTCCACAAACACATTAAAATGTAATTTGATTTCACGCCTAGCATAACTGAAGGATTGACCGAATACGAACGCTCGAGACTCGGCAATCTGCCCTTTCCTCGTAGGAAAGGACTAGTAAATACACAAATCTTCAATCAATAACATAACCTGATACAGTGGAGTAGATTTCATACATCTAAAGCCCTGCTTTGTAAAGCAATTAAATATTGTAAGTATGATAGATTATACAGTAACAAAATCTAATGCATTTGCATGTAGTGAAGAGCAAAACATCATATCTCTAAATAATGACAAAATAAATCGTTCATGTATAAACCTGACTAACCCCACTTTCCCCAGCACCCTTGATACATATATTTAATTGCAAAGCCAAATAAAACCTGTTGAACAGACCTTCCCAAAATCTCAGGCACACAACATCAGAAAATCCATACAGATGGCATAGCAATGCCAATCACTATTATAATGGAACTCATTAGACAACGTGTAAATACCATTGCATGCACAACAGCTGTATGCCACAATAAAGACTCCCAAAATATTGACAGCACACAAATATGTGTCTTATTTACATGTCCAGCGCACACCAACGGCTTGGACTGGGAGCTGAGTAGTTCCTAACGAACTTTGGTGCTCTCCGATGGACCCGCCTCTACTCAATTAAATCTTATACATTAGAATTAAGCTGTACACATTCTCAATAAGGATGAAAGACTAAAGTTTAAAAGTCTACTTAAAGAATATCAGTACAGAAATACAAGGGCTGGATCACCAATCCATTAGAATATAAGTAAATATATCATAAGAAATGGAAAGGGTGAACTCTTCACAGTGAGAAACCAGGTCCCTTTATAGGACTTTAGACAAAGGATTTGACATATTTAATACACAAATGCATGGTTCACAAGGTATGTACCAATGGGGAACAAGCAAGAAAAAACATTTTACTACAGAATCCATTCAATAATATTTTTTCCATTCCACTACATTAAACTCGGGCATTGGCAGAGCCTATTCATGTGACATGACTTTACATAGTAGGGTTCTCGGTCTGAGACAGTTAAGTTGTCCTTTATTAGGTACATTGTGTTCAGTGTGGTTGGGAAAATCGTAGTCTTCTCTTGTAAAGCTGACAATTCTTTATTACAGTGGAAATAACAACAGCGCAGTCCTAGGCTTGGCACACAACAGGCTAGGTCTCTTAATATTTAAATGGTGCGTACACTTGAAATTACATGTTTAAGCTGTCTGCCACGGATATAAAGCACTGTGTATAATGTAAGCAAAATTAGGTTTAACAAAGCATTTCTATTCGAACACCAAACTATGTATCAATTATTATTAACCAGGGTCCTTCTAATACTGAATCACAGCCGTTCTAGAGCATTAGCCACATCTGCCAAGAGAATCAAAAAATCCAAGATGCAAAAAAGTTTAATTCTTTATTATTCAGATTCTTCATCAATGTTTTAAATCTATTTGTAGTCAAAGCCAACGTGTTTTGTCCACTCTGGACTTCTTCAGGGATAGGAAAATATATACAGCAAAATATTCAATATTGACAAAATTAGATAAAAATCATTTTAAAATTAAACAGTGCCTCTGTAGCATCAACATACAAAAGGCCTCATCAACCACTATTCTTTTCTTTCAACGTAATGAACAATCTATCATTTGTAAAACGATTCTTGTTACTAGAAGATATTCATTTACTTACTAATACCATATCACTTATCAGCAATTGTTTTTATATCACCATAATAATGTATATTTTGCATACATTAAGTATCCTTATATGCTAAATATGCTAAATAGTTAATTCAGGAAAGCTATAAAAACTGCGATTGTGGGCAATTATCATCTAACATTTGCCAATATGCATCAATATAATGGAGCTTATGTTTCATAATTCAGTTTAATTTGTCACCAAAAATGTTCTCTGCTTAATTGAAAGCATAATGAACACAATGGATATGAGTCATACTTCATCAGTGTATTTTACCAAGAATAGTGATTGAAAAGGAATAACATCATGCCCACAGAATGCTCTTATGTTCACACTTCTTTTAATATAGCCTCCTCCATTCATTCTTACAATGAAATACAAATTCTAATAAGTCCCTAGGGTTTGGTCACATATGACAAAACAATGATCAATATAGCAAAATATAAACAAAAAAGTTGTACCACCCATCCCTCTCAACTATCATTCGTGAAGAGGATACATCCGGTCTCAGTAATGAGTATTAGGTCACATGTAAATAATTCATAGGCAAAATTTTGCAAAGCAGTACTGTTAGAATGAAATCAAATCACTTTCTATAGACCAGTGATATAAACTTCAGCAGACACTCTTGTAACACACCCGGCAGAAAATACATCACGGAACATGCATTAAGTGGGTGCTTGAACTTACAGTTACTATGGGGGTCATTACAACCTCGGCGGTCTTTTCACAAGACCGCCGAGGGACCGCCGTGCCGAAGACCGCCAGTGGTGGCGGTTTTCCGCTCGGCATATTATGACTGTTGGCAGCTATCTGTCGTTTTTCCGATGGAGAGCCGCCAACAGCCATACTGGCGGGAGGCGGGGAAGTGGAGGTTGCTCCACCTCCACCGCCAGGCCAACAGAACACGTCCTGTGATTCGGCACGGCGGTGTTTTGTTGGCGGTGTGGTGTTGGTGGGGCTGACCCCATGGCTCCCGTCCCCTCCCGGAGGATCGACGGAACAGGTAAGTCGATCGTCCGTTAGGGGAGGGGGGGTGTTGTGTGTTGTGTGGGTGCATGGGGGTGTGCGTGGGTGTATGTAGAGGGGGTGTGTGAGTGCGTGTATGCTTGCAGGGGTGTTGCGTGTTTTGGGAATGAGTGCGTGTATGTCTGTAGGTATGTCTGTATGGATGTGTGTGTGTATGTATGAATGTGGGTGTGCATGTCTGACTGTGTGTGTGGATGTTGGCATGTATGTCGGTGTGTGTGCGTGTATGTGTGTTGGTGGTGCCTGCGTGCGTGTCGGGTGTGTATGTGTAAGGTAATGTCGGGGGTCGGGGTGGGGAGGGGGGCCCTGCCGGCTTTGGGGGGTGGCAGGAATGGTGGGGGGTGTAGGGGAGGGAGTCGGGGTGGGGGTGGGGGAGACCACTATCAGTGCCAGGGAAGGAACTCCCTGGCACTGATAGTGCTTACCGCCATGGATTTCATGGCGGTTCCTACCGCTGGAAATCCGCGGCGGTAAGCCGGGTCAAAATACCAGCGGTATTGAGACCCAGGTCTCCAGCCCAGCGGTCATCTCCGCCTTGGCAGGCGGAACGGAGAAGCGACAGATGACCATGGCGGTAACCGCCATGGTCATAATACTCAAAAAAAGACCGCCAGCCTGTTGGCTGTCTTACCGCCGCTTTAACACCGTCTGCCAGGGTTGTAATGACCCCCTATGTGTCCTTTCCAGCACTTCAAAGTGAACAGCTGAAATGTTGAGATAGGAGGTGGTGGAGGGTGTGGGAGTGGGGGGAAATCTCTACAAATTATCATAGAGAAACAGAGCTACTCACAAACATGGGCCTGTACGCACATTTCGTAAAGTCAACATTTAAATGCGAAATAACAAAGAGCATATTATTTTTGCTACCATTGACTTTTACTGAATCCTCAAAGTAAAATCAAAACCCAATCCGAATAGCGTCTGTTCGATATACCTCCCATACCACCAGAGTGTATACAGTATTAAAGAACAGATCTTCACAGCACACACCTTTCAATATACTGAATGAATGAATGAATATAATGAAAGACAAAGGAACAAAAAACAGCAAAAGGGGAACAAAATAACAATAGAATTTACCGGTCTCTTATGTTTTTAGTGACCCCTCCGTACTGAAGTGAAAATGGCGTGCTCTCAGCATGCAACTCAGTCGCCATTATGAAATTGTTTATAAATGGCTGCCATGAAGCCCTTAACTAGCAGTCTGCCGTCTCCTTACTAACCAACAGAAACTACCTGTAAAAGCAGAATTAGCATGCATAAAGCACAGCTGCCATACTGGATTGCTCGCACATTAGCAGCACAGCATACAATAGTGTGTTACATGTCTCCAGGTCACGCCCCAGGACAACTATCCAGTCTGTCCGTAACAGTGAAATAATGAGAGCCAATCGTAACTGTAGTGAAGAGGTAAATTTCTTCAAAAGAGTAAATGAAATTAAATCTAATTTTCGGGTGTGTGGATATGATGATCAATGCTTAAATAGGGCAAAGAACAGAGCCCGAAATTAAGGAAGGAACGCACTTTGATGAAAGGTCCCGGTAAGACGAAATAACTGAGTATAATCTTTACAGTAGTAACATTTACAATGTTTTGAAAAAACACTGGCATACTTTGGCGTCCCACTATACCTAATAGGATTGTTCCACCTAAGCCCAAGGTGCTATATCAAAAGAGAATAACATTAAGAGATCAACTAAGTCCCAGTATGTCAAGACATCTGAAATGGGCAATACAGGAAATAGTTGGATTCCAGATAAACCCTAAGGGTTCTACGCATATGGAAGTTGTAATGTGTGTCATTGGGTAAAAACAACGTGAAGGAGTTTTGCTATAACACAAGCAAAAAATATATGATTAACTGTTTCATCAATTGCAATATGGCACACATGGTATATGCTTTAGGATGTGACTGTTTGAAACTCTACGCGGGTAGCAGCATACACCCTTTAATATCATGCATACAGGAACATGGTAGGGCCATTAAAAATACCAATGTTGATTACCCTACAGCATCACATTTCATGCCTATTCACCCAGGGAATGCCAACATATGCTTCCATTCCCTAGAATGTATTAAAAGTAATGAATGGAGAGGAGACAGGGAGAGGCTATTACCCCAGATGGAAGTGAAATGGATATGCAGACTTAGAACTGTAAACATGCCAATATTATCAATAGTGAATTACATCATTTTCTTTGAATACAATAGCTTTTTACCATACTATTTTGATTAGTGGTGAAGTATCCACTTTCCATACTCAGGTCCTGTGATTTGTTCACATAACGTGGACGACTATTTCTAGAGATCCTGATTATTTGGTTATATCGATCTACCTTTGCCCCATTGAATGAGGTTTTTGGCAGACTGATCACTGCCTAGTGCAGTCATTTTTGATTTCTTAATTATATTATATTCTGGGTGATTAATGGAGATTATGGCTACCTGGGGGCCACTCAGGGCTAAAACAGCCTGAATAGTAGCAATGAATCTGTGTAACTGTCAATCAGCTCGATCCAGGTAGTCTATTTTATAAACAGCCATGCCTTTAGATGCTTCATTAAACTAACTTCATCTTGGATATTGTGAATCCTAACTGGGAGAGAGTTCCATAACTTTGGGGCAAGATATGAAAAAAGGCCTGCCTCCATCTCATGCTTTGCAAATTTTAGGGATTGAAAATTACATTGCCTTGGCAGCCCTTACACCCTTAACACCCTGCAAGAATTCCCTACTACTTGTGGATAATGTGGTGTAAATCTTTGTGACCTTTTCCAGGAAAAATGTAGCCTAGTCATTATACTGAGCTACTAAAGGTGAGGGGAGAAGGTAGGGTGGTGGGGGGGGGGGGGGGGGGGAGGAGGGGAGGGCTGTTGTGAGAGATTTAACTATTTGAAATATCTCCTGGGGGGAATTTGATGCCTTCCCAATTCTAGAGGCATAACAGCTGGTTTTTAGCATTCTTGATTTTATCATGATATTTATTTATTTTTTCTTATAGTCTACTTTGCTTTCAGCATAATATTTTTTTCGCCCATCTTGCATTGCTTTTTTAACTCTTAGAGAAAAGGGGTGAACCATGGGGACTTTTTATGTTGCTTTGTTTGCTTCAGTTTTTTAAAAGGAATGTTCTAGTCGGGGAAGTAGAGATCTCGTTTGTGAATTCCTGACATACAGAGTTGATATTGTTGCCTAGCCATTTTTGCTATAGCTCCATGCACGTTATTTTAACACACTAGGCTGTTCTCAAACAAGACATTCTTGCTCACTCAGTGCTTCTTCCAAGGCTATTGCAAGGTACATTGCTGTTGAACGTGGTACAAGTTCAGTCTCCGACATTCATAGAAAATACACATCCTTACGTAGGGACATTTTCTCAGAACATCAGCTGTTTTATTATAAAAACACTTCCCTGTCCCTTACACGTTAGAGGGAAATTATAGCCAGAGAACCACAACTGTATGCTGATTGCCGAATGCTTCGCTACAGCTGTTTTGCAGACTTCAGGCCTTTGCTCAGGTATGGGGGATGATGTCTTCCCAGGGGAACCTGAAGGGCAGAAGTAGAGCTTAACACGCTGTGCTCCATCACAGCCTAGGTAGGAATTAGTCTATTGACTGTAGTGACAATATGGTAGTGGTATTTTTATGCTTCACTCTCCTTGTCACAATTTTAATATTGTCATGCTGTGTTTTCCTGGTTATTGCAGCTAGCGCTTTGCTATCTAAGATGCAGTTGCTTCATTAAAATTATTATTGAAACATATACTGCCTCTGTTTGTTATCGTATATATGAGACTAATGTAACTGAAAGAAACGGATGAGACCTGAGTGACCACGGCTTCCATGAGAAACCAATTATGTCATGCGCTCGGCTGCCCAGTCATCCCTGCCCTCGGGTAGAGATGAGGCACTGCTAGTTAGCTAGAACAAAACCTGGATTGGAGCGACAGGTGTCACCTGCAGTGGGTTAGACTTAGTCTCCCACACTGCGGGCGATTCTGCCACTCAAAATTCAGTAGTCTCATTAGAATAATCAGAGCCTACGCGACAATATAATTTCCAAAGTATGGCCTGGCATTACCAGGAGATACTTTACATTTTTTAGATTGATGTTTGGACCAACAGCGGTCTGTCTTTATTATCTGTGCCAGCCTGCTACCATTGGCCTGCCCGGACAAAGTAAATGTTATCAGGTAGTGATCAGGCCAGATGATAGGGAGGCGATCTAAAACTGATAAATTCTGAATATTAGATAAGACAGGATTCAGGAGATCTCCTTTGTTGTGTGTAGGGCCTTCCACCTGTTGTGTGAGCTGCAAGTTGGCTAAATCATGAATTAAATTGATGTCCCGGAGTCATTAGGGTCATCAAAATGAATATTCAGGTCTTCCAATAGAGTAAATTTGGCCGTATTAAGGGCCGGACTGGCCACAGCCTCAGGGGGAGGCTGAAGAAAGTGGGAGGGAGAGCCCAATAGTCAGTAAATCACTGCCCCGGAAAAGTTAAAGGTGGCCATGAAATTTATTGTGAAGGAAACACTTTCAGACTCTGGTAACAAAAGTGGTGTCAAAGTCCATTTTATTGATTCTTTATGGACAATGATGATCCCTCCCGGGGTCTCCTCCCAATATTGTACCCGGCAGGTAGGGTCTGAATCACGTCTGGGAGGGAGCCTTTGTGAAGCCATGTTTCTGTAGGGAACATCACATTTGGTTGCTTTTCACAGATGAACAAGTAAATATCTAAATTGCGATGTGGGGGTGATCTGCAATTTAGACAGAACATCAGCCATTTATTACTTTCCTTAGAGGATGAGTTTTTGGGGGAGGTCCACAGTGCTTATTACAAAATTGCAGGTCAAACATCTAGCTAAAGAGTTTCAGGAATCAAGTGAGTGAGGGGCATACCTCATCCAAACTTGGTTGAAGGACTTCAGATTTTCAGATGAGTAGGCTATCCACATTTGTGGCAAAAAAGCAGGGGTTCTGGCCCATGAACTCGGTCGGTCACGAACAGGTGCAAACACGATTGCCTCTGGTGCACATTTACTGTGCCAGTGGTGAGTCTGTGCCATGACTTTCCTTTTGTATGCTGGTCGGAAGAACAACTAGAGTGCCTACCAAAATGGTAGCTCTAGTTGTTAAGGTCAAAAAGTAAATTGCAGAGCAACAATTCTAGTACAAGAATAACAACCCCTTCTTTGTTAAAAATGTAAAAATGTTTTAAAAATTAATCTAAGCCCCCTCCCAGTGCCCGAACACAGTTTCCAGAAATATTGCCTTACAGGTGGAGCATGACCATGCGGTCGCCTTCCTTTTGTATTCTGGCCGGGGGAACAACTAGATTGCCTACCAAAATGGCGGCTCTAGTTGTCAATGTCAAAAAGTAGAGTGTAGAGCACTCTATTGCAAGAATAAAACCCCTTCTTGGTTAAAAACTGTTAAAACTTTGAAATAATAATCTCAACCCCCTAGCGTTCAAACACAGTTCCCAGAAGTATTGCCTTACAGGTGGACATGCTACACGATTCCATGGGCAATATCGAACAGGGCATATTTTTTATCTGTTTCTGGATAGGTAGTTGTGATAGAGGGCAATACGATTAACCAATTATGTGCAAAAACAGTCAGGATTGTGATATGTAATATATAATGTATCATGAGGCGAGTAAGCTCATTTAATATTGCATGTAATATATGATGTAATCATGACGCAAGTTGGCTCATTTCTCATTGCTTGAAAGAGGTGACTGGCCTCTTATATAGCGTCCATATAAGGCGACCAAGCTATATGCCTAAAGCACATCATCTTGGATCTCAAACAGTCCCCCTTTCAGTCTTTATGAAGGGATGGCTGCCAGTTTTAATTCAGAAAAAGATTTTCTGCAATTGAGCCGAATTACATACAGTGAGTGGGCCGTTACCTCCCTTTCTACTGTGGATGGCTTTGCTATTAAATGAAAGGTAGCACTATATTTTGTTGTTTATTTGTTCAGGTTTATTCATGGTTGAAGGAAATAGGCAGCTAGTGTTTGTGCAATCCAATATGGAGGCTGTGCTTTATGCACGCTAATTTGTCTTTTTCAGGCAGCCCTTTGTTGATTTTTATGAGGGCGGACCAGCGGTTATCGTCTCCAGGGTAACCATTTATAAATGATTTCACAATGGCGACTGAGTTGCGCGCCGAGAGCACATCATTTTCTTATTACTACGAACAGGTCACTGAAAACAAAAGAGACCAGTATATTCTATTGTTATTTTTTTCCCTTCTCTGTTCTTTGTTCCTTTGTCTTTCAGTGCACTGAAAGATGTACATTGTGAAGGTCTGTTCTTTAACACTGTATACACTCTGGTGGTATATCGAATGGAGGATATTTGGATTGGGTTTTGATTTTACTGTGTGGATTGAATAAAAGTAAATGGTAGCACAAATAACGTTCCCTTTGTTATGCAGCATATAACTGCTGACTAACAAATTTGCATACACGCCCATGTTGGTGAGTAGCTCTGTTTCTCTATTATAATATATAGTGATTTTCCCCCTCTCCCGAACCCTCTGCCTCCTTCCACCTTGACATTTGAGCTATTCACTTTGTAGTTTTGGAAAGCACACAGAGTAAGGAATAGTTTCTTACCAGTAATCCCAGTTCTACCTCGGGATAATCTCCATTAAAGTAATAAGCTTTGAATAGACTCAGCCCCGTGTGGGGATCCAGGAACACTTCTTTGAAATATGGGTTCTTATGTGTAGACGTTCACCTTTCTTCAGTAAGCTTGGAGAAACACTTAAGACATGAACAGTGTGCAGCCTAGAATAAAAGGCTACAATGGCTAATTTCTTCAGATTGTATTCAAATTGGTTGGAAAAAAGGTAATTTAACTAGTTAAATCTCTTTCACAAACCCTTTTTTTTAAAACATAAAGATGATGGAATAGAGGAGAGTGTAGCCCTGTAGGCTGCCCTTATGTAACAGTGAAAACAGCATCTGCTCCTTTAAGGGCCCAGAGACCACCAGTATCCCAGCATGCCCTGCAGGTGGCAGATGCTTCAGTTCTTTTTTCCAGCTCCTGGCCAGCGGGATCTTGGAGCCATGAGCTCAGCCTTTTTGACTTATTTTCTTTAAAAAACTCACTAAGACATTTTTCACTACTGTTTCACTTGACGGATTTCATCTGCTCCAGTGTTTTTCTGTCATTTTCTGACAGAAAATATTTTTTCTTAGATAAAATGGTATCATTATTTCACAAAAGCTCCCTTCGAACCCATACACAAGGCCTCTCTCCAACACCTATCTTGGCAAACCACTTTCCCTGTGGCGATCACATCTGCCCACAGGGTTAGCGAGATCCAAGCACTCTGTTCGCATGAACCATAACCATGTTTCATTCTAGCAAAGTGGTCATGAGGACTCACCTGGAATTCCTCCCTAAGGTAGTTTCGGATTTCCACGTCAACCGGACAATCTCTTTGTCAAAAAATTTT
This sequence comes from Pleurodeles waltl, assembly GCF_031143425.1. Lineage (NCBI taxonomy): Eukaryota > Metazoa > Chordata > Amphibia > Caudata > Salamandridae > Pleurodeles > Pleurodeles waltl. The sequence goes on from NC_090448.1 coordinate 1,152,614,746, forward strand.
CATAATCTCTATACTCCAGCAGAAAGAACCCTCCATTCCCTGGATGGGAGATGAGTTCTAAAATTCTATCTTGAGAAGACACAGGACATCCGCAGATTGGACCAATAGTTAACTCTGTACAAGCTGAGCCACCTCTATGCAATCCATTTCACAATAGATAGTCTCATGTATTTTCCTGTGCTATCAAAGGGCTAACAAAACACTCTCTGCTAGACCAAAAGCACACTCTACTAGAGGTAAAGCGGCCACTACCACTTTGCTACGCGATATTCCTATTCCAGATATTTGCACCGCACCAAACTGGAAATCAGTTCATATGTTCATTAAGCAGTACTGCCTTGATTCTGACGCTAGAGCAGATGCTCAAGAAGGGCAGGCTTCCTTCAGAAACCTATTCACTTAAACTGTCCAGTGCATCCTCTGTCTCCTCCTTCACAATGTGTTCTATAAGTCATAAGCAACCCTTCCTCCTCCCCGGTGGAAGAGACAGAGGTGTCCATACAAACTACATATGTCTCACATCGCCTTAAAAAAGAACTGAAGCAACTGTGACCAGCTGTGCATGATGGGATACTGGAGGTCTCTGAGTTTTTAAAGGCACAGCCTATTTTTTAGCCATATAATGGCAGCCTATGAGGCTACTCTGTGCTATGCTCCTTCATCTCTACCATATAAAAAGGAAAAAAGGGGTCTGTGAGAGAGAGTTATTCTGTTACAAATTAATCTCTTGTTATAATGTACTGGCCCTTTTTTAACTTCATGATGAAGACTTCGGCCAGGGTAACCTTTGTACACAGGCTACGTTATTTGTCTTTTTCTTAAGTGTCTTTACAGGCCTTTCTGAAGAAAAGCGAAATCTCCACTTAAGAAGATATATTTTAAAAAAGTGCTCTGGGATCCCTGCACATGGGTGGGACTATTCAGTGCTTATGACTCTACATGGAAATACCCTACGAGAGGACATTTGTTATATTACGTATAATGTTGTTTCTTCTACAGCTTACATTCTCTGATAGCTTGCTATCGCAGAAAGCCTTCTCCTACTATACTTCTAAAACCCTGCATGGAAAACTGACCTCAACATACCTTCTCTCATTTTATCTTACATCTTCTGCATATCTTCTAATTCTGAGTATATCCTCCTCTCAGCCTCATTTCTGCCTGCCTCAATCCAATTGGCTGATATCTCATTTCATAGATCATAACCTCTACTCTTTAAAACCCTATCCCTGTAATCTAACATTACCTAATCTTCGCCAGTCAACCTACCTAAGTAACTAGATTACATGCATGCAATTCTTTCTTGCGAGCACATGACTAACCAGAATAACCACTAATACCAACTAGTTAACCACTGACTTTGGGTTCCAGAGTACCGTTCTAATCGACTTAAAGCACCTTCAATACCTTGTCGGGGTAGTAAGCGCTGTATAAATTTGATTACAATTACCACAGTGACAATGACCAAATGGCATGCTGTGAAGTCACATCCAATATGGAAGAAATGCACAAAACTGTCATTAACTAGCATAAGCTTGATTATGTTAAACATTACAAATTTAGGAAAAGAAACCCCACATCATCTACCTACAGATATATCATAACCATAATATCGACTCCTGAAATATATTTAAGGTAAATGCAGATTTAATATTATTATATTTATAGTCTGATAGTTCAACTGCAGTGTTGTTGTACAACACTTCACCAAAGTTATGTGAAGGGTAAAGCAGGGCTACCTAAACACTACTACTTATTCCACACACAAACTAGAATTTATAGACAGATCAGATAGCCTGCTAACACCCACATAAGTAAAACACAGCAACACCTCTCAGTAGTACCAAAAGTATGCTGCTGTTTATGCCTACTTGGACAGTAAATTTCAAAATGGTTCAACTCCCTCACATCCTGTATGCGCTGAAACACACCTCGTTTAGGGACCCTGAAACATTCTTTCTAGTTTTCAATTGTAGCTTGTAGGGCTGCTTTGCCAGAGAAAAATAAGCAGAGTTTTCTGAATAACTATACACAGGAGTAATTAATGGGGGGATGTTCCCACCAAATCTGCATAATTATAAACTGGCCGAACATCTAACATCTTGCATGGGTGAGAAAGATTTGACACATTGGCTGTATGAGAATAGTTCAATTATACCCCCACAGAGACAGTGCTGGAGGCAAGAAAATTAGAATTAGTGACATTATGTGGAAACAGAAAACTAAAAGGGCCGGTCTGCTAAGAGTGGGAACCTGCATGTGTGAGGTGGCTAAACTTCCAGGATTTGAAAATGGGACCTAATTGGAACCAACATATAGGAGATGTCTGGAGCTCAAACGCTAGGCTGTCTTTCTTTCAGATGTGTGAGGAATAGAAATGTTAAAGATACAACTCTGAAGTATCTTTAACTTTGTTACACTGTGAGTATGTATGCTGAGACTAGGGACGGTCTTCTGATGGAATCCCTTTTAGAAAATTGCCTTCTACCTTAAGAAATGAAGTGCAAGGCAGATTCATTGACATATAAAACTCTTATAAACAATGCCTCGCTCACACACACAAAATTGAAGTGCAAATGAGAAAAGGACATACAGAGTTTGAACGATGTAGACTGACAAGCGGCTATGCAGCCATCAGATGTTGCAATTGCAGCTAATTTGAGGCACATGCAGCGTAATATCCTGTCTATGTCATAAGGAGGTCATGGGGATAGGAGAAGTCAAGCCGACTTCATGACTTAAAAGTAAAAAAAACATTTCATATCCTTACTTTGGAAGATTAAGTTTCATTACAACTATTATTTTCTCTCTTCCAGGTCTGCCATTCTATGTAAGTCCATGGCCTCTGGGAAACACCTGAATATCCCTATGCAACCCCACCAGGAAGTGTAGAGAACCTCAGGAGAACACTGGTACCTTTATGTCTGGTTGGTGTTTAGAATCCACTTGTACTATATTTAAATCTCTCATAAAAAAGGTTCTCTCTCATATTTAAAAACATATTTTGTTCTTGTCAAAGTATACAAAAGGGAGATCGTCTTTGCTTATTTCTCCTAGTTCATTATTTCGCTCTAATCCATAAAACTTCAGGCAACTTATGGAATCCACTTGTACTATATCTAAATCTCTGATAAAAAAGTTTATTATCTCTCTAATTAATAGAGCCTCAGACAATAAAAAATGAAAATCAATATAGGTATTAACCTCTTTCAGCTCTCCTTCTTTATTGAGGTTTATTCCATGTAAGTTTTCTCATATTTAGGATCGAAACTAAATATCGAAGGGTGAATAAAAAAAAAAAAAAGAAAATCACCCCTAATAATGCGTGATAACTCAGGTTAGGTAGGTTTGGTAGGTAAGATAAGGTTAAAAAGCCAAAGGTGTTATTAAGACTCACTATGTCATCACTGTCACGTTTCTACCCATCATCCTACAAGTAAGGGTTAGGGGCATTTCTTATTATTAGAATTTTAGAAGAAGTTTGCCTTACACAAGCCCCTGTTGTTTCCCTCCTAAACTCAGTATTATCAGGTGTGTATTCCCTGCCATCATCCCCCTTTACTCATCACCAAATCCAAGCAAGTCACCCACCTGTCGGACCATGTCACAAGAGGAAACCCGTTCTCAGTCTCCTCCTCGTGATCTGGGGGAAACAAAAACTGCCTCTTGTCCTCTTCGCTGTCCAGCTCTAGGTTTTCCTCTTTTGCGTCGGATTAAATCGTATTCCCCCCTCTGTACACTGGAGAGCTGGCGTTTCTTGTGCATCCAGTTGGCTTTGCTCTGCCCTCTCCTCCTGGGACCAATGCAACTCCTTCCGTTTAAGGCAGCCCAAGCCTGGATTCCGGTCTCCTATGGCGTTTGATGCTACCCCTCTTCCTCTTCTCTTTCTGCCTGACCAGTCTTGCCGGCCTCTTAACTTGGTCCACCTGTTGTTTCTTCTTCCTGAGATGTATCACCCCTCATCAAACATGGTTGCTGCAAAAACCACAATAGTGAAAGAACAACTCTTTCACAATCTACTTCTGCAGAACACAACTCAAGTTTTTTTAATACCTTGATTCGGCAGGGTGCATCCTGAGATGTGGGCAAGATGGCACGTTCTATCACAAGCTGTGACTGTGTTCCGAGATAAAGGTTTTCGGGAGGGTGGTTATGGAGCTGTCACAGGAAGAAATTAGATACTTACCTGTAACTGTGGTAATCCAGTATTGGTACCGTTCATAGATTCACATGCTTGAATCTCTCCCGTTGTCGACGTGGGAGTCCCACGGTATCCTAAAAAGCTGTACATAGCAACAACCAAACTGACCATAGAGTTTGTAATGCAAAACAGGCCTACGTTTGACAGATTGTCCATGTCATTATATAAGATGGACCAAACTTGAATCACAGCCAATCAGACGACAGCACCCTTTAAAACACTCCCAAGAGAAGCTACCCTCCTCAGATTTTCAGCGTGAGAGTGAAGTATATAACCCGAGTAAGTAAAAGGGAGCCTCTAAGGGGAAGAGGATTGGTCACATGTGAATATATGAAAGATACCAATACTGGATAACTGCAGTTACAGGTAAGTAACTAATTAATTATCCAGTATTGGATCTTTCATAGATTCACATGCTTGAATCAGAATAACAAGCAGTATCATAACATTAACATGGGTGGAGGGAACAAAAAAATATTGTGTTTTCCCCTTCTCTCACACTCCTGATATATTTATACTTTCTTCTTCCCTTTTTTTTTAAGCAAAGAGGTAAGTATGTATACAAATCAAATCAAGACTATGGCGAGAGCACAGACATTGTATTTGAAAATAAATTTAAAAAAATACGAGAACAAAAGATATAATAATAATAACAACAGAAAACTGAAGTCTACCTTACCAAGAGGCTCACCCTTACTGGAACAGGTGAAGGAGAACTGCTTAGTCCACAGCCGCATTCATCTTATGGATGGTCCAAACACAATAGTGCTTTGTGAAGGAGTGGGTACTCTTCCAAGTAGCAGCACAGCATATTTGATCCAGTCGCACCCCAGCAAACAGAGCCGCAGAAGTTGAAACTGTGGAATGCGCTCTAGGTCGCCTTTGCAGGGGCTTCCCTGCTGCAGAGTGGCAGAATTGAATAGTTGCCGATAGCCATCTAGCTATCGTTGCCTTTGTCACTGAAGAACCCAGACACCCAGTTCCATAGGAAATTAATAATTTATCAGATTTGTGAAAAGTCTTAGTCGCTGGAGATAAACACTTAAGACATCTCTTCACATCCAATGTATGGAGGGACTTTTCCGCAGGAGATGTCGGATTAGGGAAAAATGTTCAAAGAATAACTGGCTGATTCAGATGAAATTGAGAAGGAACTTTAGGAATGAACTTTGGATTTGTTTTGAGAATGACGAAATCGTCTGTGAAACGCAGAAAGGTTTGCTGTATTGTAAAGGCTTGAATTTGACTGACCCTTCTAGTGGACGTGAATTCTGGAAGAAAAGCTGCTTTCTAAGTAAGGAATTTAAGATCCGCTTTAGGTATTGGTTCGAATTGAGGCTTCATTAGTTGAGAAAGCAATTTTAAGATACTGAAACTCACTCGTGGAATTCAGGAGCCATGCATGCAAGTGTAGCGACATCGGATCCGGATGTAGAATTTGCCCCTGACGCACTGAAAGTAGCATTGGGATTGGAGGAAGGCGTATTGGTGCGGCTTACGATATTAGAAGAAGCTCCGTGTACCAGCATTGCCGGGGCCATTTGGGAACAATTAGTATTAGGCGACAGGGATCCCTCTTCATCTTGGCTATAACCCTGAGGATCAACAGGATGGGGGAAAAGTGTACGCATAGATCCCGGACCATCGCATCAAAAGGGCATTCCCCCAAGACCCTAGTAGGGGATACTGACTTGCGTAAAATCGGCATTTGGCATTGTCATTTGTTGCGAATAGGTCTAGAGCTGGCTTCCTCCATGTTGCAAAAACTTTGTCTAGCTGAACTTGATTCAGCTCCTATTCATGACAATCACTGTGGGTTCTGCTGAGTGCGTCCGCTAGCGCATTGCGCACCCCTGGAACATGCTCGGCACTCAGAGAAATGTTGTGTCTTGTAAGCCAGTCCTATAGTTCCTGGGATTCTTGTGAAAGTGTTAAAGACTTTGTACCTCCCTGTTTGTTTATATCATACATGCTGGTTGTGTTGTCTGTCCGCACCAGCACTCGAGAACCTTTTATCCTCGGAAGCAATGCTTGCAATGTGAAGAAAATGGCTTTGAGTTCTAGGCTGTTGATATGCATTAGCCTTTGGTGATCTGACCATTTCCCCTGGATTTGGAGATCTTGGAGATGTCCTCCCAAACCTTCCATGGGAGTGTCTGTGGTAATAATAAATTGCGGGACTAACGGAATGAACATGAGACCTTGAGAAAGATGAGACTGGCAAGTCCACCAACCCAATATCCTTAACATTCTTGGTGTTACCAGAATGCAATCCTCGAACGAACCTTGTGACTGGTTCCACTGAACCTGCAACTCTTCTTGTAACTGCCTCATTTTGAGACATGCATGTGGTACCAGATTGATGGTGGAAGACATCATACCCAGGAGCGATTTGTACAACCTCACTGAAACTGACCTTCTTTTTTATATTGTCTGTGCCAGGGATGTTAGACGATCTTGACGTTCCTGCGTAAGGAATGCTTTGTTCATCTGTGTGTCCAGAATAGCTCCGAGAAAAATCATCCTGTGAGTGGGTGTTGTGCAAGATTTTTTGACATTGAGCGTAAGACCTAGTTTTTGGAAAACTGCAATACAATCTTTTGTCGCTGCTAAAGTTTCTTGTGTGGTGGGTGCCTTGAGGAGCCAGTCGTACAGATATGGAAACAACTGGTGACCCTGCTGCCTGAGAGCAGCTGCTACTGGTGCCAGACACTTGGTGAATATGCACGGAGCTGATCTGAGTCCAAAGGGTAGGACTCGGAACTGATAGTGAGTACCAGCCACTGTGAAATGGAGGTTTCTGATGGATACAACTACCTGTGGATTCCTCACCTAATGAATACTCCCATGGCGCCAGCATTCGACGGAAATCTTCTTACTAGTCTCTGCACGTCGACGAGGACGTCACTCTAGCCCACGCGACGCCGTCTGACGTCATACAGGCAATAAGAGGTCCTCGACGACGTGCGGACGTCAGTTCCCTTTTTTCCGTGCATTCGAAACGGTTATCTTCGAGGGAGCAACTGTTACTTTTGTGGTTACAGTGTATTTTTGCTGCGTAGTCTTTCGCTGTGGTAATAATGTCGCAGAGAAAGTCTGGATTCAAGCCTTGTCGTGAGTGTGGAGGCAAGATGTCGGTGACGGATCCTCATTCCGATTGCCTTTGGTGTTTGAGCTCCGACCACGACGTCTCGACTTGTGATTCATGCCAGCACATGAATCCAAAGGCCCTCAAGGAACGTGAGGCGAAGCTCTTTATGGCGAAATCGAAGGAGAAGCATCACAAGAAGTCTTCTTCTCCAAGACATCGGCGTCATCGAGACTCCCGGCGCCGTAGAGAATCTCGGCGTCATTCGAAGGAGACTCGTTCCAGGTCTTCGGATCGGCGCCGAAGGACATGGGAGATCAGTCCCACGGTTACGCCGCATCCTTCGACGCCGTTGCCCTCTCCGGCGTCTCCAACTTCACCTGGACAGGCGTCGGTGATTGAGGTATTGGAGCCTCAGGTGTTTTCTCCGGCGTTGCAGACGTCGAGGCCGGCGTCGGGGTCGCCTCCGAGACAGGCACCCCAGTATCTGGCTTTTCCCACCCCTGGAGCCGATAGTTCCGCATTCTTGAATGCGATGTATGCCATCTTCCAACAGATGGCTCCAGGGGGTGCTCCGGCTGGGCCTTTGGCCTTTTCATTGGGTGATCCTGCGCCTCTTCGGCCGGCACCCTTTATGCCCTTTCTCCCTTTTGGGAACGTGGGCTCGGCGCCAGTGTCGGCGCCGGTGGCCGCTCCGGTGGCTTCAGAAGGATTGGCCCTGGGGATTTCCATCCCGTCGACGTCGGGATTTCGGCCTGTGACTCCGGTGGGTCCATCTGCTTCAACTGCTCTTTCGTCGGCGCCGAAGTTACCTGTGGCGCCGGACGCGGCGTCGGTGGCTTCTGAAGATCGGCGCTGATCTTCGACTTCGGCGGAGGCATTGTCGACTCCGCGTATTGAACAACGGCTTCATTCGAGGAGACGTGCTCTCCGTGTATTAGAGGAGCAGGAGTACCAACGAGCCCTGGAGGAAGGAGAGCTAGAGGACTCGGGTGATGCGCTGCGTGGTCTGGAGTCGGCCAGTGGGCTGGACACTACCCCTGAGTGGGATCTTTCGTCCCCGGGAGAATACACTGAGGAGGCTGCTTCCTTTCATGCAGTGGTACGGAAGGCAGCTAGTTTTTTGGACCTGCCTTTGCCGGTGGTGGAGGCTAAACAAAACCTTCTAACAGAGGTGCTACATCCGGCCTCAGCTGCGGCGGAGCCTCTTTTGCCATTTAATGACGCTCTGCTGGATCCGGTGTTAGAGGTGTGGAAGAGGCCGGCATCTTCCCCAGCAGTTCACAGAGCCGTGGCCAGGAGGTATCGGGCGGCTCCGACTGACCCTGGTTTTCTGTCTAGGCACCCTACGCCGGAGAGCTTGGTGGTGCAGGCCTCCTGTTCATCCAAGTCAGCGCCTGGTTCTTTCCCGACGGTGCCTGGGGACAGAGATTCAAAGAAACTAGAGGCGCAGTCCAAGAAGATTTTTTCGTCCTGCAGTCTGGCGTTGAAGGCCACCAACGCAACCTGTATCCTGGGGAGGTATATTCATGCTCTGATGGATGACATTTCCTCATCATTTACAGAGCTTCCCCAGGGTCTTTTGGATCTTGTTTCAAATGCCCAGGCTGCTGCGACCCAGATTATCCAGACGGGACTGGATACCACCGACTCGGTAGCCAGAGCAATGGGCACAACTGTGGTGGCAAGGAGACAGGCCTGGCTCCGTAACTCGGGCTTTTCTGCGGATGTACAGTCCACATTGTTGGATCTCCCGTTTGATGGGGACAAACTGTTTGGAGCCAAGGCTGATTCGGCCTTGGAACGTTTTAAGGAGAGCAGGGCCACAGCTAAGTCGTTAGGGCTCCAAGCTCCTTCTTCCACGGCCTCTTCCAGATTTTTCAGGAGGTTTCGTGGATTTGGGCGTGGCTCTTCCTCCTCTTCCTTTCGGGGAAGATATCAGCAACCTGCCTCTTCCCATCCCTATAGATCTTTTAGGGGGAGAGGTAGGGTCCGCACCAGAGGAGCCTCTCAGCAGCACTCTGCCTCTTCCTCATCCTCTGGCGGGGTGCAGCAGGGGAAGCAGCCTTAGGCTTCCACCATTTCCCACTCACTCCTCTCCTGTAGGGGGAAGATTACAGCATTTTCTCACCAAATGGAAGACTGTTACAACGGACACTTGGGTTCTCAGTATTGTGGGAAAAGGCTACACCCTTCCCTTTCGGGAGTTCCCGCCCCTCATCCCGCCCCGTCCTTCTTATTGTTCAGAAGAACACCTCCTGTTGCTAGAACAGGAGGTACAAGCCCTCCTTTCAAAGGGCGCGGTGGAGTTGGTCCCAGAGCAGGAAAGGGGTCGAGGATGTTACTCAAGGTATTTCCTGATTCCCAAGAAGGATGGTCGTTTGAGACCAATCCTGGACCTGAGGATCTTGAATTGGTTCCTCAAGCAGGAAAAGTTCAAGATGCTGACCCTAGCACAGGTGCTTTTGGCGTTGAACAATGGAGATTGGATGGTGTCTGTCGACTTGCAGGATGCTTACTTTCATATCCCGATACTCAAGTCACACAGGAAGTATCTCCGGTTTGTGGTGGGATCGCAGCACTATCAGTTTGCGGTCCTTCCGTTTGGTCTTACTTCAGCACCTCGAGTCTTCACGAAGGTGATGTCGGTGGTTGCGGCAGAACTCAGAAGGAAGGGGATAGCAGTATTCCCTTACTTGGACGACTGGTTGATCAAAGCCAAGTCCCCGGAGCTTGTGTCGCATCATCTGCAGTCAACAACCCAGTTGTTGTTCGACCTGGGTTTTTTGGTGAACGAGCCCAAATCTCACCTAGAGCCCTCTCAGCGCCTCCTGTTCATAGGGGCAGTACTGGATACAACATTGGGTCGGGCCTTTCCTCCGCCTCAGCGGATTCAAGATATTCAGGATTTGGTTCTAATGTTTCGAAATGGAGCGGTAGTTCCAGTCCTCAAGGTCCTTCGTCTGCTCGGTCTGTTTGCCTCCTGCATTCTGTTGGTCACGCATGCTCGCTGGCACATGAGGGCTCTTCAGTGGTGCCTCCGAAGGCAGTGGTCTCAACACAAAGGGGATCTAGAGGGTACTGTCAAGATCTCCAGAGATGCTGCTGTGGATTTGAAGTGGTGGATTGCAAGCAACAATCTTTCACAAGGAAAGCCGTTCCAGCAGTCGCCACCAGTGGCCACAGTCATAACGGATGCTTCCACTCTAGGGTGGGGAGCTCATCTGGGGGATCTGGAGATCAAAGGTCTTTGGTCTCCAGAGGAACAGATGTTTCACATCAATCTGTTAGAGTTACGGGCTGTACGTCTGGCTCTCAAGGCCTTCCTCCCTTCCCTTCGTGGTCAGTCGGTACAGGTCCTAACGGACAATACTACCACGATGTGGTACATTAACAAGCAGGGAGGAGTGGGGTCGTACCTTCTCTGCAGAGAAGCTCTTCGACTATGGTCCTGGGCAAAGGACCATCAGATTTGCTTGATAGCAAACCATCTGGCCAGAGTCTTGAACGTGCGTGCGGACAGTCTCAGTCGCCAATTCTCGGCAGACCACGAGTGGCGTCTCCATCCAGATCAAGTCCGTTTAATCTTCCAGAGGTGGGGGTTTCCTCGGGTAGATCTGTTTGCCACTCGAGAGAACGCGCATTGTCCGTTATTCTGCAGCCTCCAGTATCCGATGCAGGGAGCGTTGGGGGACGCATTTCAAATAACCTGGTGCGGCCAGTTGCTTTACGCGTTTCCTCCCATACCCTTGATTCCTCGAGTATTGAGGAAGATTCGCCAGGACCGGGCTCTAGTCATCCTAATAGCTCCGGATTGGCCAAGGAGGGTATGGTACTCCGACCTTCTCCAACTCTCAATGTGCCCTCCGCTCCGTCTCCCTTTCAGGGCAGACCTCCTCTCGCAGTCGCAGGGGCAGGTTCTACACCCCAACCTCCAGAGTCTGCACCTACATGCCTGGAGATTGAACGGGGCAACCTGAGTTCCTTCTCTCTCCCGCCTGAGGTAGTGGATGTTATATTAGCGGCCAGGCGACACTCCACTAAATCTATCTACGCTAATAGATGGTCTAAATTTGTTGCGTGGTGTGGAGAGAGGCAGATTGATCCTTTGCATGCTCATCTATCGGACGTTTTGTCTTTTGCTCTGTCTCTAGCGCAGAAAGGTTGTGCAGTAGCTACCATTAAGGGTTATTTATCGGCCTTGTCAGCCTTCATATGTCTTCCAGACCAACCATCTTTATTTAAATCCCCTATTGTTATCAGATTCTTGAAAGGTCTTCTAAATAAATATCCTCCAAAGCCATTCGTTATGCCGCAATGGGATTTGTCCTTGGTCCTGACTTTCCTTATGGGGTCCCCTTTTGAACCTATGCATTCTTGCCCCTTAAGGTATTTGGTTTTAAAAACAGTCTTCCTGATAGCTATAACATCAGCAAGGAGAGTGAGTGAGTTGCAGGCCTTATCAGTAAAGCCCCCTTATACAACTTTTTATGGGGATAAGGTGGTGTTGAGGACCAAGGCTGCTTTCCTCCCGAAGGTTGTTTCACCCTTCCATTTGGCTCAGGCAATTACTTTGTCCACGTTCTATCCTCCGCCTCATCCTTCCAAAGAGGAAGAAAGACTGCACCGTCTGGACCCAAAGAGGGCGTTGAGCTTCTTTATTGATAGAACAAAGGATTTCAGGCTGGAGGATCAGCTGTTTATTGGATACGTGGGCAAGAGGAGAGGAAAGGCAGTCCACAAGAGAACACTATCCAGGTGGGTTGTTCTTTGCATTAAAATCTGTTACTCTTTGGCAAAGAAGGATCCTCCTGAGGGCATTAGAGCTCATTCCACCAGAGCTAAGTCGGCCACTTCGGCCTTGGCCAGAGGTGTTCCTGTGGTCGACATCTGCAAGGCCACAACTTGGTCGTCCCTTCACACTTTTGCAAAACATTACTGTTTGGATTCTGAGGTTAGAAGGGACGGCCATTTTGCACGGTCAGTGCTGCAGGATTTCTTGGTTTGACCATTTAGGCACCCACCGCCGGGCGTGGTACTGCTTTGGGACTCTATTCATTAGGTGAGGAATCCACAGGTAGTTGTATTCATCAGAAGAACGAGTTACTTACCTTCGGTAACGACTTTTCTGGTGGATACATTAGTTACCTGTGGATTCCTCACGGTCCCACCCGCCTCCCCGTTGCCTTTCTGGTCTTACCAAGTAATCCTTGAGTACACTCCTCTTGGTCTTTGAGGGTGCAATAGATGTTGTATATATTATATGTATATATGTATATATCTTTGTGTATATACTTGATGTGTAGATATATATTTTAAAAAAGAGAGAGTTATATATATATATAAAAGATTTACAGTTATTCATGCAATGTTGTGTATTTTTACAATGTAATGGGATGTTGCCTTGCTCTTTCATTGCATTGCCTGGTTGTTCTCATGCACGTAAAAAAATGATTGGTACTGACGTCCGCACGTCGTCGAGGACCTCTTATTGCCTGTATGACGTCAGACGGCGTCGCGTGGGCTAGAGTGACGTCCTCGTCGACGTGCAGAGACTAGTAAGAAGATTTCCGTCGAATGCTGGCGCCATGGGAGTATTCATTAGGTGAGGAATCCACAGGTAGCTAATGTATCCACCAGAAAAGTCGTTACCGAAGGTAAGTAACTCGTTCATCTGCGTTGCTTGGGATGGATAGGGATATGAAAATAAGCGTCCTCCAGATCCAGAGATGTCATATAGTCTCCACTGTTCAGGAGTATTAGTATGTCTGAAAGAGTGATCATTCTGAAAGTTTGTTTGCGAAGGTACTTGTTGAGATGCCGAAGGTCCAGAATAAGTCTCCATTCCCCTAATTTATTTCACACCAGGAAAAAACAGGAATAAAATCCTCTGCCTCTCTGTGCCATTGGAACTTTCTCTATTACTCCCTTGAGAAGCATCAATTGGTCTTCCTTTTTCAATAACTGAAGATGAGGGGAATGCGCTCCTTTTGGAGGTGTGGTTGGGGGCCTTACAGTGAATTCTAGGGTGTGGCCGTAAGCCACCATGTCCAAAACCCATTGGTCTGAGGTGATAGTCTTCCAATTGCGCAGATATCGAGTTATGTTTGCTCCTACTTGGTGTTGAGATAGGTGAGTAGCTGGTACTACTGCAGGGTCATTGTTTACGTCCTGTGTCTCTGGACTGGTGAGAAGATTTTCGACAGGCACCCTGTCTACAGAAACCAGCCGTAGTTGGTTGTCTAAACAATTGCGATGGTCTGTATTGTTGGTACGGTTGAAACTGTTGAGAACGGAAATATGATCCTCTGTAGGAGGAAGAACCACGCCCCCTTGCCCCTCGAAAAGGCAGTTTTTCTATATTGCAAAGAACCAAGGGACTTAGCGGTATCAGTGTCAGTTTTAATGGCAAGAAGAGCCTCATCTATATACTTGCAAAAAAGCATGTCTCTGTCGTATGCCATGTCCAAAATCTTTGTTTGTACCTCCGGGCGAAATGAAGTGGCCTTCAGGCATCTTTGTCGTCTCAGAACTGCAGCGCCAGCCAATTGCTGAGACATGGTTGAGGCTATGTCCATAGCATTAGCAATAATTTCAGAAGAGGCCCACTCACCCTCCTGTAAAATCTTCTTTGCATATTGCCTCTGCTCTTCAGGGATGAGATCCAGGAAAGGCTTAATATCTGACCACATCTGCCTATCATACCGTGCTAAGATGACTAAGGCATTAGCTGCTCTTACTGTAACGGCCGACATGAGAGAAAACCTCTTCCCAATCATGTCCAGACGTCGACCATCTCTGTCAGGTGGCACCGAGATAGGGGCTTCTAGATTTTTACAACGTCTCTGCGCAGCCTGTGATATCACAGAGTCTGGCCAACGATGCCCCGTGAGACATGCAGGAGCATCATCCGGAGCCCTGTACTTCTTATCAATCCGTGGCAGGACCGCTGGCACCGTAGCGGGGTTCTTCATGATCCTGACACCCTCCTGCCATAAGTGGTCAATGACAGAAATTGACATTATCGATTTTCGTGCTTGATCCTTGAAGTCATACAGGAAGCAATCGGAATGCTTTACTGTGATTGGTAAATGAAACCTCTCTGCTGCTCTTTCCATAACCGTGTGAAACCCCCCAATGTCTTCAGAAGGGGAGTCCGCTGTAGGATATTGAGGAGGAGAAGGAGTAGGGATGACATAATCCTGCCATTCGTCATGTTGAGATAATAATTCACCCTCTTCCCTTATGTCATCCTCCGATGTAGAAGGATCATCCCTAGGTGGAGGAACAGCATGAGGGGGTGGTGCCTTTCTGGGTGTCATTGGAGGTGGAATGTCTGGAGGCAGAACAGAAGCTGTATTTGGCAGAGTAGATGGTGGTACTTCTACCGATGTAGAAGGATCATCCCTAGGTGGAGGAACAGCATGAGGGGGTGGTGCCTTTCTGGGTGTCATTGGAGGTGGAATGTCTGGAGGCAGAACAGAAGCTGTATTTGGCAGAGTAGATGGTGGTACTTCTGTCTGTTTTGGAAAGCGGCATTTGTACTCCACCAGCATGCTCTGAAGATCCTCTATAAGTGAACGAGGCATAACCGTTTCCCCCTGCAGACGATGGTAGCCCGTATAATAGTGGTGTTATGCGTATTTGTGAGTAGAGGGTTGGCAATAGTATCCCTTAACCTGCTGAGCCTGATCGTCATAGTACTCATCTTCCTCTTCTTGATATTTCACATGGAGCTCTGAGGGATTATGAGCCTGTCCGAAAGGTCCTTCATCATCCGAGTCCTCCATGTCCACAAGGTGACTTGGAAGAAGAGGTGAAATGTTCATCGCATAAGTCATGGTAGGCTTGTGGTAGGTCCTAATCTTGATGCTCGTTGACATTGACTTCGTCGACGACAATGAAGACGTCGTCGATAGGAGCGTCGACGATGAAAGGGATGACGATGGCAATGTCAACGGTGGCAGGGTCGACGATGGGAACGTCACTAGAGGTGATGCCGCCATTGACGCATCTGGTGAAGTCTTCAATGTCTCTGAAGGCCTTGTAGACGAATTTGGCCCCAGCATGGAAGAATGTCATAGTCGTCGACGATGCTGAGGGCCTCGTCGACGATACAGTGACGACTGTAGCAGTCAAAGATGTTGCCACCGATGGTGACTTCGTTGTAGATGACAAAACAACTGGAGATTTGTGCCCCTTTTGTTTCAATGGCTTACAGGGGGTAGCTGGAGCAGAGGAAGCTACCTCTGAAGAGGGTTGCTTTTCTCTTACACTCTTTTTGATTATTTAGAGTGATGATGCATTTTTAGGGACTTCCTGCTCCCCTCAGAAGTTCCCTCAAGAGATCTAGCCCTCTCATGAGATTTAGAAGCAGAGTCACTGTCCTCATCAGATGATGTTCTCTGATGTTTGGTTTTCTGTAGCCACAATAACAATCTTCCCTCTCTGTCTCTCAGAGTTTTTGGTGGGAAAGTACAACAGATCTTACAGTCCTTTGTCTTATGAGTGGGATGAAGGCAATAAATACAGTTTTTATGTGGATCATCCACATGAACTCTCTTTTTCCTACAGGTCTTACAGGGACGAAAGAGACCTTTAGAATCAGATATAATTTTGGAAATAAAAAAACCCAAACCTTCTCTGAAGAATTAAACTGTGGAAATAACTGAGCAGAGCTCAGGGAGACTCCCTTCACACTCGACATGCGGTGAAAATCTGAGGAAGGGAGCTTCTCCTGGGAGTGTTCTAAAGGGTGTTGTCTTTCTGATTGGCTGTGATTCAAATTTGGTCCATCTTATATAATGACATGGACAATCTGTCAAATTTAGGCCTGTTTTGCATTACAAACTCTATGGTCAGTTTGGTTGTTGCTATGTACTGCTTTTTGAGATACCGTGGACTCCCACGTCGGGAGAGATTCAAGCATGTGAATCTATGAAAGATCCAATACTGGATAAGAGGTGGGCACCCCAGGGGAGTACCCACCCACGTTACAATTGCTCAAGGTATGGGGAGACTTGGTATTTCGCAGGTGCCACAAAATGTTTGTTAACTTGGCTCTGACAACTGTAAGACGAGACACAGCTCAGGCATGGAACTGTACAGTGATACCCTTGAAAGACCAAAAAAGATTTGTTTATGGAACCCAAGAAGGAAATATATAAAACAGTGGGAAGTCTTGATAAATTTGACAAAATTTGGGGGGCTTTGATACAACACTCAGGATTTCTGGTAACTCTGACATGCTTCATTTGCATCACGTAATGTCTGTACAGCTTGTTTTTATGCAGGTAGGGCCAGTAGACAAATGAAGATAGATATCGAGGAGAGGTATAACAGTGACTGTTGCGACATGACTATTGTGAGAATGCTATAATCCGTAGATGGCAGGTTGATTATGGCCTACGTATTTTAAAATGTGCAAAACAGAACACAAAAGTTGTAAACAAAAAAGAAAATTATGTCGTCCACTGTTGTAAACTACTGAGCACACACACCTACACACAAAAATACAAAACTGTTGAGCAGACACCTCTATAATCAAAAAACAGACACAGAAACATGCAAACACATACAGTTCACCTGCACTCACATGTATAGCCTGTATTCCATACTGATATGGTTGTCATAGATAAGCCACCACCAACAGAGCATGTCACTCCTCACACAACCACTTATTCAGCATCAAATTAACCACTACTCCTTAAAGTTCATGCTCAACTGAGCACATGCCAACAATTCACCAATTGAAGCTCTCATTCTGAGGGCTGAGCAGATCTGTTATCAGGTGCCAAGCCTTCTTTAATCCAGAAGTGCGATTCTGGATCAGGCAACCTACAGGTGTTTACACATACTTGCCCAATAAATGGGGGTGGTGGTGGTGGGCGTTTGAGGACTGCAAATACAACCTTCTGTGATAGTTGGTGAGAAAAATATAGAGCACAGTGCACCTGTGAGTAGTCCAGGAATAGTAACCTGTTAGCAAGTTCTGGTGTATGTATAGGCAATGCTGTTTTACACTGCTTCTCTTATAAAGCACACTGAACCCTCACCCACACAAGGTTGCATATTTTATCATAGAATGTCAAGCACTGTACACGGAGGTCTGTTGAGTGGTCTTATAGAACGTCAAAGGAAATGTTGACTCCTCCCAGTAGCAACAGTGCCAACCTGCACCAAATAATATAGACGAGAGGTGACATGTGCCTCCTTTGGAGGGTCACAGCTTGAAGAGAAAACCCACAAAAAGAACCCCCCCTTCGTGGCAATCTTAGTAAACCTTGATTGAAGATGTAGATATTGCTGGTGAAAACAGCAAAGCGGTGCACAAATTATAGAACAGGTTGAAGCACTCCCTGTTTTGCAAAGGAACGGGAAGGAACTCTATGGTGAAGCATTCCAACAAGAGCTACCCCAGTGGGTGAGAGTTGCTTAAAGAAAAAGTGTTCTTTGATTCATTCAAACTGGCCTATACCGTTTGTATAAAGTTCTGTGTCAGAGGAGAGCTAGCCCATGTTCTACAGCATCGCTTCGATCCCCATAATTTGTTCATGGAAACAGCAAGGCACCAAACTCCACCTGAACATTAGGAAGAAGAAAAGAACCAAGGAGAACATACAGAGCCAATGTATGACCTACAATGATGATCGCACCAGCTAAAAGAACAAATCAGAACAAATCAGGGACAAAATTAATATCATTTAGGTGTTCAGTGCATTGAAAAATCAAGTAATGAAATGCTTCATGCCCTTGCAAGTGCTACCTTGATACAGGAACCAACATCACAGGAAGAAACTCTGCAACTTAAGGAGAGGCTCCAACTGACTGACCAACATCTTGGGAAAGGGCATTTTACAAGGCTTAGTCCAGCATCTTTTGAAAAATCATTGCAGTGGCTCCACCTTGAAGGAGAAGCCTGAGTCTGACATCCAAAATGCCACTTAGCATTCAGAACCCCTGTTGCTGATGCCTGTGCTCTACCCTATCTGCAACCAGTGAGAAGTCCTTCTGGGACACCGTCAGCATAGAAGCAGTGAAGAGACTCTGGAGGCGAGGGTGTTTTGCATCTGCCTGGGCATAGCGTTTGGCAATGCAATGAAATGAAATGAAGGGCATAAGAGACTTCTTCCTTTTCTGAATCCACCTTATTTCAGATGAGTTATTGATACTATCTTCTTCACAAATGTGGCCAACGGTCCTCCTACCAATTGAGGAGGAATGCCCAAGATAGGCTTAATATGAGCTCTTTCCTAGAAAAGAGGTCGGAATGGAAGGTCGCTATAGATTATTCTAAAGGTGCTGTGTGACAGGGTCAGAGTAATGGATGCGGATAAGCGTTACCGTGGTTTATGATTTCTTTACTTCTTTGGTATAAGTATGATACAGTCTTTGTTATACAAGGGTTTCTTCTTTATTTTCTCTCTCTCTTTCCTCTCGAACAGTCTTCACCTTCTTTATTTTGTTCTCTCTTCTTTTCCAGGTGGTGACTCAAGAGGCGCATAGGAGGAAAGAAGAACATATAAAGGTGTTTTTAGGAGGTAGGTATTATTTGTGTTACTCTCTCTCTCTCTTTATTCTGTCTTATCTGCCCCTTTCGTTACTGTCTTCAGGCCTTCTCTTTTCTTTCTTTTGGGTTTATCTTTCCCTTTTGGTTCTTGGGATGTTAAATTTTCCTTCCGTTTGTTCTTTCTCTTTTCTCTGCTTTTCTGTATTTTTTCCTCTCTTTCTTTGGTTCAAGAAAGTCTTGATAGCTTTCTGCCTTTTTTTTCTTCTATTATACTGGCCTGGTCTCTCTTTTCCTTTTCTCTTGTATATATGAACCTTTCTTTTCTTCTGGTTCCTTTTTTATATAACTTATCTGTGTCTCTAGTCCCGCTAGTGCCTGAATATCCATGAAAAGTAGAAGGTAAACCAAATGAAAAATAAAATACAGGGAAAACTAAATCGTGGCTGTGCCCAGGTTACAAATGTACCATTCCCATCCTCCTTCCTCCCCTTGATGTAAGTGAAACCCAATTTTCCCGTTATTCCCTGTCCCCTCTTTGGGTTAGGACCATACCTGACGGGGCCACGCTCTTCCCAGAGCATGGCCGGTCTGCTCATTCCGTCTCTCCTCCCACACCTCTCTCCGGATTCTATCCAGGGTTGGTCGGCTTCTCTGGACCGGGTCGTCATCCTGCTAGTGCCTTCTCCTCCTCTCCGCCTGTTCGGCACTCCGGCCCGTACGCGTCTTCACTCCAGGGAGAAAACTGCTCTCCCTTTTGTTCGTTTGCTCTGGGTTTAAAAACCCCTCCTTCTTCCGCGTTTATCCAACGTTGATTGGCTGCCACCCTTCTGACGTCTTCTGGGTCAGTTTTGCCGTACTCAGAGGTGCCCCCAGGGCACGTCTGGTCCGCATCTCTGGTTCCCAGACAATTACATCCACTCCCCCTAGACAGTGGCTGTTGGAGCCACTGGTCAGCTGGATACCTAGAGAGATAATCTGCTTTGAAAAGAAGGGAGCCTGGTGAATGTTGCACCTGAAAGGAAAAAGATTGTAGGGATAAAAACCACTGGAGAACCCGTGCATTTGTGTCTTTATGTTGCGCCAACCAGGTAAGGGGAGCATGATCCGTGAGCAATGTAAAGAGACGGCCCGCTAAGTAATATCTCAGGGATTCAATGGCCCATTTAATCGTGATACATTCTTTTTCAATACTGGGATAATGTCTTTTGCGGGGTAAGAGTTTTCTGCTAAGGTATACAACGGGATGATAGAGTCCCTCCTCGTCCCTTTCAGACAGAACTGCTCCTATCCCTTGATCTGAAGCATCGGTTTGAACCTGAAAGGATTTTTGGAAATCAGGGCAACGTAACACCGGCTCGGTTGTCGGAAGGTGGTTCAGCTGTACAAACCGCTCTTTCTCGACATCTGTGAGATGGGTGATCTGATTAGGTCTGTTCTTTTCTAGTAGAGCAGTAAGGGGGGCTGCGATATCTGAAAAATGAGGGATGAACCGTCTATAATACCCTACCATCCCTAGGAAAGCTCTAACATCCTGTTTCCGTAGTGGGAAAGGGATCTGTGTGATAGCGTATACCTTTTCTGTCGGAGGCTTCAACATTCCATGCCCTATTACATATCCTAGGTAGTTTATGGTATCCTGTCCTAGTTTGCATTTTTCTGGATTTGTTGTAAGTCCTGTCTGTCTAAGTGCTTGTAAAATGCTTGATATATGGGAAGTATGGTCCTCCCATGTCTCAATGTAGATGACAATATCATCTAAGTATGCAGCCGCAAACTCCTGAAAAGGTCACAACACAATATTAATCAATCGTTGGAAGGTGGCGGGTGCACCATGTAAACTAAATGGAAGAACAGTAAACTCGTATAAACCTGATGGTGTTGCAAATGCTGTTTTTTCTTTGTCATCCTCCTCATGCCAATAACCCTTAGTTTAGTCAAACATGGTTATATATTTTGCTTCGCCAACCATTCGAGTAAGTCATCAATTCTAGGCATGGGATACGTATCAAAGTGTGAGAGTGCATTTACCTGTCTGAAATCAATACAAAACCGAATAGAACCATCTGGTTTTGGGACCAAAACTATTGGGGAACACCAAGGACTAGAGGAGGGTTCAATAACCCCTGCCTGTAACATTTCCCTCACTTCCTTCTCCACCATCTGTTTTCTGGCCTCTGGTATCCGATATGGTCTTTGTTGTGACACTTGGTTACCTATGGTACTAATGTGATATCTTATTAAATGGGTTCTTCCCGGGGTCTTTGAAAACACATTGGGGTTAGAACAAACTATATTTTGTAACTGGGAATACTCACCCGGGGAGAGTGAAGTACCTAACTGGGGCATAGGAGCCTCTTTGTCTTGTCTCATCTCAGTGGGATATAGAGGTAGTTCGGGTTCAGAACTGGTAGAAATAAAGAGATTACTGTTATTTCCTTCAGATTCATGCCATAGTTTCAAAAGATTGATGTGATATATCTGCTCTCGACCTGACCCGGTGCGTATTTCTATTTTGTATGTGTAGGAAGTTGGCTCTGTATATACTATTTCAAAGTAAGAAATAGTGTGCACAGAGTCCAAGGGTTCCCCTTAGAGGTAAGATAGTGCCAAAAGTAGATAATTCTAATGCTCTATTTTGTGGTAGTGTGGTCGAGCAGTAGGCTTATCAGAGATTAGTGTTAAGCATTTGTTGTACACACACAGGCAATAAATGAGGAACACACACTCAAAGACTTACTGCAGGCCAATAAGTTTTTATACTGAAAAATATATTTTCTTAGTTTATTTTAAGAACCACAGGTTCAAGATTTACAAGTAATACTTTAAATGTAAGGTACTTCACTTAGATACTTTGTGAACTTTAAATAAAAGCAATATCATATACAGTCTTTGTAAAAATGGCAATAAGCTATTTTCAAAGTGGACACTGCAAAAATCAACAGTTCCTGGGGGAGGTAAGTAAAGGTTATATTTGAAGGTAAGTAAAACACTTACAAGTCTCAAAGTTGGGGCATAGGTAGCACATCGTTGGGAGTTCAAGGCAACCCCAAAGTTACCACACCAGCAGCTCAGGGCCGGTCAGGTGCAGAGGTCAAAGAGGTGCCCAAAACACATAGGCTTCAATGGAAAGCAGGGGTGCCCCGGTTCCAGTCTGCCAGAAGGTAAGTACCCGCGTCCTCGGGGGGCAGACCAGGGGGGTTTTGTAGGGCACCGGGGGGGACACACAAGAAGGCACAGAAAGTACACCCTCAGCGGCACAGGGGCGGCCGGGTGCAGTGTGCAAACAGGCGTCGGATTTTAGGTTGAAAACAATGGAGGGACCTGGGGGTCACTTCAACGATGCAGGCAGGCACGGGGGGCTCCTCGGGGTAGCCACCACCTGGACTAGGCAGAGGATCACCTGGGGGTCGCTCCTGCACTGAAGTTCGGTTCCTTCAGGTCCTGGGGGCTGCGGGTGCAGTATTGGTTCCAGGCGTCGGGTCCCTTGTTACAGGCGGTCGCGGTCAGTGGGAGCCTCTGGATTCGCTGTGGGGGCTCAGGGGGGTCGTCTCGGGCTCGCAGTCGGGGTACCTGCCATTGGGCGAGTAATTTGTTATCTGTCGTCGGTAATAGGACTAATACTCGTTGTCTCATTGCTAAATTTCGGGGTCTGCTCTGCGTATCGTAATAAGCTTTCTGTCTTATTTGTGCTTCTTTCAAACTTTTATGGGCTTCCTCCCAAATGTCGTGTAAATTTTCCTTTAGTTCCCTAGTGTAGGTCAACACATCTTTGATTTCTTCCTCTGTCTCTTCCCACTGCTCTGCAAACATTTCTAACAAGGTACATGGTTGCCTCCCGAAGAGAAGCTCAAAGGGGCGGTGTCCTGTGGATGATTTTACATGAGTTCTTAGGGCATATAGAACTAGAGGCAGTTTTTTTCCCCAATTCTTCCCGGATTCATTGATGATTTTGCATAAGAGGTTTTTGATAGTTTGTTATAGCGCTCGACAAGACCATTGGTTTGGGGATGATAGACTGATGTCCGGATTTGTTGAACTCCTAACACCTGACGTACTTCAGACATCAACCGGGACATAAAAGGAGTCCCTAGGTCCATAAGGATCTCTCTGGGGAACCCAACTCTGGAAAAAAACTCTATCATAGCTTGTGCTATGGTTTTTGTCGTCATACTGGCTAATGGAATGGCCTCTAGATACCGTGTAGCATAGTCTACTTGTACTAAGAGGTATTGATGACCCTTTGTAGATGGAATCAAGGGTCCCACCAGATCCATGCCAACCCGCGTGAAGGGAACTTCTATGATGGGTAGGGGATGAAGAGGAACTCTAGGATTTGTCGAGGGATTTATCAATTGACACTTGGGACACGACTGACAATGTTTTCGGATATCGCCATAAACTCCTGGCCAATAGAATCTCTTGATTATGGATTCCTCAGTTTTTTCCCTTCCTAAATGTCCTTCACCACTATCTCCATGTCCTGTTCTCTATATTCCTGGGGAATCACCAACTGATGTCCTCGGTTGTTGGAAAAAGGACATATTTCATACAATAAATCATTAGTGATTTGGAAAGTGGGACCTACCGAAGGGTTTTCTGGAGACAAGGCTATCTGGCAGGCATTTCTCAATGTGGGATCCTCCCTTTGTGTCTGCCGGAACTGTCCTCCACGGACATTATGGTTTTCGGGAGCTCTTGCTGCAGTGGTGCTGTTGTAGTAAGGCTTCTTTGGGACCTGTGCTTTTGTTCTCGCTTTTGGGATCTAGAGAGTTTCACTTCCGGGTTGTTTTTCTCTATATCGGAAGATACAAATGGAGCCTCACTCCACCAGGCATTGGTAAGGTTATTCTGATTTAGCGATTCTAAAAGTTCAGGAAAGGCTTCATAGTCAGTTCCCAAAATGAGATCTTCCCCTAGGTCGGGAATTACACCTACCGAGAGGAACTCTTCTTGTCCTCTCCAATTTATTTGTATTGTCGCGACAGGATATATCTTCCTATCTCCATGTACACAGGTGATCAACACTTGGGCATTCAGTACCAATTGGTCTGGTTGAACATAGGCTTGTTTAATTACGCTATGACTGCAACCGGAATCGATGAGTGTTAGTCTCCTTACTTGGTTTACCAACAGAGTTGTTTTGTAACTCATGTTTTGTCCTGACCATAAGGCATGTCCCTTGGTCATACCTATTTCCATGGGTTCGTCTTGCTCTATTTTAAGTGGGCAATTTCTCGCAATGTGCCCCCATTCGGCACAGTGAAAACATTGGGGCCCCATCGAGAATTCTTTAGCAGGAGCATGAGGAGAACCGGATTTATCTGTGCTGGGACCCGGTAAAGATTTAATGGAAAATTGTTTTGGATTAGGTACTCGAGGTGATACCGTTAGGAGTTTGATATTGGAGCCTCTAAAATCGGGGGCTCAATGGTATGCACATGCTAGTTCAATGGCGGTATTATTAGTGAGACCTGGATGTTGACGAATCCAGTTTCTTGTCAAGGGTGGTAGGGCATCTAGGTATTGTTCCAGTACAACTGTTTCAAACATATCCTCTTTTGAGGATTCGGTGGGATTTAGCCACTTGCCAGCTGCATAATGGACCTTTTAGTAAAGGGTCTGGGGATTTTCCTGATGAACCCATTTTGTATGTCGGAACCACAAATGGTAGCTCTCTTGGTCAAGACCCACTCGTTCAAGAATTGCTTTCTTTATCTCCGTATAAGGAGTTACACCCCCGGGATTTACCGCCTG
Organism: Pleurodeles waltl; assembly: GCF_031143425.1. Lineage (NCBI taxonomy): Eukaryota > Metazoa > Chordata > Amphibia > Caudata > Salamandridae > Pleurodeles > Pleurodeles waltl. The sequence goes on from NC_090448.1 coordinate 1,152,639,298, forward strand.
ATAAGCAGCCTGCAGATTTCCTGTGAGCAGTGGAGCAATGTATTGACCCCATCTATCCGCTGGCCAATTGGCAGAGCTAGCAACCCACTCAAAGTTTGTAAAAAATGAGTCAGGATCCTAATTTTTCTGGTACTTTTGTAGGTCGCTACTGGGAACATTAGGGTGTACCCTGCTTGTGCCTATTGTCTCAGTTAGTTTTCCAATGACAGTTTCATGTACTAACTAATTATTAGCGATGATTGTCGCTTGACTTTTTAAGGCCATTTGTAATGCCTCCCTTTCTTCCTTTGCCTCCTTTAGCTGTTCCTCCCAGACTAGCTGCAGATGTCTCTGCCCTTCAGCCAGTTGGGCAATCATGTCCGCCAATGTAGGCTTCTCCTCCATTGCTTGCCCTGTCCGTGAGACGGGAGCTGCTAAATCCCACTTCTGACACCACTGTGACAGGGCCAGAGTAATGGAGGCCGATAGGCGTTACATTGGTTTATGATTTCCTTATTTCTCTGAAATGAGTATGATACAGTCTTTGTTATACAAGTGTTACTTTCCTCTTGAACGGTCTTCACCTTCTTTATTTTGTTCTCTCTTTTTTTCCAGGTGGTGACTCAGGAAGCACATAGGAGGAAAGAAGAAAATATAAAGGTGGTTTTAGGAGGTAGGTATTATTGGTGTTACTCTCTCTCCCTCTCTTTCTCTCCTTTCTGGCTTATCTGCCCCTTTTCTTCCTATCTTTGGACCTTCTCTTTTCTTTCTTTTGGGTTTATCTTTCTCTTTCAGTTCTTGGGATGTTAAATTTTCCTTCTGTTTGTTCTTTCTCTTTTATCTGCTTTTCTGTCTTTTTTCCTCTCTTTCTTTGGTTCAAGAAAGTCTTGATAGCTTTCTGCCTTTTTTTCTTCCTATTTTACTGGCCTGGTCTCTCTTTTCCTTTTATCTTGTATATATAAACCTTTCTTTTCTTCTAGTACCTTTTTTATATAAAATTTCTGTGTCTCTAGTCCCTCTAGTGCCTGAATATCCATGAAAAGTAGAAGGTAAACCAAATGAAAAACAAAATACAGGGAAAACTAAATTGTGGCTGTGCCCAGGTTTCAAATGTACTGTTCGACTCCTCCCTCCTCCCCTTGATGTAAGTGAAACCCAATTTTCCCGTTATTCCCAGTCTCCGCTTTGGGTTAGGACCGTACCTGATGGGGCCACGCTATTCCCAGAGCGTGGCCAGTCTGCTCACTCCGTCTCTCCTCCCGTACCTCTCTCCAGTTCCTCTCCATGGTTGGTCGGTTTCTCCACACTCCGTCGTCGTCCTGCTGGCGCCTTCTCCTCATCTCCGTCCGTTTGGCACTCCAGCCCGTACGCATCTTCACTCCCAGGAGAAAACTCATCTCCCTTTTGTTTGTTCGCTCTGGGTTTAAAAGCCCCTCCTTCTTCCGCGTTTGTCCCACGTTGATTGTCTGCTGCCCTTCCGACATCTTACGGGTCAGTTTTGCCATACTCGAAGATTCCCCCGGGGTACGTCCGGTCCGCGTCTCTGGTTCCCGGATGATCACATGCTGATAGTCACTTTTTATTGGGATGAACAGTCAAAATTGTATATTGGTAGGTAAGACAAAGTTAAAAAGCCATGGATGTTATTAGGACTCACTATGTCATCACTGTTGCGTCTCTACCCATCATCCTATTAGTAAGGTTAGGGGCATTTCTCATGATTAGACTTTTAGATGTTTGCCTTACACAAACCCCTGTTGTGTTTTTAGTGTAATGTAGCTAAGAAGAAATAAAAAGAAAGTGATAACATCTGTTGTCTATGAAAGGCGAAGGCTTGGAAACTGGACCAAGTCAGAAGCGAGTAGCAAGGCCATAGAGAAAAGAGTCATAGAGAACTCCTGCAAGTAAATTGCTTGCTTGAAAGCTGTATTCTCCTATGCCAAATGGTCCTTTACACCCACACTGCCACCTTGTGTGAGCGAAGTCAAATCCAGTCTTTCATACACAGGAGCCTACAAACAGGATAGTATTCAGTGTTAACATCTAGGTCCATGATACGCTATGGTTTCCTCACCCAGCTGGTGTTTGTCTGCACAATTTTCACCATGTAAAATGTGGTACAAATTGTTTGGGCATTGTAAGGAAATGCCTTCCTTGGCATGGTTACCTCTGACTTTTTGCCTTTTGTTGATGCCAGTTATGATTGGAAGTGTGCTGGGACCCTGGTAACTAGGCCCCAGCACCAGTGTTCTTTCCCTAAACTGTACCTTTGTTCCCACAATTGACACAGCCCTGGCACACAGATAAGTCCCTTGTAAAGGGTACCCCTGGTACCAAGGGCCCTGTTGCCAGAGAAGGTCTCTGAGGGCTGCAGCATGTCTTATGCCGCCCTGGGGACCCCTCACTCAGCACATGCACACTGCCGCACAGCCTGTGTGTGCTGCTGGGGAGAAAATTACTAAGTCGACATGGCACTCCCCTCAGACTGCCATGCCCACCTCTCACTGTCTGTGGCATAGGTAAGTCACCCCTCTAGAAAGCCTTACAGCTCTAAGGCAGGGTGCACTATACCACAGGTGAGGGCATATGTGCATGAGCACTATGCCCCTACAGTGTCTAAGCAAAACCTTAGATATTGTAAGTGCAGGGTAGCCATTAAGAGTATATGGTCTGGGAGTTTGTCAAACACGAACTCCACAGTTCCATAATGGCTACACTGAAATCTGGGAAGTTTGGTATCAAACTTCTCAGCACAATAAATGCACACTGATGCCAGTGTGGGATTTATTGTAAAGTATACCCAGAGGGCATCTTAGAGATGTCCCCTAAATACCAGCCTGACTCCTAGTGCTAGGCTGACCAGTTTCTACCAGCCTGCCACAACCCGATGAGTTTCTGGCCACATGGGGTGAGTGCCTTTGTCACTCTGTGGCCAGGAACAAAGCCTGTACTGGGTGGAGGTGCTTCTCACCTCCCCCTGCAGGAACTGTAACACCTGACGGTGAGCCTTGTTGTGTAGCCATTTTAGTTATAGCTCCGTGCACGTTCGTTTACCACACTAGGCCGCTGTGCACTTTCACCTAGATATATTTTATTTGGCTTCGCATTGTTATTTTTACAATAACCAGTTTTACGGTCTTGTTTTATTTTCATCTATCTAACTGTTTTTGCTTAGCCCAGCACTGTGCTCTCAAACAAGACATTGTTGATCACTTTGTGCTTCAGTCAAGGCTACAGTTTGGTACATTGCTGGTGAAAGTGGTAGAAGTTTAGTCTCCAACATTCGTAGAAAATACACATCCTTACATAGGGACATTTTCTTAGAACATCAGCTGTGTTATTATAAAAACTCTTCCTAGTCCCATTACACGTTAAGAGGGAGATTCCAGCCAGGGAACCACGACTGTATGCTGATTGCTGAATGCTTCGCTGCAGATGCTAACGCAGACTACAGGCCTTTGCTCAGGTATGAGGGTTGATGTCCTCCCGGGGGAACCTGAAAGTCAGAATAAGAGCTTAACATGCTGTGCTCAAATTATGACTTAGATAGGAAATAGTCCATAATTCTTAGTGACAATATGATAGCGTTATTCTTATGCTTCACTCTCCTCGTCACCATTTTAATATTGTCATGTTGTGTTGTCCTGGTTATTGCAGCTCACGCTTTGCTAACTAAAATGCGGTTGTTTTATTAAATCATTCATTAAAACTTATACTGCCTCTTATTGTCATTTATATATGAGACTGAAGTGCGAATGAGAGAACCGGATGCGACCTGAGTGACCACGACTTCCCTGCAAAGTATAATATGTCATGCGCTCAGCTGCCCAATCATCCCTATCTCCTGGTAGAGATGAGGCACTGCTGGTTAGCCGGAGCAAAACGCGGATTTAGAGCGACAGGTGTCACCCGCAGTGGGTCACACTCAGTCTCCCACACTGTGGACGATCTTGCTGCTCAAAATCCAGTAGTCTCATTAGAATAATGAGAGCCTACGCGACAGCCTCAAAGGCTCATGCCTTTTGTTACAGCACCCCAGGACATCCCAGCTTGTGGAGATGCCCGCCCCTCCGGCCAATGCCCCCACTTTTGCCAGCAAGGATGGAGGAGATAATGAAGAAAACAAGGAGGAGCCACCCACCAGTCAGGACAGCCCCTAAGGTGCCCTGAGTTGAGGTGACTCCTGCCTTTAGAAATCCTCCATCTTGAGATTGGAGGATTCCCCCAATAGGAATAGGGATGTGCCCACCTCCCCTCAGGGAGGAGGCACAAAGAGGGTGTAGGCACCTTCCAGGACAGTAGCCATTGGCTACTGCCCCCAGACCTAAACACACCCCTAAATTTAGTGTTTAGGGCGACTCTGAACCCAGGAAATCAGATTCCTGCAACCTGAAGAAAGAAGAAGGACTGCTGTCCTGAAAGGCCCGCAGAGATGACAGAGACACCAACTGACAAGCCCTACCAGCCTGTCTCCAGACTCAAAGAAGCTGCACAGCGACGCATCCGACAGGGACCAGCGACCTCTGAGGAATCAGAGGACTGCCCTGAACCCGACGGACCAAGAAACTCCGGAGAAAAGCAGCACTGTTCAAAAACAGCAACAACTTTGCAACATTTTAGCAGCTTTGAAAGAACTCTCCCTTCCCACCGGAAGCGTGAGACTTCTCACTCTGCACCCGACATCCCGGGCTCGAGCTCCAGAGAACAAACACCGCAAAGAGGACTCCCAGGTGACTGCGACGACGTGAATAACCTGAGTCGACCCCTCTACACCACCACAGCGGTGCCTGCAGAGAGGATCCAGAGGCTCCCCCTGACCGCGACTGCCTGGTAACAAGGACCCGACGCCTGGACCAAGCACTGCACCCGCAGCCCCCAGGACTGAGAGGAACCACCTTCCAATGCAGGAGTGCCCAGCAGGCGGCCCTCTTCCTAGCCCAGTCGGTGGCTGGCCCGAGAAGCCCCCCTGTGCCCTGCCTGCATTGCCTAAGTGACCCCCGGGACCCTCCATTGCTTTCAATAGCAAACCCGATGCCTACTTTGCACACTTCACCCGGCCGCCCCTGTGCTGCTGAGGGTGTGTTTCATGTGCCTGTTTGTGTCCCCCCCAGAGCTCTACAAAACCCCCCTGGTCTGCTCCCTGAGGACGCAGGTACTTACCTGCCAGCAGACAGGAACCGGAGCACCCCTGTTCTCCATAGGTGCCTATGTGTTTTGGGCCCTCCTTTGACCTCTGCACCTAACCGGCCCTGTGTTGCTGGTGCGGTTGCTTGAACCCCCAACGGTGGGCTGCCTATGCCCAGGAGACTGACTATGTAAGTTCTTTACTTACCTGAGAAACTTAACCAAACTTACCTCCCCAAGGAACTGTTGATTTTTGCACTGTGCCCACTTTTAAAATAGCTTATAGGGGGCGTGGCCAAGATGGCGGCGTGAGCGGACGCGTTGGTCCGAGCTCCGCCGCCTGGGCCCTGAAATTGCTTCGTGCTGCGGGACTGGCCGGCCAATGGTGCCCCGCCGTAACACCTGGGACGGGAGGGGCATCACGGGCTCTGTGTGAGCCAGAGGAGCGAGTGGTCTGTGCGGCCGGGAGCGCAGAGCCGGGAGCTCCGGATCGGCGCCTGCGGTTGGAAGGTGCGGAGGGCCGCGGTTTATACCGCGTTGTGAGCCCAGGGCCTGTCGGACTGCTTGCTGGGCGCCGGGGTGCAGCGGCGCCCTTGGAGGGAGCTGTGCCCCTGCGGAGAGGTGCGGCCCGCGTTGGAGGCCCGGTAGAGGCCTGGAGCCGGGGCCTTGGTGACGGCCGCGGCATCTGTGCTGGGCCCTACCGGGGGGAACCCCAAAGAGGAGAGAGAGCGGATCAGAGGACCTGGCGGTCGACTGGAGCTGGGGCGGAGGTCACTGAGAGGTGCAGCGGATCGGTCTCACAGATCAGCGGTGCTGGCGGCCCGTGGGGGCCTTACTCAAAGCAGAGGTGAGCGGTGCTGGGAAGAGGCCTACGGACTGTCTTGCAACGGATGGCTGGTGACCTCGGTGAGGGTCTGAGGCCCGGAAGATGTGGCCTACGGTGACTCTGTGAAGAGGCTAGACTGAGATATTTGAGCACTTGCAGTCAGTGGGCAGAGGGGATGGCGGCCTCCAAGCCTAGGCGGGACCGAACGGTGCGAGATATGCTGACCAGAGGGCGCCAGGTGCCAGTAGGGGCCCCTGAGGAGCCGCCGACCATGAGGACTCCGGAGACACGGAGGGAGGCGACAGAAGACGAGGCAGCTCCAGTTACTAAGGGTTTTCTTACCTCCTTGTTCGAATCGCTCCGGAGCGACCTCCAGGTACTCCGCAAAGACATATCGCATGAGGTGAAGGAGTTGAGCTTTCATCCTTGGGTGAGCGGATGACGGAGGTTGAGGATGGTGAAATTGCCCGTGGTGAGGAGGTGGCGGATCTGCAGCAGGAAGTTGTACGCCTGCAGGAGCAGCAGGATCTCCTTCAGATGAGGGTGGAGGACCTGGAAAATCGGTCGTGCAGACATAATCTCAGCATCAGAGGGGTGCTGTACGGGGCTGAGAAGGAGGACATTGGAGGCTTTGTGGTGGCGTTGTTTCGCTCGGTCCTTGAACTTGAGGAGTCCCGAGAGATCTCCCTGGACAGAGTCCACCACGTGGGCCGCCCACGCCTAAATGAAGAGTGGTGTGGGCCCGCTGGTCGGCTGGGGCCGCTTGTCACGGTTCTGTGGCAGAATGAAGAGGGTCTGGGCGGTGGAGCAGACGGACTTGGTGGATGAACATGTGTGGTTCGACGGCCCTGCTGAGACTTTTACCTCTTGGGATGTGTGTGAGAGGGCTTTTTTGGTATGAGCACCCGTTGTGCATTATGGTTATATGTTTAAATGCTTCCCTGCAAGTCTGGTCACTGATGGTTCCAGAGGTTTGGCTATGTGATTTGGAGCAGCAGAGGAGCTGCTCTGGATCCTGGCCCCTCCGTAGAACTCCTCCCCACCTGAACAACTGTTTCCCCGTGTTGTATGACAGTTAGGTGTCTTAGTTTAAATGTCCGTGGGCTGAATAATCCGACCAAGCGATTAGCGATTCTGTCAGGCCTAGAGAAATCTGGGTGTCATATATGTTTATTTCAGGAGACACATTTGTTGCATAAGGACACATTCCGCATGCGCTCAAGGTGGTTTCCTAGGCAGTTTTGGTCCTCAGCAACTACAAAGCATGCAGTGGTGGCGATACTGCTTTCCAGGACCTTCTCTGGGGAGATAGTGGGGAAGATACATGAAGTACAAGGCAGATTCCTGGCCATTAGAATAAGACTTGGGGCTTTCCTTTTCACTATCGCTTCTCTTTGTGCTCCGAATGCCCAGCAGGATGCCTTCCTGAGACAGGCGATCTCCCCGACACTTAGCTCACCAGATAGGGCTATTTTGGTAGGAGGAGATTTTAACTTGGTGATGGATAATGAGCTTGACCGCTCAGACCAACGCTTTTGGCAAGCGGGGGCCTTGTCGGAGGCGGGGCGTCAGTGGCTGGTTGATTGTGGGCTGGAGGATGTGTGGAGAAGATTACACTCTACGCTCCGAGATTACTCCTTTTACTCGGCGGCAACCAAGACTTATGCCCGGCTTGCTCTTTTTCTGGCCTTGCAGGAATTTGCCTCCCGGGTCAGGGAGGCCACGATTGAACCCAGAGCTTTGACTGATCATGCCCCAATTACCGTGGAGGTTACGATGGGGGTGGGCTGGGTGGATACTCCGAGCTGGCGTTTCAGGGATTCCCTGCTCCAGAGTGAGACAACGGTAGACTCGCTTCAACGCGCTATCGCGGACTACCTTAGCTTTAATGATGATGGGGGCACTTCTATGGAGACAGTATGGGAGGCTCTGAAGGCAGTAGTGCGGGGCGAGGTGATGGCACTGTCCGCGAGAGATAATAAGGCAAGGAGGGAGATACGGGAGGAGCTGGAGCTGGAGCGGAGGGTGGCTGTACTGGAGCATTCCCACAAGTCTACTGGCGTGCCTCGACTCTGGCGGGAATTAGAGAAGGTGAGGCAACAGCTGAAGCGGCTGGATTGGGATAGAGCGGAGTATGCAATAGTGAAATTTAAGCATAAATTCTATGTTGGGAGCAATAGGTGCGGGAAGCTATTGGGCACCGGTTGCTAGCGCAGCGTCCGCGATAAAACTAATCCATTCCCCTTCTGGAATGGAGGCGCGTGCGAGTGATCAGATTGCAGAGGCTTTTGCGGAGTTCTACCATGGTTTATACGCGTCCGATGAGGGGAATGACGCGGCATTATATTCATTTTTAGAGGGCATAGCAATTACGCCCCTTGGTGAGAAGGAGGCGTCCCTGTTGGACCAGCCGATAAGGTTGGAAGAGGTTATATCGGCAATTTCTCGACTAAAAGTGGGGAAGTCTCCAGGCCCTGATGAGTTTACGGCCTTATTCCATAAGACTTTCTGTGTGGAGCTCGATCCACTTCTGGTGCGGCTCTTTAACTCTTTTCGGACGTCGGGATCCCTGACACCTAGTATGTTGGATGCTACTATTGCAGTTATACATAAACCGGGTAAAGACCCAGAGGAGTGTGCCTCATATAGGCTGATCTCGCTCCTGAATATCGATGCCAAGTTGTTCACTGGCATTCTTGCTTGCCGCCTTAATTTCTACATGCCGGGTCTTTTTGAGCTGGATCAATCAGGTTTTATACCAAACCGACAATGCAGCGACAATATGAAGCGGCTCCTGCTGGATAAAATCGATGCTGATAAAGCGTTTGATAGGGTTCATTGGCCCTATCTTTTTAAGGTGCTGGAGCGATTCGGACTGGGTCCCGGTTTCAGGTCCTGGATCCGATGCGTGTATCGATCTCCCAGGGCGGCGGTAAGAGTTAATGGTGTGCTCTCTCTACCCTTCCCAGTTGGGCGTGGCATCAGACAGGGATGCCCGCTTTCTCCCCTCTTATTTGCGCTATATATGGAGCCCCTGGCGCAGCGGTTGCAGGACAGTCCCTTGGTTTCAGGTGTGAAGTTTGGCGGAGACCACCACCTCATCACCCTCTACGCAGATGATGTGATCCTTACTTTGGCGGAGCCCGTGACCTCACTGCCAGCGCTTATGGAGATAATAACCGAGTTTGGTCAGGTCTCGGGATTTCGGGTTAATATGCAGAAGTCTCAGGTTCTCAGTTTGTCGGAGAGACCAGATCATGAGGCAGACCTGAGAGCTAGATACCCCTTTCTTTGGTCGTCCTCGAGTCTCTCCTACCTAGGAGTTGAGCTAGCGACCTCTGCTGCTAAGACGGCGAGTTTGAATTATACGACGTTAGTTTGTGAAGTACAGCAGGACTTGGAGTCGTGGGGGAGACATAAACTGTCCTGGCTGGGCAGAGTGGCGGCGGTGAAGATGACAATCTTGCCGCACATTCTATATGTGTTTCAGGTGTTTCCGCTGAATCCACCTCCGCGAACGATATTCACTCTCCAATCGGCGATCCTGAGATTTATATGGGAGGGGCGGCCGGCGCGGCTCTCACGACGGGTTCTATACCGCCCTAAGAGTGGGGGAGGGTTGGCGATCCCTTGCCTTCTGCGATACTTTCAGGCGTCACAGCTGTGCTTTCTTTTGGAGTGGAATCACCCGCTCACTGAGAAGCACTGGTGCTTCATGGACCAGGCAGTGGCGGGCTCGCATATATGGAAGGAGCCTTGGCTTTGACGTCGGCACAGGGCAGCCGCACTTTATTCCTCCCCAGTCACGGGGGTAACGCTACACATATGGGACACAGTGGCCTGCCGATTAGGGCTGACGTCTTTTCCGTCCCCGATGACCCCCATAGGTGCAAACCCTGACTTCGAGCCTGGGCTTCGTTTGGAAGGTCTGATACAAGGGGGGCTGCAAAAGGGTGGGAGGTCTCTTTGATGAACGAGGGGTCTTGTCTTTTGATCAGATGAGGGAAGCATATGGCCTGATGGAGGCAGATAGACTGATGTATTATCAGATACGGCACTGGGCTTTGCTGCCGGCGAACAGAGCGTTAATAGATAGGCCTCTTACGCCATTCGAGAAATGGCTCTTGTTAAAGAAAGATGATAAAGGAGTCATTTCAGAACTATATTGGCTTCTGCAAGGGGAGCAGCGCCGGCCTAAGACTAGAGGACAATTGCAATGGGAGAGGGAGTTGGAGAGGGAATGCTCGGATGAGGAGTGGGACAGTATTTTCCACAGAATACATCACACAGCCTATAATGCAGCGGGGACGGAGACGTCATATAAAGTGACATCCTATTGGTATTAAACCCTGGCGCGTATACACGGTTGGGACCCTGTCAAATATGGTCTGCTGGAGGGGGTGCGGAAGCACGGGTACACTTGTGCATCTGCTTTGGCATTGTCCCAAAACTTCATCGCTATTGGGAGGGCATTATCAATGATATTGACATAGCGTTCCATACTAAGATCCCCAGATTCACATCATATATCTTACTGGGGCTGCCCAATCCCCTTACCTTTCCCTTGAGGTCGTTAAAAGGGAGACAGATGGCCCTGGCACTTAGCGCAGCCTTACAGCTGATCCTAGCTATGTGGGGTACGGATAGGGTCCCGACATGTAATGCGTGGCTTCAGAAGCTCTGGTTTATCCTTGTCATGGAGAAACTCACACTGGCCCTTCCAGCAGCAGATGGGTGAATTGGGTGAATTATGGAAGCCATTTTTGCAGATCCTATCTGCAGAATTTACGGAGTTGACATGTCTGGCTTATTTGAGAGTTCTGAGACTGACCTGAACCTCGACTAGAATGCTAGGCGGAGAAGATTTAGGAGGGCGGCGATTTGGTGGGAGGAGGGATTGAACGGTGGAGAGACAGGAGGATGACACGGACTCTGGAGGGAGAGCTTTGTTGATGTGTTTTATTTGTATGTTTGTTTGGTTTTCATATATGGGACTCGCAGTCTGGAAGACCTTAAACATGCTCTGCATGCTAACTTGATCGCTAAGAAGAGACTAGTGGCGAGGCTCCTTTGAGCAAGGATTAGAGTCTGCCTAGAAAGACTCTTGTCGGTAGACTTGGAGCCTCTGCAGCGGAGATATATACCATCTATTATACTGTGATGTGCTGTATTTTATATTTTGTATTTGCATGTTTTAGTGCTTAAAACAATAAACAGATTTGATCCATAAAATAGTTTATAGCCATTTTAACCTAAACTGTGTGTACTAGTGTTTTAAATCAAAGTCCTCTACTTACCTGTGTGAAGTACCTTGCATTTTATGTACTTACCTCAAATCTTGAATCTTGTGGTTCTAAAAATAAACTAAGAAAATATATTTTTCTATATAAAACTATTAGCCTGGAGTTAAGTCTTTGAGTGTGTGTTCCTAATTTATTGCCTGTGTGTGTACAACAAATGCTTAACACTACCCTCTGATAAGCCTACTGCTCGACCACACTACCACAAAATTCAGCATTAGTATTATCTAATTTTGCCACTATCAACCTCTATGGGGAACCCTTGGACTCTGTTCACACTATCTCTCACTTTGAGATAGTATTTAAGGAGCCAACTTCCTACAGGCATACTTTGAGAAATTTGAGTTGTCGCACTGTGGATCAAAGGAAACATGTAATTAGCAATTTTATAAGCCATCTGAAACTCAAAATTATGCTCACATTGTTCACCTTGAAAATGCAAAACAAGCAGGCTGGAGCATCTAATTACTGGATGTTGTGAAAGCCCAGTACAGGTTCTGTGTCCAACTAAATGACACTAATACTGACTTTCTGTTTGCTATACGGTTCCTAGTAAGGTAATAGGACAGCATATTAGGACAACAGAACTTCAGAATGTGGGAGACTAAGGTGGTCATTCTGACCCTGGCGGTCTTTGACCGCCAGGGCGGAGGACCGCGGTAGCACCGCCGACAGGCCGGCGGTGCTCCAATGGGGATTCCGACCGCGGCGGTAAAGCCGCGGTCGGACCGGCACCACTGGCGGGGTCCCGCCAGTGTACCGCGGCCCCATTGAATCCTCCGCGGCGGCGCAGCTTGCTGCACCGCCGCGGGGATTCCGACCCCCCCTACCGCCATCCAGATCCCGGCGGTCGGACCGCCGAGATCCGGATGGCGGTAGGGGGGGTCGCGGGGCCCCTGGGGGCCCCTGCAGTGCCCATGCCACTGGCATGGGCATTGCAGGGGCCCCCGTAAGAGGGCCCCTACATGTATTTCACTGTCTGCTGCGCAGACAGTGAAATACGCGACGGGTGCAACTGCACCCGTCGCACAGCTTCCACTCCGCCGGCTCGATTCCGAGCCGGCTTCATCGTGGAAGCCTCTTTCCCGCTGGGCTGGCTGGCGGTCTGAAGGCGACCGCCCGCCAGCCCAGCGGGAAAGTCAGAATTACCGCCGCGGTCTTTCGACCGCGGAACGGTAACCTGACGGCGGGACTTTGGCGGGCGGCCTCCGCCGCCCGCCAAGGTCAGAATGAGGGCCTAAGTCCGTCCACACCATCAGGAGATGTCGGCCCAATTCCTGGCTAGCTCACAGAGCCTCACCTGCACCCCTACCCTTAACATGGTGGAAGGTGATTGTGGCAGCCTAAACAGGACACTCTGACTCCCAAGGAAGTTGTGGAAATGGATCTTACCCTTTTGTTTTATTACTCATGCATGCCCAGGTGAAACATAAGAGATTCAAGATAAGTTTTCAATACATTTATTGAAACAATAGTAGTCTTGCATAGAGAGAATAAGCCGTGATAATTAGGCAAGTGAAACAAAGCAAAGTAACCAGCATTTTGAACATGGTAAAGAGAGAGAACAAACCAACCATGGTATATGATTTCTAGATGTTGCTACATAACCCTAAGTCTATACTGAGAGCATAGTTGGTGCATCCTTCTGCCTTGACTTAATCTGAGAGCTTAGCTTTAGTCCCATACCTGTGGAACAGCCTCAGGAGTCAGCCTGTTCTATTAATGGCAAGCCCTCAGGAACCTGGTAAATTAGCACCAGCAGAGCTGCTTGTCAAACACAGCATTCATCCCAGGATGGCCGCAGCTGGAGTTCCCCTCTGCCCCTTCGGGGTCAGAGCATCATTTATATAATCAGAGAAACACTGTGTTAGAGGCACAGCTCTGATGCAATGATATGTCTAAGTATTAGAAGCTGTCTCTGAATGGGCAATGCAAGCACTAGGATACCTCGTATTGTCTTTCTAGCCTTGAACAGCATGTGCTGATTATGTGCGAGAAAAGGGTAACTAAACAAGCAACTTGTGCATTATAATCCTAGAATAATATCATGCAAGCAAAGTGTGGAAAATGTCACTGCTTTTGTTTTTCACAAGTTTTTCCCCAAAACTGGGGGAGCTTCAACACTACACTGTTTGGGGCAACATTTTCTAAAAGCATTTCAACTCCGTAATAGAAATTTGAACTGTCTTTACAATCTTTGCTCTATATTGAGAGCTACACACTTGGCATCTTTGTGTTGTAACTGCTATTTATATCTTATTACACACAAAGAGAGAAAAGGGAGTGTATCTTCCCCATGCAAAATCCCTGAGACTAGCAGCAACACAACATGTATGGGGGAAGCTGTGAACAGGCAAGTCTGGCTCGTTCAGTTCATCATCAGATCCCAAATGTGGAGATCTAGTTGTCGGCATCGGATATGGTAATGGTGTCCGTCTTCTCAATACAGGATGGGGTTCCCCTTAGGCATTAGGTGGTCTCACACACATTATAGTGTCATGCTTTATCATTTGACCACCTATCCCCACCCAGGTAGGATGGTGCCACCTGGGCGGACTCAACCTCATTGTTAAAAGAACTCTGAGGGAATGCTGAAATTCAATCTTGCTGGATAAAGCGGTGATCCAGTTGAATGGGAAGAAAAAGCTAAAACTACCTATCAAAACACCGTATATCCTATTAGTTTAATGGCGGTGGTTGTTGGTAAGACTAAAAATCATCGAGACACTGCTGAATATAACGGTTCAAGGTGTCATTTAAAAAAATATATGGCCAACATGTTTCTGCCCTCTCATATAGCCAACATGGTGTGGGGCATTTGTCAGGGCCTAGGATCGCTCATAAGAGTGGGGTAGCTAAATAACCTATTTAGTGAGCAATTATGTCAAAATGCACACTGGGCCTGTAAAGGAAGGCCTAAGAAGAAAGAAAAGGTAAACAGGATTAAGAAAACAGCATGCATATGGTGTGAGTGCATACACACTGCAATTCACTGCACACACAAGTGTGAAAAAAAGACATATTGTGGGTGATTCATAAAACCATGCTGTAAAGGTGATACTATACGTGGTTTATACAATGGCCCTAAAACACTCATATAGGGCTGGGTCTCTTACCCTGTTATGGTAGGGCAATCGGCCGCAAGTTGGGGGGCAGGGGTTTGCCCCTTATAGCCACACACTATGAAGGGATGAAATTCAGTATCAAAAAAGGGGGGAGGGAAACCCAATTAGGTCTCAAGGCACACATATGATCAAGAAAAGAGAAATACTATAGTTGAGACACAGTAAACTGCATAAATCTTAAATGTAGGACATCTGGTAGTTGTCACTGTCAGTGTAAGTCTTATACGATAAAATGTAGCATGACGTAGGCAAATGAAAGGAACTCACAGCACACATACACAAATAGCACCCATACGGCGCAAGAGTCTAGTGACCAATAACATAAACAAACATCAAAGACAACATAAATATTATCTGCAATGGAGAAAATTCTGGAGCGTCAACTCGATCATGGAGAGGCCAAAGGACTTACTCCCTCAAAGGTGGCAGTCTATAATATGACCTAGGTGTGTCCCTGTCCCAGCCACTTGCATACAAGGGCCAGGTCCGGGACGGGCTTAAATTTCCCCTGGAGACCGTGGTAGTCGGTGGACGTTGGGGAGTGCTTCCCTTCATTTTACAATCAACTCCAGGGAGTTACTTACTCTTTTCATATAAGAACGACCCAGATCAACACAGCATGCGTTAATGGCAACAAACCAAGCTTTGAGTATGACTTCATGTTTAGTTCACTATATTACGCAACACAAAAAGTTGATGGACAGAGTGCTGAAACTTTTCAAACACTCACTCCCAGTGACAGATCTTGGTTAAATCCATAATGTTTTTGCTCAACATGCCACCACAGTTTGGGCCCAGCCTTATGCAAATCAGTCTTGACTCTGTTTCCCATGGGAACAGTTCAGCCCGAACTGCCAGGCCAGGTCCTCCTTGGACCAGAAACAAGAAGCCAGGTACAGCTGGAATGGCATGGCGAGCAAAAAACCTTATGGATTAAACCCAGATCCTTGACTGGGGGTGAATGTTTGATTTGTTCTGTATTCCGTCCACCATCAGCACTTGATATACTATTATGTTTGCACTTTTGCCTATCTACTTCCCACTATACCGCCAGTTCTGATTCCTGTTCGTACCACATCAGTATTGCTGCTGGACTACCCAGGTCACATATATGTGACGCAACCAAGATAATGGTGGGCACGTACAGGACCTGTAAGCTAATGCTATTTCCGATACATGCTTGTGGCTAAGAATTTTATGGTAAGACAGGAGGCTAGCATTATGCATAATCTCTTTTATTCACCACTTCCAAGCAGCAAACTGAAAGCTCCACAATAGAACCAGGTATGACAACATAAATAGAATTTTAAATTCATAAATCACCCCAGCACTCAAGGCTCCTCTTTTGATTGCTGCTTCTGAGCACACAAGTATATCTTGTCGTTCAGCTCTTTATTTTTTTAACCCATTTACATATCTGAATAGTTATGTGGATGTTTAGTACAGGATATGTTATTGTTATCACAGATTCCAATTTATGGATTCTATCATTGGCTTCTTGTTTTTGAGTATATTGTAGGTGGTAGTTTAAAAAAATTGTATTTTAAAGAAAATTTCACATTTAGATTTGGAAATTGATCTAACGCTTTATTGTTTTCATTTATGAGACTTATTTCATGTTTGGGTGTGCGGATGGGAGCCGTTTAAACAACAGTTTATTTTTGAACAGGGCTCGAGCCACACAAATAACCAAGGCCGTAGGAGTTTCAATTCAGCCAGTCGCTAGCACAATCCAGTTGCGCTTGCAGCAAGTACTTCGGAGGTCGCAGGACCTCTTATCAGACGTTGTGAGGCCAGTTTCGTTGTGCTAGCCACCTAAGCTGTTTTAAGGGGCAGAGGTCGAGTTTGCTGTTCCTGTGGCTTGGACTTTAACCCCTTCGCTGCCAGGCCTTTTCCCCCTCCTGTGCCGAGCCTTTTTTTGGCTATTTGGGGCAGTTCGCGCTTAGGCCCTCGTAACTTTTTGTTCACATAAGCTACCCACGCCAAATTTGCGTCCTTTTTTTCCAACATCCTAGGAATTCTAGAGATACCCAGACTTTGTGGGTTCCCCAGAAGGAGGCCAAGAAATTAGCCAAAATACAGTGAAAAGTTCGTTTTTTTGAAAAAAAATGGGAAAAAGGGGCTGCAGAAGAAGGCTTGTGGTTTTTTCCCTGAAAATGGCACCAACAAAGAGTTTGCGGTGCTAAAATCACCAGCTTACCAGCTTTCAGGAACAGGCAGACTTGAATCAGAAAACCCAATTTTTCAACACAATTTTGCCATTTTACTGGGACATACCCCATTTTTACGATTTTTTGTGCTTTCAGCCTCCTTCCAGTCAGTGACAGAAATGGGCATGAAACCGATGCTGGATCCCAAAAACCAAAACATTTCTGAAAAGTAGACGACATTCTGAATTCAGCAAGGGGTAATTTGTGTAGATCCTACAAGGGTTTCCTACAGAAAATAACAACTGGAAAAACAAAAATTGAAATTGAGGTAAAAAAATCTGTAATTTTTCTCTACGTTTTACTCTGTAACTTTTTCCTGCAATGTCAGATTTTTTAAAGCAATATACCGTTAAGTCTGCTGGACTCTTCTGGTTGCGGGGATATACAGGGCTTGTAGGTTCATCAAGAACTCTAGGTACCCAGAGCCAATAAATGACCTGCACCCTGCCTTGGGTTTTCATTCTATACCGGGTATACAGCAATTCATTTGCTGAAATATAAAGAGTAAAAAATAGCTATCAAGAAAACCTTTGTATTTCCAAAATGGGCACAAGATAAGGTGTTGAGGAGCAGTGGTTATTTGCACATCTATGAATTCCGGGGCGCCCATACTAGCATGTGAACTACAGGGCATTTCTCAAATAGACGTCTTTTTTACACACTCTCTTATATTTGGAAGGAAAAAATGTAGAGAAAGACAAGGGGCAATAACACTTGTTTTGCTATTCTATGTTCTATTCTATGTTCCCCCAAGTCTCCCGATAAAAAAGATACCTCACTTGGGTGGGTAGGCCTAGCGCCCGCGACAGGAAATGCCCCAAAACACAACGTGGACACATCCCATTTTTTGAAAGAAAACAGAGTTGTTTTTTGCAAAGTGCCTACCTGTAGATTTTGGCCCCTAGCTCAGCCGGCACCTAGGGAAAACTACCAATCCAGCAAATTTTTAAAAACTAGAGACCTAGGGGAATCCAAGATGGGGTGACTTGTGGGGCTCTGACCAGGTTCTGTTACCCAGAATCCTTTGCAAACCTCAAAATTTGGCCAAAAAAATACTTTTCCTCTCATTTCGGTGACAGAAAGTTCTGGAATCTGAGAGGAGCCACAAATGTCCTTCCCCCAAGTCTCCTGATAAAAATGGTACCTCACTTGTGTGGGTGGGCCTAGCGCCCACGAAAGGAAATGACCCAAAACACAATGTGGACACATCACATTTTTTCACAGAAAACAGAGGTGTTTTTTGCAAAGTGCCTACCTGTGGATTTTGGCCTCTAGCTCAGCCGGCCCCAGGGGGAGCAGAAATTGCCTAAAATAAATTTGCCTTCCCTTTGAAGCCTCTCTCGGCCTCCCCCACGTGATCGGAAGAGAAATGCAAAGCATTTGAAGCTGAGCTTCCAGCGCGATGGGGGAGGCTCTGTGACAAACAGCGTGCGCTCGCGTGTTGATGTCACAGGGGGGGGTCGGGGTTGGAAGGGGAAGTGCTTCCCCTTCCATCTCTGCCTTAGGGGGGTTGGGGGGGAAGCACACAGAGGGAGCGAGAGCGCTCCCTCCGGGCTGTGTGCCGAGGACGTAATGGTTACGTCCTCGGCACAGCAGCACTGTGCCGCAGGACGTAACCATTACGTCCGCGGCACAGAACCAGTTAAAGAATATAACGGAGTTCGTGTTCGACTGTTCGTATGTTAACTCCGGTTTAAAAAAAATGCAAGTTTAAGGAACAACTTCGTACATTGAACTGTTTTGCAATTTACAGGCATTTCGTCTGTTCGAGCAGTAGATAAAGTTTAACACAGCACAACACCAAGAAAGGAAACAGGAAATGGAAGCGCAACAAGCTCAATTTTATAGTCAAACAACGTTGTTTGGTGTTTTTTGGACCGTTTTGGAGTCATGAATAGTATTCTTCCTCATTCTGTTGGAGCTTCTTGCGAAGATGTTCAAAAGGAATTAAGTAATTCAAATTATATTTGCCTATTGACAAATACTTAAATTTAGTGTGGTAGAAAAATGAATTGGATTATAGATTTGTCAATATGACTGAGGTTCTGAGTGAAAGGATTTACATGAGAAAAGAGTGAGGGCTATTATGAGGAGAGAACTGAAGGAAAGTGTTAAAGAGACAGTATTTATTTACTGACAAACAAGAAAAGAAATGGATACTGATGAAGAATGTTGGACTTTGTCTGATGAAGATGGTCCATCAAACAAAGGTCCAGGGGGCAAAGGTTCAAGGTAGAAGACTTGTCTATATCAAGGAAAGGGACCCAGCGTGGTTCAAATGACAAGGTGTCCAACACCAGCACAAATTAGATGCAGGTTAACCCTGCAAGAGAAATTACGGATGAGGGGAAGAGGTGTGAAACACATTTGGAATGGGATGAATATGTTTTTGATATGAACTATGATGATGGAGAGATTTTCTCTGGTACAGTGTAGGATGCTGGCCCACTATGGTGTTACACCTTATACTGGGTCCAGGCAAACCCCAACAGTTAGTGGTACAGTGTCTAGGCAATAAGGGCTCTCTAAGGTAGCTGTGGTGAGCAGCCAAGACTTATCTAGAAAGCATGTGAAGCACTTGCAATACCACAGTAGTCACACAGTAACTTATCACACATGAAAGGAACCACACAGTGCTGCAAAACTAAAGGTACTTTATTATAGGCACACCAAACTAGACTACCATGGGCATACCTCCCTTTGGATGTATGAACACACAAGATATACACAGGTAAGTACTCAGGAAAAGCATAAATTAGCAAGGGCCCTATAGGGGGGGCCAAGCCATATACTAAAAAGAAAAAATGGAATGTGAACGGGTGTCCCCCACCAGAGTGTACAGAATAGTTAGACAAGTGTTGGGCAAGAGTGGAACCCCAAAAGGTAAGTACCTAGAAGATCCCCAAGGCCGGCTGCAGAGAGGTAATTTATCTGGTATCCCATAGGTTAACATGGAGAAGTCGCAGGTGCAGAATGCAGAGGCGGACCAGACCAGTGGAACCCCAGGGCATATTCCAGGTGAAGTGGACCTGCAAAAGAACTTGACAGAGTCCAGTCCAAGCAGGAGTTTCCAGGTGGGGCAGGAGCCAATGCCCACCCTTCTGTAGCAGAAGACCTGGGTCGATGATGATGGATGAAGTCCAGCTGCGGGGTCCAGGAGCTGCAGAGGAGTCCTTGAGGTTGCCTACGAACTGTCCCTTGATGGTCGCCGGATTACAGATGGGTCAGGGTGACCATCGACAAGCAAATGCAAGAGAAGCCGTTGGACGTTTTGCAGAGCTGTGGAGGACGAACCAGGTCCAGGGGACTCGACCCTTGGAGGGGAGTCAGGGCTGACCCTTAGAAGACAGGAGAGAAGCAGTCGGAGCCCCCACAAGCAACCCACTGGCAGCAGGCACAGTAAGTCACAGTGAGCCCCAGTCAGCACACCTGAAGAAGAGGAGTCCCATGTCATTGGAGCAGCAGAGAGGAGACTGTCCTTGGAGAGGTAGAGTGTTGGGGGCCAGGGATACTTGGTGCCAGAAGACCTCTTGGAGCAGGAGTCAACAAGCCTTGGTTGGTGCAACAGTTGCAGGGCACAGGGATTCTGTCCCAGTGGCAGAGGCAAGGGCTTACCTTCTCCCACGTTGGATAGAAGGCAGAGAGGACCCAGGGGATCCCTCAGAACCACCACCTGTTTTGGAGAATCTTCGCAGGTCCGGAGGACAGAAGATCCCACCAGCCAGACGTTGTTGCCTTATATGCCTGCAGATGCAGGGGAGTGACTCCTTCACTCCAAGGGAGATTCCTTCTTGCTTCTTTGGTGCAGCTGAAGTCTTGCTGACCCCAGAGGATGCACAGCAATGGAAATGTTGAGGTTGCTGACAGGAGCCGTGGAAACAATGTTGCAATGAGAAGTCTTCTCAGGCGTTGCAGTCTTGTTTAGTTCCTGTGTTGCCCAGCAGCGGTTCCGGAGGCCAAGAGCAGAAGACTTCTTTGCAGAGAGGTCCTGGTGGAGTCTTGCAAGATGAATCTGGGGACCCACCCTCAAAGGAGTCCCTAAATAACCCAAAAAGGGGGTTTGGTCACTCTCTGGAGTGACCACCTATCAGAAGGAGTCCCTGACGTCAGGTACCTGGCTTACTCAGTCAGATGCTCCCAGAGGCCTCTGCCCATCTTGGTTTCAAGATGGCAGAACCAAGTGGCCACCTGGAGGAGCTCTGGGCACCACCTAAGGGTGGAGCTGGACAGGGGAGTGGATACTCCTCTTTCCTTTGTGTATTTCCCACCAGAGCAGGGACCAGTGGTGCAAGGAGGGCACCAAATGAGTCCTTCAAAGCAATCTGGTGGCGTGGGGAGGCTACCCCTCCCCTGCACAGTAAGAAAATAAGTTACTTACCTGTAACTGAAGTTCTCCAGTATTGGAATCTTTCATGGATTCACATGCTTCAATCCTTCCCAGTCGTCAAGATGGGAGCCCCGGTACATCAAAAGAGCTATACATACAGGCTATTGCAATGAAAAAAGGCCTACGGCCTAAACTTTACGTAGCCCATCCTCATCATTATGAGCAAAAGGTCCAAAGTAAGGCCCAGCCAATCAGGCTTTCTCTCCCTCTAGAACCCTCCTGATAGGAGCTTTCTTCCCTCTGATTTTCTTAAGCACGAGTACAAGAGTATCTGAAGAAGACAGGAAAAGGTGAGCTTCTCAGGGGAGGAGGGAGGGTCGTATGTGAATCTATGAAAGATTCCAATTCTGGAGAACTACAGTTACAGGTAAGTAACTTATTTTCTTACTCCAGTATTGGAACTTTCATAGATTCACATGCTTGAATCAGAATAGCAAGCAGTAATGAAGCACATTATATAACATTAATCTATATGTATAGTTATTGATACATGCGTATACAAATGTGTATATATATATATATATATATATATATATATATATATATATATATATATACATATACCTATATATATATAAAACTTCATCTGTACACCTTGGAACATACATCGATCAGCAAAATCTTGAAGGAAAAGATTACGTAGGAAAGAATAGCGTATTAGACAAACAATAAGCAAGATAATAGAACAGTACCTTAAACAGGCACAACTATGAATATGAGAGCCGTAAAGGAAGAAACAAACTTATGCAATGTGTGCAAATTAAACTGGGCTGGTGGGAAAAAAGGAAAAAATAACTTACAACAGCTCACTGTTACTGATGTCGCAACACCGCTTCTCCTACCGCCGTATCCCCTTGCTGAGTTTCCTTCAAACAGTAATGTCTTGCGATAGTATGCACAGACTTCCACGTGGCTGCTCTGCAGATGTCCTGAATGGCACTCCCGCAAAAAGTGCCATGGATGCAGCCATTTTTCTTGTAGAATGTGCTCGTGGTGGATTCTGCAAAGGTTTACGTGCTGCTGTATGACAATAGTTAATAGCAGATGCTATCCACCTCGCAATTCCTTGTTTAGATAAAGCTCGTCCCCTGCGTGGAGCACTGAAAGCCACGAAAAGCTGATTAGATTGTCTAAACTGTTTAGTGCTGTCAAGGTAAAACTTCAGGCACCTCTGAACATTCAAAGAATATATCAATCAATCAATCAATCATAGTATTTATAAAGCGCGCTATGTACCCGTTAGGGTTTCGAGGCGCTGAGGTGGGGGGGGGGTGGAGAGGCTGTTTAGCGGTCGAAGAGCCAGGTCTTGAGGAGCCTTCTGAATGTGAGGAGGTCCTGGGTCTGGCGTAGCGGAGTGGGGAGAGAGTTCCAGGTTTTGGCGGCGAGGAAAGAGAAGGATCTGCCGCCGGAGGTCTTGCGCTGGATTCGGGGTACGATGGCTAGGGCGAGGTTGGCGGATCGGAGTTGGCGTGTTGGGGTGTAGAAGTTGAGTCTGGTGTTGAGGTAGGAGGGTCCGGTGTTATGAAGCGCCTTGTGAGCATGGGTAAGGAGTTTAAAAGTGATCCTCTTGTCTACTGGGAGCCAGTGGAGTTCCCTCAGGTGTGGGGAGATGTGGCATCGGCGGGGTATGTCGAGGATCAGTCGGGCGGAGGCATTTTGGATCCGTTGGAGTCGTTTGATGTCTTTGGTAGGGATGCCTGTGTAGAGTGCGTTGCCGTAGTCAAGTCTGCTGCTGACGAGGGCCTGGGTCACCGTCTTTCTGGTTTCTGTTGGAATCCACTTGAAGATTCTGCGGAGCATACGAAGGGTGTTGAAGCAGGAGGAGGAGACGGCGCTGACCTGTTTGGACATGGTGAGGGCGGAGTCCAGGATGAAGCCGAGGTTTCTTGCGTGGTTGGCAGGGGTGGGCGGGGGACCAAGGGCGGAGGGCCACCAAGAGTCGTTCCAAGCCGAGGGAGTGCGCCCGAGGATGAGGACTTCCGTCTTGTCGGAGTTGAGCTTCAGGCGGCTGATGTTCATCCAGTTGGCGATGGATTTAAGTCCCTCGTGGAGGTTGGTTTTGGCGGTGAGCGGGTCATTGGTCAGGGAGAGGACGAGCTGGGTGTCGTCGGCGTAGGAGATGATGTTGAGATGATGTTGGCGGGCCAGTTTGGCGAGGGGGGCCATGTAGACGTTGAACAACGTAGGGCTGAGGGAGGATCCTTGGGGGACGCCGCAGATGAGGTTGGAGGCTTTGGAGCGGAACGGGGAGAGGCGGACTCTCTGAGTTCTGTCGGAGAGGAAGGATGAGATCCAGTGGAGGGCTTTGTCTTGGATCCCAGCTTCCTGGAGGCGGGTCAGTAGGGTGCGGTGGCAGACTGTGTCAAAGGCGGCGGATAGGTCGAGGAGGATGAGGGCTGAGGTTTCGCCCTTGTCCATTTGAAGTCTGATGTCATCTGTGGCGGCGAGGAGAGCAGTCTCAGTGCTGTGGTTTCGTCTGAATCCGGATTGTGAGGGGTCCAGGATTGAGTTGTCTTCGAGGAAGTGGGTGAGCTGAGAGTTGGCGATCTTCTCGATGACTTTGGCTGGAAAAGGGAGGAGAGAGATCGGTCGGAAGTTTTTGAGGTCGTTGGGGTCAGCCTTGGGTTTCTTGAGAAGGGGTTGGATTTCTGCGTGTTTCCAGCTGTCCGGGAAGGTGGCGGAGGAGAAGGAGAGGTTGATGATCTTGCGGAGTTCGGGGGCGATGGTGGCGTTTGCCGAGTTGAAAACATGATGAGGGCAGGGGTCCGTAGGGGAGCCTGAGTGGATGGTGTTCATGGTTGTTATGGTTTCTGCATCGTCCACGTGGGTCCAGGCGGTGAGGCGGCAGTCGTGGGAGGAGACGCCGGGGGTGGGGTCTGGCGGTGGGCTGGAGTTGAAGCTGTCGTGGATGGTAACGATTTTCTGGTGGAAGAAAGTGGAGAGGTCGTCGCAGAGTTTCTGGGAGGGCGGGATGTCGTTGGAGTTGGCTTTAGGATTTGAGAGTTCCTTCACGATCCCGAAGAGTTCTTTGCAGTCGTGGGCGTTGTTGTTGATGCGTTCGGTGAAATGGGTGCGCTTGGCGACGCGGATCCGTTGGTGGTGTTCACGGTTGGCGTTTTTGAGGGTGGCGAGGTTGTCGGGTGTGCGATCTTGGATCCATTTCTTTTTGAGCTTCTGGCAGATGCTTTTGGAGGTTGTAAGGTCATCTGTGAACCAGGCTGGTTTTTTCTTTCCTTGGATGGCGGTGTGTTTCTTTAGGGGGGCGAGGGTGTTAGCGCAGTCGAGGATCCATTGATGGAGGTTGATGGCGGCTGTGTTCGGGTCGGTTGCGTCGGGTGGAGGGTTGTTGGTGAGGGTGCTGGCCAGTTGGTCCTGGGTGATTTTGCCCCAGCGGCGGTGGGGAGGTGGCTGGATGCGGTGATGTTCTGTGATTTTCTTGTAGGTGAAGTGGACGCAGTGGTGGTCGGTCCAGTGGAGTTCGGAGGTGTGGCTGAAAGCGATGTGGTTGCTTGAGGTGAAGAGGGGGTCCAGGGTGTGTCCGGCGATGTGGGTGGGAGTGTTGACTAGTTGGCGGAGTCCGAGGTTGAGGAGGTTGGAGGTCAGTGAAGTAGTGTTGACGTCGGAAGTATTTTCTAGGTGGTAGTTGAGATCTCCCAGGAGGATGTAATCAGTGGATGCTAGGGCGTGGGAGCTTGCGAGGTCTGCGATGGTGTCATTGAAGGGGGCTCTTGGTCCTGGAGGGCGGTAGATCAGGGTTCCTCTGAGGGTTGTTTTGGGGTCCGTGTGGATCTGGAAATGGAGGTGTTCGGCTGTTTTGAGGGTGTCGTCCGAGTGGGTGTGGATTTTGAGGGTGGCTTTGTGAACGATGGCTATTCCGCCGCCGATCCCGTTGGTCCGGTCTCTTCTGGTGATTTTGTATCCGTCCGGTATGGCGATGGCGATGTCCGGAGCAGAGGAGTCGTTCCACCAGGTTTCGGTCAGGAAGGCCACGTCAGGTGTAGTGGTGTCGAGCAGGTCCCAGAGCTCGATGGCGTGTTTTCGTGCGGAGCGGGTGTTGATGAGGATGCAGTTCAGGTGATTGGGGTTGAAAGTTTTTGTAGTTGGATTCGTCGTTCTGGTGCAGGAGAAGTTGCAGGTGCGACAGGAGAAAGGTCCTTTAGTGAGCTTCGGGGATGCCCGGAAGCATTCAGTGGAGGGCCCGGGGTTGAGGGCGCGGAGCTCTTCGGCCGAGAAGTGGGCGCGGGAGGCGCGAGGACCAGGGGTGGTGGCGCTGGGCGCGGTACAGGCGCGGACGGGCGCAGACGGGCGCAGACGGGTGCAGACGGGCGCAGACGGGCGCAGACGGGCTTGCCTCTGGCGCGCCCGCTGCGCGCGTCCGCTGCGCGGATGCGCAGCGCCAGCCATTTAGAAGGGAGGGGGGAGGGAGGAGCAGCTGGGAGGCGGGAGGGAGCGGCAAATGGGGGCGCGAGGGGGGCGGGGCCGCAGGGAAGCAGCGGCTGGGGTCGAGGAGCGCACAAGGGGCGAAAGGCACAGAAATCGGGCAAAAACAGTCACAAATGCAGGAAAAAACACAATATGGACACAATACTGGCACTAAATACGATCGGGGAGACAGCAATCAGGGGGGCACAATGGGGCAAAAAGCGCCGGCGGCGAGGCGCAGAAAAGCGGAAAAAAGCTGAAAAACAAACTTACGGGACGGCGGAAGCGGCACTCGGGTCAAGTGAGCCCACTAGCCACCAGGGATGAGGCGCAGGAGGATGCCTGCGGGTGGAGGAGGGCCTCGAACACGCAGACGGCAGCGTGGTCGTGGGGCAGAGGCAGAAGGCAGCAGGTTGGTGCTGCGGTCGTGAGGGGCGAGTTCAGGACCTGAACCAGGTCCGAATTCGCTCACTGGCGACGCGCAGCGCCAGCCATTAAGAAGGGAGGGGGGAGGGAGGAGCAGCTGGGAGGCGGGAGGCGGGAGGGAGCGGCAAATGGGGGCGCGAGGGGGGCGGGGCCGCAGGGAAGCAGCGGCTGGGGTCGAGGAGCGCACAAGGGGCGAAAGGCACAGAAATCGGGCAAAAACAGTCACAAATGCAGGAAAAAACACAATATGGACACAATACTGGCACTAAATACGATCGGGGAGACAGCAATCAGGGGGGCACAATGGGGCAAAAAGCCTGCTCTGCTGGCGTCGATGGATAAGGAAAGTATGTTTTCAGTATCACCGGTTGATTTATATGAAAATTATTCTATCCTTTCTGAATTGTAAGAAAGGGTCCTGTATAGTGAAAGCCTGTATTTCGCTTACTCTTCTAGCTGAGGTGAGAGCGAGCAGAAGAGAGACTTTCCAGGATAAGAACTTTGGGGGTCATTCTGACCCTGGCGGCCGGTGACCGCCAGGGTCACCGACCACGGGAGCACCGCCAACAGGCTGGCGGTGCTCCCGAGGGCATTCTGACCGCGGCGGTTCAGCCACGGCCAGAAAGGGTAAACCGGCGGTCTCCCGCCGGTTTACCACTGCCCTTGTGAATCCTCCATGGGGATTCTGACACCCCCTACCGCCATCCTGTTCCTGGCGGGTCTCCCGCCAGGAACAGGATGGCGGTAGGGGGTGCCGCGGGGCCCCTGGGGGCCCCTGCAGTGCCCATGCCCATGGCATGGGCACTGCAGGGGCCCCCGTAAGAGGGCCCCGCAAAGTATTTCAGTGTCTGCTAAGCAGACACTGAAATACGCGACGGGTGCAACTGCACCCGTCGCACCCCTGCAACTACGCCGGCTCAATTCTGAGCCGGCGTCCTCGTTGCAGGGGCATTTCCTCTGGGCCGGCGGGCGCTCTTTTGGAGAGCGCCCGCCGGCCCAGAGGAAATGTCTGAATAGCCGCCGCGGTCTTTTGACCGCGGTGCGGTCATTCAGCGGCGGTACCTTGGCGGACGGCCTCCGCCGTCCGCCAAGGTCAAAATGACCCCCTTTATCTCCGCCTTCTGGATTGGCTCAAACGGTGGTTTCATTATTTGAGACAAGACCAAATTAAGGTGCCATGAAGGAGGTGGAGGCCGTACCGGAGGGAAGGACCTGAAGACTCTTAGGAAACAGCTTTATGACTCTATGACCACAGAGAAGGCACGTTCTCCCTACCCCTATAGCGGGAAACCGCTGCCAGGTGAACCTTAATTGAAGAAATCGCCAAACCCGATCTGGCTAGGAGCAGAAGATAAGGTAGTATCTACTGCGGTGATGAAGAAAAGGGGTGCACCTGAACCTGAGCACACCAAGAGCAGAATCTCTTCCACTTTAGACGATAACATTTGTTGGTACTCTCAGCTACAGCTCTGGGAAGAATGGCCCTACAATCCGATGGTATATCTAGATGCACAAACTCATGGTGTTCAGGAGCCAGGCTGTCAAGTGTAGTGAAGCCGGATCCGGGTGGAGAACTTGGCCCTCGTTCATCATAAGCAGGGAGGGCATAACTGGTAGAGGGATGCTGCGGCTCTGCGAGAGATGAAGGACCTCCGTATACCAAAACTGATGAGGCCATGCTGGAGCAATCAGAAGGAGCTTGCAGAGTTCGATCTTGCTCTTCGCCAGAACTCTTGGAATCAGGGGAATGGGAGGAAAAGCGTAGGCATAAATTCCTGACCATGCCATGGAAAACGCATTCCCCCAAGAGCCCCGATGTTGATCCCGACTTGCGAAGAAATGGCATTTCGCATTCTGCGGGGTGGCGAAGAGATCTAGGTTCGGTTTCCCCCATCGGGCAAAGACTTGATCCAAGACTTCCTGGTACAATTCCCACTCGTGGCTGGACGACCGTGATCTGCTCAGGAAATCCGCAATGATGTTCTGTATGCCTGGGACATGTTCCGCTTGAAGGTTTACTTTGTGGCGGATAGACCACTCCCAAATGCGCTGAGATTCTCTCGATAATAGCAGAGACCTGGTTCCTCCCTGCTTGTTGATGTAATGCATTGTCGTTGTGTTGTTCGTCCGGATGAGAACCGATGAACCTCTTATTTTTGGGAGAAAAGAGCAAAGCGCTAGTCGAACAGCCTTAAATTCGAGGTAATTGATGTGAAAGACTTTCTGATGTGGCTTCCATTTGCCTCTTACTTGTAGGTACTGGAGGAAAGCAAACCATCCTTCGAGAGAAGCGTCCGTAGTTATCACCCAAGGTGCTTGTTGGGGAAGAAAAAAAAGCCCCTTCACTAAGTGAGACTCCTGAGTCCACCAACTAGAGAGAGTATCATGGGCTTTGTTATCCTGAGATCGTCGAAAGACCCCATGGATTGTGCCCATTGAAGATCTAACTGCTCCTGAAGGGGTCTCATTCTTAGACGACAGAAAGGCACCAGAGGGATGCAGGAGGACATCATCCCTAACAGGGACTTGAAGAGGCGAACTGAAACGTACTTTCTTTTTTGTAAATGCTTTGCGAGGGAGATGAGCTTTCGCCGTCTGCCCTCTGTAGGGGCTGCATTGTTGGTGGAGGTGTCCAGTACTGCCCCTAGAAAAGTTCTTCTCCTTAAGGGCAGGAATGCTGATTTTTTGCGATTGACCGTTAGGCCCAGGCTCGTGAACAGCTCGATACAAGCTCTCGTGGACTTCTGCGTCTGAGATCTGGATTTGGCTTTGACCAGCCAATCGTCAAGATACGGGAAGACTTGATGGTTCTGTCTCCTGAGAAAAACTGTCACTGGAGCCAAGCACTTGGTGTAGATCCTGGGAGCCGATTTCATGCCCAAGGGCAAGACTTTGAACTGGAAATGGTCTCCGGCTACTGCAAATCTGAGATATCTTCTGTGGGAGGGATGAATAGGGATATGGATGTATGCGTCCTGCAAATCGAGGGTAGCCATGAAATCCCCCGAATTTAGAGGGGACAGAATGTCTGATAGGGTGACCATACGGAATTATTGTTTTTTTAGATAAGTGTTGAGATCCCTGAGGTCTAAAATTGGATGCCAACTTTTTTGTTTCTTTTGGACTAAGAAGAATCGGGAGTAGTAACCCTTTCATCTCTCCCGATGTGGAACCCTTTCTATAGCTCCCTTGAGAAGCATGGACTCGACCTCCTGCCTGAGCAGATGCAAGTGCTTCACCTTTTGAGAAAGAGGAGGCTTCGTAGGAGGGTAGTGCAAGAACTCCAGGGTATGGCCTAACTGTATGAGATTTAGAACCCATTGGTCTGATGTTATCTTCTGCCAATTGTGAAAGTAGAGGGAAATCCTTCCCCCTAGTCTTGAACACAAGTGAAGGTTCGTAGCCGGAGACGATAGCAACCCATTGTCTATGGCCTATATCTTTTGGTTGTCTTCCACCCTTTCCTCTCTGGGAATGGGTTGCCCCAGAGACAGAAGGATATCTATGCTGCTGAAATCCTGGTCTATACGATGAGTAGCCATGGCCTCGAGCTCCTCGGAAAGGCTGCCATTTAAACTGTAGGGTGCCCAGGGACCTGGCTGTGTCAGTGTCAGTCTTGATTGACTGAAGCGCATCATCAATGTGCTTCCCGAAAAGGGCTTCACCGTCAAAAGGGAGGTCAAGGATCTTGTCCTGGACCTCGAGTCTAAATGAAGTTGCTCAAAGCCAACCTTGCCTTCTGAGAACAGCAGAACCTGCCATCTGACAGAAAGCTGTGGTGGCGATGTCCATAGCGCAGCCTATGATTTCTGCAGAAGACCTCTCCTCTTCCTGCAAGACTTTCTTGGCTTCTAATTTAGAGTCTTCATGCAGTTGATCCAAATAGGGTGCAATGTCAGCCCATAACTGTCTACCGTATCTGCCTAAAATAGCCAGAGAGTTAGAAGCTCTTATAATAAGCGAAGCCATTAATGAAAAACGTTTTCCTATTTTGTCTAATCTCCTACCCTCTTTGTCAGGTGGGGCAGAGATTGGTGCTGAAGGGTTCCTTGATCTGCATTGTGCCGCCTGTGCAATAACTGAGTTGGGTCTGGGATGGCCTGTGAGGCAGGCCGAAGAGTCTTCAGGCGCCTTATACTTTTTGTCAAGGCGAGGTAGAACCGGGGTGACTGTGGCTGGGTTCTTCAGAACTTTAGTGCCCTCATTCCAGATATAGTCCACAATCGGCATTGATTTAACACTCTTCTGAAAAGGCTCCTTAAAATCATACAAAAAGCAGTCCATCTGCTTTGTGGGCATGGGCAACTCAGATCTTTTAGCAGCTCTTTCAAGCAGGTTGTGGAAACCGCTGATGTCACCTGGAGGGGAATCTAGAGGAACCGGAGAGGACGGAGTAGGAATTTCATAGTCATCCCATTCTATTATTGCGTCCGGTAATTCTCCCTCCTCTCTGTCATCATCATCCTCAGAGGAGGACAAATCCTGCATAGGGATGGAAATCGGTCTCTGTGGCAGTACATGGGATGGTTGGATTCCTGGATGGACAGGAGTAGTAGGTATAGAGGGCGCAACAGGCTGCTGAACTTCCAAGCCAGCTGGTGGAAACCGCCTTCTGTAGTCGTCCAACATAATCTGTAGATCAGCTATGAGTGATCCTGCAAAGAAACCATCTGCTCCTGATAAGGATACTGGTGCACTTGTGGGTAGTAAGAGTGCAGATCATGCTGGGTGTCTTCCTCTAGATCCTGGCACTTGACGTGTAGTTCTGATGGGCTTTGAGCAACCCCGAAAGGGTCCACATCGTCTGAGTCCTCTTGTTCCAGCAGATGCATAGGTACCAAGGCTGAAACTCTACTTGGAGATGTTACCAGGGGTGAAAAGAAAGAAGACTTCTTGTGTGCTTTAAATCTCGTCGATGACATCGTCAACGGCATTGTCGAAGGCAACACGGATGACATCATCGACAGGGACGTATCCGGTACACTCGTCAGCATCACCGACTACATCGTCGACGATATCAGCATCGTCGACGGCATCGTCGATAGGAGCGCCGACGGAGACATCGATGGAGAAATTCTCATTAACGAGGAAAACGACGATGGCAGAGTCAACGTCGACGGTCTCACAAGCGGCAACATCGATGAAGGAGAGGCGATGGGCGAGGCAACCATGAACCTCGAACAAGGACGTTGTCGACACGATCGTCGATGAAGAGGACAACGGCGTAGATATTGTGGAAGTTATAGCACCGCCATTGACGGTGTCGTCGTCGTCGTAGATCTTCCGGATGGCCTCTTAAAAACATGTTTCACCACAGGAGGCTCAGAAAAGGCTCTTTTGCTGCGCTCTGAGGAGACAGATCTTTCTTTTGAGTGCCTTTTAGAAGAAACCGAACTCCTGTGAGGAGAATTGGAAGGACTTCCAGGTTTAGAGGACACTCTTTTGGATTTCTTGTGAAAATTTCTGGGAAGATCTTCTGAGTGAGGTTGAGGAGATCTGCCTCTTTTCTGTAGCTTTCTGGAGGAAGATGTAGATTCCTCACTGTCAGAGCCAGACACTGGATTAGATCTCGACTTCAACTTCTGGAGCCAAATTAGTAGCCTACCCTCCCTGTCTTTGAGGGTTTTGTTAGAAAAGGTCCTGCAAACCTTGCAGTGTCATGACTTACGTACTGCTTTACCCTGGAGGCCGCAGAGCGAGTGGCGTGGATCCTGTTCTCGAAGGTTCGGCCTTGGCCCAAGTAGGGGCAACTCTTTCTGGTAGCCACAGTGCTGCGGGCAATGGGTACGCCAAGAGCAGGCCGTGCCCCTCAGAAGTAGCGCCAGAGGGAAACAAAAACCTGAAAGGGGAAGAAACCTCAACAAAGAATGTTCCTAAAACAGGAACAAAAACAAAGAGAATATCAGCAAGAGCAAATACAGGAAAACGTATTCTGAACTGACGAGAACCAGCACAGGAATACGAGGAAACAGGAGCGAAGACACCATCCAAACAGAAAGTGTTGCAGCACAAGGAGAGAAAGAATCACAGCCCTTAAATACCAACAAACAGGAAACGACCAACAGGAAGTAAAAGGACACCATCTTAGATAGGGAAAAGCAAATAGAACAGAATGGACTAGGAACCATGGGGAATAGGGAATAAGGAATGCTGGGAAGAGAAAGGAAACATGGGAAGGAGTAAAGAACATAAAGGAAGGCACAACCAGATGTCCAAGAAAAGAAGAAAGAAGAAAAGAAGAAAAGAACAGGTAAGTGGGGGGTCAGACATACCTAAAAACGCGGTGCACAGCAAAATAACGAGGCCCCATGCCCAATTTGGGGCCTCTGTAAGCACACAGCAGACTGGGAGCACGTCGCTTAAGAGAAACGCGTGCTGCGGCCCGAGCCGAATGTTCGGCTCGTGCCGCACGCAGCGGCACAACAGTAGGTCCCCCCCGAAGGCCCAGGTTTGTGCGGAAACAAGAGGTGAAAACGATGAATCAGAAGAGATGCGTGAACGGAAGATGCATCTTCCCACCCAAGAGCATTCACTGAGAGAGTAACCCTTCCAATGCATCAAGTACTGAAGACGTTTGTGAAAGATACGAGAATCACAAATCTCCTGCACCTCATATTCAGGTACATCATCCGCTAACGAAGGAGGATGACTGGGAAACTGACGAGAATAAGGATCAGGTACATAGGGTTTGAGCTGAGAAACATGAAAGATCGGGTGAATCTTCCAGGTACGAGGCAAGTGAAGACGGACAGTGACGGGATTGCTCAACTGAAGGATTAGGAAAGGACCATAGTAACGAGGTGTGAACTTATTCTGAGAAAGGCGTAAAGGTAGAAATTTTGATGAAAGCCAGACTTTATCCTGAAGGTGATATTCTGGATCATCTCTCCGTTTCTTGCTGCTGTTCTCTTCATGTATCTCTTGGTGTTCAACAAGTTAGAGAGAATCAATCTATGAATCTGTAAAAGTCGTCTGGAGAATGAAGTAACAGCAGGAAGAGAAGAGGTAGACTGAGGAATAGTAGGAAAAGAGGTAGGATGATAGCCATATGAACAGAAAAAAGGAGTGACCTTGGAGGCACTATGGAGAGAGTTATTGTAGGAGAATTCAGCGATAGGGAGGTAAGTGTTCCAGTTGCTCTGAGTAGAATTACAAAAGCAGCAAAGGTACTGTTCCAATCCTTGGTTGAGACAGTCAGTCTGTCCATTGGTGTGAGGATGGAAACCCGATGAGAGTGCTATGTTGATATTCAGTGTCCTACAAAAATGTTTCCAAAACCGGGAGATGTACTGAGGTCCCCTGTCAGATATAATGTTGTGTGGAAGTCCATGGAGACGGAAAATATGATGGATAAATATCTGACTTAGTTCTTGGGAATTAGGTAGTTTTTTCAGAGCAGTAAAGTGAGCCATCTTAGTGAAGGAGTCTATGGTGACCATGATAACCCGGTTTCCTGCTGATGGAGGTAATGAACACATAAAATCAGTAGAAATGGTGTGCCAGGGAGCCGGTGGAACAGGTAATGGTTGTAGTAATCCTGCAGGTCTGGTTCGGGGAATCTTTACTTGAGCACATATGGGACAAGCCTGAACGTATCTTTCGACATCTGATTTCCAGGTAGGCCACCAGAAAGATTGCGAAAGTAATTCTTGTGTGGCTTTAATGCCTCTATGACCAGCAACTGGAGAATCATGGCACATTTGTAGTGCCTTTTCTCTGACTCCATTAGTAGGGAGAAACAACAAGTTCTTATAATAATAATATCCTTGCATCTTACATATGTTCAGTTTCTTTATTTCTTGATCAGTCAGATTGGAGTATTCCAGTTGTACCTCATCCAGGAAAGACTGAGCTATTTCGATGATTTTACTGGGCTCAAGAAGATACTGTGATGGGGTAGAAGTACAATCTGGATAACGGCGAGATAGGGCATCAGCCAGAATGTTTTGGGATCCAGGAATATAAGTGACATAAAAGTCATACTGACTGAAGAAGAAGGCCCAACGAGCCTGACGACTGTTCTGGCATAAAAAGTTATGCAAACATTGTAGATTGCGATGGTCTGTTCGTACCTCGAAGGGGTCTTTGGAACCCATAAGAAACTGTCTCCACTCAAGGCAGGCTGTTTTCAGGGCTAACAACTCCCTTTCAAGGACTGAGTAATGTTGTTCTGACGCCGAAAGTACATGGGACAAATAGAACACAGGATGTTCAAGACTGTCATCTTCTTGCTGTTGGAGTAAGGCAGCTCCGATGGCTCTTTCGGAAGCATCTGTAACAACAATAAATTGTTTGTTGGTATCTGGGTGCCTCAATATCGGTGCCTGACTGAAGGCCTTTTTTAGACTCTGAAAAGCTTGTTCAGCCACCTAGGTCCAGACGAAGCCTTTCTTTAGATTTTCCTTTTTTAATGTTTGTGTTATGTGGTTGGTTTGCTCTGCAAAGTCCAAGATAAACTGCAGATAAAAATCAGCCAAACCAAAAAAACATTGTGTTTCCTTAATAGAGGAAGGAGAAGGCCAATCTAGAATGGCTTGTACCTTTTCTTGGTCCATAGCTATGCCAGTGGAACTCAGGTGATATCCCAAATATTTGACTTCGGTCTTATCAAACTCACACTTTTCGGGTTTACAGGACAGTTGATGTTCCAGGAGTCTTTGGAGGACCTGTTTAACATGAGAGGAATGAAGTTCAGGACGTTTAGAATAAATAAGGATATCGTCTAAATAGATGACAACCGTATGGTTCAAGAGATCAGAGAATACTGAATCCATAAATCTCTGGAAAATGGAGGGGGCATTAGTAAGACCAAAAGGCATAACTCTGTACTCATAATGACCAAATGGGGTCCGGAAAGCAGTCTTCCACTCGTCTCCTTCTTTAATACGCAAAAGGTGGTAGGCTCCACGAAGATCCAGTTTGGTAAATTGTTGAGCCCCTCTGACTGCCTCTAGGATATCCTTAATGAGAGGCAAAGGATAATGGTCCTTTATATTTATCTTATTTAGTCCGCGAAAATCCAGGCAGGGACGAAGATCCTTCGTTTTCTTAGGTACAAAAAAGAGAGGTGCCCCGGCCGGAGAGGATGATGGTACAATAAGACCACTATGTAAGTTTTCTTGCAGACATTCTTTTAGCACTTCTCTTTCAGGTTCAGTGAGTGAATACATCCTCCCAAAGGGAACGACAGCTCCGGGTTCCAAAGTAATAGCACAATCGTACTCTCGATGTGGGGGTGAAACAGGTCTGATCGTTTTTTGGAATACATCTTGAAATTCTAGATAGTGATGAGGAATTCCTTGAACTGTATTGATGGAACCTCCAGTAATACTTTCAGTAGGCATCAACCTCTTGGGTGACCAATAGGTGTCCGAAGCAAAGCAGTTCTCATGACAAAACTGGGAGGACAGGGAAATAGTCCGGGTTTCCCAATTTACATAAGGGTTATGTCTTATGAACCACGGAATTCCAGAAAATGATAGTATGACTGGGGGATGATATTAGATCAAAAGAGATGTTTTCTTGATGGTTCCCAAATTGTAAACTCAGTGTCATGGTTTTGGTATCGACTGGACCAGAGGATATTAAAGACCCATCCACTGTGTGAACTTGTTCTGGGGTTTCTTTGGGTCGTGTTGGTATTTGTTGAGTCGTGGCCCAAGT
The DNA here is from genome assembly GCF_031143425.1 of Pleurodeles waltl. Taxonomy (NCBI): domain Eukaryota; kingdom Metazoa; phylum Chordata; class Amphibia; order Caudata; family Salamandridae; genus Pleurodeles; species Pleurodeles waltl. The sequence continues at coordinate 1,152,674,760 of NC_090448.1, forward strand.
CTTATCCATACACATGCCACTGGCACCACAATCAAGTAAAGCCACTGTTCTCTCTTGCCGGCCGTCCGGTAAATGTAACGTCACAGGTAACATAAACAAAGTAGTGGCATTGTCCTTGAAGGAACTGATGGAAGGTATAGCTGATGATCCCGTCCCCTCCCTTCTTACAGAGGACAGGAAGTGGCGTTTCCCGATGGCCTCTGAGGAAGAACGGGGCAGGTCCAGAGCATGTGGCCAGCAGCACCACAATACAGGCATAATCCCCTCCTACGTCTGTCTTCCCACTCGCTAACGGAAAGTGGTCCTCAAGTGGTATCCACCTGCATAGGTTCGCCTTCGGCGTTTCTGGCGGGATGACGAGGTTCCTCGGGACAATACATAAAGACACGTGAAGTGCTTGGCTGAGATGGTCCTCTACTCTTTCTCTTCTCCATACGTTGCTCTTGGAGACGGTATTCGATGGAAAGAGCCTGATACATCAGACCACGAAGGTCTTCAACTTGGGTGGAGTTTACCAACTCGTCTTTGATTTCTTCTTTAAGTCCTCTACGGAATAAAGTCACCAGAGTTCGTTCCACCCAAGTGCTCTCAACCACTAGCTGTCGAAAGCGGGTAATATATTGGAGGACATATTGTGAGCCTTGTTGGATGTCACATAAGGCTTCTTCCGCAAAGGCCTCCAATCCTGGACGACTGAGCATCTGTTTAAAACGACTCACGAAGGCAGGATAGTCAGATAATACTGGGTCATTGGAGGATGCCATCGGGGTTGTCCAGGCCAAGGCAGGACCGGATAAGGCACTGATAAGATATCCCACCTTTGTCTTGTCGTGGGAGAATTGGGTGGGTAGGAAGGCGAAATACACAGTTAATGCATCCAGGAACTCTCGCAGCTTAGTTGGTTCACCGGAGAAACGAGGAGTAGAGGTGGAGATGGCCGGAACATCCACACTGCGAAAGGCCAAAGCTTGTCGTAAAGTAGCATTCACGTTGCGTAATTCTTTCAGTTCCTAAGCCTGTTGCTGAATGCTTGCCAAAAGAGATTGATCAGGATCTGCAGCAGCCGCCACTCTATCATCCATGATGTTAGACGACGTCGGGAGTATTGGGCGCTGCAATCTGTCACGACTTACGAACTGCTTTACCCTGGAGGCCGCAGAGCGAGTGGCGTGGATCCTGTTCTTGAAGGTTCGGCCTTGGCCCAAGTAGGGGCGACATTTTCTGGTAGCCCCGGTGCTGCAGGATGTGCCCCTCAGAAGTAGCGCCAGAGGGAAAAAAACCCTGAAAGGGGAAAAAACCTCCATAAAGAATGTTCCTAAAACAGGAACAAAAATGAAGAGAATATCAGCAAGAGCAAATACAGGAAAAAGTATTCGGAACTGACGAGAACCAGCACAGGAATACGAGGAAACAGGAGCGAAGACACCCTCCAAACAGAAAGGGTTGCAGCGCAAGGAGAGAAAGAAATCACAGCCCTTAAATACCAACAAACAGGAAACGACCAACAGGAAGTAAAAAAAACACCATCTAAGATAGGGAAAAGCAAATAGAACAGAATGGACTAGGAACCATAGAGAATAGGGAATAAGGAATAAGGAATGCTGGGAAGAGAAAGGAAACATGGGAAGGAGTAAAGAACATAAAGGAAGGCACAACCAGATGTCCAAGAAAAGAAGAAAGAAGAAAAGAACAGGTAAGTGGGGGGGGTCAGACATACCTAAAACGCGGCGCACAGCAAAATAAAAAGGCCCCATGCCCAATTTGGGGCCTCTGTAAGCACACAGCAGACTGGGGGCGCGTTGCGTAAGAGAAATGCGTGCTGCGGCCAGAGCCGAATGTTCGGCTCGTGCCGCGCGCAGCGGCGCGACATGCAGTCTTTGGCCACATGGTCAGGGCAGAGGCAGTAAATACAGTCTCTGTGTGGGTCCTCAGAGTGAAGCCTCTTCTTCCCACAGGTCTTACAGGCTCTGTAAAGGCTTTTCTTCTCTTTATCTGACATGGTGAATTCTTTCCAAAATAGAGTTCCCTTTAGTAAAGTAAGAAGACACCTTACTTGTTGTAGGAAATCCTTTTTCTGAGGACAAATAGCAAAAATTAACTTCTCTGAAGTGTTGACTGAGCAGAGCTCAATGGAGACCCCCTAGCACGATGTGTGGTAGAAAATCTGAGGGAAGAGAGCTCCTCTCAGGAGGGTTCTAGAGGGAGAGGAAGCCTGATTGGCTGGGCCTTACTTTGGACCTTTTGCTCATAAAGATGAGGATTGGCTACTAAAGTGAAGGCCTTAGGCCTTTTTTCATTGCAGTAGCCTGTATGTATAGCTCTTTTGATGTATCGGGGCTCCCATTTCAACGACGTGGAAGGATTCAAGCATGTGAATCTATTAAAGTTCCAATACTGAAGTAACACCTATTCCCAAAGGAGAGGAGTTTGCACCCCTCTCCTACAAGAAATCCTTTGTTCTGCTATCCCCTGCTTGAGCTGGTCAAGCAGAAGGAGGGCAGAATTGTGTCTGGGAAGCTGCAGCAGCGCAGGCTGCCCGCAGACCGTGGAAGACTGGTAGGAGCAGAACTGGGGGATCCTCTATAAAGAACCCCCAAGAAGCATGGAATAATGCCACCAATACTGGAATCAGTATTTGGACATGATTCTGCATGTTTGATACCAAACATGCCCAGGTTCGGAGTTGCCATTATGTAGTTGGAGCACAGGTAGTGACCAGTGGCCAGTACATAGCTAAAATGGCTTCCCCACACTTACAAAGTCCAGGGAATTGGGACCGGAGTTCGTAGGGGCACCTCTGCTCGTGCGGGGGTGCCCACACACACAGAGACTTGCACCCTGCCCTTTCGGCTGAAAGGGCCTACATTAGGGGTGACTTACAATGACCTGGTGTATTGACCAGCAGTGAAAGGGGGCATGCACCTTTTCACGCAGGCTGCAAATGGCAGGCCTGCAGACACAGTTTGCATGGGCTCTCATGGGTGGATTATACATGCTGCAGCCCTTGGGGACTCCTGGTGTACCAATGCCCTGGGTAAATAAGTACCATCTACCAGGGACCTACAGGGGTACACCAGTATGCCAATTGTGGGGTGTAAGAAGTACCAAGACAACCAAAATTAAAGGAGAAAGCACAATCACTGGGGTCCTGATTAGCAGGATCCCAGTGAAAACAGTCTAATCACACTGACATCAGGCAAAAAGTGGGGGTAACCATACCAGAAAGAAAGAACTTTCCTACATACGGAGTTTGGAGATTAAGATAATTCATCTAAAAACGATGAGAATTATAGCAAAGACCCCCAGGACAGAAAGAGATAAGTTACTTACCTGTAACTGTAGTTCTCCAGTATTGGAAGCTTTCATAGATTCACATGCTTGAATACTATCCCGTCGTCAACATAGAAGTCCCCTGTGGAATATACAAACTAGGCCTGAAGATGTACATACACAATACATGGATTAGGCCTTGATAGAATAACCTATCATAGGGGGTCATTACAACATTGGCGGAAAAAGCCGCTTACAGCCGTGCAGAAGACCGCCAACACACTACCGCAGCAGCGGAAATCTGCCACAGCTATTATGACCCACAGGTCGGAATCTGCCAAAATTCAGACACCCACACAAGTCCGCCACACCAAAGGTCAGTGATAAACTGGCGTAAACAAAACCTCCACCGTCACGCCAACAGAAATACGCCCACACTATCACGACACACAAATCCACGCGGCGGTCTTTCAACCGCGGTATTCCATTGGTGGTACACACTGCTGCGCTCAAAATACACACACTTTTACAAAACACAGCCACATTGGCCATTTCAAAATACACACACCTGATACACATACACACACCACTCCCACACACCCATTACAATATAAAACACACACCCACATCACTCACAAACCCCTACGACTACAATTACTGGGAGAAGGCCAGAGAGAGACACCACAAACAACTACCAAGCCTCCACAGGTACACAATACCATCACTCACATAACTTCCTCGCACCTCACATAACACACCACTAAATATCACCCCACTTATCACTACACACATCACCCCACACATCACCCACACCACCCCATGGCAGGGCAAAGACACCCCAGGTTTTCTGAGGAGGAGCTCAGGGTCATGGTGGAGGAAATTGTCCAGGTAGAGCCACAGCTATTCGGATCACAGGTGCAGCACACCTCCATAGCTAGGAAGATGGAGATATGGCGCAGAATAGTGGACAGGGTTAACACAGTGGGACAGCACCCAAGGAATCGGGATGACATCAGGAAGAGGTGGAACAACCTACGGGGGAAGGTGCGTTCCGTGGTCTCAAGAAACCACCTTGTGGTTCAGCGGACTGGCGGCGGACGCCCACCTCCTCCCCCACAACTAACAACATGGGAGGAGCAGGTCTTGGTGATTCTGCATCCTGAGGCCCTAGCAGGAGTAGATGGAGGAATGGACTCTGGTAAGTCAAATCTTAACTATTACATCCCCCACCCTACCTGCATGCCATCACATACCCCCACCCTCACCCCCATCACTATCACTCCAACTCCTCACAAATGTCCCAACATCACAAACGACACATCCTAACACCAAGCCCTGCATGCAACAACAAAGCATGGACACCCATCATCAAAGCATGGCCACTGCACATACCCATACACCCCCCTAAACCACCATCACACAAGGTCCCACACAGGAATGCAAGCACTGGGGTACACGGTCACCCACCTATTGCACACTATGGCACACACAGATGTAATAAACATCCTTTTATACCCCTGCAGGACCCCTACCCAACGTCACCGGACAGGAGGGTCCACACATGTCCACACCACCAACAGAAGAGGCCCACAGTGATGACAGCAGCTCTGTCCAACTGGATCTAAATGACCAGCCCGGCACATCGGGGACCTCGGGACAGTCGGTTCCCCTGACACAGTCACCGGCCACTACAGAGCTTCCCCGCTCTGGAAACACCAGCACAGCACCCACCCAGCGGGCCCATACCTCTGTCCCCAGGACACGTCAATCAGCAGTGTGTCCACCACTACAGGGAACCCAGGCTAACCCACCACCCCAACAACAACAGGGACCTGGGGGCAGTGGTAGTGGGCACACAGTCCAGGGGACGGAGGCCCAGGAACGCAGGGGAACTGGGAGGGCTGCTGTGCGACAGGGGGAGGACAGGCCAAGGGAACCCACTCTCCATGAGGCCCTCTCCAACATCATGGGAGCCTACCACCACTCCCAGGAGACAATGGCAATGGTACTGGCCAAGTTTCAGGAGACCCAGCGCCTGCAGGAGGAACAGTATTTGGGCTTCAGGGAGGAACTCAGATCCATCATTTCCACCCTGGGCACCATCGTAGGGGTGCTAAAGGAAGTACTCAACACCAGGAGGGACACTGTGGCACAACAAGGGGCCCCTGACACTAGCCTGGACCATGAACTGCCCACCACTTTCACCGGCGCTAGTGGACAGGAGGCACCGCCACAGGACCACCACACCAGCACCCCACCCCCTGCAGAGGGAGAACCACCCCGCAAACGGTCCCTGAGATCCAGGACAAAGACAGAGAACGATGCCAAGACCCCTGCCAAGAAATTAGACCACCCTGAATGTCATCTTTCTGTCCCACTTTGTCACCCTGTCCATCCTCAAACTGCCCCAGCTCCACTTCCTATGCCCATTTGGGCAATGCACCTGTGAGACTAATAGACTGGACTCTGCCATGGACTTTCCTCCACCATCTCCCTTAACCATTTTACAACCCCCTCCAATATTGAGCACTTAAATAAACACCCTTGAAGCACAAAACAATCTGGAGTTAGTCTGTGATTTCGAAATAGTGTATTAGCAAATACAGTGGCAAAATGCTATATCAAATGTAATGTCAACATACCTATGTCACACAGCTCTAGTCCAAGAGGAAACAAAGCAGATGTCTCAATGTGGGACCCACATCTGTGAAATCGTAAGGGAAAGTGATAACTCAGTGACCATACACTGGGTGAAAACGACAGACAGTAGAGAGGTAGTAGTGTTAAAGTACATGTAGTAGGCAGGTTTGTATTCTTACCTGTGTCTCACTGGAAATATTGCAGGATCACCGAGTTCCTGTTGTCGATGTCCTCTTCTTCTGCTTCCTCGTCTTCACTGTCCACAGGATCCACAGCTGCAACAACACCGCCATCTGGACAATCCTCCTGCAGAAAAGGCACCTGTCGTCGCAAAGCTAAGTTGTGAAGCATATACCAGGCCACAATGATCTGGCACACCTTCTTTGGTGAGTAGAATAGGGATCCACCTGTCATATGGAGGCACCGGAACCTGGCCTTCAGGAGGCCGAAGGTCCGCTCTGTTATCCGCCGAGTTCGCCCATGAGCCTCATTGCAGCGTTCCTCTGCCCTTGTCCTGGGATTCCTCACTGGGGTCAGTAGCCATGACAGGTTGGGGTAACCAGAGTCACCTGCAAATGGCAAGGGACAACTGTTAGACACACACTAACCTGTAGGGATATCCCCAGACCCAGACAACCATTCCCACTGACTTGCTTCCAGGTGCTCACCTAATACCCACACCCGTTGCCTCTGAAGTTGCCCCATCACATAAGGGATACTGCTATTCTACAGGATGTAAGCGTCATGCACTGAGCCAGGGGATTTGGCATTAACATGGGAGATGTACTGGTCGGCGAAACACACCATCTGCACATTCATGGAATGATAACTCTTCCGGTTTCTGTACACCTGTTCACTCCTGCGTGGGGGTCCAAAGCCACATGTGTCCCATCAATGGCAGCTATGATGTTGGGGATATGTCCCAGGGCATAGAAGTCTCCTTTCACTGTAGGCAAATCCTCCACCTGAGGGAAAACGATGTAGCTCCGCATGTGTTTCAGCAGGGCAGACAACACTCTGGACAACACGTTGGAAAACATAGGCTGGGACATCCCTGATGCTATGGCCACTGTTGTTTGAAATGACCCACTTGCAAGGAAATGGAGTACTGACAGCACCTGCACTTGAGGGGGGATTCCTGTGGGATGGCGGATAGCTGACATCAGGTCTGGCTCCAGCTGGGCACACAGTTCCAGGATTGTGGTACGGTCAAGCCTGTAGGTGATGATCACATGCCTTTCCTCCATTGTCGACAGGTCCACCAGCGGTCTGTACACCGGTGGATGCCGCCATCTCCTCACATGTCCCAGCGGACGGTGCCTATGAAGGACAACAGCGAGCACAGAGTCAACCAACTCAGAGGTGCGTACCCACAGCTTACACAGAACACCAATCAAAATCCGAAATTTGGCCTGTATGAGTGTTGAGGCAAGGCCTAGGTATGTGTGACGCAGTGAAAAATTAAGCCATGTGGGCCCCTGAAATGGCGGCTGCCTGACCTGTAAAGTGGGACAATGGGATGTAAGGTAACTGCGCTGGCGTTGTACACCGTTGTGGTAGGCGGTCGAAGACCGCGGCGCAATTCTGCATTGGTTAACATTGGACCCTATGGGTCCCAGGAGCCAATGACGATGTACGCCGGCGGTGAAGGTACGCACCGCCGCGGACGTGACCGCCATTTTCTATATGTTCAATCACTCGATACCTGATCTTCGACAGGAGAGGACCTACACTGCAAGTGCTGCTGTGACCTCGGTCTGGAAGAGACAATGGCTCATGCGTCTGGGGAAAGGGCCCCTGCCTTCACATCGGAGGAGTTGGAGAAACTCGTGGATGGGGTCCTCCCCCAGTACACGCTACTCTACGGTCCTCCAGACAAACAGGGAAGTACACTGTGAGCATGCTGTATGAGATATGCCTGCGTGGAGTGGGGTGGATGAAAGATGGAGGGGGAGATTGAGGCGTGCATGAAACGACGGTGAGTGCATGTGCATTATGGCAAGGGTAGGGATGGGGGCCAATGACTGTGACGGTGCATTTGGTAATAACTTTTCTTTTCCCCCTGTACAATTCATGTAGGTCAGCGCCCACCAGAAAAAGATATTTGGCGTGCCATCGCCAAGGACGTCCGGACCCTGGGGGTCTACCACAGACGGAGCACCCACTGCCGTAAGAGATGGGAGGACATTCACCGCTGGAGCAAGAAAACGGCGGAGGCCCAGCTGGGGATGGCCTCCCAATGTGGGAGGGGTGCCCTTCGCACTATGACCCCCCTGATGTTCAGGATCCTGTCGGTGGCGTACCCGGAGTTGGATGGGCGCTTGAGGGCATCACAGCAGCCACAAGGGAGTGAGTACACTCTCATTCTGCTGATTTTGCGTGCAGTGGAGGTGTCTGGGTGGGGGAGGTGGGCTGTGGGTTTCCCTAGGCCAGGGCGAGTGTGCTAGTTAGGTCCCCTTGTTCTGGCAGACCCTGTGGCACCCCACCCCACCTGTGTACAGTGCCAAGTACACCTAGTCAGGCTCCTGTGTCATCCATGTGTGCAGATGTCGTCCATAGCCTTGTAGGTCATGTCCCAGGGATTGAACAGTGGAGCCCAAGTGCGTGGCGTAGTGCAGGGGGCTTCTGTGTCTGTCGTGTCCGCCAACGGTAGCGGTAATGCATGCACTCAACATGTCTTTCTTCTGTTCCCCCCCTTTTTGTGGTCTCCCTGTTCTTGTGTGCATTATCATCATCAGGCGGAGGAGCAGTGGCACCGGTGCAGGAGGGAGCTGCATCCCACATGGCCATGGAGGGTGAGACAACGGACTCGGAGTTCACCAGTGGGACGGAGGGCGAGGGGAGCTCCACGGCGGGGACAGGAGCTGACACCAGTGACACGGACTTGTCCTCTGATGGGAGCTCCCTTGTGGTGGCGGCAACATCTGTGCCCCTCGCATCTACAGGTACAGCTGCCACCCCCCCTACCAGCACCGCCCTCCCAGAAGCCCCTCACCCTTAGCCCCGTTTCACCAGGAGGGTGGGCATCACTTTAAGCCCCAGGCACCTCAGCCCCTGCCCCAGTCACCCCTGCTTCCCTCAGTGAGGAGGGCATTGACCTCCTCAGGTCCCTCAGTGTTGGGTAGTCTACCATTTTGAATGCCATCCAGGGTGTAGAAAGGCAATTGCAACAAACAAAAGCATTCCTGGAGGGCATTCATTCTGGTCAGACGGCCCTTCAGCGAGTTTTTCAGACTCTGGCCTCAGCACTGATGGCAGCTATTGTCCCTGTCTCTAGCCTCCCCCCTCCAACTTCCTCCACCCAGACCCAATCCCCTCTACCTCAGCCTATCCCAAGCACACCTTCAGACCAGCATGCACACACGTCAACACACAAGGGAAGCTCTGGCAAACATAAGCACCACACATCCCACAGGCACTCACGCAAGCATCACACACATGCAGACACACCAACATCCACTGCCTCCACTGTGTCCCCCTCCTCCTCGTCTCCCTCCTCCCTCCCAGTCTCGTCTACACTCACACCTGCATGCACTACATCTACTGCCTCTACTTCCATCACCAGCACACCCACCACCACACCCCGCTCACGTGCAGTCACCACCCCGACTGCCATTCACATGTCCCCTGTGTCCTCTCCCAGTGTGTCTGTGACGCCACCTCCCAAGATACACAAACGCAGGCACACACCCACCCAACAGCCATCCACCTCACGACAGCCTCCAGCGCATGCACCTTCGCCCAAAGTCCCGAAACGAACACCTCCTACAACCACAACCACTTCCTCCACTCCCAAACCCCCTCCAGCTACCCGTCCCAGTGTTCCCAAAAAACGTTTCCTGTCCAACCTTGACCTCTTTGCCTCACCTCCCCCACCCCGTCCGTCTCCTAGAGCCCGACTCTCCAGGTCCCAACTTAGCACCTCAGCCACATCTCCGGGACCAGTGGTGCCTGTAGTCACCGGAATCTGGAGTGCACCGGCCACCAGGGCAGCCAGTGTGGCACGGAGCTACAGCACGGACAGTCCCCCACCTGTCAAGCATCAAAAGTTGGCCAGTGCACGGTGGGAGAGGGGGAAGACTCCAGCCACCAAAGCCGCTCCCAGGGGTACAGGTGGGAGTGTGGAGTCAGCTGCGACACCTTCCAAGGTGGGGAAGGGCCACAAGAAAGTCAGCAAGTCTGGGAAGAGTAGCACAGCGGAGAAGACCGCCATCATCCCCGCTGCCCAGGAGGCGACCGCCACCAGCCCTGCTGCCCAGGAGGCCACCGCCAGCACCAGGCCAGCTGCCCAGGAGGCCACCGCCAGCACCAGCCCCGCTGGGCCAGACAGGACTGCCAGCACCAGCCTCGCTGGGCCAGACCGCCAGCACCAGCCCCGCTGGGCCAGACCGCCAGCACCAGCCCCGCTGGGCCAGACAGGACCGCCAACACCAGCCCCGCTGGGCCATGAAGGACCACCAGCACCAGCCCCACTGGGCCAGACAGGACTGCCAGCAGCTGAGTCACTGCAAAGGGCCCTGCCGCCACAAGCACCGCTGAACAGGGCACCGCCGCCACAAGCCCCGCTGAACAGGGCACCTCCGCCACAAGCACCGCTGAACAGGGCACCGCCACAACAAGCACCGCTGGCCCATGAGCGCCAAGGGCACTGACGCTACTGAGTCCGTCACGAGCAGGATGAAGCACACTGGGCACCAAGCCCCCTCCAGAACCAGTGGAGTATCACATCCACTACCTCTGTCCTTGGCATGGATGAAGCACTCTGGGCACAAAGCCCCCTCCAGAACCAGTGGAGCAAGGCATCCACTACCTATGTCCTTGGCAGGATGAAGCACTCTGGGCACCAAGCCCCCTCCAGAACCAGTGGAGTATCACATCCACTACCTCTGTCCTTGGCAGGATGAAGCACTCTGGGCACCAAGCCCCCTCCAGAACCAGTGGAGAAAGGCAGTCACTTGAGAGACTGTGGCTTTGCACTCCCCAGGATTGAACAGTGGGCAAACCACCCACTGTAGAGAGTTGTGAGACTGTGGCTTAGCACTCCCCAGGATGGAACAGTGGGCAAACCACCCACTGTAGAGACTTGTGAGACTGTGGCTTTGCACTCCCTAGTATGGAACAGTGGGCAAACCACCCACAGTAGAGACTTGAGAGACTGTGGCTTTGCACTCCCCAGGATTGAACAGTGGGCAAACCACCCACTGTAGAGACTTGAGAGACTGTGTCTTTGCACTCCCCAGGATGGAACAGTGGGCAACCCACCCACTGTAGAGACTTGAGAGACTGTGGTTTGTACTCTCCAGGATTGAACAGTGGGCAAACCACCCACTGTAGAGACTTGAGAGACTGTGGCTTTGCACATCCCAGTATTGAACAGTGGGCAAACCACCCACTGTAAAGACCTGAGAGACTGTGGCTTTGCACTCCCCAGGATTGCACAGTGGGCATGTGGCCCCCTCGTGGATTTGGCGTCGTGCACTCAACCGGCTGAGGTGCCCCCCCTTTCCCTTCCCTGAGGTGCCTGTTTTATTGCTATCTGATGCCCCTGCAGTGTTCTCTCCATCATGTTCGGGGATTGAGTGTAGGCCTCGCCCATACCGTGTGGGCCCAGTGTTCCACGGACTTCAATGAAGCACTACCTGGTCTACTATTCTTGGTGTACATTTTGTTTATAGTTTATATATATATTTTTGCATACTGGATTTTAACATATTAAAATGGTTACACTCATTTTCTTTGGTCTTTGCACGTTTCTGGGGGGGTTGCGGGGTGTAACTGTAATGTATCATGCTGTATTAGTGCGTGTGTTGTCGTGGGTGAGGGTGGGGGTGGGGGTGTTGCGTATTGAGTGTGTGTCCCTGTTTTTTCCCTCCCCCCTCCTCTGTGACGTAGGTGCAGTACTCACCGTTGTCTTCGCCGCTGGCGTTCATGCTCCTGGTAGAGGAGCAGGAAGATAAGGACTGGGAGTATCTGGAGCTCGGGTTCCATGGTGTCCGGATTCCTCGTGGGGTGTGTAGAGGTGATCGTTTTCCCTTCGAAGTCCTGTTTCCGCCGTGTTTTTGTCTGCGGTGAATCTGCCCCGGAAAAGGTGGCAGATTGGTAGGTTGTGATACTGTGGGCGGTACATTGTCCTCCGCCTGTCTGTTGGCGGTGACCGCCAAGCTGTTTGTTTGTACCGCTGTGGTGGTCTGAGTGTTAAAGTGGCTGTCTTTGTTGGCGGTTTCCGCCACGGTCGTGATTCTATTTTTTTCCGCCAGCCTGTTTGCGGTTTTACCGCCGTTTTAACACCGACCACCAGGGTTGTAATGATCACCATAGTGTTTTGTAAAATAGACCCAAACTGAAATTTGAACCAATCAGATTGCCTCACCCCTTAGAACCTCCTGTGAGGAGCTGCCTTCCCTTAGATTTTCTGAGCATAAGTGCTGTAATAACAAAGAACACTGCGAAAAGAGAGAAGGTGAGCTCCCCCGGGGAGGCGGGTGGGCCGCATGTGAATCTATGAAAGCTTCCAATACTGGAGCACTACAGGTAAGTAACTTATTTCTTACTCCAGTATTGGAACTTTCATAGATTCACATGCTTGAATAAGAGTAGCAAGCAGTAACTAACACATTTTCTGTACTGACAAACACTGTTCATTTCACCGGAAAATATCATTAGCATTATACAGATAAATGCAAAGCAACAGAAGTGAACCTTCTGAAACATAAATTAATATGCATAAGAGGTACGTTAATTGTGAACAGAAAATGTGCTATTATATCAAAAGCAAATAGTGGGAAAACAGACAGCTTACCTTATCGGAACAAATGTCTAAGGACTGCTTTACCCACCACTGCATCTCGGAGCGTCTCAGCATCCAGGCAGTAATGCTTCGTGAAGGCGTGAGTTGTTCTCCACGTGGCTGCTCAACAGATGTCTGGCAGTCATACCCCAGAGAAGAGCGCATAGGATGTAGATACTGCCCTGGTAGAATGTGCACGAACTCTGGCGTCCAGGGGTCGACCAGCCTTCTGATGGCAAAAGTCTATTGCACTTGAGATCCATCTAGAAATAGTCTGTTTAGTAACAGGATGCCCTCTTCTGGGTGCAATAAATGCCACAAATAGTTGATTTGACTTCTGGATTGAGGATGTTCACTGCAGCTAAAATTTAAGGCATTGTTTGATGTCCAAGGAATGCAGCGATCTTTCTGCCCCAGTTTGAGGCCGCAGAAAGAATTTAGGGTTTGTCCGCAGGATAACCTTATCGTCCGCAAACATCATGAAGAGTTCCTGGATGGTAAATGCTTGGATCTCGCTTACTCTACGAGCAGATGTTAAAGCCAAGAGGAGCGCTACCTTCCAGGTGAGATACCTAATGTCCGACTTATGAATGGGTTCAAATAGTTACTTCATTAGCTGACCCAGGACTGTATTTAGCTGCCAAGCTGGAGGTGGTGCTTTGACTGGAGGAAAAGATCGGAACAACCCTTTCATGAACTGCTTAATAAGCCGATGAGACCAGAGGGATGGTCCTTTAGATAGCCATCTATATCTGGAGATGGCAGCTAGGTGAACTTTAATGGATGCATGCGCGAGACCAGACCGCGCCACATGGAGAAGATACAGTAAAACCTGCTCTGGAGCAGATGTAAGCGGATGAACATTTGAGGCACACCATAAACAAAACAACCATTTCCATTTTAATTTGTACATTTTACTAGTGCTATCAGTACGTGCTTTATCTAAAATGGTTTGAAAGTCAACAGGAATATTCAGATGTCCGACCCTCTTGAACTCAGGAGCCATGCACATAATCTGAGAGACTTGGGATCCGGATGCCTCACTTGGCCCTGGCTGATGGTTAGTAGCTCCGGTATAGGTACTAACCTGATGGGAGGACACAAAGACAGCAAGAGAAGTTCTGTCTACCACAGTTGACTTGGCCAGGCTAGAGCAATTAGGATTATCTGGCAGGGTTCCAATTTGATCTTGCTGGTTACCCGCAGAAGAAGAGGTATTGGAGGAAAAGCGTAAGCAAAAATCCCTGACCATGCTATCGAAAGGGCATTTCCCCACGACCCTGGTTGGTGATGCCAACTTGCATAAAACCGGCATTTCACATCCCGTGACGTCACGAAGAGGTCCCGGTTTGGTTTTCCCCATCTGAGAAATATTGCGTCCAGCGTTCTCTGATTCAGCTCCCACTCGTGGGAAGATGTGCTGAGCCTTCTTAGTGAGTCTGCTTTGGTGTAGCTCACTCCCAGAAGATGTTCTGCTCGTATGTGCACTGAATGTTGAATGCAAAAGGTCCAAATGGTTTGAGCTTCTGTGGACAGCAAATGAGACTGAGTTCCTCCCTGTTTGTTTATGTAGTGCATGGTGGTTGTATTGTCCGTCCGGACAAGCACCAATGAGCCTCGGATTCTTGGCAGAAGAGCCTGCAAGGCCAGGTATACTGCTCTGAGCTCGAGGAGGTTGATGTGAAGAGTAGCATGAGAGGGGGGCCATCTGCAGCTCACTTGAAGATCCCCATCCCTCTATCAAAGCATCCGTTGTAATCATAAACGGAGGGACCTGAGCTAAGAATTCTAGACCCTTGGAGATGTTTTCCGGTGTTGACCACCAATGGAGGGAGTCGACAATCCTTGCTGTTATCTGTATGATGTCTATAGGAAGTTGGCTCTGTATGTACTATCTCAAAGTGTGAGATAGTGTGCACAGAGTCCAAGGGTTCCCCTTAGAGGTTGATAGTGGCAAAATTAGATAATTCTAATGCCCTATTTTGTTGTACTGTGGTCGAGCAGTAGGCTTATCAGAGGGTAGTGTTAAGCATTTGTTGTACACACACAGGCAATAAATGAGGAACTCAAAGACTAAACTCCAGGCCAATAGTTTTTATACAGAAAAATATATTTTCTTAATTTATTTAAAACCACAAGATTCAAGATCTGAAGTAAATACATAAAATGGAAGGTACTCCACACAGGTAAATAAGGAACTAGAGCAATAACATACACAGTATAGGTTAAAATGCAAATAAGCTATTTTAGAAGTGGACACACTGCAAAAATCAACAGTTCCTGAGGGAGGTAAGTAAGGTTAAGTTTCTGGGGTAAGTAAAGCACTTACAAGTTCAGTTTCCTGGGCATAGGCAGCCCACCGTTGGGGGTTCAAGGCAACCCCAAAGTCACCGCACCAGCAACCCAGGGCCGATCAGGTGCAGAGGTCAAAGGAGGGCCCAAAACACATAGGCGCCTATGGAGAACAGGGGTGCTCCGGTTCCAGTCTGCCAACAGATAAGTATCTGCGTCTTCGGAGGGCAGACTAGGGGGGTTTTGTAGAGCACTGGGGGGGACACAAACAGGCACACAAAAAACACCCTCAGTGGCACAGGGGTGGCCGGGTGCAGTGTGCTAAGTAGGCAACAGGTTTTCTGTAGAAATCAATGGAGGCACCTGGGGGTCACTCTAGTGATGCAGGCAGGGCACAGGGGCGCTTCTCGGGCCAGCCACCGACTGGGCTAGGCAGAGGGTCGCCTGATGGTCACTCCTGCACTGGAGTTCGGTTCCTTTTGGTCCTGGGAGCTGTGGATGCTTGGGCCAGGCGTCAGGTTCTTTGTTCTAGGCAGTCGCGGTCAGGGGGAGCCTCTGGATCCTCTCTTCAGGCGTCGCTGTGGAGGTGCAGGGTGGTTGTCTCAGGTTACTCACGAGGTCGCTGTCGCCTGGGAGTCCTCTCTGCAGGGTTGGTTCTCTGGAGCTCGAGCCGGAGGCGTCGGGTGCAGAGGGCGAAGTCTCACGCTTCCGGCAGGAAGAGTGAGTTCTTTAAAAGTTGCTTCAAAGTTGCAAAAATGTTTCTGTAGGTAAACAGTGCCGCTGTTCTCAGGAGTTTCTTGGTCCTTCGGTTCAGGGCAGTCCTCTGAGGCTTCAGAGGTCGCTGGTCCCTGTCGGATGCGTCACTGTGCAGGTTCTTTGAGTCTGGAGACAGGCCGGTAGGGCTGGGGCCAAGTCAGTTGTCATCTCTGTCGTCTCCGAAGGGCTTTCAGGTCAGCAGTCCTTCTTCTTTGTGTAAGTTGTAGGAATCTGATTTCCTGGGTTCTGGGTCGCCCCTAAATACTAGATTTAGGGGTGTGTTTAGGTCAGGAGGGCAGTAGCCAATGGCTACTGTCCTGGAGGGTGGCTACACCCTCCTTGTGCCTCCTCCCTGAGGGGAGGGGGGCACATCCCTAATCCTATTGGGGTAATCCTCCAATCTCAAGATGTAGGATTTCTAAAGGCAGGGGTCACCTCAGCTCAGGGCACCTTGGGGCCAGTCCTGGCTGGTGGGTGACTCCTCCTTGTTTTTCTCATTCTGTCCTCCAGCCTTGCCGCCAAAAGTGGGGGCAGTGGCCAGAGGGGCGGGCATCTCCACTACCTGGAGTGCCCTGGGGTGCTGTAACAAAAGGCATGAGCCTTTAAGGCTCACCGCCAGGTGTTACAGTTCCTGCAGGGTGTGAAGCACCTCCACCCAGTACAGGCTTTGTTCCTGGCCACAGAGTGACAAAGGCACTCTCCCCATGTGGCCAGAAACTCGTCTGGTTGTGGCAGGCTGGCAGAAACTGGTCAGCCTCGCACTAGGAGTTGGACTGGTATTCAGGGGGTTATCTCTAAGATGCACTCTGGGTGCATTTTACAATAAATTCCACACTGGCATCAGTGTGCATTTATTGTGTTGAGAAGTTTGATACCAAACTTCCCATATTTCAGTGTAGCCATTATGGATCTGCGGAGTTCGTGTTTGACAAACTCCCAACCCATGTACTCTTTATGGCTACCCTGCACTTACAATGTCTAAGGTTTTGCTTAGACACTGTAGGGGCATAGTGCTCATGCACATATGCCCTCACCTGTGGTACAGTGCACCCTGCCTTAGGGCTGTAAGGCCTGCTAGAGGGGTGACTTGCCCTATGCCACAGGCAGTGTGGGGTGGGCATGGCACTCTGAGGGGAGTGTCATGTCGACTTAGTCATTTTCTCCCCACCAGCATACACAAGCTGTGAGGCAGTGTGCATGTGCTGAACGAGTGATCCCCAGGGTGGCATAAGACATGCTGCAGCCCTTAGATACCTTCCCTGGCATCATGGCCCTTGGTACCAGGGGTACCATTTACAAGGGACTTATCTGGGTGCCAGGTATGTGCCAATTGTGGGAACAAAGGTACAGTTTAGGGAAAGAACACAGGTGCTGGGGCCTGGTTAGCAGGGTCCCAGCACACTTTCAATCATAACTGGCACCAACAAAAGGCAAAAAGTCAGGGGGTAACCTTGCCAAGGAGGCATTTCCTTACAATGTCCTGAAGGAACCTTGCGTCTGTTTCCACTGTTTGTTGAGCTCCTGTTGAAGAGGGTGCATCCGAAGGCGACAGTGGGGAAGTAGATTGATACAGGAGCATATCATCCCCAGTAATGATTTGAACTTTCCAACTGAAAGAAACTTTCTTCTTCGAATTGTATCCGCTAGGGTAGGCAGCTTATGTTGACGTTCCTCCGCTGGGAATGCCTTTACTTGAGTCGTGTCTAGTATAGCTCCCAGGAAGGCTATTCTTCTGGTAGGCTGAAGATGGGACTTGTCTCTGTTGAGAGTGAGATCTAGTTGATGGAAGAGGCGTAACGTGGTCTTGAGAGAGTGACGTAGGGTGCAGATGTCTGGAGCCTTTAGCAACTAGTCATCCAGATATGGGAATATCTGGTGTTTGAAACGCCTCAGATATGCTGCAACAGGAGCTAAGCATTTTGTGAAAATCCAGGGAGCGGATTTGAGTCCGAATCTTAAGAATTTTCTGTGCTTGGGGTGAATGGGTATGTGGAAGTAGGCATCCTGCAGATCTAGGGAAGCCATGAAATCCCCTCTGTTGAGAAGTTGCAAGACATCCTTCAATGTCACCATGCGGAAGGATTGCTTCTTGAGATATTTGTTGAGCTGCCTCAGATCCAGGATGGGTCTCCACAAACGAGACTTCTTTCTGATGAGGAAGAAGCGAGAATAGAAACCGCTTCCTTTTTGCGAAGAAGGGACTACTTCTATCGCCCCTTTTGATGACATGACATTTATTTCCAGAAGGAGAAGATGTAGATGTTGTTGACGTTCCCGGGAAGGCGGAGTCTCGGGGGGCATGCAAGTGAACTCTAGAAGATGACCATAAGTTATTATGTCCAGAACCCACTTGTTCTTTGTGATCTGACGGCAACGTTGCAGGTGATGAGTTAAAGAAGGAGAGGTAGCTGACCCCTGGAGGTTGTCATTGCCTGCGTGAGGCGTCCTTAGATTGTCTCCCCGACTTCCCTCTAGGAGGAGGTCTGTTGTATGCCGCCGTCGGAGGTTGCCTCTGGTGGTATTGGGGTCTGGAAGATTGGTACTGGGAGGAATAAGTTGGGTATCTAAATGATTGGCAGCCACCTCGAAAGAAAGATTGTCCTCTACCCCTGGCTCTTCAAAAGGGTGTGCGCTTATACTTCAGTGACCCTAAAGACCTGGCAGTATCCATATCTGTTTTGATTGCTTGAAGAGCATCGTCCACATGCTTACCAAACAGGTCTTTCCCATCGTAAGGGAGGTCCAGGATCTTGGTTTGGACATCCGGCCTAAAATTTGTAACCTTTAGCCACCCTTGATGCCTTAGAACGGCTGAACCATGCAGTAGCTGAAACCCCATAGCGGCAATATCCAGAGCACAGTCAATCAATCAATCAATAAATAACTTTATTTCGGCTAAAAGCCATAAAAGTGTCCAATAAACAACTAACAGTAACCGTACAATAGCATTATAAATTAGTGAAAAATACAGATTCCACATAGAACATTAAAAGGAAAAACAAATGATTCTACTGGGTTAAAATGTTAAAACTCAATTGTTAAAACGATACAGGGCAACTATCTAATTTTAAAATCCTAAGGGCCTGTCTAGACTTGGTTCCACATAGTGATCTATTTCTTCCTACGATAATTTAAGCTAAAATGAGTTGTTGGTACACATAGTTGTAGCAGCAATACTAAACTAACGTCAAGATTCCTTTTTCTTTAGCAGGAGAGCCTTCACGGTTTCATGCCCATAATGATCGACTGTGGCCTAGGATGATTATGGCTAATCCAATCGGTCAGCAATGTTTTCTCTAGTTCTTATGGCCCATACGTTTTGTAGGTACCTAGCAACAGCAAAGACCACCTTGTCGCTTGTGTCACTTGCAAGAATTCGCAAGGATGTATTCTGTTTCCTTATCCCCATTGATCTACATAAAGGGATTATCTACTTCTTCCTGGGCACCGAATATCTAGGACAAAAAAAACATAAAATGGTCCAGTGTCTCTGGTTGCTCAGGACAGGAGTAGCAGAAACTCGATTTATGAACCTCCTTGCACCATCTTGCAGTAAATGTATTAAGAGGCAATATTCCTAGCCTGAATTTAATAAAGAGAGCTTTGACATGGGGGGATTGATATTGTCCATATAGGCCTCAAACTTGGGGCTACATTTGTGGTCCAGGAACAGTAGCGTCCTGCTACCATGGTCCTTTTTGGACCAAAGTTGGGCCAAAATGAACTCCCAGTAACACTGCCTTATTCGTGCCTTTGCTTCCTTTGTTAAGTTGTGGGGGTCTCTCCACACCTCGTCCATTTTGATAAGTTGGCACGCGTCTCTGATGTATTTGAACCAGAGAATTTTTAACACGCCACGGTCTGCTAAAAACTCGGCAACTGCTGCTTGGTAGGGGGACAGATATTCGGATGTCTAAAGGCGGACCCAGTACATGAGGGGTCTTAAGGCAGCCTCGTTGTGGATCTCATTTAAGGCTAAATCAAATCTAAGGGGTGTGAGTGGGGTACTTGCCGGTAAACGCAGAAAGTTACGCATAAAGCGATTTTCCACCATCGTCAAGCAACTAGAGTTGCAATGCCCCCATAATTCAGCACCGTAAATTGAAGCAGCAACAGCCGCTGCTTTGTATACTGTGATAGCAGGTGAAATTTCTCCTTCCATAGTGTTAGCAATTTTTCTCGCTATCACAGCTGACCAGAGCACAGTCAATCACCTCTGCACACGTGCGCTGACCATCCATGAGGGTATTTCTAGCTTCCAACTTTCTGGAATCTGGAAGATCATTGACTGAATGCGAGATGTCTGACCACAGCTGCCTGTCATATCTGCCCAGGTGCGCCAGGAAATTTGCGGCACTGACCACAATGGCAGACATAGAAGAAAACCTCTTACCAATGTTGTTGAGGCACCTTCCATCTTTGTCCAGAGGTGCAGATAGAGGTGCTGAAGGATTTCTGGAGTGTCGCTGGGCTGCCTGAGAAACCACTAAATCAGGTTTTGGATGAGCCACCAGGCAAGCAGGGGCGTCCTCTTTCACTTTATATTTTTTGTCCAGCTTTGGTAATACCGCTGGCACTGTCGCTGCATTCCCCATAATTTTTAATCCCTGATTCCATACATGGTCAATGATAGGGATTGCTCTGACCAATTTCCAATGCGGCTCCTTAAAGTAATTTAAAAAGCAGTCCTGCTGTGTGGATGGCATTTGCAGCTCAAACCGCGCAGCCGCTTTCTCGAACAGGTTGTGAAAACAGCCAATATCCACTGGAGGGGATTCAGCTGCCGTTGACTCCGGTGAAGGGTGTGCTGGGAGCACATGATCATCCCATTCATCCTGGTATGAAAGAACTTCTCCTTTCTCAGTCCCTTCGTCCAAAGAGGCTTGGGCTTGAGGACTCTGTGGAGTTTGAGGAGGAATTTGCAGCACAGCAGGAAGAACTGGTAGAGGTACTGGAGTACATGGTGCAGTCGACTGAGGATGGAAGCACTCTCTATAATCTGCCAGCATGGCTTACAAGTCGGAAACAAGAACAGAAGGCAAGCACACCATTCCCTGTTGTTGCTGTGGGACTGGATCATAATAATGCTGATCATTATAGGAGTCATCATCAGAGTACTCCTGACATTTAACATGCAACTGGGAAGGATTCCTAGCCACTCCAAACAATGCATCCTGATCTGAGTCCTCGTCATCATCGCCATCTAAAAACCTAGATGGCAAAAGCTTTGACACCTTGCTTGGTGATGTGACAGACAGTGTCAAACGAGTCTTGGAGAGCCTCTTGAGAGGAGTATGCTCCGCAGATTGATACAATGGCAATGTAGATGGTCTTTGCCGCTTTGCTGGAAACATCTTCATAGTCGATGACAGGAAACCAGTTGTCGTCGACGATATCGTCGTCACTAGAAAAATAGTCGACGATGTGGTCAACAGCGGTAGTACCGTCGACGGGAGCGCCGTCGAGGGAGGTGACGTCGACGAGATCATCGTCGTCGGATGAACTGTCGATGGGAGCGTCGTCGTGAGATCAATCGTCAACGCCAGTGTCATCGGCGAGAATAGCGGTGACAAGATGGGGCGCCCCGTCGACGAGGATGATAGTGTCAGTTGCTGCCATCGACATTGAAAGAGTGACTATAACTGGTGTCACCGATGAAACAGTCGTCGACGAGAGTACCGTTGACAATGCTGAACTTGGCTTCTTAAACTTCTGGAGAACCTTAAGAGGTGGAGTAACCAGTTCAGAAGCAGTCTTTTTAACTGATTTTTTTAGGGTTTCTGTGCTTGCTTTTTTCCTCTGTGGGGAGCTATGGCTCTTAGTAGATGCCCCTGCTGGCTTTTGCGCCATTTTCTTAGGTGGCTCCTGAATATCCAAACCTTCCTGTTTTCTCTTCACAGGTGTTTTAGGAGCAGAAATAGAGGAGGAGGCACTGTCCTCATCAGAGGCTGAGTGTCAAGTCTTACCTCTCTGAAGCCACAAGAGCAGGCCACCCTCTCTGTCCTTCAAGGTCTTTATAGAGAATTTTCTACATATTTTGCAGTCCTTTGTTTTGTGGCTGGGATACAGGCAGTAAATGCATTCCTCATGTGGATCATCCACATATAGTCCCTCATTATAACATTGGCGGGCGGCAACTGCCGCCCGCCAAGTTGTTACCGTCATGCAGCCGCCAGTTCTACCACACTCCTGCCGTGCCCATTCCAACATCCCCGCCGGCCCAGCGGGGATGTGGGCCGCAAGATGGGAGCCGGCTCCAAATGGAGCCGGCGGTGTTGCGGCTGTTCGACAGGTGCAGCTGCACCCGTTGCGCTTTTCACTGTCTGCTGTGCAGACAGTGAAAAGCAGTGTGGGGCTGTGCCAGGGGGCCCCTGCACTGCCCATGCCAAAGCGCAGGGGCCCCACGACTCCCAGGGGCCCTGCGACTCCTCTTGGCGCCAGCCTTTGCATGGCAGTTCCTACCACCATGGAAAGGCTGGCGGGAAGGGAACTCGTAATCCCCTGGCGGATTACAACCGCCGGGGCCACAGTGGCGGAAAACCGCCGTTCCCGGCGGTGCGACCGCTGCGCTTCCGCCGCAGTCGTAATCCCCGATTTTGTACCGCCAGCTTGTTAGCGGTACAAAATGAGGCCCAGAATCTTTTCTTCAAACAAGAGGCACAGGATCTAAAAAGGCCTTTCCTTGGTGTCTCTGACATGGCAGCCAAATGTCCTAGAACTAAAGTAGTAGATGTTCTGAGAGAAAATATTGAGCAGAGCTCAAAGGAGACTCCTCAGCACAATGTGCGGTGGAAAATCTGAAAGAAGGCAGCTCCTCACAGGAAGTTCTAAGGGGTGAGGCAATCTGATTGGTTCAAATTTGAGTTTGGGTCTATTTTACAAAACGACTATGATAGGTTATTCTATTGAGGCCTAGTCCATGTATTGTGTATGTACATCTTCAGGCCTAGTTTGTATATTCTACTGGGGACTCCCATCTCGACGACTGGGACATATTCAAGCATGTGAACCTATGAAAGTTCCAATACTGGAGTAAATATTTGATCCTAAGATTAGGCATCCTAGGAGTTCTGAGTGGTAGCCTATGAGTCATATTGCAGATTATATAAAAGATAAGATGAGAAAGCCTCTGGAAAGAGAGGAAAGAAACATCATGAGAGCTGAGTGCTTTAGACCTGCAATTGAAGGCAAGGTTGCTCTGATTCCAATCTTGACCCTGAACTTATTACTTATTTGTTCAAGCTTGGGAGAGACCCAAGGAAGGGTCATGAGAGAGCGCTTATGCAGTGCAAAGATAAGTTATTGTGCGTTTTTGGTCCTATAACTCGAAACTTTGATTTAATAGAGGAGGCTTACATTAATGGGGGGAGATGTTGATTTAGAATTGCTAAGAGGCTGCTGCCAAAGAGCATTTTGCTTTGTGGGGAATGCTAATTCTACTATTATTGCTGAAAGGAAGAAGGCAGAGTAATTTAAAATCAGCCCAAAATTGGGCAACCTGGCTAGGAAGGAGAGTGGCGAAGTTACAAAAGGTCTTCTCTTTGGCGAGGGCATTGTTGTTTGTGGCTACATTCACTGCTTTGAACAAGGCTCAGACTTCCCTGCAGAAAGCATTCAGTTTGAATAATTTATATCAGAGGGACGGAAGGATAGGGCAACCTTCAGGCCGAGGATACTATAAGACCCAGATGGCATTCAGAAGATCTGACTATAGAGGAAACATGGGTACAACAGGTTTCTATCCGCAGAGGGGAAGAGAAAACAGAGGACGCTCTTCTAGAGGAAAGGGTCT
The DNA here is from genome assembly GCF_031143425.1 of Pleurodeles waltl. Taxonomy (NCBI): domain Eukaryota; kingdom Metazoa; phylum Chordata; class Amphibia; order Caudata; family Salamandridae; genus Pleurodeles; species Pleurodeles waltl. The sequence goes on from NC_090448.1 coordinate 1,152,698,297, forward strand.
CCAATTTTCCTCAACAGGTGAGTATTGGGATCATTTCAGATTCTTTCCAGTTAAAGGTGGGAGGAAGGTTGAAATTTTAAATAAAAGAATGGAAAACAATAACACAGGATCAATGGGTCCTTTCAACAGTAATCGGTTTCAAAATAGAATTTGAAAGTATTACTGTTGCAGGCCAAAGAAATAAAGTAATTACATTTAAGAAAAGCTCAGAAAGAGGCATTAAATCAAGAGATATTGCAAGTATTGGAAAAGAATGCAATAATTCAAGTACAAGAGGACAAAAGAGGTTTTGTGAGCACAATGGCCCTCATTACGACCTCAGCGGTCTTTTCGCAAGACCGCCGAGGTACCGCCCTGCTGAAGACCGCCAGTGGTGGCGGTCTTCAGCGCCGCGTATTATGACCGCTGGCAGCCCTCGGTCCTTTTCCGTACGGAAAGCCGCCAGCAGCCATACTGGCGGTCGGCGGGAAAGAAAATAAGTTACTTACCTGTAACTATAGTTCTCCAGTATTGAAATCTTTCATAGATTCACATGCTTGAATCATTCCCCGTCGTTGAGATGGGAGTCCCGGTACAATTTTCATAAGTAATGTTAAAACATATTGAAGAGAAAAAGGCCCTAGGCCTCTTCAATTTCATAGTCTATCAGAGTCATTTTGTGAAAAGGACCAAACCTGATCCTCCACCAATCAGGCGACAGCACCCTTCAGAACCTCCTGAGAGAAGCTCTAGCACCTCAGATTTTCGAAGCACAAGTGCTTATATTATGTTGAATATATGTATAAATAGAAAGAAAGAGGTGAAGTGAGCTTCTCCGGGGAGGCGGGTGGGTCGCATGTGAATCTATGAAAGATTCCAATACTGGAGAACTATAGTTACAGGTAAGTAACTTATTTTCTTACTCCAGTATTGGAACTTTCATAGATTCACATGCTTGAATCAGAGTAGAAAGCAATAACTATGCACATTGTAAAATGACAACATCTTTAATAAACAAATTATCTTAAACCACAAACCCTTCTTATCATCATGCATAAATTGATGAAGTATATGAGTGTACTGACATATGTCTCTCTTTATATATATATATATATATATATATATAGATATATATATGTACATATATATATATATCTATATATATATATGTACATATATATATATATATATATATATATATATATATATATATATATATGTATATAAATATAAGTATCTCCTTATCTCTAATATATATAGAGATATACCTGTGAAGATACATGATGAAATTTGAATAACAAACCAGTAATAAAACATCATAAGACACTACTGTAACATGATCAATGTCTGAAAACCCCCTTACTTATGGGATTATGATAGCGTTCTCTTATCTTTAGATGCATTTCTTTTTTTTTTCTTTTTTCAATGTGCATACCTGTTCTAGGAAGGAGGGATGTAGGAGAAATGGCTCACCTTCACCTGAAGAGATTCCTGAGAACCGCCTGGCCCACTGCTACCTCTCCGTGCGAGAGGGACTCCAAGCAATAGTGCTTAATGAAGGTATGACAGCTCTTCCATGTTGCTGCCCTACATATGTCTTGTAGTGGCACTCCGGCAAACAGTGCCGCTGACGATGAGACTTTTCTCGTCGAGTGAGCATGCACAGATGACTGCAAAGGTTTGCCCTCTGCCTGATGGCAGAAGCGAAAAGCAGAGGCGATCCATCTAGAAATACTCTGCTTTGATAGCGGGTACCCCTTCCTAGTAGCACTGTACACCACAAATAGCTGATTAGAGCACCGAAAAGCTTTAGTCCTGTCCAAATAAAATTGAACGCATCTTTTCACGTCTAAAGAGTGTAATGCCCTCTCCGCTGGAGTAGATGGATGAGGGAAAAAAGACTTGAAGACCAAAGGTTCGTTCATGTGAAAGTCTGACGGAACCTTTGGAATAAAATGCGGGTTAGTGCGCATTAGTAGTCTATCTTGTTTAAGCTGCAGGAATGGCTCTTGGATGGACAGCTCTTGCACCTCACTGACCCGCCTAGCTGATGTAAGAGCTATCAATAAGGCAACCTTCCACGACAAGTATTTGAGGGAAGCACGGTGTATCGGTTCAAATGGATGCTTCATCAGTTGTGCCAAAACAATATTAAAACTCCACGAAGGAGGTGGCGGTCTGAAAGGAGGGTAAACTCTGAACAGCCCCTTCAGAAATCTCTTAATCAGCCGAGAAGAGAAGAGCGAGGGTGTCTCATCTGAACGTCTGTATGCAGCTATGGCTGCTACATGAACTTTAATGGACGAGTGTGCTAGGCCAGATCGAGCTAACTGTAAGAGATACGGCAATATCTCTTCTGGTGGTGAAAGTAGAGGGTCGATTTGACGCTGATGACACCAGGCACAGAATCTTTTCCATTTACACTGGTACGCCTTGTTAGTGCTATCCGCTCTGGCCTTTGACAAAATATCTCTGCAGTCCTGCGGGATGTTTAAATGCGCAAATTCTCTGTGGTGAGGAGCCATGCTGATAACGGCATTGAGTGCGGATCGGGGTGCCGAACTTGGCCGTTGTTCATTGTTAGTAAATGAGGTAACGGCTCCAGTGGAATATGAGGTTTGACTGACAGAATGAGGAGCTCTGTGAACCAATGTTGGCGCGGCCAGTACGGGGCTATTAGTATGAGAGTGCACGGTTCTGTTTTCATCTTCGTGAGGACCCTTGGGATCAACGGAATGGGAGGAAAGGCGTAAGCAAAGATGTCTGACCAGACTATCGAAAACGCATTCCCCCAAGATCCCTTTTGGTGATGCCAACTTGCGAAGAACTGGCATTTGGCGTTGTCCTTCTTCGCAAACAGATCCACTGTTGGTGTTCCCCACTGGGAAAAAATCTGGGTCAGTACTGTCTGGTCTAGTTCCCACTCGTGACAGTCCGATTTCTGCCTGCTGAGTGCATCTGCTGCCTTGTGGTTTATTCCTGGCAAGTGTACCGCCGATAGTGTGATGCCTTGCTGCGAGGCCCAGTTCCAGATCGCTTGGGCTTCCCTGGAGAGGGTGAGAGATCTTGTACCTCCTTGTTTGTTGAGATAGTGCATCGTAGTGGTGTTGTCTGTTCTTATCACCACTCGCGATCCAGAGATTCTTGGGAGAAACGCTTGTAAGGCACGGTGCACTGCCCTGAGTTCTAGCCAATTGATATGCATTGATGCCAGATGAGTTGGCCATTAGCCACTTATTTTCAGGTCCTGTAATACTGCGCCCCAGCCTTCCAGTGAGGCATCTGTTGTTATGGTCCACGGGGCTGGCTGTTGAAGAAACGAGAGACCGATTGACAGATGATGCTTTTGAGACCACCACTTGAGAGTTTTGATCATTATCGGAGTTATTTGTATCTGGTCTTCGAAAGTGCCTGATACTTGGAGCCATTGACGGTTTAGCTGCTCCTGCAAGGGGCGCATCTTTAGCCGACACAGAGGGATCAGAGGTATGCATGAAGACATCATGCCCAATAGTGATTTGAAGAGACGGACTGTAACCTTTCGTCTTTTGTGTATGAAACTCCCTAGGGTTAGTAATCTTTGTTGTCTCTCTAACGTGGGACATGCCATGCCGGATTCCGTGTTCAGTTTTGCTCCCAGAAAAGTAATACTGCGTACTGGTAGAGGGTTGGACTTCTCCCAGTTGATTGTGAATCCGAGATTGGTCAGTAAGGAAACGCAGTTTTTTGTTGACTTGTGTGCTCCTGCGTAAGTCTTTGCCTTTATTAACCAGTCGTCTAAGTATGGAAAGACCTGGTGCTTTCTTCTCCTGAGAAAGGCTGCAACTGGTGCTAGGCATTTGGTAAATATTCTTGGGGCTGATTTGAGCCCGAAGGGAAGGACGCGATATTGATAATGGCTCCCGGCTACGGTAAATCTCAAATACTTTCTGTGGGCAGGGTGGATTGGTATGTGGAAGTATGCGTCTTTGAGGTCTAGTGATGACATAAAATCTCTTTGATTGAGACGCAGAAGGACGTCTTGCAGGATGATCATTCGAAACAATTGCTTTTTTAGAATAAAATCCTGTTCCTCGTTGAGCCCGAGGCACCTTCTCTATAGTTCCCTTGAGAAGGAGCTTGTAGACCTCTTCTTTGAGTTGTTGAGGATATCTTGAAGGAGTCCTGCGGGGAGGGTTGGAGGGAGGTATCTGGACAAATTCTAGAGTATGGCCCCGTTCCACTAATTGTAGGACCCACTTGTCTGACGTAATGGTTTGCCATTGACTGAGAAATAAGGAAATTCTCTCGCCCAGGGTGATAGGAGGAGGACTGAGCGTAGCCGGCGCCTCGAAAACATCAGGTTCTACGAGCTGAATCTTTGGCGGGGCGGGTTGAACGTCCACGGCCTGCCGGTCTACTATAGGCTGGTTGAGTCGGTTGGCCGATATTGTTGTGAAGATGATGGATAGGAAGAGTATCTCTGTTGTTGATATCCCCCTCTGTAAGAGGGCTGGCCACGCCCCCTAGGACGAAAGGACGATCTTCGATATTGCAGGGTCCCTAATGACCTTGCCGTGTCCGTGTCCGTTTTAATTAACTGTAGGGCTTCGTCCACATGTTTCCCAAATAGCGCTTGGCCATCAAAGGGTAAGTTTAGGATCTTATTCTGGACTTCTGGGCGAAATGAGGTGGCTTTGAGCCAGCCCTGTCTTCTTAATACAGCAGCACCTGCAAGTTGTCTGAAAGCAGTGGTCGCTATATCCATTGCACAGTCTATAAGCTCTGCAGACGTGCGTTGACCCTCTTGTACAGTCTTATTTGCCTCTGATTTTACGTCTTCTGGCAGTTGATTAATAAACGGTGCAATATCCGCCCAAAGCTGTCTGTCGTATCGAGACAAAATAGCCAAGTAGTTGGCAGCTCTAAGCACTAGGCTGGCCATAGACGAAAATCTTTTCCCTATGTTATCTAGCCTTCTACCCTCCTTATCTGGGGGCGCGGAAATCGGAGCAGAAGGATTTTTTGATCTTCTTTGAGCCGCCTGAGCTACTACTGAATCTGGAGGAGGATGTCCTGTCAAGCATGTTGGTGCATCATCAGGAGCTTTGTATTTCTTATCCAGACGTGGTAAAACTGCTGTGACTGTTGCTGGATTAGTCATGACTTTAAGGCCTTCTTCCCACAGGTAGTTCACCATCGGGATAGAGCGCACAGACTTCTGGAAGGGCTCTTTAAAATCATAAAGGAAACAATCTGTTTGCTTCGTAGGTAGCGGTAAAGCAAAACACTTGGCTGCCCTCTCTAGGAGATTGTGAAAACCTCCAATGTCTTCAGGTGGGGACTCCACCTTCGAATGCGAAGGAGAAGATGGAGCAGGAATAATATACTCGTCCCACTCTGAGTGAGTATCTATGAGCTCTCCTTCCTCCTGATCTCCTTCTGAAATGTCAGTGTGGTTGGGGAATTGTCATGTCCGGGGTGGCCACATCTGTGAGATGCAAAGACGTTGGTCTTTGATGTGGAGTAGAAAGACCAGAAATGGGCGATGGAGGAGGCTGTTCTCCTTGTGGAGGAAACCTTCTGTTGTAATCCACTAACATCGCTCTAAGGCCAGTAAGCAGGTCAGAAGGAATATACGTTCCCTGCTGATACTGCTGATGCTCCGAGCAAGCCTGGGGATCATAAGCTTCCTCATATTCCTTCTCTTCCTGGTATTTTACATTCAATTCAGAGGGGCTGTGGGCTGTTCCAAAAGGCCCATCTTCATCTGAATCTTCATCTCCCTCCAAAAGATGTACTGGTACCAGGGAGGATACCTTACTAGGTGAAGTGTGGGTTGGAGTTAACTTTTCTGTTCTTTTTTGATGTTTTTCCCTCGTCGACGGTGTCGTCGACGACGTGTAGATTGACTTTGTCGTGGACGGTGCCGTCGACGCTGGATGCACCGTTATTTAAATAGCAGAAATCTTCGCAGACGAGTCTACCGTCGACGAAGTCGTCGAGGACGGTAGGGCTGACACTGACATCAGCGCTGTCGACGATGACGAGGTGTAGACGGTCGTCGACGCTGATGTCGTCGTTGCAGTTCTCGTCGACTGTGGTTTACTTGTTCACGTCGCCGATGTCGCCGACGGAGCCGTTGACGATGGAAAACCTGAAGTAGCTGTTGTCGTCGGCAATGCGCCCACCGACGGTGCCGTCGACGGGGAATCCGTCGACGAGGCCTTTTTTCCAGTCACAGAGGATGGCTTTTTGAAAGGCACAGATAGTGGAACAGATGAGGATTTCCTGTGCCTCTCAGAACTGGAAGCATGTCTTTTTCCCTCTTTACTTGAGAGTTTAGTTGGGGAAGAAGATGGGCTGTGACCCTTATAAGACCCTGAAGCAGTCTTTTTGAGGGCTTTCCTTGAGATTTGTGAGGGAGATCTAGAGCGTGATCTTGCCCTTTTAGTTGATCTCTTGGATGTTGATGATTCCTCTCTCTCAGAATCAGAAACTGGATCCTTCCTATGCTTCAGTTTCTGCAGCCATATTAATAATCTGCCTTCTCTATCCTTTAAGGTCTTAGAAGAAAAAGTACAGCAAATCTTACAGTCTTTGGCTGAATGATCTGGGTACAGGCAGTAAATGCAGTCTTGATGAGGATCTTCAGAATGAAGTCTTTTCTTCCCACAAGTCTTGCAGTCTCTAAAGAGACTTTTCTTTTCCTTGTCAGACATAGTTGAAAAATATCTGACAAATCCAAATAAATGAGTTTCTCTGAGAGAAAAAGAGCTGAATAAAGGTGTGAAAACAGAGCAGAGCTCTGAGGAGACTCCCTAGCACGACGTGCGGTAGAAAATCTGAGGTGCTAGAGCTTCTCTCAGGAGGTTCTGAAGGGTGCTGTCGCCTGATTGGTGGAGGATCAGGTTTGGTCCTTTTCACAAAATGACTCTGATAGACTATGAAATTGAAGAGGCCTGGGGCCTTTTTCTCTTCAATATGTTTTAACATTACTTATGAAAATTGTACCGGGACTCCCATCTCGACGACGGGGAATGATTCAAGCATGTGAATCTATGAAAGTTCCAATACTGGAGTAAGTGGAGGCTGCTCAACCTCCACCGCCACGTCAACAGAACCCGCCCACAGAATCACGTCCCATGATTCGGTGTGGCGGTGTTCTGGTGACGGTGTGCTGGTGGCCGAGCTGCCCCCATGGATCCCGTCCCCTCCCGAAGGGCCAACAGCCAAGGTAAGTTGATCGTCCATTAGGGGAGAGGGGTTGGAGGGGGTGATGTGTGTTGTGTGCGTGCATGGGTGTATGAGTGTGAGTGTGTAGAGGGGGGGGTGAGTGCGTGTATGCGTGCGGGGGGTGCTGTGTGTATGGGAAATGTGTGCGGGTCGGTCGGTGTGCATGTCAGTTTGTATGTGTGCGGGTATGTGTTGTCGTGATGTATGTGTGCATGTATGTGCATGTTGGGGGTGTGTGCATGTTGGGGGTGTGTGCGTGTAGGGGTGTGTATATGTGCAAGTTGGGGTGAGGGTGGGGAGGGGGGTTGTGCCACCTTTGGGGGTGGCAGGGGGGCGGGGGTTGTGGGGGAGGACTTGTGAGGGGTAGCAGGGGGTGGGGGAGACCCCCTATCAGTGCAAGGGAAGGAATTCCCAATCACCAGAAATTCATGGCGGTATGCAGGGTCCTGATACCTTGGCGGTCTAGTGACGGCCGCAGGGCTGGAGACCGAAATCTCCAGCCCAGCGGACATCATCGCCTTGGCGGTCGGAATGGTGAAGTGGCGGATGCGGCGCAGTCATAATTCCATTTTTTTTTCTGCCGGCCTGTTTGCGGTCTTACCGCCGCTTTACCACCGACCGCCAAGGTCGTAATGAGGGCCATTCTTTTTAGTCAAGAAAAAAAGACAAAGGCTGGAGACCTGTCATAAATCTACAACAGGTGAATCAGTATGTAACTAATTTCAAGATGGAGAGAATACATATACTGAGAGACGCTTTGAAAGAAAAAGATTTGTTGGTAAAATTGGACTTGAAGGATGCTTATTTCACTGTTCTGGTGCACAGAAAGAGTCAGAAGTTTCTTCAGTTCTGTTGGAACGGAAGGTAATACCAATTCATATGCCTGCTATTTGGTCTCTCGTTAGCCCTCTGGTGCTTTCCAAAGGTCATGAAGCCAGTTGTGGGTCTGCTGAGAGAACAAGGGGTACGGGTGGTAATTTATTTGGACAATATCCTTGTTATGAGCCAGAACAAGGAGGCTTTAGGAAATCAGTTGAACTTAGCGAGACAATTGTTGGGAAAATTGGGTTTTGTGGTGAATTTAGAAAAACTTATTTTGAGTCCAACCCAGAACGTAAAATTGTTGGGATTCATTATAGATACCTTCAAAGTACAGCTAAGGTTGCAGGAAAGGGAAATACAATTGATAAAGAAGGAGGTTGTTCTACTACAAATTAAAGAGATAGTATCTTTGAGGGATGTAGCTTGTATACTAGGTATTTTGTCATCCTCAATACAGGCTGTATTTCCAGGCCCCTTACACTACAGAGCTCTCCAGAGGTTGAAGACTGCAGGCTTGGCAAAAGGTTTATGGTATGGAGACAAGGTGAGAATGACAGAGGAGGCGAAGGAAGAATTGACATGGTGGCTAGAAAAGTTGGAGGCATGGAATGGTCATTCAGTGTTTGGAACAGTTATAGATTTTGATCTGAATTTGGATATGAGCATTTTGGGGTGGGGTGTGATGTTCAACAGTCAGGAAACAGGTGGGAGATGGACCATGTCAGAGAGACAGGAGCATATACATTATTTGGAAATGAAAGCAGGTTACTTTGCTATGTGTCGTTTCAGGGAGTATTTGAAGGACCATTCAGTACTTTTGAGGATGGTCAATGTCACTGCAGTAATGTTTATACAAAAATTTGGAGGGAGCAGTTCCAAGAGGCTGACAGAAATTGCAAAGGAATTATGGAGTTTTTGTCAGGAGCAGGAAATAGATTTGACAGCACAGTATTTACAAGGGAAGGAGAATTTTGTAGCAGACTGGAATTCTTGATTTATCAAGGATTGCAGCATATGGATGTGAAACAGGCAAATTTTCAAGGAGATAGAATTGAACCTAGGTCCAATTCTATCTCCTTGAAAATTTGCCTGTTTCACATCCATTTGCTGTAATCCTTGATAAATCTTTGCTTCCAGGTTAACGTTCCAGAAGAAGAAATATTTCAGCTGGCATCCAGATCCACAAGCATTAGCAGTGGACGCCTTTACTCAGAATTGGGCAAGATTGAAGGGATGTGCTTTCTCACCTTTTGCAATGATCCAAAGGTGTTGTTGCAAGTCAGGAGGCAGAAGTGCCAATCAGTGATTTTAACTCCTTTCTGGCACAAGCAGATTTGTTTTCCTACAATTCTATAGATGGCAGTAGAAATACCATTACGAACAGAATGTTGTCAGGGAATGTTGGTAGGGATAGACAGAGTAGAACATCCTCTTGTGAAAGCCAGTATGCTCAATCTTCTAATTTGGAGAATATCAGAAGTTCAGGAGATTCAGAGGTCTTTGGGGTAAAGCTTTCGAGCTCCTCGATGAATCTTGGGCTCCAGGAAAAAAGAAGAGGTACAGGGAAACCTGGAATGTTTGGGCACATCGGTGCATGGAATGGAGTTTGGATCCTGTGGAAGGGGATGAGGATGAGGTAGTCAATTTCTTAGCAGAGGTGTATGACCAAGGTTTAGCCTACAGAACTTTGAACTGTCATAGACCAGCTATTGCTGCAGGACACTCTCTTGTTGAGGGTATGTCTGTAGGTAAGAGTCCATTAGTGTGTAGAGTAATGAAATGTATTAATTTGAAATTACCACCTCGGGCTAGGTATGCTAATTTTTGGTATGTGAAATTTGTTTTAAAATTGTTTGATAGTTGGCCAACAAACAGCTTTCTAGGTTTGGGGGAATTTTTGGAAATTGGCGACTCAGTTGTGTTTGATTTCATTTAGATGGATTTCTGATGTTCAGGCTTTAGATCTGGAGAGTAGATTTTTTCAGCCAGAAGGAGTATTCTTTGAGGTATGGAGGAAGTCAAAAACCATGTCAGAATCTGTGTTTCATCCATATTCTGGTGAAAAACTCAAGTTTTGTGTTGTCAGTTGTATCAGAGAAGATGAAAAGAAAACAGAATAATTCAGGGCTGATGGTGTAACTCAACCGTGATTTCTTACGTAAAATCTTTTAGAGCTGTTACAGTTCCAACAATTGCACGTTGAGTGAAGAATGTTATGAAGGAAGCAGATGTGAATGTGGAAAGGTGTAAAGCTCAGTCTATATGGGGAGCAAGGTCATCACAGGTTTTTGATTCAGGTAGAAGATTGGAATAAATTTTAAAAACTGCAGATTGAACCAGTTGAGCATGTATCTTGTTCTATTCTGAGAAGCTTTGAACACGAATAATGCCAGCCTCCTGTCTTGCCATAAAATGTTGATTCTCATAGTTTTAATGTCTAGAGAATCGTGATTTTATTAAAGACAAGAAGGCTAGCATTATCCCTGCCTCCATTCCATTGGAGGGTGTAGGTAAGAAAAAGTGAGGAAAGTTAAAAATTTATTGAACTGTATGCATATTCTTATTTATAATAATAATAATAATAATATATTGTTTCAGGAAATGATGGAGTAATTTTATTATTGTTAATATGTTATTCTTTTTGTTTAGACAATTGATGTTCTTGTTAGGACTGCATGTATATTCTTTTTGTAATTAAAGTTAACGTGTACTATTTAGAATAATAATATATTGTTTCAGGAAATGATGGGGTAATTATATTATTATTATTAATATCTTGCTCTTTTTGCTTAGACAATTGATATGCGTGTTAGGAACATTGCAGGAGAACGTGGAGGATGATCAGATCAGCACCAAACAAAAGAGGAGCAGTCGTGAGTGCTGGGATGTTTTATGGACCAGTTATATTCTATTTATATTGTTATACTTGGTTCTATTTTGGAGCTTTCAAGTTTCTGCTTGGAAGAGGTGAATAAGAGGGATTATGCATAATGCTAGCCATCTTCCTTTTCTGTAATAAAATAAATGATTCTCTAAACATTAGAACTATGAGAACCAACATTCTTTTCCACCATGTAACTGGGTTTCAACTGCTGTGCTTACATTTTGTGTCATTTTCCAGCATATGTGTACGAATTAGTTCAGAATACACTATTGATGTTATTTTTCAAATGGCTATCACAATGTATGCTACAGCAGGGCTCCACGAGGCAGTGAGGGAGTAGGCCAAAATGCTCAGCAGAAGATAAAGCAGCAACTGGAGAAACAAGCTGAAAAATACTGGACTAAAGATAGCAGGAAACCTAGGAGCTACAGGAGCGAGGAAACACACCAAGAGAAGATGAAGAAGTGTTGCAACACAAGGAGAAAAAGGAAACCATCTTCTTTGTACCCCAAAACAGAAAATTACCTCACCATAATGATGTCGCTATGAAGGGCTGGGAACCTTTGATAAGGAATAGCAACGTGACCACCACATTGGATTTGGCTATTCTTAATCTCGGGCATCCTCTCCACAGGATTCTGGGTACAGGAAGATGCAGCACTGTGGAGTTACAGAAGGCATCCTCCAGCCAGACCCCAAGGAGAAGAACACAGGAGACTGCACTGGGGTCGGCCGCTGCAGGGTAAGACAGAGATAGTGCGGCGGGCTGCCGATGTCGCCAGGGACCCAGTTGCTGTCTTGCTACGTATCCCGCCTGCCTGAGGAAAACTTGGGAATTGTCATCAGTCAAGATGTTGTCTGCTATGCCGCCCAAGCCACAACATAGCTGCCATTTTCCTCACCACCAAAATCTAGCATTTGTTCATGGCAAGATTCACTTTCTACATTACTTTAATCTGCCCAGTCTTAAACCTTGCCTCCTTCCTGCCTACTGCCCAGAACAGCTAGTTGATGATTGCCTCTTTGTAACCGCTCACCTGACAAAGCCATGTACTGATCACTCTGATGCACCAGTACCCAACTGGGATCCCATATTTTATGTTGATGGATCATGTCTCAGAAATGATTGCGGTTCATTGGTTGTTCAACATTGTATGAAGTTGTTGAAATAGATGTTTACCTTGTATTCTTCTTGTGTTTTTGAATTGGTAGCTGTTTTTGAATTGGCAGCTCTTACCCGTATGTGTATTGTTGCTGCTCAAAAGACTGTTACTTTATTTACTGATTGGGAATATGCCTTCGGAGTAGCCCACAATTTTGTACTCCTTTGGATGCAACTGGGTTTCCTACTGGGACCCCAATAACAAATGGTACTTAGGTTAAAGGGTTGCTTGATACTGTTATGCTACCATAGAAACTTGCAATTGCAAAGTGTACAGCACATCAGTGCTTTGAAGATAAAGGGGGTCATTACAACATTGGCGGTAAAAGGTGCTTACCGCCGTGCAGAAGACCGCCAATACTCCGCCGCCGCGGCGGTAGTCCGCCACAGCTATTATGACACACATCTCGGAATCCGCCGAAACCCACACAACTCCGCCACACCAAAGGTCAGTGTTAAAGTGGCGAAAACAAAACCTCCACGCCAACAGAAACACACCCATGCTATTACGACCCACGAATCCACGCGGCGGTCTTTCAACCGCGGTATTCCATTGGCGGTGTAGACACTGCTGCGCTCAAAATACACACATATCTCCAAAACACTGCCACATTGGACAATTCGAAATACACACACCTGATACACATATAAACACCACTCCCACACACCCAATACAATATAAAACACACACCCACATCACCCACAAACCCCTACAACCAAAATTCACGGACGAAAGCCAGAGAGACAGCACAGCCAAGACAACACCACCATACAGAGGCACACAACACCATCACCCACACCACATCCACGCACAAAACACCACACACCACTACACATCACCACACACATCAACACTCACACCGCCCCACACATCACACACACCACCCCATGTCACGCCAAAGACACCCCCACTTCTCCGAGGAGGAGCTCAGGGTCATGGTGGAGGAAATCATCCGGGTAGAGCCACAGCTATTTGGCTCACAGGTACAGCACATCTCCATAGCCAGGAAGATGGAGCTATGGCGCAGAATCGTGGACAGGGTCAACGCTGTGGGACAGCACCCAGGAAATAGGGAGGACATCAGGAAGAGGTGAAACGACCAATGGGGGAAGGTGCGTTCAACGGTCTCCAGGCACAACATCGCGGTTCAGCGGACCGGCGGCGGACCCCAACTCCTCCCCCACAACTAACAACATGGGAGGAGCAAGTCTTGACCATCATGCATCCAGAGGGCCTCGGAGGAGTCGGTGGAGGATGGGACACTGGTAAGTCAAATCTTAACTATCATATCCCCCACCCTACCTGCATGCTATCACACACCCCCACCCTCACCCCCTCTCCTATCACTCCAACTCCTCACTAATGTACTAATAACACAAACCACACATCCCAACACGAAAGCCCTGTATGACACAACTAAGCATGGTCACCCCTCACTAAAGCATGGCCACTGCACATACCCATAACACCCCCTAACCAGCATCACACAAGCCCCCACACAGGAATGCCTGCACTGGGGTACACAGACACCCACCCATTGCACACCATCCCACACACAAATGCATTAATCATGCTCTTATGCCCCTGCAGGAACCCGAAGGACCGTCACCACACCAGAGGGTCCAGACAACACCACTCCACCCCCAGAAGAGGCCCACAGTCACGATAGCAGCTCTGCCCTACTAGATCCTGATGACCAGCCCGGACCATCGTGGGCCTCGGGACAGTCGGTTCCCCTTGCACAGGCACAGCCCAACACTGACCTTCCACCCTCTGGTAACACCAGCACAGCACCCACCCAGCGGGCCCATACCTCCGTACCCAGGACAGGTCAATCAGCGGTGTGTCCACCACTACAGGGAACCCAGGAGAACCCACCACCCCAACAACAACAGGGACCTGGGGGCAGTGGTAGTGGGCACACGGTCCAGGGGACGGAGGCACAGGTACACAGGGGAACTGGGAGGGCTGCTGTGTGACAGGGGGCGGACAGGCCAAGGGAACCCACTCTCCACAAGGCCCTCACCTCCATCATGGAAGCATACCACCACTCCCAGGAGACGATGGCGACGGTCCTGGCCAAGTTTCAGGAGACCCAGCGCCTGCAAGAGGACCAGTATTTGGGGTTCAGGGAGGAGCTCAGGACCATCAGCTCTGCCCTTGGTACCATCGTAGGGGTGCTGAAGGACATACAGAACACCATGAGGGACACCGTGGCACTCCAAAGGGCCCCTGACACTAGCCAGGACGATGAACTGCCCACCACCTCCGCCGGCGCTAGTGGACAGGACGCCCCGCCACAGGACCACTACACCAGCACCCCACCCCCTGCAGACGGAAAACCACCACGCAAGCGGTCCCTGAGAGCCATGAACAGGACAGAGCAAGATGGCAAGACCCCCGCCAGGAAATGAGACCACCCACTGACCCACTTTGTTACCCTGTCCATACTTGAACTGCCCCAGCTCCACTTCCTATGCCCAGATGGGCAGTGCACCTGTGAGACTAATAGACTGGACTCTGCCATGGACATTACTCCGCCATCACCCATCCTCATATTACAACCCCCTTCCATTTCTGAGCACTTCAATAAACACCCTTGAAACACAAAACAATCTGGAGTCAGTCTGTGATATTGTAAATATGTATTATCAATGACAGAGTCATAATGCGTTTCCCATTGTAAAGCCAACATACCTATGTCACACATCACAAGTTCTTGAAGGATGCAGGCAGATGACACACGTTGGTAACCACACCTGTGAAACCGTAATGGAAAGGTACAACTCAGTTACCAAATACTGGTTGAAATCGACAGACAGGATAGAGGTAGACGTGTGAAAGTTAATGTATTGGTAAAAATGAAAATGTTCTCACCTGTGTCTCACTGGAAATATTGCTGTATGACTGACTCCCTGTTGTCGTTGTCTTCTTCCTCAGCTTCCTCCTCATCACTGTCCACAGGCTCCACAGCTGCCACAACACCGTCATCTGGACCATCCTCCTGCAGAAAAGGCACCCGGCGTCGCAAAGCCAAATTATGAAGCATCGAGCAGGCGATGATGATCTAGCACACCTTCTTCGGTGAGTAGAATAGGGAACCACCTGTCATATGGAGGCACCTGAACCTGGCCTTCAGGAGGCCGAAGGTGCGTTCGATCACCCTCCTAGTCCGCCCATGGGCCTCATTGTATCGTTACTCTGCCCTGGTCCTGGGATTCCTCACTGGGGTCAGTAGCCATGACAGGTTGGGGTAACCAGAGTCCCCCAATAGCCATACACGGTGCCTCTGGAGTTGAGCCATCATATCAGGGATGCTGCTATTCCGCAGGATGTAGGCGTCATGCACTGAGCCAGGGAACATAGCATTTACCTGCGAGATGTACTGGTCTGCCAAACCGACCATCTGAACATTCATGGAATGATAACTCTTCCTGTTTCTGTACACCTGTTCACTCCTGTGGGGGGGGACCAGAGCTACATGGGTCCCATCAATGGCACCTATGACGTTGGGGATATGTCCAAGGGCATAGAAGTCACCTTTAACTGTAGGCAAATCTTCCACCTCAGGGAAAATGATGTATCTCCTTATGTGTTTCAGCAGGGCAGACAACACTCTGGACAAAACGTTGGAAAACATAGGCTGGGACATCCCTGATGCCATGGCCACTGTTGTCTGGAATGACCCACTTGCAAGGAAATGGAGCACTGACAGCACCTGCACGTCAGGGGGGATTCCAGTCGGATGGCGGATTGGTGACATCAGGTCTGGCTCTAACTGGGTACATAGTTCCTGGATTGTGGCACGGTCAAACCTGTAGGTGATGATTACATGTCGCTCTTCCATTGTCAACAGGTCCACCAGCGGTCGGTACACCGGAGGATTCCGCCATCTTCTCACATGTCCCAGCTGACGGTGCCTATGAAGGACAACAGCGACGAATCAGTCATTTTTCATCCAGGTATGTACCCACAGTTACACACACAAGACTACACCAATCACAAAACCCTTCCTGTATGTGTGTTGAGTGTAGGCCTATCTATGTGTGACGCAGAGGTAAATGAAGCCATGTGGGCCCCTGAAATGGCGGCTGCCTGACCTCTAAACTGGGACAATGGGATTGTGGGGTAACAGCGCTGGCGTTGCACACCATCGCGGTAGGCGGTCGTAGACCGCGGCGCAATGCTGCATTGGTTAACATTGGACCCTATGGGTCCCAGGAGCCAATGAACAGGTGCGCCGGCGGTGATTATGCGCACCGCCGCGGACGTCACCGCCGCGGACGTCACCGACATTTTCTATCTGTTCAATCACTAAATACCTGACCTTCGACAGGAGAGGACCTACACTGCAAGTGCTGCTGTGACCTCGGTCTGGAAGCGACGATGGCTGCTGTGTCTGGGGAAAGGGCCCCTGCCTTCACTACTCAGGAGTTGGAGAAACTGGTAGACGGGGTCCTACCCCAGTACACGCTACTCTATGGTCCTCCAGACCAACAGGTTAGTACACAGGGAGCGGTATGCCATGCACTCAACCTG
This sequence comes from Pleurodeles waltl, assembly GCF_031143425.1. NCBI lineage: Eukaryota > Metazoa > Chordata > Amphibia > Caudata > Salamandridae > Pleurodeles > Pleurodeles waltl. The sequence continues at coordinate 1,152,714,899 of NC_090448.1, forward strand.
TCTTTCTTCTGTTCCCCCCCCCCTTTTTCTGCTCTCCCTGTTCTTTTGTACATCAGCATCATCAGGCGGAGGTACAGTGGCACCGGAGCACGAGGGAGCTGCATCCCACATGGCCATGGAGGGCCACACCACGGACTCTGAATGCACCAGTGGGACGGAGGGCGAGGGGAGCTTCACGTCGGCCACCGGATCACCAACCAGCGACACGGACTCGTCCGCCGATGGGGGCTCTCTTCTGGTGGCGGCACCATCTGTGCGCCCCACTTCTACAGGTACAGCCGCCACCTCCCCTACAAGCACCGCCCTCCCAGCAGCCCCTCAGCGTTCGCCCCGTGCCCGCTCACCCAGGAGGGTGGGCATCACCTTCGCCCCAGGCACCTCAGGCCCTGCCCCAGTCACCCCTGCTGCCCTCAGTGAGGAGGCCATTGACCTCCTCAGGTCACTCACTGTTGGGCAGTCTACCATTATGAATGCCATCCAGGGTGTAGAACGAGAGTTGCAACACGGTAATGCATTCCTGGAGGGCATTCATTCTGGTCAGACTGTCCTTCAGCAAACCCTGCAATCTCTGGCCTCAGCACTGATTGCAGCCATTGTCCCTGTGTCTAGCCTCCCCCCTCCAACCTCCTCCACCCAGACCCAATCTCCTGTACCCCAGTCCATCCCAAGCACACCTACCACCATGCACACAAGTCAGCACACACAGGTAGCTCAAGCAAACATAGGCACCACACAACCCACAGGCACTCACGCAAGCCTTACCCACATACAGACACAGCAACATCCACTGCCTCCACTGTGTCCCCCTCCTCCTCTTCTCCCTCCTCCCTCCCAGTCTCGTCTACACACACACCTGCATGCACCACATCTACAGGCACCATGAATCGCACAAGGACACCCAGCACCCCAAGCCGCTCACCTTCACTCACCACCTCCACTGCCATTTACACGTCCCCTGTGTCCTCTCCCAGTGTGTCTGTGACACCCCCTCCCAAAGTACACAAACGCCGGCAATCACACACCCAACATCCATCCACCTCACGACAGCCTCCAGTACCTGCACCTGCACCCAAAACACCTAAAGTGACACCTCCTACAACCACCTCCTCTTCCTCCACTCCCAGGCCCCCTCCAACTACCCATTCCAGTGTTCGTCAGAAACTGTCCCTCTGTAAAGTTGACCTTTTTGCCCCCACTCCCCCTCCAATTCATCAGTCCCGTCGTAGCGCCTCAGCCAAAAAGCCTCCAATACCAGTGGTGCCTGTTCAAGGTATGTGGAGTGCACCGGCAACCAGGGCAGGCAGTGTGACCCGGAGCCAAGGCACTGGCAGCCCACCCCCTGTAAAGGCTCTGAAATTGGAGAGTGGATGACGGGACCGTGTGAAGACTCCTTGTGGGAAAACAACTCACATGGGTTCCAAGGGGATTGGAGAGTCAGCTGTGACTCCACCAAAGGTGGGGAAGGGCCAGAGGAAGTCTGCCCAGCCTGTTGTGAGTATCACGGCGTAGAAGGGCGGCATCATTCCCGGCGGTCGAGACCCAACCGCCAGCACCGTCGTCACTGATCAGGAGACCACCGCCGGAGTCATCGCCCAGGAGGGCCCAAGTATCGTCACTGGTCATGAGACCACCGCCGGAGTCAGTGCCCAGGAGGGCCCAAGTATCGTCACTGGTCAGGAGACCACCGCCAGAGTCAGTGCCCAGGAGGGCTCAAGTATCGTCACTGGTCAGGAGACCACCGCCGGAGTCATCGCCCAGGAGTGCCCCGGCTGCCACAGCCCAGGTGGGCTATGAGGGAACGTCATGCCACATACCAATGCCCAGTCTAGGGAACGTCATGCCACACACCAATGTCCGTACCAAAACCGCCATGGCAAAGCACCGCTGAACAGTCCCGAACCACCATGGCAAAGAACCGCTGAACAGTCCAGAACCGCTATGGCAAAGCACCGCTGAACAGGGCAAAGACCGCCATGGCAAAGCACCGCTAAACAGTCCAGAACCGCCATGGCAAAGCACCGCTGAACAGGGCAAAGACCGCCATGGCAAAGCACCGCTGAACAGTCCAGAACCGCCATGGCAAAGCACCGCTGAACAGGGCAATGACCGCCATGGTGAAGACCGCTGAACAGGGTAAGCACCGCCATGGCAAAGCACCGCTGAACAGTCCCGAACCGCCATGGCAAAGCACCGCTGAACAGTCCAGAACCGCCATTGCAAAGCACCGCTGAACAGGGCAAAGACCGCCATGCAAAGCACCGCTAAACAGTCCAGAACTGCCATGGCAAAGCACCGCTGAACAGGGCAAAGACCGCCATGGCAAAGCACCGCTGAACAGGGCAAAGACCGCCATGGTGAAGACCGCTGAACAGGGCAAGCACCACCATGGCAAAGCACCGCTGAACAGTCCCGAACCGCCATGGCAAAGCACCGCTGAACAGGGTAAAGACCGCCATGGTGAAGACCGCTGAACAGGGCAAGCACCGCCATGGCAAAGCACCGCTGAACAGTCCCGAACCGCCATGGCAAAGCACCGCTAAACAGTCCAGAACCGCCATGGCAAAGCACCGCTGAACAGGGCAAAGACCGCCATGGCAAAGCACCGCTGAACAGGGCATGCACCGGGTAAGAATGAATAGACCGCCACATCAAGCATCCTTATCCAATGTGCAGCTGGGACAGTGACGGGACAGGAACTTTCACGGGGAGACTAATCCAGTCTGGGCACCAGTCCCCCTCATGAGCCACTGGCGGATGTTATCTACATGCGAAATTGAGGCTTTGCACTCCCCAGGATGGCACAGTGGGCAAGCCACCCACTGTAGAGACTTGAGAGACTGTGGCTTTGCACTCCCCAGGATTGAACAGTGGGCAACCCACCCACTGTAAAGACTTGAGAGACTGTGGCTTTGCACTCCCCAAGATGGCACAGTGGGCAACCCACCCACTGTAGAGACTTGAGAGACTGTGGCTTTGCACTCCCCAGGATGGCACAGTGGCCAACAAACCCACTGTAGAGACTTGAGAGACTGTGGCTTTTACCTCCCCAGGATGGCACAGTGGACAAGCCACCCACTGTAGAGACTTGAGAGACTGTGGCTTTGCACTCCCCAGCATGGCACAGTGGGCAAGCCACCCACTGTAGAGACTTGAGAGACTGTGGCTTTGCACTCCCCCGGATGGCACAGTGGGCATGGAGCCCCGTCGTGGATCTGGCTTTGCAGTCATCCGGCTGAGGTGCCCCCACCTTCCCTTCCCCCTGAGGTGCCTGTAGTATTTCTATCTGATGCCCCGGCAATGTTCTCTCCGATTGTGGTCAGGTATCTTTTGTGGGCCTCGGCCATGCATTTTTGGACTAGTGGTGCACGGACATTGATATGTACATATCTGCACTACTTCTCGTAATGTATATATTTCTGCCAGATTTTCATATATATCTGTATATTTTTGCAAGACTTGTTTATTGCAACATTACAATGTTTGAACGGATTTCGCTTTGTCTTTGCGTTCTTCCGGGGGGATTGTGGGTTGTTACTGTGATGTTTGGAAATGCATTGGTGTGTATGTTGTAATATGCGAGGGTGGGGGTGGGGGTGTTTTGTGGGTGTCCCCCTAACTTTTGCCTACCCCCTCCCCCATGTCGTAGGTGCAGTACTCACCGTTGTCTTCGGCGCCTACGTAGATGGTGGTCGAGAGGAGCAGAAAGACAAGCGTAGGGAGTATTTGGAGTTCCGGCTCCATGGAGTCCTCCTTCCTCGTGGGATGTGTTCAGGTGAGCGTTTTCCCATTGCAGCAACTGTTTCCACCTTGTTTTTATCCACGGTGAATCCGCCCCGGAAAAGGTGGCGGATTGGCGGGTTGTGATACTATGGGCGGTACATTGTCTTCCGCCTGTCTGTTGGCGGTGACCGCCGCGCTGCTTGTCTGTACCGCCGTGGCGGGCGGTGTGTTAAAGTGGCTGTCTTTGTTGGCGGTTTCGGCCAGGGTCATAATTCCCTTTTTTTCCCCGCCGGCCTGTTTGCGGTATTATCGCCGCTTTAACACCGTCCGCCAGGGTTGTAATGACCACCAAAGTGTCTGGGAAGCACTGTTGCTGACCAAACTGCTAAAAAGGCTGCTTTATCACCAAGTTCTAAAATCACTCTGTATGCTTGAGTCTCTTTTGCCTTCCCTAAAAAGTTTGTTCAATTTGCATGAATGTGCAACCAAGGTAGGGCAATAGGGTTGGATGAAACAGAGCTGTAAAAGTGACCCCAATAGAGTATGAAGAAACAGTACTGAGAGAATGGTTGCTCTGAAATGTCTTGTCCACAACCTTGCCTAAATGTACACAGTCTCACCCTTATAGGCAGAGATGGCATGATCCATGCCACAAATACCTACTGGTTTGCTAAATTTTTCCTGCCTCTTGCACAACAGTAGTGCCACTCGTGTTCCATCTGTGAAGCCCACAACACTGGGAGGATACCAAAACTATCCCCTCTGCCCACTCACCCTCATAGGGTTCCTTCACTGACATTCAGATGAACTTCTTTCAAAGACCTAAATGTTGGATCTCTTCATATCTCTTAGGTTTCCAGATGTATTGAAGCCTATGCCTGCTCGGTACTGGTGTAAGTATGGTTGTGAAGAACAAGTTAATTACCTTTGTTACTGCCTTATCTGGTAGAGACTCTATTAGCCATAGATTCCTTACCTTAGAATATTACCCAGGTGTCAGACAGGATAAGGAATTTTTTTGGAGCAGTCCTCTTGCATGCCGGTAAGTGGCATTGTTTGGCTCCACGTGGCATTGTCTGTGCCAGAGGTAACGTGCGTAGTGCCTATATAAGTGCCACCACAGCACACTGGCCTCATTTTCAAAACTATTTTTGCACACCAGGAGCGTGGAGCCATACTGAGTTACTGAACCAGTTTACCAGAGTGAGGTCCTGAAGGAACTTGTAAGATGGAAATCCCAGTTTACAGAGCGCGGATAATGGGAATGTTGGTGAGGGATCTGCAACAAGACAGAGGCTCTACCAGATAAGGCATTACCAAAAGTAATGACCTTGTTCGTCTGTTGGAGACTTCTAACTGCATATTCCTTACCTTTCAAAAGATACCAAAGCAAGTCGTTCCAGTAGTGGGTCTTCAGACTGCTTATAATAAAAAATCCTGAAAAGGCAAAATGGCCATCATGCTGTTCCTGACTCTACAGACAGTAGTGTTTGGCAGATGTGTGCAGCGATGCTAAAGAAGCTGCCTGACTGAAGTTCAGGTCTGGTACTCTGCTCAGCTCTGGTAAAATGAACCCTCAAATACTCATGAGATTGTTTCTTGGCCAGCGAATATGAAGAGGACAATCCACCTGGAGATGGTTCTATTTTGCACTGCTTTGCCTTTCTTTGTCCAGCAAATCCCACAAACAGTTGATCATCTAACCAGATGTCTTCAGTACGATCAATGTAGAACAATAAAATTCTTTTTGAATCCAAACGGTGGAGTCTCCACCCAGATGTCTTCAGTATGATCAATGTAGAATGATACAACTCTTTTTGGATCCAAGCGATGGAGTCTCTACTCTTCCTTAGACGGGTGGCGTGAAGCAAACAAAATTGCAGCACAATGTTCTGCCTGATGTGAAAAAGTGTCACAACCTTGATTAGAAAAGAGGCACTTGATTCTTAGGACTACTTTGTCCGGGAAAAAGATAGTATACAGAGGGTTGAATGAAAGCGCTTGCAATTCACTAACCCTCTTGGCAGAAGTAACAGCCATAAGCAAGACTGTTTTGATGGTGAGCAATGAAAGAGGGCAGTTGTGCACGGGCCCAAAAAGTGAGCACACCAGAAACATAACTAAATTGAGGTCCCATTACGGCATAAAGAAAGGTGTGGAAGGAAATATGTGTTGCAAACCTTTTAGGAAGCAAGTCATAATGGGTGACTGGACCGGGGAGGGTCGGCCCGGCAACCACAAGAATGTCAACATGGCAGAAAGGTACCCTTTAACTATGTCCAAAGGAAGGTCTTGCTAGGCAAAGGAAAATGCAAACGAAAGAACTTGAGATCAGGGTGGGGAGACAGAATAAATAGTTTTGGCAGCACACTAAGCCACAAATTTGTCCCAACGGCAGGTGCATTGGCAGGCATTATACAGTCTTGGTGGATGGACGCCTGGCTGCTAAGATGATGTTACATACTTTAGGAGGCAGATAGAAGACACTTAGTTGTCGCCCTTAATATCCATGCCTGTAGGTGGAGAGTGCGCAGTTTCAGGTGTAGTACCCTGCTCTGCTGCTGACAGGAGATCCTCCCGAAGGGGCAGCCTGATCTGAGAACTGATGCTCATGCTCAGGCTTTCGAGATAGCACACTCGCCATGCCCAGTCCAGAGCCATTAAAATGACTTGATCATCTTGAGAACACTGAGCAGGAGTGTTATTGGCAGAAAAGCATACAGGAGTATTGAGCTTCACTCAAGACATAAAGCAATTCTGAGCGAGCTCCACCTTTGAAACTCCAGCGTGCAAAAATGCTTACATTGCATGTTCTCTGCAGTGGCAATCTAGCCAAGATTCTCCCCCAATCTCTGAAGAGGCGTTGGCCCACCTCAGGATGAAGGCGTCACTTGTGAGCCATAAAGGCATAGCTGAGTTTTTCCACCCTGACGTTTAGAGATCCCGGGAGGTGCTGCATGACCTGGAAGATGTTCTGCATTCCAGCCACGTCCAGAGGCGCAGAGCCTCGTGGCACAGAGCCCAGGACCCCACTTTGCCCTATTTGTTGCCGTACCACATGGTAGTGGAATTGTCTGTGAGCAGCTGAACCAGCTTCCCCTCAATGGATGGAAGGAAGGCTTTAATGCCAAGTGCATCGCTCTCAACTCAGGTTGATAGGAGCTGAGACTCTGCCAGAGGTCAGAATCCTTTGCTCTCCACCTCACCCAGATGGCTGACCCAACCCAGGAGTGATGCTCCTGTCACCACTGTGAGTTCTGCGTGGGGTAAGGAGAGAGGTCTGCAGTTGACCCAATCACATTTCGTCAGCCACCACTATTGGTCTTATTGCAGTTCCCTCCGATATCTCAGCCAGGTCAGAAAGATTCCTCTGATGCTGAATCCACTTCATCTTTAGGTCACACTGCAGAACAAACAATGGAAGAAGCAGGAAGCCTTCGGAAATAAACCCCCATTCTTTCCACCCCATCCACTATACTACCTGAAGTCGGGGTTTTTGAGGAAGCTGTCATCAAAGAAGAAAAGGTTCTTGACACTGGAAGAAGAGGATATCAGAACCTGTCTAACATGGGATGAAGAGCTCTGGGATCTCTAAAGAAGACCCATTGTGTGATAAAACCTGCAGATAAGGGCGGGCTACTGTCATCCAACATGAGAAAGATTATCGAGAAGCATGCATGAGCCTATTAAGGTATGAGAAAAATTATCAGTTGCTGAGATCAGACCTTGCAAAAAGACTACAACAAGAGATAAGGACATTGGTAGAAAAGGCAAAAAACCATGGCTGGGTCAATGGCAAAGAAGCAGACTTTTTGATTGCTCAGAACCCCAGAACACCATATTTCTATACACTCACAAAGATACACAGAGATTCCCACCCCCAGGGTGCCCGACAGTATCAGGAAGTGGGTTGGTGTTGGAACACAACTCTCAATTTATGGATTGGTTCCTACGCATTGGTGCATTTTGAACTCTAATTGGCTGTCCCTCGCAAAACTAATGTTTTCATTCAGACAAAATAACAGATTTAGAGACCATCTGGTGTGCACAAGGCCCAGCCTTTGATCTAGCTGTCAACAAAACACCTTATGGGACTTACCTCCCGTAACAGGTCATCACCATTGTGGTCAGTGCACAGTTTGTCCTTTCACTAAGCACTCAAAATCCCTTGACTTGGACTTACCCAAGATGTGGGAATAACGTTCTTATGCAAACTGTATGTCACTTACCTCATAGAATGCCCATGCAAACTAAAGTATATTGGAATGACATCACAAAAAGTGAAACTAAGAATTGGTGAACATAGGAGCACTATTTGTTGTAAAAACCAGGATGACGGCACACTACTTGGACAAGGGCTATAATGAGACTGAAATTAGCTGGACAGTCATTGAAAACATATCCTATAATCCATCTTTCCCCAAACTCCTTTTAGAAAAAGAGAAATGTTGGTTCTATAGACTCAAGCCCCACAACAGAGGTCTAAACGATGACATCCTCTGAAATGCCCTGAATATGACAGACTGATGTAGGATAACAAGCTCCTTGTAATATGATCCTCACTTTGATCTTAGGTTCCTTCATTGTAATGTTTATTCATTTTGTATTGGGGTTGGGGTCTGACAAAAAAATCTACAATACAATCTGACACACAAAGGTAGGAATACAAGCTACCTGTTATTATCATGTACAAATTGCTTAGGCTACTTCCATTGTAGTCCTTAATCTCTTACTAAGGAAACTTCACTTGTACAGTTGAGCACTGACTAAACTTCTAACCATGTAGGCCAACAGCAGGCTTATACCATTGAGCTCTCCTATTGTGTCTACTATTCGCCACCCTTTTGGGAGCCATGTTCTTAAAAATATCTTTTTTCCAGGACACCTGTGTAACATTTGCTGGAAATCAAAAAAGAGTGTTTGTGTAATGTTTTATAAGTCCATGATGCTGAAAACCATTCATCTGTTTTCAGTGTTGCCTAAGATGGCATAAGCAAAAAGAACAGATGATGGACGGAATGCTGAACAATGCTTACACTCACCCCCAATTACAAAGATCTGGGTTTAATCCATAGATTTTTTGCCCACCACACCACCCCAGTTTGGACCCAGCCATATGCAAATCAGTCTTGGCCCTGTTCCCCAGGGGTACAGTCCAGCTGAACTGCCAAGCCAGGTCCTCCCTGGACCAGACACAAGCATGTGAGACCCGTTTCACCCCTTATCAGCCAGGTTTGCTTGAATCCAGTGGTGCAGCGAGCACAGAAACCACATCTGGGCAAACTCTTCCCACTTAGGGCAACATAAGCAAAAAGAACAGAAGATGACAGAATGCTGAACAATGCAATCATTCACCCCCAGTCACAACGATCTTGGTATAATCCATCATTTTTTTGCCCAAACCGCCACCCCAGTTTGGACCCAGCTATATGCAAATCAGTCTTGACCCTATTCCCCATGGGAACATTCCAGCCCGAACTGCCAAGCCAGGTCCTCCCTGGACTGGAAACAAGCATCCTGCGACCGGTTTCAGGGTATCACCCCTCATCAGCCAGGTTAGCTTGAATCCAGTAGCGCAGTGAACACGGGACTCAAGACTGGGCATACCCTTCCCACTTAGGGTGACAAAATCAAAAAGAACAGATGATGACCGGGATGCTGACCAATGAAAACATTCACCCCCAGCTTGCCTCTGGCCCAGGGAGGATCTGGCCTGGCAGTTCAAGCTGGACTGTTCCCATAGGGAGCAGGGTCAAGACTGATTTGCATATGGCTGGGTCAAAACAGGAATGGCATGGTAAGCAAAAAAACTGATGCTATTAAACCCAGATCTGTGATTGAGGGTTAATGTTTGATTTGTTCTGCATTCCGTTCATCGTTTGTTCTTTTTGCATTTGTCCCCCTAAGTGGAAAGGAAATGCCCAGATGTGGGTACTGTGCTTGCCATGCCACCAGGTTCAAGCTAGCCTGACTGATGAGGGGTGATACCCCAAAACCGGTCCAAGGATGCTTGTGTTTGGTCCAGGGAGGACCTGGTCTGTCAATACAGGGTGGACTGTTCCCATGGGGAGCAGGGTCAAGACCGATTTGCATATGACTGGGTCCAAACTAGAATGGCATGGCAAGCAAAAATACTGATGGATAGAACCCCCAGGGTGAGGGGGGAGGGGCGTATGTTTGATTTGTTCTGCATTCCGTCCATCATTTGTTTCTTTTGCAATTGTCAGCCTACGATGGCATGGCATCATAATATTTAATGACACAAACGTCACGTGGAAACGCCCAATCAAGGTCTTTCAAAATGGCATCTGTTGGAAATGGCCCTTTTTTCAGGGTAGTCCCCAGTCTTTTTGCCTCCTTCCTCCTATTTTTTCTGACCTGTTTTTGTTGGCTTTAGGACTCTGGGCACTTTACCACTGCTAACCAGTGCTAAAGTGCATATGCTCGCTGTGTAAAGTTTACTGTTGGTTGGTTTATCCATGATTGGCATATTTGATTTACTGGTAAGTCCCTAGTTAAGTGCACTAGAGGTGCCCAGGGCCTGTGAATCAAATGCTACTAATGGGCCTGCAGCACTGATTGTGCCACCCACATTAGTAGCCCTGTAAACATGACTCGGACCTGGCATTGCAGTGTCTGTGTGTACAGTTTTAAACTGCCAATTCAACTTGGCAGGTGTACCCACTTGCCAGGCCTCAACCTTCCCTTTTACTACATGTAAGGCACCCCTAAGTTAGGCCCTTGGTAGCCCCATGGCCAGGGTGCAGTGTATGTTTAAGGTAGAACATATACTAGTGTGTTTTATATGTCCTAACAGTGAAATACTGCCAAATTTGGTTTTTATTGCGCAAGGCCTATCTCTCTCATAGGTTAAGATGCGGGCTGCCTTTAAATATCCTTAAAGCGCAGATTCTCTTTGAGAGCAGATAAAAATGTGGAGTTTAGGGTCTTTGAGCTCACAATTTAAAAATACATCTTTTAATGAAGTTGGGTTTTAGATTGTTAGTTTGAAAATGCCACTTTTAGGAAGTAGGCATTTTCTTGCTTAATCCATTCTGTGACTCTCCCTGTTTGTGGATTTCCCATCTGGGTCAGTTTGACAGTTGGGCTGTTCACACCTCTCCTCTAGACAGTGACACAAAGGGGGCTGGTATGTAGCCTGCATATCTTGATTAGCCATCTGTGCTGGAGGGGAGGGGAGGAGTGGTCACTCACACCTGAAAGGACTGTGTCTGCCCTCACACAATGCCGTCTCTGACCCCCTGGTGAGTGTCTGGGGCCTGGCCTGGACAAGGAAGGATCTTGCAAAAACTTGAGACTTTGCTTTGAAGTTTGCCAACTTCAAAGGCAGAACTGGGTATAAGAAGACCCAAAACGCCAGACTTGTAGAATCTTTCTGGAATCAAGAGGAAACTCTGCAAGGAGAAGAGCTAAAGGAGGAGTACTGGCTCTTTGCTGTGCTGCTTTGCTAGACTAGCCTGCAGTTGCTGCTTCTGCCTGAAAAGAGTGCAAAGGGTGAATTTTGCTGTGTGTCCTCATTGAGAAAATTCTCCAAGGGCTTGGAGTATAGCTTGCCTCCTGTTGGAATTCTCAGGGACACCAAAGACTTCAGTTTCCTCGACCTGCAGCACCGGGAAATGTGTGTTTCGTGCTGTTCATGAGGAGAAACCACCGCAACGCCACCGACGCTGCTGGCCTTGCACCATGACCTGCCGACACCACACGAAGTCGCATTGCCCCACTTCGCACTGCGACCCTGGTCTCCCGGACGCCGTCATCAGACGACTTCACCAAGCCACTGCTCGCAACGCGATCTGTGGGCCCTGCACTCCGTCATCGCCTGCTCACACTGCAGCCTGGGCATCCCCGAGACGACGCTCCTGCTGACACCGGCGCCGCTGCCTGCACCGTGGCCTGTGGACACCGCTTGTATGGTACACAAAGCACTGTCCCATCCCGCACCGCAGCCCCGGTCCACCGACGCAAGCCCCATCGCCTACTGACGACAGCGCTTCAGAAACGCCGCCGCCGCTGCCTGCACCATGACCTGGGGACACGGCACGTCGCACCACTCCGCTTCACACTGCAGCCCTGGTCTCACCGACGCCGCTGGACGATGTCACGAGCCGCTGCCTGCACTGTGACCTGTCCTGCTTTGCACCACAGCCCCGATGCAATCCACGCCTGTGCACCTGACTTCATCAGCCTGGAGTTTGATCTGCAACGCGTGTGACCTCAAGGGCCCGATGACTCCTGCACCGACTCCGGAACCAACACCGCGACGTCAGCGACGCCACTCTCAAGAGCTCACCGCGAGGCTCACGATGCCCTGCAAATCCAAGGTACCGTTTGCGGGTATTCCCGACACCGTAGCTGGCCCGCAACGCTGTGGCTGGCCTGAACTGTTGGTTTTGCTGATCACTACGCGGTGAGATAAGCCCCAGGTGGATCTATCGACGTCAAGGAACTGCATTTTTTAGTAAATCTTGCAGTATTCATATTATTATTACTGTATGTTGGATTTTTATCATATTTGGTCTTGTTTTATATAGATAAATATTGCCTATTTTTCTAAAACTGGTGTGGTGTCCTTTTGTACAGCCGCGGTCAGAAACGGAAAACCGGTGGTGTCCCGCCGGTTTCCCGCTGCCCTAGGGAATCCTCCATGGCGGCGCTGCAGGCAGCGCCGCCATGGGGACTCCGACCCCCTTACCGCCAGCCTGGTTCTGGCGGTTTTGACCGCCAGAACCTGGCTGGCGGTAATGGGTGTCGTGGGGCCCCTGGGGGCCCCTGCTTCAGTGTCTGCCAAGCAGACACTGAAAATCGCGACGGGCCGGCTCCATTCGGAGCCGGCATCCTCATGGAAGGGGGTTTCCCGCTGGGCTGGCGGGCGGCCTTCTGGCGGTCGCCCGCCAGCCCAGCGGGAAACTCAGAATTACCGCGGCGGTCTTTTGACCGTGCAGCGGTATTCTGACGGCTGAACTTTGGCGGGCGGCCTCTGCCGCCCGCCAAAGTCAGAATGACCCCCTTGGTGCCCTACTTGAAGGAGGGGGTTAACACACACCAGGAGGTTCAGAGGTATGAGGTAGCTCCAGTGATGCACAGGGTCCCTGAGGTGGAGTGGGGAACTGGCATGGGGAGTCATATTCCTAGTGATGGGAGGGACACTCTAGTGGCTCTAGGTGAGAGTGACAGGGAGAGGGTTCCCCACAGGTAGATGTCCTGGTTTTGGAGTGTGGAGACATCCCAGAAGAGTGTGGGTTGAGTGTCAGGGACAGTCAGGTATTGTCTCAACAGTCTCAGGAGGGTAATGTGGGGTACTTTTTCAAGACTGAGTCACTGGATGGTTGGGTGAAGGGTAGTTTGGTTAATTCATGTGAGGGGCTGAGTGATGAAATTGCTGGAGAGCATATGTCTGGTCCTTATTTTCCAGAGCTATGCCAAAACCAGGTGGAGTGTGAGTTATCTGACCCCAGGGAACTTACACTGGAGGCAGACCTCTGGGTGAGTATCAGAGAGTCTAAAGAGGCATTTGGGGGTGCTCCTGAGGGGAGTCGTCTAGGTATTTCCCAACCAGCTGAGGTGGGAAAGGATTGTAGTGTCCCAGGTAGGTCCCAGTGTAGTGGGATGTGTGAGGGATCCCATGTCAAATCTCGGAGGAGAGGGAATAGGGTTGGGCCGAGGCCCAGGGTGCATGAGATCCAGTCCCAGGTCCTGGAGGGTTCCATGAGGGAACACCAGGAGGGAAGCCTAGCTTGTGCCATGGGACCATCAACTGAGGGAGACCCCACAGTGTCAGGAGAATTTTGGGGGATGGCTGTAGCCAGCGTCCCACCAGTTCTGGTGTTTGGCAGTACCACTCCTAGTGAGGGGGTGTAGAAGTCCAGACAGAAGGTTGAGAGGGTGTTGCGGACCCCAGTGGAGAACCTGGAGGGTCAGGGGTTAGCTCTAAGGTCAGAGCACCCCAGGAATGACCTTGGTGAGACCATTTCTGTGTTGGGAGGAATCCAGACTCTACCAGATGGGCAGAGGTCAGGAGACCCGCGCCAGCCAGACTCTTGTGTGGCCCTTGGGGAAGGTGTTTCTCTTGTGGGGGATAGGTGTGCCCCCCCAGGAAGTCCTGGTGCATCAGGCAATGGTTCAACCACATGGTGGTGACTCTGGGTTCAATGATTAGGTTCAGGGGGTAAACTCTGACCTGATGGGGAGTAAGTGTGCTCCCCAGGAATTCCTGGGTTGCAGGCAGTGGTCCAGTCTTAGGGTACAGAGAAGGATCAGGTGCAGGGGGTAAACCCTGACCTGAGGGGGTGGGGTGGTTTGCCCAATCACCCCCCCGGTGTGACTTTTAGGGGTACTCTCCATGGTGGGGGGGGTGCAGAACCCTGGGAGTAGGGGCAGGGGAGGCAGACTCACCCCTAAGCCCAGTTCAATCTAAGGGTACAGACCCTGGATTTAAAGGCCAGGTTCAGGGTGTCCCCCCTGACCTGGAGGGAGAGGCTACTGCTAACAGTGCCCCTAACGTGTTGTCTTCTGGGAGACCACTCCTAGTTGGGGGTGCAGGACCCTGGCCCTGGTCTAACCTGAAGGTACAGACCCCAGGTTGGAAGACCAGTTGCAGGTTAACATCTCTGCACTGGTGGGAGAATTGTGTAGAACTGCTTCTACAAGCACCCTGACAATTCTGGACTCTGGGGGTGCCACTCCTAGGGGGAGGGTAAAGAGCCCCAGAATGGATGACCATGGTCCGGCTGTCATCCCTGACCTGGTGGAAGGGAGAGTGGTCACAAAATGTGAACTTTGCTGTGTGTCCTGCTTGAGAAAATTCGCCAAGGGCTTGGAGTAGAGCTTGTCTCCTGTTGGAAGTCTCAGGGACACCAAAGACTTCAGTTTCCTCGACCTGCAGAACTGGGAACTGTGGGGGTCATTCTGACCCCGGCGGGCGGCGGGAGCCGCCCGCCTGGAGGGAACCGCCAGAATACCGCTGCGCGGTCAAAAGACCGCCGCGGGTATTCTGGGTTTTCCACTGGGCTGGCGGGCGACCGCCAAAAGGCCGCCCGCCAGCCCAGTGGGAAACACCCCTCCATGAGGATGCCGGAATGGAGCCGGCGGAGTGGAGGATGTGCGACGGGTGCAGTGGCACCCGTCGCGTATTTCAGTGTCTGCAAAGCAGACACTGAAATACAAAGTGGGGCCCTCTTACGGGGGCCCCTGCAGTGCCCATGCCATTGGCATGGGCACTGCAGGGGCCCCCAGGGGCCCCACGACACCCCTCACTGCCATCCTGTTCCTGGCGGGCGGAACCGCCAGGAACAGGATGGCGGTGAGGGGGTCGGAATCCCCTATGGCGGCGCAGCAAGCTGCGCCGCCATGGCGGATTCCCATGGGCAGCGTAAAGTCGGCTGTACCGCCGCGGTCAGAATGCCCGGCGGAGCACCGCCAGCCTGTTGGCGGTGCTACCGCCGACCCCGGCCCCGGCGGTCCATGACCGCCAGGGTCAGAATGACCCCCTGTGTGTTTTGAGCTGTTTAAGAGGAGAAAACACTGCAATGCTGCCAACGAAGGCGCTGGCCTTGCACTGTGACCTGCCGACTCCACACGGAGTCGCATTGCCCCGATTCGCACCGCAATCCTGGTCTCCCCGATGCCATCATCAGACGACTTCACCGAGCCGCTGCTCGCACCGCGACCTGTGGGCGCCGCACTCCAGCATCACCTGCTCACACCGCAGCCTGGGCATCCCCAATGCCGCCGCTCCTGCTGACACCGGCGCTGCTGCCTGCACCGTGGTCTGTGGATACCGCTCGTGAGGTACACGAAGCACCGTCCATCCAGCACCGCAGCCCTGGTCCACTGACGCCAGCACCATCTACTCCTGTGTCATTACCAGGCATCCTGCCTGCACCGTGGCCTGTGGACACCGCTTGTGAGGGTACGAAGCACCGTCCCGTCCCGCACCGCTGGCTTGGGCATACCAACGACAGCGCTTCAGCAATGACGACGCCGCTGCCTGCACCGTGACCTGTGGACACCACACATCGCACCACCCCGCAGCCCTGGTCTCACCGACGTCGCTGGACACCGTCACCAAGCCACTGCCTGCACCGTGACCTGTGGGCACCGCACATCACATCAGCCTGCCTTGCACCTCAGCCCTGACGCCAGCCACGCTGGCGCACCTGACTTATTCAGCCTGGAGTTTGATCTGCAACGCATGTGACCTCAAGGGCCTGACGACTCCTGTACCGACTCCGGAATCAACACCGCGACGTCAGTGACGCCACTGTCCGGAGCTCACCGCGAGGATCACGACGCCCTGCAAATCCAAGGTACTGTTTGCAGGTCTTCCCAGACACCGTAGCTGGCCCGCAACGCCACGGCCGGCCTGAACTGTTGGTTTTGCTGATCATGACGCCGTGATAGCCCCAGGTGGAGCCATCAACTTCAAGGAACTGCATTTTTTAGTAAATCTTACAGAATTCATATTTCTATTACTGTATGTTGGATTTTTTTTGTATTTGGTCTTGTTTTATATGGATAAATATTGGCCATTTTTCTAAAACTGGTGTGGTGTCCTTTTGAAGTGTTTTCACTTATTACTGTGTGTGATTTTCAAATGCTTTACACATTGCTTCTGAGATAAGCCTGACTGCTTGTGACAAACTACCAAGGGAGTGAGCAGGGATTATCTGAACAGGTATCTCCCTTATCCTGACTAGAGTGAGGGTCCCTATTTGGACAGGGTGCAAACCAACTGGCAGCTTAAGACCCATTTCTAACAGCATCCCTCTCTACAGCTGGGTTACTGTGCATTGAGGCACAAGCCGGGGCTGAGCAGATGCAAATAGGTGGGAGAATAGCGCGCCTCCCTTTACAAAGTAAGTACTGAGGCCCTCTCCTCCTTAAAACAGAGAAACTTGCTTGCCTTTGAACAGTGACATTCCGTCAGCTTTTTCATTATGATCCTCCATAATGCTAATCGGGGAGGGGGCTTGCATCTGATACTGTAGGGCAACTAACACTTACCATACTTTAATGTGTGACCACAGGGGCACACTTTTCAATTCCTGAGAAGCGCAGTGGTTACCCGAAACGGGTAAATGTGTACATATATGTATATATGACTTGATACACCGTTATTACCAATTTATGTGTGCGTTGTCTGTGCTTTCACTATTTTTGTTTGTGTTTTGAGTTACGTAGGCGGTATGAGATTTGGCGCACATACAGACTACTGAATCTGACTTCACGTCGCATGTATTTGTGTTCATGATGCATAAAATGTTATGAGCATGTGTGTTCTTCTCACTCAAGAAGGTCATGAGTCTTCAATACCCTTCACAGCCCACCAAGAGGGTACATGAAATATCACTAATTGGTTTTATCCTTTGATACATATATTGCAATGGACATATGGTCATTCTGTTTTTTCTTTGGCTACAGGAACCACAACAGAGCCTCTTTTTATCAGGTGAGTTACTTGGCTCCCTGCATGTGTGTGAACTTTCAAAGTTTGTTTACATACTCACAGATGCGATTAGTAGGTAAGGTTAAGGGTACTACTAAAATGTACATCATGATGAAAGCCCAGGACCTACACTGGCCATTTTTAAGGGCTGAAGAATGTCGAAATGACCATAAAATCTTAGTGTACACCCAATAATAATATTATTTTTAATCATATCCCCTATCAAAATTAATAAAGGGATATCTTTATGAATAGTGAAGTATTTTTAATCTTTAGATCCCCGGCAGGTTATCTTTTAAGTGTTCCTGAAGTTCGGTTGAGCCCGAATAGGCTTTTAGGGGCTGGGATGGACAAATTGATAAAGCATGCCACTATTAAAGTGGGTGAGGGTCAATATAAAGAAAATAAATTATTTCTTTGTTGAGATAAATTTGGACTGGATTTGGACTCGGCCCTCTGATGCATTTGGATTAGGAATACTTAATGATGATGGTTACTCTGCAAAGCCCACATATGCCAAAGGGCATCCTTTATTAGGAGGATGCAGGAGGCTATGAAGCCCAGAAGTCTCAGAATCACTGTCACCGAAATCCAGGATAGAGGTTGAAACATCAGAATAATAGCCTGAATATCCTGGACTTGCCAGTTCAGAGAATAGGTGCAGAACTGTAGTGTCCAGAATGGCTCTGATGAAAAGGAGCATCTGGGAAAAAGGCAGGTGAAACTTTCAATCAATCAATCAATCAGTATTTGTAAAGCACAGCTACTCACCCGTGAGGGTCTCAAGGTGCTCGGGGGCAGAGGAGGGGCCTCATTCGAAGAGCCATGCCTTGAGGTTCTTCCGGAAGGTGGTGAGCAACGGGCTTTGTCTGAGGAAGCAGGGGGAGGTTATTCCAGCTCTTTGCTGCAGTGTAGGTGAATGATCGTCCTCGGTGGTGGTTTTGCAGATGCGATGGATGGTGGCCAGGGACATCTGGGTGGAGCAGAGGGATCTGGTGGGGAAGTGGAAGGAGATTTGGTGGTTCAGGTAGGCTGGTCCTGATTTGTGTATGGCCTTGTACGTGTGGGTAAGAAGCTTGAAGGTGATTTGCTTCTCGACCAGTAGACAGTGGAGGGTCCTCCGGTTTTGGGGGATGTGTTTATGGTGAGGGAGGTCCAGAATGAGTCTGGCAGCGGCATTCTGGAAGAGTTGTAGTTTTTTGATGTTCCTAGTTGAGGTGCCGGCATAGAGGGCGTTGCAGTAGTCGACCTTGCTAGTGGTCAAGGCGTGGGTGACTGTCCTGCGACAGTATACTGGGATCCATCTAAAGATCTTCCGAAGTTTGTGGAGTGTGTGCCAGCAGGAGGAGGCGACAGAGTTTACCTGGCGGGTCATGGATAGGGAGGAGTCGAGGATGATTCCTAAGTTGCGGGCGTGCTCAGTCGGTGCAAGGGGACGCTGAGGGATGTGAGCCACCAGGAGTCATCCCAGGCTGAGGTGGTATTTTCGAAGGTGATGAGCTGAGTCTTGTCGGAGTTGAGCTTGAGGCAGCTTTCTCTCATCCAGGTGGCGATGGCTTACCTTCCTGAGAGGAAGTTCCTTTTGGCCGTGTCTGGGTCTTCGGTGAGGGAAATGATGAGTTGTAAATCATCGGCATATGACACAATGTTCATACTGTAGCTTCTGATGATGGCAGCAAGAGGGGCCATGTATACTTTCAAAAGTGTGGGACTCAGTGAGGATCCTTGGGGGACTCCGCAGTTGACTCCTGTGGATCTGGAGGTGTAGGGTGGGAGTCTGACACTCTGCGTCCTCCCGGAGAGGAAGGACTGGATCCATTCCAGGGCTCTTTCGCGGATTCCTATGTCGTGGAGGCTAGTGCGCAGAGTGCTGTAGGAGACCGTGTCAAATGCTGCTGAGAGGTCAAGGAGTATGAGTGCTGCAGTGTGGCCACGCTCTAGGAGTAATTGGATGTCGTTGGTGGCTGCCAGGAGGGCTGTCTCCGTGCTGTGGTTGCTGCGGAAGCCGGACTGGGAGCTGTTGGTCTCAATGAAATTCCATAGTTCTGTGTTGATTGCTTTCTCCAGTGCTTTGGGGGATAGGGTAGCAGTGAGATCGGCCGGAAATTCTTTAGTTCTGATGGGTCGGCCAAAGGTTTCTTCAGGAGAGGGCATATTTCAGCATGTCTCAGGCCTCGGGGAAGGTGCCCATGTTGATGGAGCAGTTGATTGTGTTTTGGAGTTCAGAACATTCCACACCTTCCACAGCCAGTCATCGAGGTAGAGAAAAGTTAGAGAAATACTAGAACCTGTGACCTCTGCAAATGGGCTGCAACCATTTCCATCTTTTTATGAACACCCGACGAGCACAGGGAGAACCAAAGGGGAGCACAGAAAACTGAAAGTGCTTGTGCCCCCCCCTGTGAACTGGAATATGAAAATATGTGTCCTGCAAGCCCAACACTACCATCTAGAGTGTGCATTTTGAACGTTTACTTTTTCAGGGAGTAGTTGAGGGGGCCCAGATCTGGAACAGGACAAAATCCTCCCTTTTTTGGCACCTAAAAGTAGTGGTGTTATTAACCACAACCTACTGTTCATATTGGCACCCTCTTGATGGCTCCTTTGGCCAAACCAGCCTGTTGGAAGAGTGAAAGGTTGTCCTCTGTCAGCCGATCTGAGGACAGTGGCATGGGTGGCGGGGTTTCTGTAAAGGGTAGGTACAGGAAAATGGCTCCCTGTTGCAGTTACCCCGCACGTTTTGCCTGATATTGAT
Source organism: Pleurodeles waltl (assembly GCF_031143425.1). NCBI lineage: Eukaryota > Metazoa > Chordata > Amphibia > Caudata > Salamandridae > Pleurodeles > Pleurodeles waltl. Next base: position 1,152,734,839 of record NC_090448.1, read on the forward strand.
GCTGATTTGACTAAGAAGAGGGCTGGGACTCTGCTAACCAGGTCCCAGCACCAGTGTTCTTTCACAAAAAATGTACCGTTGTTTCCACAATTGGCGCACCCCTGGAACACAGATAAGTCCCTTGGAAAAGGTACCAGTGGTACCAACAGCCCTGTGACGAGGGAACGTCCTTAAGGGCTGCAGCATGTGTTGCGCCACCCTAAGGGACCCCTCACCTAACACATGCACACTGCCATTGCAGATTGTATATGTTGGCGGGGAGAAAAAGGCAAAGTCGACATGGCATCACCCTCAGGGTGCCATACACACAAAATACTGCCTGTGGCATAGGTAAGTCACCCCTCTAGCAGGCCTTACAGCCCTAAGGCAGGGTGCACTATATCACAGGTGAGGGCATAGCTGCATGAGCAATATGCCCCTACAGTGTCTAAGTCTATTCTTAGATATTGTTAAGTACAGTGTGGCCATATTAAGTATATGACCTGGGAGTTTGTCAAAACGAACTTCACAGCTCCATAATGGCTACACTGAATACTGGGAAGTTTGGTATCAAACTTCTCAGAATAATAAACCCACACTGATGCCAGTGCTGAATTTATTAAAAAAAGAATTCACACAGATGGCATCTTAGAAGATGCCCCCTGTATTTTACCCAATCCTTCAGTGCAGGACTGACTGGTCTGTGCACTGAGATGAGTTTCTGACCCCCTGGGGTGAGAGCCTTTGTGCTCTCTGAGGCCAGAAACAAAACCTGCACTGGGTGGAGGTGCTTAACACCTCCCCAATGCAGGAACTGTAACACCTAGCAGTGAGCCTCAAAGGCTCAGGTTTCATGTTACAATGCCACAGGGAACTCCAGCTAGTGGAGATGCCCGCCCCCTGGACACAGCCCCCACTTTTGGCAGCAAGTCCAGAGGAGATCATGAGAAAAACAAGGAGGAGTCACCTACCAGTCAGGACAGCCCCTAAGGTGCCCTGAGCTGAGGTGACCCCTGCCTTTAGAACTCCTCCATCTTGGTTTTGGAAGATTCCCCCAATAGGAACAGGGATGTGCCCCCCTCCCCTCAGGGAGGAGGCACAAGGAGGGTGTAGCCCCCCTCAAGGGCAGAAGTCATTGGCTACTGTCCCCCAGACCTAAACACACCCCTAAGTTCAGTATTTAGGGGCAACCCTGAAACGAGGAAATCAGAATCCTGCAACCTGAAGAAAGAAGAAGGACTGCTGACCTGAAAGCCCCGCAGAGACGAAGGAGACGACAACTGACTTGGCCCCAGCCCTACTGGCCTGTCTCCAGACTCAAAGAACCTGCTCAGCGACGCATCCAGCGGAACCAGCGACCTCAGAGGACTGCCCTGCACCCAAAGTACCAAGAACCTCCAGAGAACAGTGGCACTGTTCAGAAACAGCAACAAACTTGCAACTTTGAAACAACTTTAAAGAGACTCTCACTTCTCGCCAGAAGAGTGGGTCTTCACACTCTGCACCTGACGCCCCTGGCTCGAGTTTGGAGAAACCAACACCGCAGAGAGGACTCCCAGGTGACTCCAACGATGTGGACACCCTGAGTCGACCTCCCTGCACCCCCACAGCGACACCTGCATAGAGGATCCAGAGGCTCCCCCTGACCGTGATTGCCTGGTAACAAAGGAACCCGACGCCTGGACCAAGCACTGCACCCGCAGCCCCCAGGACCAAGAGGAACCACCTACCAGTAGGAGTGACCAGCCGGCGGCCCTCATCCTAGCCCAGATGGTGGCTGGCCCGAGAAGCCCCCTTGTGCCCTGCCTGCATCGCCAAAGTGATCCCTGGGTCCCTCCATTGATTTCAATAGCAAACCCAATACCTACTTTGCACACTGCACGCGGCTGCCCCTGTGCCGCTGTGTGCGCCCCCAACCACAATGCTATACAAAAAAGCCCTGGTCTGCTCCCCGAGGACGCAGGTACTTACCTGCTAGCAGACTAGAACCGGAGAACCTCTGTTCTTCATAGGCGCCTATTTGTTTTGGGCCCTCCTTTGACCTCTGCACCTGACCGGCCCTGTGTTGCTGATATGGTGGCTTTGGAGTTGCCTTGAACCCCCAACGGTGGGCTGACTATGCCCAGGAAACTGACTGTGTAAGTGCTTTACTTACCTGCAAAAACTAACCAAACTTACCTCCCCGGGGAACTATTGATTTTTGCCGTGTCCACTTTTAAAATAGCTTATTGTCCTTTTAACCAAAAATGTGTGTACTACTGTTTTAAATCAAAGTTCTGTACTTACCTCTGTGAAGTACCTTGCATTTTATGTACTTACCTCAAATCCTGAATCTTGTGGTTCTAAAATAAATTAACAAAATATATTTTTCTGTATAAAAACCTATTGGCCTGGAGTTAAGTCTATGAGTGTGTGTTCCTCATTTATTGCCTGTGTGTGTACAACAAATGCTTAACACTACCCTCTGATAAGCCTACTGCTTGACCACACTACCACAAAATAGAGCATTAGTATTATCTAATTCTGATGGATACAACTACCTGTGGATTCCTCACTCAATGAATTTTCCCTTTGCGCCAGCTTTCGACTGAAATTTTCTTCCTAGCTTCTGCACGTCGACGAGGACGTCACAATTGCCCACGCGACACCGTCTGACGTCATACAGGCAATAAGAGGTCCTCGCCGCCGTGCCGACATCAGTTCCCTTTTTTCCATGCCTTCAAGCGACGGTTATTTTTCGAGGGAGCAACTGTTTCTACTCTGCGTAGTTACAGTTACAATTTCTTTTTTCAAGATGTCTCAGAGAAAGTCGGGCTTTAAACCCTGTAGGGAGTGCGGTGGCAAGATGTCGGTGACAGACCCACATGTGGATTGCTTGTGGTGTCTGAGCTTCGACCATGACGTGGAGAAATGTGATTCCTGTCAACGCATGAATCCTAAGGCGTTGAAGGAACGGGAGGCGAAGCTGTTTTTGGCAAAGTCCAAAAAGAAAGAGAAGCGGCATCGGCGCAGGTCATCATCGCCTAAGTCTCATCGGCGTAACCGTGACTCCCGGTGTCATCGTGAATCTCGGCACCGGTCGAGTAGAGACCGTTCACGCTCGAGGTCGCCTTCGGTTCGGCGCCGAAAGACATGGGAGGTTAGTCCCACCATCACTCCTCAGCCGCAGACGCCTCCTGCATCACCGACTTCACCTACGACTCCACCATCTGTCTTCGAGGTCGTACCTCAGCAGGAAAAAGGAGTTCTCACCTGCTTCGGAGATGCCGGGGCGGCGCCGTTATCACCTCGAGCTCAGGCTCCACAGTATCCGGCATTCCCGGCTCCAGGTGCTGATAGTTCTGCATTTCTAAATGCGATGTTTGCCATTTTTCAGCAGATGGCTCCAGGTTGTGGACCGGCTGGTCCTTCGGGCCATTGGCCTTTAATATGGGTGCTCCAGCTCCTTTACATCCGGCACCTTTCATGCCCTTCCTTCCTATGGGAGGTGCTGGTTCGGCGCCGGTTCCCTTGGCTTGGCCTACACAACCTGCGACTCCGATGAGATCTGCTGTTCCGGCGCCAGAGACTTCTTCACCTTCACATCCTTTACCTCGGTCGGCGCCGAAGGAGACCACGGTGCCGATGGATACGGGTCGGATGGATCGGAGGATCAGCGTCAGGCATCAACATCGGCGGACGCCCTGTCGACGCCAAGGATCGAGGCCAGGCTTCATTCAAGGAGGCTAGCTCTTCGCCTCCTTGAAGAACAATATTATCGAAGGCAGGCCTTGGAGGAGGGTGAGATTGAGGAACCTCTTGGAGATCTCCAGGGTTTGGACACGGCAAGTGGCTTAGACACTTCTCCAGAGTGGGAATTAACATCTCCTGGAGAATATACAGAGGAGGCTGCTTCTTTCCACTCTGTTTTAAAGAAAGCAGCTGACTTTTTGGACCTTCCTCTTCCTGTGGCTGAGTCAAAGCCCAACATATTAACGGAAGTGCTACATCCGGCGTCAAGAAATAAGGGGATTCGGAGGATTATGAGGTCCAGTGTATGTCCTCCAATAACAGTTACTAATAATGTGATACACTGTTCCGAAAGAGCAAGAAGAAGACAGGGTGAGTAATAGGGGATCCTATTAAGTAGGAGCAAGAGTCCTCACACACCCAGTTGGGTGTCATGCTTCATCATTGGACCAGCTCCTCGCCAGACTGGCGCTGCAATGTCTGGCGGGCACCACCCTTTCGGGGGGCTCTTTGCCGGAGATCTTTTTTGATGATGCCACCCTTTCCCACAGGCAGTGGCGTAGCGTGGGTTGTCAGCACCCGGGGCAAGGCAAGTAATTTCCACCCCCTAACCCGTGGATTTTAGCACTCGCGAGCGCGCCCCCCCCAGATGTTGCGCCCGGTGCGGCTGGCCCCCCCTGAACCTCCCACGCTACACCACTGCCCACAGGTAAGTGAGGGGGAGAGGGAGAAAGGAGAGAACAAAATGGAATAGAAGGATAAAATTGGCTCAATGACCCTTACTAAGAACTATCTTTATTAATATGGGGTCTTGGCCAAGATTAAAACTGTAATCAGGAGGGTAAAGTCGAAGTAATGTTCGACCACTCTCAAACTGTATTGCACATAACAAGGAGGTCAAGGAACTACCAGACCCACCTCAACAATGGGTCGACATGTTTCGCGTCTATGAGGTCCCAATGGATCCAGCGACGCTTCTTCAGGACCTAATAACAAAAAAACGTGCTTCTCCAAAAATAAACTATGCTGGCTCTTGCCTCTATCAACTGACAGTCAAGAGGGAAGGAGTATTATTATCAACCCTCACTTACATGAGTCCTTTATGACCCAGTATGTCATTCCTACTCGTCGCCCCTCCTACACTAAGACAGGGCTTCATGGGATCACGCGGACCATTGACCTGGTCCACAAGGCTTTGAGTGGAACCGGCAGACGGCACTTCCACCTACCCCTGGGTCGCGCTCCCGGACTCAGCCCTGTCTTAGTGTAGGAGGGGCGACGAGTAGGAATGACATAGTGGGTCATAAAGGACACATGTAAGTGACTGATGATAGTAATACTCCTTCCCTTTTGACTGTCAGTTGGCGCGCAGATATCGTGTGGCTCCTGCAGATCCGAGCTTTTTGTCGAGGCACCAGACTCCAGAAAGCCTGGTTGTACAAGCTTCATGTTCATCTCGCACTGCTCCAGGTTCTTTTCCGGGTGTGCCTTCGGACAAGAAAGATGGACCAGTCTTCCAAGAAGGCATTTTCATCTTGTAGTATGGCTCTCAAGTCCAGCAATGCCACATGCATTTTGGGCAGATACATCTACGCCCTTATGGAGGAGATCAAGTCGTCTCATTCAGAAGTGTCTCAGGAGGTGTTGAACCTTGTTTCTGATGCTCATGCTGCGGCGACCCAAGTAATCCAGTCAGGGCTGGACACAACTGATTCTGTGGCCAGAGCTATGGGCACCACTGTTGCTACGAGGAGACAGGCCTGGCTTCGTTCTTCAGGGTTTTCATCGGACGTTCAGTCAGCCCTGCTGGATCTTCCCTTTGATGGGGATAAACTTTTTGGATCAAAGGCGGACTCTGCCCTTGAAAGATTTAAAGAGAGTAGAGCCACAGCAAAATCGTTAGGCTTGCAAGCCTCCTCTTCTGCTTCTTCTAGGTTGTTCAGAAGATTTAGGGGGTTTGGTCGTGGCTCCTCCTCCTCCTTTCGGGGCAGATTTCAGCAGCAGGCCGCCACTGCCCTCCCCTATGGATCATACAGGGAGAGGGGTAGGGTCCGAACCAGAGGAGCCACCCAGCATCACTCTGCCTCTTCCTCTTCCTCTGGAGGGGTGCAGCATGGGAAGCAGCCTTAGTCATCCACCAATTCCTTTGCATACCACTCCTGTAGGGGGGAGGTTAATGAACTTTCTCCACATGTGGGAGGCAATAAAATCGGACTCTTGGGTCACCAGCATTGTGGGGAAAGGCTATGCCCTTCCCTTTCGGGAGTTTCCACCCCCCATCCCGCCCCGTCCATCCTTCTGTTCAGAAGAACATCTCCTGTTACTAGAACAGGAGGTTTTAGTCCTCCTTTCAAGGGGTGCAGTGGAGTTGGTTCCAGAGCAGGAAAGGGGTCAGGGTTGTTATTCAAGATACTTCCTGAACCCCAAGAAGGATGGTCGGTTGAGACCAACTCTGGACCTGAGGATTTTGAATTGGTTCCTCAAACAGGAAAAGTTCAAGATGCTGACCCTAGCTCAGGTGCTTTTGGCATTGAACGAAGGAGATTGGATGGTGTCTGTCAACTTGCAGGATGCTTACTTTCATATCCCGATACCCAAGTCGCACAGGAAGTATCTCCGGTTTGTGGTGGGATCGCAGCACTATCAGTTTGCGGTCCTTCTGTTTGGTCTTACTTCAGCACCTCGAGTATTCACGAAGGTGATGGCGGTGGTTGCAGCAGAGCTCAGAAGGAAGGGGATAGCGGTATTTCCTTACCTAGACGATTGGTTGATCAAAGCCAAGTCTCCGGAGCTCGTGCTGCGTCACCTGCAGTCGACAACCCAGTTGTTGTTCGATCTGGGCTTTTCGGTGAACGTGCCCAAATCTCACCTGGAGCCCTCTCAGCGCCTCCTGTTCATAGGGGCAGTACTGGACACAACATTGAATCGTGCCTTTCCTCCGCCTCAGCGGATTCAGGACATTCGGGCGTTGGTTCCAATGTTTCAAAGTGGAGCGGTCATTCCAGTCCTCAAGGTCCTTCGTCTGCTCGGTCTGTTCGCTTCTTGCATTCTGTTGGTCACTCATACTCGCTGGCACATGAGGGCTCTTCAGTGGTGCCTCCGAAAGCAGTGGTCTCAGCACAAAGGGGATCTTGAGGGATCGGTAAAGATTTCCAGAGACGCTGCAGTGGATCTTCGATGGTGGGCTGCGGACGGCAACCTTTCCCAAGGAAGGCCGTTCTCGCTGCCTCCTCCAGTGGCCACAGTGATAACAGATGCTTCCACTCTACTGTAGGGTGGGGAGCTCATCTGGGGGACCTGGAGGTCAAAGGTCATTGGTCATAAATCTGTTGGAATTGCGGGCGATACCGTCTAGCTCTCAAGGCATTCCTCCCTTCCCTTTGCGGTCAGTCAGTTCAGGTCCTGACGGACAACACTACCGTGATGTAGTACATCAACAAGCAGGGAGGAGTAGGGTCGTACCTTCTCTGCAGAGAAGCTCTGCGGCTATGGTCCTGGGCAAGGGACCATCGGATTTGCTTGGTAGCAAACCATCTGGCCGGAGTCTTGAACGTGCATGCGGACAGTCTCAGTCGGCACTTCTCGACCAATCACGAGTGGCGTCTTCATCCAGATCTAGCCCTGCATATCTTCCAGATGTGGGGATTCCCTCGGGTAGATCTTTTTGCCACTCGGGAGAACACGCACTGCCCGTTGTTCTGCAGCCTCTAGTATCCGGTGCAGGGAACGTTGGGGGACGTGGTTCAGATGTCCTGGTGCGACCAGTTGCTTTACACGTTTCCCCCCATACCTTTGATTCCTCGGGTTCTGAGGAAAATTCGCCAAGACAGGGCCCAAGTCATCTTAATAGCTCCGGATTGGCCAAGGAGGGTATGGTATTCGGATCGTCTCCAACTCTCTCTGTGCCCCCCGCTCCTTCTCCCTCACAGGGCAGACCTCCTCTCGCAATTGCAGGAGCAGGTTTTACACCCCCCACCTCCAGAGCCTGCACCTTCATGCCTGGAGATTGAACGGGGCAACCTGAGTTCCTTTTCTCTCTCACATGAGGTAGTGGATGTTATTTTATCAGCCAGGCGACACTCCACTAAATCTATCTACGCTAGCAGGTGGGCTAAATTTGTGAATTGGTGCGGAGAGAAGCAAATTGATCCCTTACGTGCCCACTTATCGGATATCTTGTCTTTTGTGTTATCCCTGGCACAGAGGGGTTGTGCGGTTGCGACAGTTAAGGGTTACTTGTCGGCTCTGTCAGCCTTTCTGTGTCTGCCTTACCAGCCTTCTTTATTTAAATCTCCTTTAGTGTTGAGGTTTTTAAAGGGCCTGACTAATAGATATCCTCCCACTTCTTTCATTATGCCTCAGTGAGATTTGAACCTAGTTTTAACGTTTCTTATGGGCTCACCGTTTGAGCCGATGCATTCGTGCCCCTTGAGGCTATTGGTTCTAAAGACTGTTTTCCTTGTTGCTATTACTTCAGCTAGAAGGGTGAGTGAGTTACAGCCTCTTTCTGTTAAGCCCCCATATACATCCTTCTATGGGGATAAGGTAGTGTTGAGGACCAAGGCTGCTTTCTTGCCGAAGGTTGTTTCACCCTTCCATATGGGTCAGTCTATTACACTCTCCTCTTTTTATCTTCCACCTCATCCTTCGAAAGATGAAGTAAGGCTGCATTGTTTGGACCCGAGAAGAGCACTGAGCTTCTTCGTCGACAGAACGAAGGAGTTTAGATTGGAAGATCAACTCTTTATCGGGTATATGGGAAAGAGGAGAGGAAGGGCAGTCCACAAGAGAACACTCTCCAGGTGGGTCATTCTTTGCATTAAGCTGTGTTACTCTCTGGCAAAGAAGGAACCCCCTGATGGAATAAGAGCTCATTCCACCAGAGCTAAGTCGGCCTCTTCGGCCTTGGCTAGGGGTGTTCCTGTGGTTGACATCTGCAAGGCCGCAAATTGGTCGTCCCTCCACACTTTTGCAAAGCATTATTGCTTGGATTCGGAGGTTAGGAGGGATGGCCATTTTGCACGGTCGGTGCTGCAGGATTTCTTGGTTTGACCATTCCGGCACCCTCCACCGAGTGCGGTACTGCTTTGGGACTCTATTCAATGAGTGAGGAATCCAAAGGTAGTTGTATCCATCAGAAGAACGAGTTACTTACCTTCGGTAACGCCTTTTCTGGTGGATACTCTAGCTACCTGTGGATTCCTCACGGTCCCACCTGCCTCCCCGTTGCCTGTCTGGTCTTACCAAGATATCCTAGGGTGAGCTCCTGTTGGTAATATGTTGTTTTTATATGTATATGTATGTATGTATATATATATATATATATATTTAAAGAAGAAAAAAAAAAGATTTGTGATGATGTAACTATATATAGTTTATATGTATATATTTTTGTGTATTTACATATTTATACTGATGTTTTCTCTATTTGGTTTAATTAAATGTTATGATATAAGATTTTATTTGAGGCATTTGTTTCACTTGTATATATATATTTTGTTAGTATTTGCCTGTTCATCTCAGAGGCTTGTAAAAAATGTTGGTACTGACGCCGGCACGCCGGCGAGGACCTCTTATTGCCTGTATGACGTCAGACGGCGTCACGTGGACAATTGTGACGTCCTCGTCGACGTGCAGAAGCTAGGAAGAAAATTTCCATCGGAAGCTGGCGCAAGGGGAAAATTCAATGAGTGAGGAATCCACAGGTAGCTAGTGTATCCACCAGAAGGAATGGTTTCTTACCTGTAACTCCAGTTCTCTCGTAGGGGTATTTCCATGATAGTCATAAGCACTGAATAGTTCCGCGTGCCTGCGGGGACCCCAGAGCACTGATGTGAAGTATATTCTTAAGTGCAGATACCAGCCCTTTGAAAAAGGTCTGTCAAAAACCACTTAAGAATAACACTATGCAGCCTATGTGAACAGCTACACAGGCCAAATTGTTGAAAAGAAAACAGCTGTAGTGTAAATTCACGTTCAAACACCCATTTATTCTAGAAATGTAATAAAAAATACATTCTAATACTTTATTTACACCTCTCATGAGAATAAAACAATGCAGGGCAGTGTAGCCCATAGGCTGCCATTATACAGAATGTAAATAGAGCTGTGCCTTTTGTGGTACTGAAAATTCTGGACCCGTGTTATAAACGTCGTCGTATCACAACGATTTTGGTATCAGCAGACCGGGAATGATTAGAATAGTATGCACAAGCATTGTATTCATATTCGGGTAATGAAATCACCCGAATATCAGAGTTTCCGTCCTGAACCCTCGTGTTACATTTAAACGACAGCCATTTTATGATTGCCCTCACATAGGCCAATGTCTAATGCTGAAAACGAGTCTGAAGGACACGTACATCTTTGCTGACTCCTCTGTGACCTGGGCAAGCTGACTCCACTGCCTGAAGCCAAACCTGTTCGGCCAGTTTCTTTCCCAGTGGCCGAATGAGATTAGTATCAAGGCACAACACATCATAAACCTTTCATCACACACAAACCATGCCTAATCTTACACACACCTGTCCCTGTTTCTTTCTTTATGACTTGCTTTACAAGGAGGAGGTGCCCGTTTATATTGGGGGTCCGTCGATATCTGATGAAAGTACTAAGCCTTGCCGGGTAATTGATTGAGGGCTGGACAAACTGAAATATGGGCTTCTCATCATAAACCTGCTATTTCTTTGTAGTGAAAATATGTGAATGGTCAACTGTAAAATAAGGAATGTTTGCCTAAAGCATAATATTTTGTATAAAAGAGAAGGTTAGCTTTGCAAAGGGAGCAGTCTCCTGAGAATATACACCGTGTTGTACTTCTAGGATACCTGTTACTGGCTGCAGCCAATAAACAAGATCTTTAACTTCACCAAGAGGACTCTGTGTTTCTGTAGTCTGAAACAGGAAGGACTCGAAGTCTTAGGGTGTGTTCCCTGGCACCACTGGGTTCTGAAAAACCCAGTACTTCACTTTAAGAAAGTAAAGTCTTCCTGTATCCCATCGTGCACAGCAAAAGGCAGTTGCCTCAGTTCTTTTTGAAGGCTTGTAACCTGACATGAAGGAACAAAACATTAGTTGGAGTACCAACATCGACACTACTATGGCAACTTTTCCTATGTCAACTCCACCGGGGAGGAGGGAGGGTTGCTTATGACTATCATGGAAATACCCCTACGAGAGAACTGGAGTTACAGGTAAGAAACCATTCCTTCTCTCGTAGGGGATTTCCATGTATAGTCATAAGCACTGAATAGACTAGCAAGCCCATCCCCATAACCGCGGCGGAGTAGACAGAATAATACTGAAAAAACATGAATCATGCAAATAAATTCTTAAGCGAGGCCTGTCCAACCTGCGCATCTGCCCTAGCTTCTGTATCAAGGCAGTAATGCTGTGTAAAGGTGTGGACCGATTTCCAAGTGGCTGCCTTGCATATCTCTGCCAAAGGGATATTTCTCATTAAGGCCACAGTAGCTGCCTTCCCTCTAGTAGAATGGGCTTTTGGCCTGCCACCAAGAGATTTGTTCGCTAACTGATAACACAACAGTATACATGAAACAATCCATCTGGATAATGATTGCTTAGACGTGCCCAACCCTGTTCTAACTGGGCCATAGTTAACAAAGAGCTGCTGTGATTTACGCAAGCATTTTGTCCTGTCCAAGTAAAATTTCAAAACCCTCTTTACATCCAGAGAATGCAGGGTTCTCTCGGCAGGGGTAGTTGGATTTTGTAAGAAAGTTGGTAATGAAATGGTTTGGTTCACATGAAAGTCGGAAACGACTTTTGGTAAAATTTTTGGATGCATCCTCATCACTACTTTCGCAGAATGAAAGACCGTGTAGGGTTCTTGAGCGCAAAGGGCCTGGATTTCGCTGACCCTACGCGCTGATGTGATTGCAACCAGAAAAGCAGTTTTCCACATGAGATGTTGAAGTGATGCTTTGTGTATTGGCTCGAACGGAGGTAGCATCAGATGCGAGAAGACAACATTCAGTTCCCAAGGAGGAGATGGTCTCCTAATGGGAGGGAAGACCTTTTTTAAGCCCTCCAGGAAGTCCTTGATAATTGGTATCCTAAAAAAGGAGGGTTGAGATGGGCTCTTTCTATATGCCTTTAGAGCCGCCAAGTGCACTTTTATTGATGTCAATTGTAAACCCGATTTTGCCAAACTTAGCAAGTAAGGCAGGATAGTTTCCTCTCCGCAGGATATCGGGTCAACGTTGTTGTCCAAACACCACACACAGAATCTTTTCCACTTGCATGCATAAGCTGATCGTGTGGAAGGGAGCTTTGCTTCTCTTAGGATTTCCATACAGTCCTGAGGTAGGTTCAAGTGTCCATATTGCACTAACTCAGGACCCATGCTGCCAAACTCAACGATGAGAGGGTGGGATGAGATATCTGCCCTTGGAACTTCGTGAGAAGGTCAGGACGATGAGGCAGTCTGATGTGTGGCTTGAGTGACCGGTGAAGAAGGTCTGGAAACCACCATTGGCGTGGCCATTCTGGAGCAATTAGAATCATTTTGGATTGAGCATTGGATAGCTTCTGGAGGACTGCCGGTATCAGGGGAAGCAGAGGAAAGACATAAAGAAATGCTCCTGACCAGCTTATCCACAGGACATTCCCCAGCGTCCCTGGATGGTAATATCTGGAGGCGAAGCTTCGGTATTTTTTGTTTTCTGGGGTTGCGAATAGGTCTATAGAGGGGGTACCCCATAGTGCAAAAATGGAACGAACGACGTCGTCGTGTAATACCCATTCGTGGTTCTCATCCATTACGCGGCTGAGAGCATCCGCTTGAACATTCTGCCTGCCCGGCAGGTGAGTTGCCACTAACGACAGGTTCCTGGCTAGAAGCCAATGCCAGATTGTCTGAGCCTCTCTGGATAATATCCTGGACCTGGTGCCTCCTTGTTTGTTTACGTAATACATGGTGGCCACGCTGTCCGTCTGGAGGAGGAGAGTTTCCGTTTTCAGAGAAGGTAGGAAGGCCTTGAGCGCAAGATGGACTGCGCGAAGCTCCAGCAGGTTGATATGATAGAGACTCTCTCTCTGTGACCACTTGCCTTGGACTCGAAGATGATCCATTTGCGCTCCCCATCCGAGCAGCGATGCGTCTGTTACAATGGTTTGAGCTGGAGGCTGTTGATGGAAAGGAATCCCCACCAAGAGATTGTTGGGTGAACACCACCACTTGAGGGATTGTAGGGCGTGGGGGGAAAGAAGGACTCTGCTCTCCCAATCGTCCATCAGTTGGCACCATTGATCCTCCAGGCACTCCTGTAAGGGTCTCATATGGAGGCGAGCATTGGGAACGAGGTGGATACAAGACGCCATCGAGCCCAGTAGAGAGGATATTACTCTTGCAGTGGTCTGTGGTGTTCTCTCTAGTTGTTTGCACTTTTGGAGAATCGATAATCGTCGTTCCTCCGAAGGAAACACCTTTCCTTGATTGGTATCTATAATGGCCCCTAAGTAATGCAGCCTCTGAACAGGCATTGCTGTGGACTTGAGAAGATTGACTTGAAGAGCGAGATTCTGGAGCAGCTGTTGAGCCCAGTTGAAATGTTGTTGAGCCTCTAGATAGTTGGAGGCCTTTATGAGCCAATCTTCTAGATAGGGGTAGACAAATATTCGATGCTTCCTCAAATGGGCGGCTACCACCGCCATGCATTTGGAAAAGGTTCTCAGTGCTGATTTGAGGACGAAGGGTAGAACCGCAAATTGGTAATGACTTTTGCTGACGGTGAACCTTAGGGATTTTCGATGTTTCTCGCTCACTGGAATGTGAAAATAAGCGTCGGGAAGGTCTATCGCGCAGAGCCAGTTGCCCTGACGAAGTTGCGGGTAAATTTGGTGCAAGGATAGCATCCTGAATTTCTCTCTGCGAATCCACTTGTTTGCTGTCGTTAGGTCTAGAATGGGACGAAACTCCTTCTTTGGCACTAGAAAATACCTCGAATAAATCCCTTTCCCGCGTTGGTTGATCGGGACGGGCTCTATTGCTCTTTTTTGTAATAGGATTGCTACTTCTAACTGAAGAGCTTCGAGGTGGTGGCTGGCTGATTTGGGTGGAACAGATGGAGGACTGATGAATCTGAGAGCGTAACCATTTCGCACAATATTCAATACCCAGGCGTCTGATGTGATGCGTAGCCACTCGTCCAGATGATTTGAGATACTTCTCCCTACCGGAGTGGATAACGGAGGAGGGGGAAGCGAAGATTCAGGGCTTAGACGAGGGAGCCTGGCGAGTTGCCTGAGTTTGCGGTGTGGAACGACCCCTTGTCGACTTTCGCTGTGTTGAGAAGGCCCTTTGATGCTGTTGTTGCTGCTGGGGACGTGAGGACATCCAGTGTGGTGTCTGATACCTGTGGGTGAATAGCCTTCGCTGGTAGGGACGGAATACTTTTCGTTGTTCCTTTGGGCGTTCAATGACTACCGCTTTTAAAGTATCTAGCTCAGACTTCATTCTTGACATCTCGTCATCGGCATGAGAGCCGAACAAGGTGGAGCCTGAGAATGGTAAATTCTGAATTCTCTGCTGTGCCTCTGGTTTGAGAGATGTCAATCGCAACCAAGCGTGTCGTCTTAAAGCTACTCCATGAGCGTAGTTATGTGCCGACAGCACAGAAGAATCAGCAGCAGGGCTTATCACCTGGTTGGAAACCATGGCACCCTCACCCACGACCTCCAAGAAATCTTCCCTTTTGTCTTTGGGTAGGTGCTCCGCAAACTGTAGCATAGAGTCCCAAAGAGCACGATCATATCTTCCTAATAAAGCAGTAGCACTGGCTGCTTTCATTGTGATGGTTGCGGTAGAGCATACTTTTCGGCCTGCGGCATCGATCTTTCTGCTCTCCTTGTCCGGAGGCGAGGAGGAAGACGGAGATGTAGAGTGTAATTTCTTTGCCGCTACTATAACCACTGAGTCCGGCACTGGGTCCGACCTTAGGAATAGGGGGTCTTGTTCCGGTGGGCGATACTTTTTAATAAGCCTGGAAGGAGCAGATATCGTTGTGGCCGGTGTCAGAAAAATATCCATTGCCGGTTCAAGAAGACCCGGGACTAGTGGAAGTAAAGGTCTTGAGGATGTTCTCTGGTGTAAAGTCTCGAAAATCACCAAGGTCGATGGGGCGGGTACCGCCAGCGGGATATTTAGTTTGGTCGCCCCGCGCACTAGGACCTCTTGGAAGGTATTCACGTCATCTATGGGGGACACTCTCGGGAACGGTGAGTCCGACAGGGTTGGAAAGTAGTCCCGTGTAGACGAAGAGGAATGTCTATGACGTGAATGTGAAGATCTCTGAAGTGACTCATGTCGATGGTGTCGAGAGGAAGACGAACGTCTAAAGGAATGCCTGGAATGTCTTATGGATTCCGCTGGAGTCACCGGAACAGACTCTGAGGAGCCGTAGGTGTTACCGGTGTCTGCGGCAACGGCGGCTGTTGAGGAGACAGCTGAGGCGAAGCTGGAAGTAGGATGAGCGAGGCCGAGGATTCTGAAGTGGTATAAACCCTTCTAGGCCTCTTTGACTGTCGCCTCGATGTCGACACACTTCTCGACGTCGAAGTACGGTGACGGCGGGTGCCTCTTGGCATCGATTCCCCTCGTCGCTGAGATCCTCTCGACGACGACCTTCCTCGACGTCGATGTGATGACGGCGACCGTCTTCGACGGCGAGCACTCTCCCTCGACGCCGATCGTCCTCGTCGTGTCGACGGCGACCCGGACCAAGATCTTCTCGACGGCGAGCGTCCACGCCGTCTCGACGGCGAAACGGCTGCCGACGTCGAGCGATGCCTCTTTCTCGACGGTGAGCCGGTCCTCGACGGCGAGCATGTTGGAACCATTCCTGGCCTCGACGTCGATGCCCTTGACGTCGTCGGAGACCTATGCCGTTTATGAGCAGGTCTGGCAGAAGTTGCAGGGGAAACAGGGTGAGCCCTGGTAGAAGACTGACCTTCTCCTCGCTCTGTGGCAGATTGACCACTTCTTCTCCTGTCCTCTCTTGCCTGAAGTCGAATTTTCTCCCTATCACGAAGGGTTCTTCTGGAGAAAGTTCTACAGATGTCACAGGAGTCAGGTTTGTTGCTGGATGGAAGGCAAATTATACAGACTTGGTGTGGGTCTGTTTTAGCCTTTTTTTCTGCCACAAGAAGGACATTTATCAAAAAGTGAAGGCATTCTTAAAATAGAAAAACCTTACATTTCTGTCAGAATTTGACAGAAAAGGTTAGCAAATGTTCACTCAATATTAAAAACGTCGAGTGGAATTGAAATTCGAAAGGTTTTAATTGAATTTTCTGTCAAAAAAGCTTTGTGAGGTAGAGCTCAATGCTTCAGGGTCCTGTCAGAAGGAGCCGGAAAAAAGAACTGAGGAAACTGCCTTTTGCTGTGCATGATGGGATACAGGAAGACTTTACTTTCTTAAAGGCACAGCTCTATTTACATTCTGTATAATGGCAGCCTATGGGCTACACTGCCCTGCATTGTTTTATTCTCATGAGAGGTGTCAATAAAGTATGAGAATGTATTTTTTATTACATTTCTAGAATAAATGGGTGTATGAACGTTGTGAGAAACTGGGGCTGATTGCAGAGGCCCCATAACTTTTTGCCCCCATTTTCCACTTTATGCTGGTGTTTTCCTGACTCTGATGGTGCCCTGGGTACTGCTAACCAGTCCCAGGGCCTGTGCTCTGTGTAAAATGGATATGCAAATTAGGCTAATTATAATTGGCTAAGTAAACCTACCTATAAGTCCCTAGTATATGGTAGGGCATGTAGGTTTAGGGACCACAGCATAGGTGGTGCACACCTAGGTGCATTGCTGAGGTGCCCAGTGTCATTTTAAAAGCAAGCCTGCCTTGCTGGCTGCTTTTAAATTAAAGTTATATGCAAATTCGACTTTGGAATTAAAGGTACTTCCAAAGTCTTAAACTACCTTATTTTTACATATAAGTCACCCCTAAGGTGTGCCCTATGTGCCCCTAGGGCTGGGTGCCATGTAACTATAAGCAGGGACTTTATCAAAATAGATTTATAAGCCCTGGTGAGGTAAAAACAGCCAAATTCGTTTTTCCCTCATTGAAGTAAATGGCCTTCATAGGCTAGAATGGGCAGACTTTATTTTAAATTTTAAAGTCTCCTTAAATGTTACATACCAAGAATTTGGTATCAAATTGATTGTTATAATAAATCCCACAACTTCCAGTTGTTGGATTTAATATAACTAGTGCAGGTAAAAAGTTTAGACTTTACCTAAAAAGTTGCCAATTTCAGCTCTGCATTGTTTTTGCTGCTGTGCTCTGATTGGCCAGCCTGCAGCAGCTTCTGCCAGGCCACTTTAATGAGGTGTGAAGTGGCCTGGCTTCACACAAAGGAATGTGCTTGGGGGAGAGAATCTCCCCTCAGCAGATGGTGAGGCAGGAAGGGGGAGGGCTGCCAAACTGGTCTTCAAAGGCAGAGAAGGACATCTGGAGCACCCAACAACACCCCCACATCCTGCAACCCCAGACAGCTAGGTGCCCCCTTGATTAGATTAGGAGAGGGCAGGAGAGGGGTGTGTTTATGATTTTTAGCCACACCAGTGGGTGGGCTCAGCCAGATCTCTCCTCCAAAAATCAGATTCATCCATTTTGGATTTTTAGAGACTGTTGCCTTCTGGGATGGATTTTTGCCACACTTCCCAGGAAGTGGTCATCACAGGGGGACGACCCTGTCCCTGATTGGAGGACCAGGGCCCCCCTGCTTTTCACCCAGGAGCAAGGATAAAACTGGCAGACCTGCACCCACGCCTCAGATCCCCTCCAGAATTCAACAAGAAAGGAACTAAAGAAGAAGAAGGACTGCCCTGCTGGACCCCTGGCCTGCACCTGGAACCTGCACTCAGAAGGACTGCACCAGCTGCACACTTGGGCTTCACCACAAGAAGGACTTTGCCTGGCTTCAACTGGTTCAAGGAGGGACTCCCTGTTTGCTACAGGTGAAAAATTGCTAACCAGAGTCCCCTGCACCAACTCCTGAAAAAGTGACCAGCTGACCACTGTCCAGTGGCCAAAAAGGAGTTTGCGCCAGGTGCATTCTGGGAGTTGAAGTCCGCACTTCCCAAGGACCATCACAGAACTTCTGGACCCTTGGGGTGAGCTGTGGACCCCAAAAGAACCTTAAAAGAACATCTGGGTGAAGCCCCAGAAGTTTGGAAAAGATTGGAGAATTTTTGGAAAAAAGCTCCATAAAGTGACCGACCCGACGCGGAAATTCTAGCCGGCTTGCCTCAACCGCGACCCGGCCTGACTTCATGGTTCGTCCCGGTAAAGAAAAACATCCAAAAAATAGACTAAGTCCGAACGTAAAAAGTTGACCGGGACCTTCCAGCCATCGTATCCGAGAAGGGCTCCACGGACGTCGGATCAAGATCCAGGTTTACCCCGGTCGAAGGACTTTCATCTCGAAAAAACGACTAAGTCCGAAGGTAGAAATCACCACCGAGGAAACCGACTTCGCGTATCCGGACAAGGGCTCCAGGAGGTCGGATCCAACTGGCAGGTTCGTCCCGGTGAAGAAAAACTTCAAAATAAAGACTAAGTCAGAAGGTAACTTTTTAACCGAGGCTTCCCGCGACCTGTAGCCGAGCAGGGCTCCATCGCGGTCGGCCTGAAAGTTTGACTTTGTCCCGGTCCTGGTGCAACCAGATGACCCGATTGGCGCTTTTTGTTTCTAAGCGCTAGAAAATAATAATACTTTAAAAATTCATATCTCCGGTTCCCCTGAACCGATTTTAATCGTTTTTGTGTCATTTTAAAGATAAAAATATAAGCTATTTTTATAAATTGGTTTTGGATTTTTAAACTGTTTCCTGTGTTTTATTTAATTACTGTTTTGTGATATTTGAATGCTTTACACTTTGTCTCCTAAATTAAGCCTTGACGCTCGATGCCAAGCTACCAAGGGTAGAGCTGGGATTAATTTACTGAGACCTAACTGTACTTTTGTGGAGGTTTGTGGCTTGTTGCTAGGTGTAGGTACCTACCTGCCCTACCAATAACCCATTTTCCAACATAATTGGTAGCAGCGGTGGGATCCTGTACTTGTGTTCAATATCACGTTACAGTTTTAGATAAAACAAATTAAAAATCCTTTAAATTGTCCTAGTGCAAAAATTGTTTTTAATTTTTAATTTTAATTTTTTTTTTTAAATTAATTTGGATTAATTTCAATTATTGAATTTTTGTAATTTTTTCTAAATTCTTGTTTCCAATTTTTGCAAAAAGTTTTTGTTGACACAAAACTAGGGAACCATGGAGCTTGATCTGGCTAGCCTACCCACACTGACAGTAGTCCAGCTTAGGGGGTTGTGTATTGAGAGAGGGTTGCCTGCAACCCCTGATCTCAGGAAGCAAATCCTGATTAAATCCCTGACAGCATGGGCTGAGGCCCAAGAGGTAGAGACAGAGGAAGCTCCAGAGGGGGAAGAAAAAGAGGAAGATGCTAACTCTAACCACTCAGGGGAGGGAAGGCATCAGACCCCAAGTGAGGAAGAGGAGGAACGGTCCTCCATGGATACAGTCACTAGGGGCAGACCCAAAGCTAGTGGTAGGAAGAGGGTCCTTTCAGGAGGAGAGAACCCATCCATCAGGGAAAGAGAGCTGGAAGCCCAGCTAGCCTACATAGCTTTGGAAGCAGAGAAGCTGGCCCTAGAAAAGAAAAAGTGGGCATACAAAGAAAAAAGAGATGGAAGCAGCGATAAAGAAGCTGAGGTGTCCATGGGTGGGGGAGTTTGCCCCAGATTACCCAAGGGGGTGGTTCCTGCTTATGTAGAGGGGGATGACATAGATAAGTGGCTAGGGGCCTTTGAGAGGGCACTCCAAATGAGAAGGGTTAAGCCTCAATACTGGGGTTCCCTTTTGTGGGAGTTGGTCCCCAACTCAGGGAGGGATAGGCTTCTGACCTTAAGGGGGGAGGAGGCAGATTCATACCCTAGTATGAAGAGGTGCTTAGTCAAGAAGTTTGGTCTGACCCCAGAGCAATATAGAATGAAGTTCAGGGACACCCAGAAGGTCAGTACCCAGTCTTGGGTTGACTTTGTGGACACCTCACTAAAGGCACTAGAGGGCTGGATTATTGGCAACAAAGTAAATACTTATGAGGGGTTATACAATCTGATCATGAGAGAGCACATCTTGACCAATTGTATCCAAGAAAGGTTACGCCAGCATCTAGTGGACTCTAAGCTGACCAACCCTAGAGAGCTAGGGGAGGCAGCTGATGAGTGGTTGAGAACCAGGGTGGTTGTCAAGTCCCAGGGGGGAGACTCCAAGAAGGGGGGGACAGGTCCCCAAAAACCTAAGGAGGGAGGTGGTAAGCCCACCACAGAGACTCCCTCTGTACCCCAGAACCCTAAGAAGGAGGAGAGTAAATCCCACTCCCACTCTGACATGCAGAGACAGGGAGACCCCGGGTTAAAAAAGCTCTTGGACAGTAGGGCCTGCTTTGACTGTCAGCAGACAGGTCACTTCAGAGGAGATGCAGCCTGTCCAAAGAAGGTGGTTAGCACTGGGCTGTCCAGTGTAGCCATAGAGGAGGATTCCTCAGATGATGAAATCCTCCTAGCATTGTGCTGGGAGACAGGACCAGATGGTAAGCTGGTGATCCCTGAGGGTGGGAGTAGGCACTTCCACCACATTCAAGTGAATGGGATCCCTACCACTGGCCTGAGAGACACCTGTGCCAGTCACACTGTAGTGAGTGACCGGTTAGTGACCCCAGACATGTATGTCCCAGGAAAGACAAAGAAAGTCAGGATAGCCACAGGGGAGGTCACCTCCAAACCTGTAGCCATAGTGCCCCTAGAGAGGGAGGGTATCCTTGACTGGATTAGGGTGGTAGTCAGTGCTGACCTTCCCCTAGATTGTATCCTGGGCAATGACCTCCCAGAGGTGAGTCTGATCACAGATGGGGTGGTCGCCCAGGGCGCCCCCCCAACCCAAAGTCCTGGGGAGTCAGTCCCTACAGTTAGGAGACAGGGGTCCCCAAGAAAAGGAAAGAAGAAAAGGAAGGGTAGGCCACTCTTAAAGAGAGTTCCAGGGAGCCAAGGGCCCTCTGCCCCAGTAGGGGGGGAGCCCAGAGTTGGCACTGGTGAGGCCTCACCTGACCCCAAGGAAGTCCTGAGTAGTCAGGCAGCTGTCCAGATGCAAGGTGTTGCCCCTGCACTGACAGAAGGGAGAGTGGAAGGAGGGTGTCTGCCACAGGAGGTGGTAGCCCCCCACTCTAGACAGCAAGAGGGGTGCCAGGACCCCAAAGATGCCCCTAAAGCAGCTCAGCCACCTGTCAGTGGAGAGCTTAGGGTGTGGTTCTGGGTACTGACAGCTGTCAGTAGCCTCTGCTGGGTGCTAGCCTTCCTGGCAGCACTGTACTTGGCCTGGGAGGCAGACCCCAAGGCCAATAGCAAAGTAGGCCCCCTGACCCTGTTGGTCATGGTGGGGTTGCTCAAGTGTTGGGTGACCTCTTTGGGTAAGCTAGGTGTTGCCCTAGCAAAGTTAGGAGTAGGGGAGGTGGGCACCTCACTACCCAAGTTGGCAGAGAGAGAGGAGGAAGACCCCCCTAGAGGGAAGTTTCAGTTTGAGTTGGGTCCTTTTACTGTTGGGATGGCTTCACTACCCAGAGGGAGTGACCCTGACAGGAGGATATAAGGCAGAGTAGGCCCTGCAAAGGGACAGCCAGTTTTCTTCACTGTCTTCCTCGCCTAACAAGCCAGGAAGACTCTCCCAGGGTTGGGCTGAGTCTCCTGGGCGTGTGGGCTGGGGGGGGGTTGTGTGAGAAACTGGGGCTGATTGCAGAGGCCCCATAACTTTTTGCCCCCATTTTCCACTTTATGCTGGTGTTTTCCTGACTCTGATGGTGCCCTGGGTACTGCTAACCAGTCCCAGGGCCTGTGCTCTGTGTAAAATGGATATGCAAATTAGGCTAATTATAATTGGCTAAGTAAACCTACCTATAAGTCCCTAGTATATGGTAGGGCATGTAGGTTTAGGGACCACAGCATAGGTGGTGCACACCTAGGTGCATTGCTGAGGTGCCCAGTGTCATTTTAAAAGCAAGCCTGCCTTGCTGGCTGCTTTTAAATTAAAGTTATATGCAAATTCGACTTTGGAATTAAAGGTACTTCCAAAGTCTTAAACTACCTTATTTTTACATATAAGTCACCCCTAAGGTGTGCCCTATGTGCCCCTAGGGCTGGGTGCCATGTAACTATAAGCAGGGACTTTATCAAAATAGATTTATAAGCCCTGGTGAGGTAAAAACAGCCAAATTCGTTTTTCCCTCATTGAAGTAAATGGCCTTCATAGGCTAGAATGGGCAGACTTTATTTTAAATTTTAAAGTCTCCTTAAATGTTACATACCAAGAATTTGGTATCAAATTGATTGTTATAATAAATCCCACAACTTCCAGTTGTTGGATTTAATATAACTAGTGCAGGTAAAAAGTTTAGACTTTACCTAAAAAGTTGCCAATTTCAGCTCTGCATTGTTTTTGCTGCTGTGCTCTGATTGGCCAGCCTGCAGCAGCTTCTGCCAGGCCACTTTAATGAGGTGTGAAGTGGCCTGGCTTCACACAAAGGAATGTGCTTGGGGGAGAGAATCTCCCCTCAGCAGATGGTGAGGCAGGAAGGGGGAGGGCTGCCAAACTGGTCTTCAAAGGCAGAGAAAGACATCTGGAGCACCCAACAACACCCCCACATCCTGCAACCCCAGACAGCTAGGTGCCCCCTTGATTAGATTAGGAGAGGGCAGGAGAGGGGTGTGTTTATGATTTTTAGCCACACCAGTGGGTGGGCTCAGCCAGATCTCTCCTCCAAAAATCAGATTCATCCATTTTGGATTTTTAGAGACTGTTGCCTTCTGGGATGGATTTTTGCCACACTTCCCAGGAAGTGGTCATCACAGGGGGACGACCCTGTCCCTGATTGGAGGACCAGGGCCCCCCTGCTTTTCACCCAGGAGCAAGGATAAAACTGGCAGACCTGCACCCACGCCTCAGATCCCCTCCAGAATTCAACAAGAAAGGAACTAAAGAAGAAGAAGGACTGCCCTGCTGGACCCCTGGCCTGCACCTGGAACCTGCACTCAGAAGGACTGCACCAGCTGCACACTTGGGCTTCACCACAAGAAGGACTTTGCCTGGCTTCAACTGGTTCAAGGAGGGACTCCCTGTTTGCTACAGGTGAAAAATTGCTAACCAGAGTCCCCTGCACCAACTCCTGAAAAAGTGACCAGCTGACCACTGTCCAGTGGCCAAAAAGGAGTTTGCGCCAGGTGCATTCTGGGAGTTGAAGTCCGCACTTCCCAAGGACCATCACAGAACTTCTGGACCCTTGGGGTGAGCTGTGGACCCCAAAAGAACCTTAAAAGAACATCTGGGTGAAGCCCCAGAAGTTTGGAAAAGATTGGAGAATTTTTGGAAAAAAGCTCCATAAAGTGACCGACCCGACGCGGAAATTCTAGCCGGCTTGCCTCAACCGCGACCCGGCCTGACTTCATGGTTCGTCCCGGTAAAGAAAAACATCCAAAAAATAGACTAAGTCCGAACGTAAAAAGTTGACCAGGACCTTCCAGCCATCGTATCCGAGAAGGGCTCCACGGACGTCGGATCAAGATCCAGGTTTACCCCGGTCGAAGGACTTTCATCTCGAAAAAACGACTAAGTCCGAAGGTAGAAATCACCACCGAGGAAACCGACTTCGCGTATCCGGACAAGGGCTCCAGGAGGTCGGATCCAACTGGCAGGTTCGTCCCGGTGAAGAAAAACTTCAAAATAAAGACTAAGTCAGAAGGTAACTTTTTAACCGAGGCTTCCCGCGACCTGTAGCCGAGCAGGGCTCCATCGCGGTCGGCCTGAAAGTTTGACTTTGTCCCGGTCCTGGTGCAACCAGATGACCCGATTGGCGCTTTTTGTTTCTAAGCGCTAGAAAATAATAATACTTTAAAAATTCATATCTCCGGTTCCCCTGAACCGATTTTAATCGTTTTTGTGTCATTTTAAAGATAAAAATATAAGCTATTTTTATAAATTGGTTTTGGATTTTTAAACTGTTTCCTGTGTTTTATTTAATTACTGTTTTGTGATATTTGAATGCTTTACACTTTGTCTCCTAAATTAAGCCTTGACGCTCGATGCCAAGCTACCAAGGGTAGAGCTGGGATTAATTTACTGAGACCTAACTGTACTTTTGTGGAGGTTTGTGGCTTGTTGCTAGGTGTAGGTACCTACCTGCCCTACCAATAACCCATTTTCCAACATAATAATTTACACTACAGCTGTTTTCTTTTCAACAATTTGGCCTGTGTAGCTGTTCACATAGGCTGCATAGTGTTAATCTTAAGTGGTTTTTGACAGACCTTTTTCAAAGGGCTGGTATCTGCACTTAAGAATATACTTCACATCAGTGCTCCGGGGTCCCCGCAGGCGCGCAGAACTATTCAGTGCTTATGACTATACATGGAAATCCCCTACGAGAGAAAAGGCGTTACCGAAGGTAAGTAACTCGTTCTTTTGCCACTATCAACCTCTAAGGAGAACCCTTGGACTCTGTGCACACTATCTCCCACTTTGAGATAGTATATACAGACCCAACTTCCTACTTGGGCATAATCCTGCTAAACAATCTGAAGCACGCATTTGTTTCCCTCATACCAGAACATGAAGCGGTGTTGAGTCGCTTGTCGAGCAGCCAACAGCTTTATGGTTCACTCTCAGATTGGCTTTCGATGTATGGGCTTGCAATCTGCGGAGGTCACGGGTTCCAGTCTTTCCCTAACATTTCCCTACCTTGATGAGTGGCTGTTGAAGGTGGGCTCTCCCTAGGCAGTGGTTTCTCAGCCTCAAACTTCGACGCACCACCTGCATTCACTGGGGTTCTCAGAAGCTCCAGAAAGAAGGCTATCCAAGACAGGATCTCCTCACAAACACACAACAGCAAGGAACTCTTCAGCATCATCAAGGAGTTCGCCCAACCCAACAGTGAAACAACGGACATCCCACCCTCACAGGACCTATGCGACAGACTCAACACCTACTTCCACTACAAAATCAAGACCATCTACAATAGTTTCAACAAGGACAACCCACGCGCGGAACCCCCCCTTCCAAACTCCGATACCAACAAACCTACAATTTCCACCTGCACACCCCTCTCTACTGAAAATAGATTGAAAACCATGAAGTCCATATACTCCGGGGCCCCCACGGACCCATGCCCCCATCACGTCTTTAACAGAGCTGCAGACACCATCACCCCCAAGCTCTGCCTCACAATCAACTGCTCACTAGCTTGCGCCACCTTCCCCGATGACTGGAAACATGCCAAGATCAACCACCTCCTCAAGAAACCCTCGGCTGACCCCACCGACCTCAAAAACTTCAGGCCGATCTCCCTAGTTTCATTTCCTGCGAAAGTCATTGAAAAAGCAGTCAACAGCCAACTCATCACGTTTTTAGAAAGCCACAACATCCTTGACATCTCCCAATCTGGATTCAGGTCAAACCACAGCACCGAAACAGTCTTCCTGTCCGCTCTCTACTGGACAAGGGAGAGACGGCGGCACTCATCCTACTTGACCTCTCTGCAGCTTTCGACACAGTCTCCCATCACACCCCGAAAAGAAGACTCCACGAAGTGAGCATCAGAGGCAAGGCCCTTGACTGGATCCAATCCTTCCTCTCCGACAGAACGCAACAAGTGAGACTCGCCCCCTTCCTCACAGAGCCCACACCCACCACCTCTGGAGTGCCCCAAGGAACCTCCATCAGCCCCACGCTGTTCAACGTCTACATAGCCCCGCTAGCAATCCATCATCAGAAACT
This sequence comes from Pleurodeles waltl, assembly GCF_031143425.1. Taxonomy (NCBI): domain Eukaryota; kingdom Metazoa; phylum Chordata; class Amphibia; order Caudata; family Salamandridae; genus Pleurodeles; species Pleurodeles waltl. The sequence goes on from NC_090448.1 coordinate 1,152,760,419, forward strand.
ACGGAATAAACATCTCAACTCATTCTCATTCTCTCCCTCTCCAACAAACCAGAAAAGGACAAAGACAACTTCCACAAAGGCATGAAAGCAGTCACCAACTGGATGAGAGACAGCTGCCTTCAACTCAACACAAACAAGACTGAAGTACTCATCCTGGGCCCTCAACCCAATGCATGGAGCGACTCCTGGTGGCCGCCCACCCCGCCAGCCAAGCCTGCAACCTCGGAATCATCCTGGACCCTGACCTCAGCATGAACCATCAGATCAACTCAGTCACCTCCACCTGCTTCCGCACCCTCTGCTTCCTACGCAAGACCTTCAAATGGATCCCCCTCGAACACAGAAAGACCGTCACACACGCCCTCATCACCAGCAGACTGGACTACAGCAACACAGTCGACACCGGAATCAACAAAAAACTCACCCGCAAATTGCAAAACATCCAGAACGTCGTCGCCAGATTGATCCTCGACCTACCCCGACACTGCCACATCTCGCAACACCTACATACACTGCACTGGGACCCATAGAGAAAAGAATCACTCCTCACCTACGCACACAAAGCCCTCCACAACACCGGATCAGCCTACCTTAACCTCTTAGCTGCTGGGCCTTTCCCCCCGCAGTGCTGAGCCCTTTTTTGGCTATTTGGGGTAGTTCGCGCTTAGGGCTTCATAACTTTTTGTCCACATAAGCTAACCACGCCAAATTTGCGTCCTTTTTTCCCAACATCCTAGGGATTCTAATAGTACCCAGAGTTTGTGGTTTCCCCTGGAGGAGACCAAGAAAATAGCCAAAATACAGTGAAAATTTTGTTTTTTCCAAAAAAATGGGAAAAAAGGGCTGCCGAAGAAGGCTTGTGGTTTTTTCCCTGAAAATGCCATCAACAAAGGGTTTCTGGTGCTGAAATCACTAACTTACCACCTTTCAGGAACGGGCAGACTTGAATCAGAAAACCACATTTTTCAACACAAATTTGGCATTTTACTGGGACATACTCCATTTTTACTATATTTGGTGCTTTCAGCCTCCTTCCAGTTAGTGACAGGAATGGGTGTGAAACCAATGCTGGATCCCGGAATGCTAAACATTTCTGAAAACTAGACAAAATTCTGAATTCAGCAAGGGGTCATTTGTGTAGATCCTACAAGGTTTTCCTACAGAAAATAACAGCTTAAATAAAAGAATATTGAAATTGAGCTGAAAACAACAGCCATTTTTCTTTATGTTTTACTCTCTAACTTTTTCTTGCAATGTCAGATTTCTGAAAGCAATATACCGTTTTGTCTGCTGGACTCTTCTGGTTGCGGGGATATAAAGGGCTTGTAGGTTCATCAAGAACCCTAGGTACCCAGAGCCAATAAATGAGCTGCACCCTGCAGTTGGTTTTCATTCTATACTGGGTATACAGCAATTCATTTGCTGAAATATGAAGAGTGAAAAAGAGGTATCAAGAAAACCTTTGCATTTCCAAAATGGGATCAAGATAAGGTTTTGAGGAGCAGTGGTTATTTGCACATCGCTGAATTCCAAGGTGCCCATACTAGCATGTGAATTGCAGGGCATTTCTCAAATAGACGTCTTTTTTACAAACTCTCTTATATTTGGAAGGAAAAAGGTAGAGAAAGATAAGGGGCAATAACACTTGTTTTACTATTCTATGTTCCCCCAAGTCTCCCGATAAAAATGATACCTCACTTGTGTGGGTAGGCCTAGTGCCCGCGACAGGAAATGCCCCAAAACACAACATGGACACATCCTATTTTTTTTATAGAAAACAGAGCTGTTTTTTCCAAAGTGCCTACCTGTAGATTTTGGCCTCTAGCTCAGCCGGCACCTAGGGAAACCTACCAAACGAACGAGTTACTTACCTTCGGTAACGACTTTTCTGGTGGATACATTAGCTACCTGTGGATTCCTCACCTCATGAATACTCCCATGGCGCCAGCATTCAACGGAAATCTTCTTACTAGTCTCTGCACGTCGACGAGGACGTCACTGTCTCGCACGCGACGCCGTCTGACGTCATACAGGCAATAAGAGGTCCTCGACGACGTGCGGACGTCAGTACCAATCATTTTTTACGTGCATGAGAACAACCAGGCAATGCAATGAAAGAACAAAGCAACATCCATTATATTGTAAAAATACACCACATTGTATGAATAACTGTAAATCTTTTTATGTACATATATATATATATATATATAAAACTCTCTCTTTTAAAATATATACACACACCAAGTATATACATAAAGATATATACACATATACCTATATATATATAAATATATTATATATATACATCTATTGCACCCTCAAAGATCAAGAGGAGCGCACTCAAGGATTACTTGGCAAGACCATAAAGGCAACGGGGAGGCGGGTGGGACCGTGAGGAATCCACAGGTAGCTAATGTATCCACCAGAAAAGTCGTTACCGAAGGTAAGTAACTCGTTCTTCTGATGGATACAACTACCTGTGGATTCCTCACCTCATGAATAGAGTCCCAAAGCAGTACCACGCCCGGCGGTGGGTGCCTAAATGGTCAAACCAAGAAATCCTGCAGCACTGACCGTGCAAAATGACCGTCCCTTCTAACCTCAGAATCTAAACAGTAATGTTTTGCAAAAGTGTGAAGGGACGACCAAGTTGCGGCCTTGCAGATGTCGACCACAGGAACACCTCTGGCTAAGGCCGAAGTGGCCGACTTAGCTCTGGTGGAATGAGCTCTAATGCCCTCAGGAGGATCCTTCTTTGCCAAAGAGTAACATATTTTAATGCAAAGAACAACCCACCTGGATAGTGTTCTCTTGTGGACTGCCTTTCCTCTCCTCTTGCCCACGTATCCAATAAACAGCTGATCCTCCAGCCTGAAATCCTTTGTTCTATCGATAAAGAAGCTCAACGCTCTCTTTGGGTCCAGACGGTGCAGTCTTTCTTCCTCTTTGGAAGGATGAGGCGGAGGATAGAACGTGGACAAAGTAATTGCCTGAGCCAAATGGAAGGGTGAAACAACCTTCGGGAGGAAAGCAGCCTTGGTCCTCAACACCACCTTATCCCCATAAAAAGTTGTATAAGGGGGTTTTACTGATAAGGCCTGCAACTCACTCACTCTCCTTGCTGATGTTATAGCTATCAGGAAGACTGTTTTTAAAACCAAATACCTCAAGGGGCAAGAATGCATAGGTTCAAAAGGGGACCCCATAAGGAAAGTCAGGACTAAGGACAAATCCCATTGCGGCATAACGAATGGCTTTGGAGGATATTGATTTAGAAGACCTTTCAAGAATCTGATAACAATAGGGGATTTAAATAAAGATGGTTGGTCTGGAAGACATATGAAGGCTGACAAGGCCGATAAATAACCTTTAATGGTAGCCACTGCACAACCTTTCTGCGCCAGAGATAGAGCAAAGACAAAACGTCCGATAGATGAGCATGTAAAGGATCAATCTGCCTCTCTCCACACCACGCAACAAATTTAGACCACCTATTAGCGTAGATAGATTTAGTGGAGTGTCGCCTGGCCGCTAATATAACATCCACTACCTCAGGCGGGAGAGAGAAGGAACTCAGGTTGCCCCGTTCAATCTCCAGGCATGTAGGTGCAGACTCTGGAGGTTGGGGTGTAGAACCTGCCCCTGCGACTGCGAGAGGAGGTCTGCCCTGAAAGGGAGACGGAGCGGCGGGCACGTTGAGAGTTGGAGAAGGTCGGAGTACCACACCCTCCTTGGCCAATCCGGAGCTATTAAGATTACTAGAGCCCGGTCTTGGCGAATCTTCCTCAATACTCGAGGAATCAAGGGTATGGGAGGAAACGCGTAAAGCAACTGGCCGCACCAGGTCATTTGAAACGCGTCCCCCAACGCTTCCTGCATCGGATACTGAAGGCTGCAGAACAACGGACAATGCGCGTTCTCTCGAGTGGCGAACAGACCTACCAGAGGAAACCCCCACTTCTGGAAGATTAAACGGACTTGATCTGGATGGAGACGCCACTCGTGGTCTGCCGAGAAGTGGCGACTGAGACTGTCCGCACGCACGTTCAAGACTCCGGCCAGATGGTTTGCTATCAAGCAAATCCGATGGTCCTTCGCCCAGGACCATAGTCGAAGAGCTTCTCTGCAGAGAAGGTACGACCCCACTCCTCCCTGCTTGTTTATGTACCACATCGTGGTAGTATTGTCCGTTAGGACCTGTACCGACTGACCACGAAGGGAAGGGAGGAAGGCCTTGAGAGCCAGACGTACAGCCCGTAACTCTAACAGATTGATGTGAAAAATCTGTTCCTCTGGAGACCAAAGACCTTTGATCTCCAGATCCCCCAGATGAGCTCCCCACCCTAGAGTGGAAGCATCCGTTATGACTGTGGCCACTGGTGGCGACTGCTGGAACGGTTTTCCTTGTGAAAGATTGTTGCTTGCAATCCACCACTTCAAATCCACAGCAGCATCTCTGGAGATCTTGACAGTACCCTCTAGATCCCCTCTGTGTTGAGACCACTGCCTTCGGAGGCACCACTGAAGAGCCCTCATGTGCCAGCGAGCATGCGTGACCAACAGAATGCAGGAGGCAAAAAGACCGAGCAGACGAAGGACCTTGAGGACTGGAACTACCGCTCCATTTCGAAACATTGGAACCAAATCCTGAATATCTTGAATCCGCTGAGGCGGAGGAAAGGCCCGACCCAATGTCGTATCCAGTACTGCCCCTATGAACAGGAGGCGCTGAGAGGGCTCCAGGTGAGATTTGGGCTCGTTCACCGAAAAGCCCAGGTCGAACAACAACTGGGTTGTTGACTGCAGATGACGCAACACAAGCTCCGGGGACTTGGCTTTGATCAACCAATCGTCCAAGTAAGGGAATACTGCTATCCCCTTCCTTCTGAGCTCTGCCGCAACCACCGACATCACCTTCGTGAAGACTCGAGGTGCTGAAGTAAGACCAAACGGAAGGACCGCAAACTGGTAGTGTTGCGATCCCACCACAAACCGGAGATACTTCCTGTGTGACTTGAGTATCGGGATATGAAAGTAAGCATCCTGCAAGTCGACAGACACCATCCAGTCTTCCATGTTCAACGCCAAAAGCACCTGTGCTAGGGTCAGCATCTTGAACTTTTCCTGCTTGAGGAACCAATTCAAGATCCTCAGGTCCAGAATTGGTCTCAAACGACCATCCTTCTTGGGAATCAGGAAATACCTTGAGTAAACTCCTTGACCCCTTTCCTGCTCCGGAACCAACTCCACCGCGCCCTTTAAAAGGAGGACTTCTACCTCCTGTTCTAGCAACAGGAGGTGTTCTTGTGAACAATACGAAGGGCGGGGCGGGATGAGGGGCGGAAACTCCCGAAAGGGAAGGGTGTAGCCTTTTCCCACAACACTGAGAACCCAAGTGTCCGACGTAACAGTCTCCCATTTGGTGAGAAAATGCTGTAATCTTCCCCCTACAGGAGAGGAGTGAGTGGGAAATGGTGGAAGCCTAAGGCTGCTTCCCCTGCTGCACCCCGCCAGAGGATGAGGAAGAGGCAGAGTGCTGCTGAGAGGCTCCCCTGGTGCGGACCCTACCCCTCCCCCTAAAAGATCTATAGGGATGGGAAGAGGCAGGTTGCTGATATCTTCCCCGAAAGGAAGAGGAGGAAGAGCCACGCCCAAATCCACGAAACCTCCTGAAGAATCTGGAAGAGGCCGTGGAAGAAGGAGCTTGGAGTCCCAACGACTTAGCCGTGGCCCTGCTCTCCTTAAAACGTTCCAAGGCCGAATCAGCCTTAGCCCCAAACAGTTTGTCCCCATCAAACGGGAGATCCAACAATGTGGACTGCACATCTGCCGAAAAGCCCGAGTTACGGAGCCAGGCCTGTCTCCTTTCCACCACAGTTGTGCCCATTGCTCTGGCTACCGAGTCGGTGGTATCCAGTCCCGTCTGGATAATTTGGGTCGCAGCAGCCTGGGCATCAGAGACAAGATCCAAAAGACCCTGGGGAAGCTCTGTAAACGAAGAGGAGATGTCATCCATCAGAGCATGAATATACCTCCCCAGGATACAGGTCGCATTAGTGGCTTTTAACGCCAGACTGCAGGACGAAAAAATCTTCTTCGACTGCGCCTCTAGCTTTTTTGAGTCTCTGTCCCCAGGCACCGTCGGGAAAGAACCAGGCGCTGACTTGGACGAACAGGAGGCCTGCACTACCAAGCTCTCCGGCGTAGGGTGCCTAGATAGGAAACCAGGATCAGTTGGAGCCGTCCGATACCTCCTGGCCACGGCTCTGTGAACTGCTGGGGAAGATGCCGGCTTCTTCCACACCTCTAAAACCGGATCCAGCAGAGCGTCATTAAAAGGTAATAGAGGCTCCGCCGCGGCTGAGGCCGGATGCAACACCTCTGTCAAAAGGTTTTGTTTCGCCTCCACCACCGGCAAAGGCAGGTCCAAAAAACTAGCTGCCTTCCGTACCACTGTATGAAAGGAAGCAGCTTCCTCGGTATATTCCCCCGGGGACGAAAGGTCCCACTCAGGGGAAGTGTCCAGCCCACTGGCCGACTCCAGTCCACGCAGCCCATCACCCGAGTCCTCTAGCTCTCCTTCCTCTAGGGCTCGTTGGTACTCCTGCTCCTCTAGTACCCGGAGAGCACGCCTCCTTGAATGCAGTCGTTGCTCAATCCGCGGAGTCGACAACACCTCCGCCGAAGTCGGAGATCGGCGCCGATCTTCCGAAGCCACCGACGCCGCATCCGGCGCCACAGGTAACTTCGGCGCCGACTGAAGAGCAGATGAAACGGATGGACCCTCCGGAGTCACAGGCCGAAATCTCGACGTCGACGGGATGGAAATCCCTGGGGCCAATCCCTCCGAAGCCATCGGAGCGGCCACCGGCGCCGACACTGGCGCCGAGCCCACGTTCCCAAACGGGAGAAAGGGCATAAAGGGTGCCGGCCGAAGAGGCGCAGGATCACCCAAGGAAAAGGCCAAAGGCCCAGCCGGAGCACCCCCTGGAGCCATCTGTTGGAAGATGGCATACATCGCATTCAAGAATGCGGAACTATCGGCTCCAGGGGTGGGAAAAGCCGGATACTGGGGTGCCTGACTCGGAGGCGACCCCGACGCCGGCCTCGGCGTCTGCGCCGGAGAAAACACTTGAGGCTCCAATACATCAATCACCGACGCCTGTCCAGGCGAAGTTGGAGACGCCGGAGAGAGCAACGGCGTCGAAGGATGCGGCGTCACCGTGGGGCTGACCTCCCATGTCCTCCGGCGCCGATCCGGAGACCTGGAACGAGCCTCCCTTGAATGACGCCGAGATTCTCTACGGCGCCGGGAGTCTCGATGACGCCGATGTCTTGGAGAAGACTTTTTCTTGTGATGCTTCTCCTTTGACTTGGCCATAAACAGCTTCGCCTCACGTTCTTTAATGGCCTTCGGATTCATGTGCTGACACGAATCACAAGTCGAGACGTCGTGGTCGGAACTCAAACACCAAAGGCAATCGGAATGAGGATCCGTCACCGACATCTTGCCTCCACACTCACGACAAGGCTTAAATCCAGACTTTCTCTGCGACATTATTTCCACAGAGAAAGAGTACGCAGCAAGATATACACTGTAACTGCAAGAGTAACAGTTGCTCCCTCGAAGATAACCGTTTCGAATGCACGGAAAAAAGGGAACTGACGTCCGCACGTCGTCGAGGACCTCTTATTGCCTGTATGACGTCAGACGGCGTCGCGTGCGAGACAGTGACGTCCTCGTCGACGTGCAGAGACTAGTAAGAAGATTTCCGTTGAATGCTGGCGCCATGGGAGTATTCATGAGGTGAGGAATCCACAGGTAGTTGTATCCATCAGAACTGTGCATTTCTGAAAACTAGAGACCTAGGGGAATCCAAGGAGGGGTGACTTGCGGGACTCGGACCAGGTTCTGTTACCCAGAATCCTTTGCAAACCTCAAAATTTGGCTAAAAAAACACATGTTCCTCACATTTCTATGGCAGAAAGTTCTGGAATCTGAGAGAAGCCACAAATTTCCTTCCACCCAGCGTTCCCCCAAGTCTCCCGATAAAAATTATACCTCACTTGTGTGGGTAGGCCTAGCGCCCGCGACAGGAAACGCCCCAAAGCGCAACGTGGACACATACAAATTTTTGGAAGAAAACAGAGGTGTTTTTTGCGAAGTGCCTACCTGTAGATTTTGACCTCTAGCTCAGCCGGCACCGAGGGAAACCTACCAAACCTGTGCATTTCTGAAAACTAGAGACCTTGGGGAATCCAAGGAGGGTTGACTTGCGGGGCTCGGACCAGGTTCTGTTACCCAGAATCCTTTGCAAACCTCAAAAAGTGGCTAAAAAAACAAGTTTTCCTCACATTTCGGTGACAGAAAGTTCTGGAATCTGAGAGGAGCCACAAATTTCCTTCCACCCAGCGTTCCCCCAAGTCTCCCGATAAAAATGATACCTCACTTGTGTGGGTAGGCCTAGCACCCGCGACAGGAAACGCCCCAAAGCGCAACGTGGACACATACAAATTTTTGGAAGAAAACAGAGGTGTTTTTTGCGAAGTGCCTACCTGTAGATTTTGGCCTCTAGCTCAGCCGGCACCTAGGGAAACCTACCAAACCTGTGCATTTCTGAAAACTAGAGACCTTGGGGAATCCAAGGAGGGGTGACTTGCGGGGCTCGGACCAGGTTCTGTTACCCAGAATCCTTTGCAAACCTCAAAAAGTGGCTAAAAAAACAAGTTTTCCTCACATTTCGGTGACAGAAAGTTCTGGAATCTGAGAGGAGCTACAAACTTCCTTCCACCCAGCGTTCCCCCAAGTCTCCCGATAAAAATGATACCTCACTTGTGTGGGTAGGCCTAGCGCCCGCGACAGGAAACGCCCCAAAGCGCAACGTGGACACATACAAATTTGTGGAAGAAAACAGAGGTGTTTTTTGCGAAGTGCCTACCTGTAGATTTTGGCCTCTAGCTCAGCCGGCACCTAGGGAAACCTACCACACCTGTGCATTTCTGAAAACTAGAGACCTAGGGGATTCCAAGGAGGGGTGACTTGCGGGGCTCCGACCAGGTTCTGTTACCCAGAATCCTTTGCAAACCTCAAAAAGTGGCTAAAAAAACAAGTTTTCCTCACATTTCGGTGACAGAAAGTTCTGGAATCTGAGAGGAGCCACAAATTTCCTTCCACCCAGCGTTCCCCCAAGTCTCCTGATAAAAATGATACCTCACTTGTGTGGGTAGGCCTAGCGCCCGCGACAGGAAACGCCCCAAAGCGCAACGTGGACACATACAAATTTGTGGAAGAAAACAGAGGTGTTTTTTGCGAAGTGCCTATCTGTAGATTTTGGCCTCTAGCTCAGCCGGCACCTAGGGAAACCTACCAAACCTGTGCATTTCTGAAAACTAGAGACCTAGGGGAATCCAAGGAGGGGTGACTTGCGGGGCTCGGACCAGGTTCTGTTACCCAGAATCCTTTGCAAACCTCAAAATTTGGCTAAAAAAACACATGTTCCTCACATTTCTGTGGCAGAAAGTTCTGGAATCTGAGAGAAGCCAAAAATTTCCTTCCACCCAGCGTTCCCCCAAGTCTCCCGATAAAAATTATACCTCACTTGTGTGGGTAGGCCTAGCGCCCGCGACAGGAAACGCCCCAAAGCGCAACGTGGACACATACACATTTTTGGAAGAAAACAGAGGTGTTTTTTGCGAAGTGCCTACCTGTAGATTTTGGCCTCTAGCTCAGCCGGCACCTAGGGAAACCTACCAAACCTGTGCATTTCTGAAAACTAGAGACCTTGGGGAATCCAAGGAGGGTTGACTTGCGGGGCTCGGACCAGGTTCTGTTACCCAGAATCCTTTGCAAACCTCAAAAAGTGGCTAAAAAAACAAGTTTTGCTCACATTTCGGTGACAGAAAGTTCTGGAATCTGAGAGGAGCCACAAATTTCCTTCCACCCAGCGTTCCCCCAAGTCTCCCAATAAAAATGATACCTCACTTGTGTGGGTAGGCCTAGCACACGCGACAGGAAACGCCACAAAGCGCAACGTGGACACATACAAATTTTTGGAAGAAAACAGAGGTGTTTTTTGCGAAGTGCCTACCTGTAGATTTTGGCCTCTAGCTCAGCCGGCACCTAGGGAAACCTACCAAACCTGTGCATTTCTGAAAACTAGAGACCTTGGGGAATCCAAGGAGGGGTGACTTGCGGGGCTCGGACCAGGTTCTGTTACCCAGAATCCTTTGCAAACCTCAAAAAGTGGCTAAAAAAACAAGTTTTCCTCACATTTCGGTGACAGAAAGTTCTGGAATCTGAGAGGAGCCACAAACTTCCTTCCACCCAGCGTTCCCCCAAGTCTCCCGATAAAAATGATACCTCACTTGTGTGGGTAGGCCTAGCGCCCGCGACAGGAAACACCCCAAAGCGCAACGTGGACACATACAAATTTGTGGAAGAAAACAGAGGTGTTTTTTACGAAGTGCCTACCTGTAGATTTTGGCCTCTAGCTCAGCCGGCACCTAGGGAAACCTACCAAACCTGTGCATTTCTGAAAACTAGAGACCTAGGGGATTCCAAGGAGGGGGTGACATGCGGGGCTCCGACCAGGTTCTGTTACCCAGAATCCTTTGCAAACCTCAAAAAGTGGCTAAAAAAACAAGTTTTCCTCACATTTCGGTGACAGAAAGTTCTGGAATCTGAGAGGAGCCACAAATTTCCTTCCACCCAGGGTTCCCCCAAGTCTCCCGATAAAAATGATACCTCACTTGTGTGGGTAGGCCTAGCGCCCGTGACAGGAAACGCCCCAAAGCGCAACGTGGACACATACAAATTTTTGGAAGAAAACAGAGGTGTTTTTTGCGAACTGCCTACCTGTAGATTTTGCCCTCTAGCTCAGCCGGCACCTAGGGAAACCTGCCAAACCTGTGCATTTCTGAAAACTAGAGACCTAGGGGAATCCAAGGAGGGGTGACTTGCGGGGCTCGGACCAGGTTCTGTTACCCAGAATCCTTTGCAAACCTCAAAATTTGGCTAAAAAACACATGTTCCTCACATTTCTGTGGCAGAAAGTTCTGGAATCTGAGAGAAGCCACAAATTTCCTTCCACCCAGCGTTCCCCCAAGTCTCCCGATAAAAATTATACCTCACTTGTGTGGGTAGGCCTAGCGCCCGCGACAGGAAACGCCCCAAAGCGCAACGTGGACACATACACATTTTTGGAAGAAAACAGAGGTGTTTTTTGCCAAGTGCCTACCTGTAGATTTTGGCCTCTAGCTCAGCCGGCACCTAGGGAAACCTACCAAACCTGTGCATTTCTGAAAACTAGAGACCTTGGGGAATCCAAGGAGGGTTGACTTGCGGGGCTCGGACCAGGTTCTGTTACCCAGAATCCTTTGCAAACCTCAAAAAGTGGCTAAAAAAACAAGTTTTGCTCACATTTCGGTGACAGAAAGTTCTGGAATCTGAGAGGAGCCACAAATTTCCTTCCACCCAGCGTTCCCCCAAGTCTCCCAATAAAAATGATACCTCACTTGTGTGGGTAGGCCTAGCACACGCGACAGGAAACGCCACAAAGCGCAACGTGGACACATACAAATTTTTGGAAGAAAACAGAGGTGTTTTTTGCGAAGTGCCTACCTGTAGATTTTGGCCTCTAGCTCAGCCGGCACCTAGGGAAACCTACCACACCTGTGCATTTCTGAAAACTAGAGACCTAGGGGATTCCAAGGAGGGGTGACTTGCGGGGCTCGGACCAGGTTCTGTTACCCAGAATCCTTTGCAAACCTCAAAAAGTGGCTAAAAAAACAAGTTTTCCTCACATTTCGGTGACAGAAAGTTCTGGAATCTGAGAGGAGCCACAAATTTCCTTCCACCCAGCGTTCCCCAAGTCTCCCGATAAAAATGATACCTCACTTGTGTGGGTAGGCCTAGCGCCCGCGACAGGAAACGCCCCAAAGCGCAACGTGGACACATACAAATTTTTGGAAGAAAACAGAGGTGTTTTTTGCGAAGTGCCTACCTGTAGATTTTGGCGTCTAGCTCAGCCGGCACCTAGGGAAACCTACCAAACCTGTGCATTTCTGAAAACTAGAGACCTTGGGGAATCCAAGGAGGGGTGACTTGCGGGGCTCGGACCAGGTTCTGTTACCCAGAATCCTTTGCAAACCTCAAAAAGTGGCTAAAAAAACAAGTTTTCCTCACATTTCGGTGACAGAAAGTTCTGGAATCTGAGAGGACCACAAACTTCCTTCCACCCAGCGTTCCCCCAAGTCTCCCGATAAAAATGATACCTCACTTGTGTGGGTAGGCCTAGCGCCCGCGACAGGAAACGCCCCAAAGCGCAACGTGGACACATACAAATTTTTGGAAGAAAACAGAGGTGTTTTTTGCGAAGTGCCTACCTGTAGATTTTGGCCTCTAGCTCAGCCGGCACCTAGGGAAACCTACCAAACCTGTGCATTTCTGAAAACTAGAGACCTAGGGGATTCCAAGGAGGGGTGACTTAGGGGTGACTTGCGGGGCTCCGACCAGGTTCTGTTACCCAGAATCCTTTGCAAACCTCAAAAAGTGGCTAAAAAAACAAGTTTTCCTCACATTTCGGTGACAGAAAGTTCTGGAATCTGAGAGGAGCCACAAATTTCCTTCCACCCAGCGTTCCCCCAAGTCTCCCAATAAAAATGATACCTCACTTGTGTAGGTAGGCCTAGCGCCCGCGACAGGAAACGCCCCAAAGCGCAACGTGGACACATACAAATTTTTGGAAGAAAACAGAGGTGTTTCTTGCGAAGTGCCTACCTGTAGATTTTGGCCTCTAGCTCAGCCGGCACCTAAGAAACCTACCAAACCTGTGCATTTCTGAAAACTAGAGACCTTGGGGAATCCAAGGAGGGGTGACTTGCGGGGCTCGGACCAGGTTCTGTTACCCAGAATCCTTTGCAAACCTCAAAAAGTGGCTAAAAAAACAAGTTTTCCTCACATTTCGGTGACAGAAAGTTCTGGAATCTGAGAGGAGCCACAAACTTCCTTCCACCCAGCGTTCCCCCAAGTCTCCCGATAAAAATGATACCTCACTTGTGTGGGTAGGCCTAGCGCCCGCGACAGGAAACGACCCAAAGCGCAACGTGGACACATACAAATTTTTGGAAGAAAACAGAGGTGTTTTTTGCGAAGTGCCTACCTGTAGATTTTGGCCTCTAGCTCAGCCGGCACCTAGGGAAACCTACCAAACCTGTGCATTTCTGAAAACTAGAGACCTTGGGGAATCCAAGGAGGGGTGACATGCGGGGCTCGGACCAGGTTCTGTTACCCAGAATCCTTTGCAAACCTCAAAAAGTGGCTAAAAAAACAAGTTTTCCTCACATTTCGGTGACAGAAAGTTCTGGAATCTGAGAGGACCACAAACTTCCTTCCACCCAGCGTTCCCCCAAGTCTCCCGATAAAAATGATACCTCACTTGTGTGGGTAGGCCTAGCGCCCGCGACAGGAAACGCCCCAAAGCGCAACGTGGACACATACAAATTTTTGGAAGAAAACAGAGGTGTTTTTTGCGAAGTGCCTACCTGTAGATTTTGGCCTCTAGCTCAGCCGGCACCTAGGGAAACCTACCAAACCTGTGCATTTCTGAAAACTAGAGACCTAGGGGATTCCAAGGAGGGGTGACTTAGGGGTGACTTGCGGGGCTCCGACCAGGTTCTGTTACCCAGAATCCTTTGCAAACCTCAAAAAGTGGCTAAAAAAACAAGTTTTCCTCACATTTCGGTGACAGAAAGTTCTGGAATCTGAGAGGAGCCACAAATTTCCTTCCACCCAGCGTTCCCCCAAGTCTCCCAATAAAAATGATACCTCACTTGTGTAGGTAGGCCTAGCGCCCGCGACAGGAAACGCCCCAAAGCGCAACGTGGACACATACAAATTTTTGGAAGAAAACAGAGGTGTTTCTTGCGAAGTGCCTACCTGTAGATTTTGGCCTCTAGCTCAGCCGGCACCTAAGAAACCTACCAAACCTGTGCATTTCTGAAAACTAGAGACCTTGGGGAATCCAAGGAGGGGTGACTTGCGGGGCTCGGACCAGGTTCTGTTACCCAGAATCCTTTGCAAACCTCAAAAAGTGGCTAAAAAAACAAGTTTTCCTCACATTTCGGTGACAGAAAGTTCTGGAATCTGAGAGGAGCTACAAACTTCCTTCCACCCAGCGTTCCCCCAAGTCTCCCGATAAAAATGATACCTCACTTGTGTGGGTAGGCCTAGCGCCCGCGACAGGAAACGCCCCAAAGCGCAACGTGGACACATACAAATTTGTGGAAGAAAACAGAGGTGTTTTTTGCGAAGTGCCTACCTGTAGATTTTGGCCTCTAGCTCAGCCGGCACCTAGGGAAACCTACCACACCTGTGCATTTCTGAAAACTAGAGACCTAGGGGATTCCAAGGAGGGGTGACTTGCGGGGCTCCGACCAGGTTCTGTTACCCAGAATCCTTTGCAAACCTCAAAAAGTGGCTAAAAAAACAAGTTTTCCTCACATTTCGGTGACAGAAAGTTCTGGAATCTGAGAGGAGCCACAAATTTCCTTCCACCCAGCGTTCCCCCAAGTCTCCTGATAAAAATGATACCTCACTTGTGTGGGTAGGCCTAGCGCCCGCGACAGGAAACGCCCCAAAGCGCAACGTGGACACATACAAATTTGTGGAAGAAAACAGAGGTGTTTTTTGCGAAGTGCCTATCTGTAGATTTTGGCCTCTAGCTCAGCCGGCACCTAGGGAAACCTACCAAACCTGTGCATTTCTGAAAACTAGAGACCTAGGGGAATCCAAGGAGGGGTGACTTGCGGGGCTCGGACCAGGTTCTGTTACCCAGAATCCTTTGCAAACCTCAAAATTTGGCTAAAAAAACACATGTTCCTCACATTTCTGTGGCAGAAAGTTCTGGAATCTGAGAGAAGCCAAAAATTTCCTTCCACCCAGCGTTCCCCCAAGTCTCCCGATAAAAATTATACCTCACTTGTGTGGGTAGGCCTAGCGCCCGCGACAGGAAACGCCCCAAAGCGCAACGTGGACACATACACATTTTTGGAAGAAAACAGAGGTGTTTTTTGCGAAGTGCCTACCTGTAGATTTTGGCCTCTAGCTCAGCCGGCACCTAGGGAAACCTACCAAACCTGTGCATTTCTGAAAACTAGAGACCTTGGGGAATCCAAGGAGGGTTGACTTGCGGGGCTCGGACCAGGTTCTGTTACCCAGAATCCTTTGCAAACCTCAAAAAGTGGCTAAAAAAACAAGTTTTGCTCACATTTCGGTGACAGAAAGTTCTGGAATCTGAGAGGAGCCACAAATTTCCTTCCACCCAGCGTTCCCCCAAGTCTCCCAATAAAAATGATACCTCACTTGTGTGGGTAGGCCTAGCACACGCGACAGGAAACGCCACAAAGCGCAACGTGGACACATACAAATTTTTGGAAGAAAACAGAGGTGTTTTTTGCGAAGTGCCTACCTGTAGATTTTGGCCTCTAGCTCAGCCGGCACCTAGGGAAACCTACCAAACCTGTGCATTTCTGAAAACTAGAGACCTTGGGGAATCCAAGGAGGGGTGACTTGCGGGGCTCGGACCAGGTTCTGTTACCCAGAATCCTTTGCAAACCTCAAAAAGTGGCTAAAAAAACAAGTTTTCCTCACATTTCGGTGACAGAAAGTTCTGGAATCTGAGAGGAGCCACAAACTTCCTTCCACCCAGCGTTCCCCCAAGTCTCCCGATAAAAATGATACCTCACTTGTGTGGGTAGGCCTAGCGCCCGCGACAGGAAACACCCCAAAGCGCAACGTGGACACATACAAATTTGTGGAAGAAAACAGAGGTGTTTTTTACGAACTGCCTACCTGTAGATTTTGGCCTCTAGCTCAGCCGGCACCTAGGGAAACCTACCAAACCTGTGCATTTCTGAAAACTAGAGACCTAGGGGATTCCAAGGAGGGGGTGACATGCGGGGCTCCGACCAGGTTCTGTTACCCAGAATCCTTTGCAAACCTCAAAAAGTGGCTAAAAAAACAAGTTTTCCTCACATTTCGGTGACAGAAAGTTCTGGAATCTGAGAGGAGCCACAAATTTCCTTCCACCCAGGGTTCCCCCAAGTCTCCCGATAAAAATGATACCTCACTTGTGTGGGTAGGCCTAGCGCCCGCGACAGGAAACGCCCCAAAGCGCAACGTGGACACATACAAATTTTTGGAAGAAAACAGAGGTGTTTTTTGCGAACTGCCTACCTGTAGATTTTGCCCTCTAGCTCAGCCGGCACCTAGGGAAACCTGCCAAACCTGTGCATTTCTGAAAACTAGAGACCTAGGGGAATCCAAGGAGGGGTGACTTGCGGGGCTCGGACCAGGTTCTGTTACCCAGAATCCTTTGCAAACCTCAAAATTTGGCTAAAAAACACATGTTCCTCACATTTCTGTGGCAGAAAGTTCTGGAATCTGAGAGAAGCCACAAATTTCCTTCCACCCAGCGTTCCCCCAAGTCTCCCGATAAAAATTATACCTCACTTGTGTGGGTAGGCCTAGCGCCCGCGACAGGAAACGCCCCAAAGCGCAACGTGGACACATACACATTTTTGGAAGAAAACAGAGGTGTTTTTTGCCAAGTGCCTACCTGTAGATTTTGGCCTCTAGCTCAGCCGGCACCTAGGGAAACCTACCAAACCTGTGCATTTCTGAAAACTAGAGACCTTGGGGAATCCAAGGAGGGTTGACTTGCGGGGCTCGGACCAGGTTCTGTTACCCAGAATCCTTTGCAAACCTCAAAAAGTGGCTAAAAAAACAAGTTTTGCTCACATTTCGGTGACAGAAAGTTCTGGAATCTGAGAGGAGCCACAAATTTCCTTCCACCCAGCGTTCCCCCAAGTCTCCCAATAAAAATGACACCTCACTTGTGTGGGTAGGCCTAGCACACGCGACAGGAAACGCCACAAAGCGCAACGTGGACACATACAAATTTTTGGAAGAAAACAGAGGTGTTTTTTGCGAAGTGCCTACCTGTAGATTTTGGCCTCTAGCTCAGCCGGCACCTAGGGAAACCTACCACACCTGTGCATTTCTGAAAACTAGAGACCTAGGGGATTCCAAGGAGGGGTGACTTGCGGGGCTCGGACCAGGTTCTGTTACCCAGAATCCTTTGCAAACCTCAAAAAGTGGCTAAAAAAACAAGTTTTCCTCACATTTCGGTGACAGAAAGTTCTGGAATCTGAGAGGAGCCACAAATTTCCTTCCACCCAGCGTTCCCCAAGTCTCCCGATAAAAATGATACCTCACTTGTGTGGGTAGGCCTAGCGCCCGCGACAGGAAACGCCCCAAAGCGCAACGTGGACACATACAAATTTTTGGAAGAAAACAGAGGTGTTTTTTGCGAAGTGCCTACCTGTAGATTTTGGCGTCTAGCTCAGCCGGCACCTAGGGAAACCTACCAAACCTGTGCATTTCTGAAAACTAGAGACCTTGGGGAATCCAAGGAGGGGTGACTTGCGGGGCTCGGACCAGGTTCTGTTACCCAGAATCCTTTGCAAACCTCAAAAAGTGGCTAAAAAAACAAGTTTTCCTCACATTTCGGTGACAGAAAGTTCTGGAATCTGAGAGGACCACAAACTTCCTTCCACCCAGCGTTCCCCCAAGTCTCCCGATAAAAATGATACCTCACTTGTGTGGGTAGGCCTAGCGCCCGCGACAGGAAACGCCCCAAAGCGCAACGTGGACACATACAAATTTTTGGAAGAAAACAGAGGTGTTTTTTGCGAAGTGCCTACCTGTAGATTTTGGCCTCTAGCTCAGCCGGCACCTAGGGAAACCTACCAAACCTGTGCATTTCTGAAAACTAGAGACCTAGGGGATTCCAAGGAGGGGTGACTTAGGGGTGACTTGCGGGGCTCCGACCAGGTTCTGTTACCCAGAATCCTTTGCAAACCTCAAAAAGTGGCTAAAAAAACAAGTTTTCCTCACATTTCGGTGACAGAAAGTTCTGGAATCTGAGAGGAGCCACAAATTTCCTTCCACCCAGCGTTCCCCCAAGTCTCCCAATAAAAATGATACCTCACTTGTGTAGGTAGGCCTAGCGCCCGCGACAGGAAACGCCCCAAAGCGCAACGTGGACACATACAAATTTTTGGAAGAAAACAGAGGTGTTTCTTGCGAAGTGCCTACCTGTAGATTTTGGCCTCTAGCTCAGCCGGCACCTAAGAAACCTACCAAACCTGTGCATTTCTGAAAACTAGAGACCTTGGGGAATCCAAGGAGGGGTGACTTGCGGGGCTCGGACCAGGTTCTGTTACCCAGAATCCTTTGCAAACCTCAAAAAGTGGCTAAAAAAACAAGTTTTCCTCACATTTCGGTGACAGAAAGTTCTGGAATCTGAGAGGAGCCACAAACTTCCTTCCACCCAGCGTTCCCCCAAGTCTCCCGATAAAAATGATACCTCACTTGTGTGGGTAGGCCTAGCGCCCGCGACAGGAAACGACCCAAAGCGCAACGTGGACACATACAAATTTTTGGAAGAAAACAGAGGTGTTTTTTGCGAAGTGCCTACCTGTAGATTTTGGCCTCTAGCTCAGCCGGCACCTAGGGAAACCTACCAAACCTGTGCATTTCTGAAAACTAGAGACCTTGGGGAATCCAAGGAGGGGTGACATGCGGGGCTCGGACCAGGTTCTGTTACCCAGAATCCTTTGCAAACCTCAAAAAGTGGCTAAAAAAACAAGTTTTCCTCACATTTCGGTGACAGAAAGTTCTGGAATCTGAGAGGACCACAAACTTCCTTCCACCCAGCGTTCCCCCAAGTCTCCCGATAAAAATGATACCTCACTTGTGTGGGTAGGCCTAGCGCCCGCGACAGGAAACGCCCCAAAGCGCAACGTGGACACATACAAATTTTTGGAAGAAAACAGAGGTGTTTTTTGCGAAGTGCCTACCTGTAGATTTTGGCCTCTAGCTCAGCCGGCACCTAGGGAAACCTACCAAACCTGTGCATTTCTGAAAACTAGAGACCTAGGGGATTCCAAGGAGGGGTGACTTAGGGGTGACTTGCGGGGCTCCGACCAGGTTCTGTTACCCAGAATCCTTTGCAAACCTCAAAAAGTGGCTAAAAAAACAAGTTTTCCTCACATTTCGGTGACAGAAAGTTCTGGAATCTGAGAGGAGCCACAAATTTCCTTCCACCCAGCGTTCCCCCAAGTCTCCCAATAAAAATGATACCTCACTTGTGTAGGTAGGCCTAGCGCCCGCGACAGGAAACGCCCCAAAGCGCAACGTGGACACATACAAATTTTTGGAAGAAAACAGAGGTGTTTCTTGCGAAGTGCCTACCTGTAGATTTTGGCCTCTAGCTCAGCCGGCACCTAAGAAACCTACCAAACCTGTGCATTTCTGAAAACTAGAGACCTTGGGGAATCCAAGGAGGGGTGACTTGCGGGGCTCGGACCAGGTTCTGTTACCCAGAATCCTTTGCAAACCTCAAAAAGTGGCTAAAAAAACAAGTTTTCCTCACATTTCGGTGACAGAAAGTTCTGGAATCTGAGAGGAGCCACAAACTTCCTTCCACCCAGCGTTCCCCCAAGTCTCCCGATAAAAATGATACCTCACTTGTGTGGGTAGGCCTAGCGCCCGCGACAGGAAACGACCCAAAGCGCAACGTGGACACATACAAATTTTTGGAAGAAAACAGAGGTGTTTTTTGCGAAGTGCCTACCTGTAGATTTTGGCCTCTAGCTCAGCCGGCACCTAGGGAAACCTACCAAACCTGTGCATTTCTGAAAACTAGAGACCTTGGGGAATCCAAGGAGGGGTGACATGCGGGGCTCGGACCAGGTTCTGTTACCCAGAATCCTTTGCAAACCTCAAAAAGTGGCTAAAAAAACAAGTTTTCCTCACATTTCGGTGACAGAAAGTTCTGGAATCTGAGAGGAGCCACAAACTTCCTTCCACCCAGCGTTCCCCCAAGTCTCCCGATAAAAATGATACCTCACTTGTGTGGGTAGGCCTAGCGCCCGCGACAGGAAACGCCCCAAAGCGCAACGTGGACACATACAAATTTGTGGAAGAAAACAGAGGTGTTTTTTGCGAAGTGCCTACCTGTAGATTTTGGCCTCTAGCTCAGCCGGCACCTAGGGAAACCTACCAAACCTGTGCATTTCTGAAAACTAGAGACCTAGGGTATTCCAAGGAGGGGGTGACTTGCGGGGCTCCGACCAGGTTCTGTTACCCAGAATCCTTTGCAAACCTCAAAAAGTGGCTAAAAAAACAAGTTTTCCTCACATTTCGGTGACAGAAAGTTCTGGAATCTGAGAGGAGCCACAAATTTCCTTCCACCCAGGGTTCCCCCAAGTCTCCCGATAAAAATGATACCTCACTTGTGTGGGTAGGCCTAGCGCCCGCGACAGGAAACGCCCCAAAGCGCAACGTGGACACATACAAATTTTTGGAAGAAAACAGAGGTGTTTTTTGCGAAGTGCCTACCTGTAGATTTTGGCCTCTAGCTCAGCCGGCACCTAGGGAAACCTACCAAACCTGTGCATGTCTGAAAACTAGAGACCTAGGGGAATCCAAGGAGGGGTGACTTGCGGGGCTCGGACCAGGTTCTGTTACCCAGAATCCTTTGCAAACCTCAAAATTTGGCTAAAAAACACATGTTCCTCACATTTCTGTGGCAGAAAGTTCTGGAATCTGAGAGAAGCCACAAATTTCCTTCCACCCAGCGTTCCCCCAAGTCCCCCAATAAAAATTATACCTCACTTGTGTGGGTAGGCCTAGCGCCCGCGACAGGAAACGCCCCAGAGTGCAATGTGGACACATACACATTTTTGGAAGAAAACAGAGGTGTTTTTTGCGAAGTGCCTACCTGTAGATTTTGGCCTCTAGCTCAGCCGGCACCTAGGGAAACCTACCAAACCTGTGCATTTCTGAAAACTAGAGACCTTGGGGAATCCAAGGAGGGGTGACTTGCGGGGCTCGGACCAGGTTCTGTTACCCAGAATCCTTTGCAAACCTCAAAAAGTGGCTAAAAAAACAAGTTTTCCTCACATTTCGGTGACAGAAAGTTCTGGAATCTGAGAGGAGCCACAAACTTCCTTCCACCCAGCGTTCCCCCAAGTCTCCCGATAAAAATGATACCTCACTTGTGTGGGTAGGCCTAGCGCCCGCGACAGGAAACGCCCCAAAGCGCAACGTGGACACATACAAATTTGTGGAAGAAAACAGAGGTGTTTTTTGCGAAGTGCCTACCTGTAGATTTTGGCCTCTAGCTCAGCCGGCACCTAGGGAAACCTACCAAACCTGTGCATTTCTGAAAACTAGAGACCTTGGGGAATCCAAGGAGGGGTGACTTGCGGGGCTCGGACCAGGTTCTGTTACCCAGAATCCTTTGCAAACCTCAAAAAGTGGCTAAAAAAACAAGTTTTTCTCACATTTCGGTGACAGAAAGTTCTGGAATCTGAGAGGAGCCACAAACTTCCTTCCACCCAGCATTCCCCCAAGTCTCCCGATAAAAATGATACCTCACTTGTGTGGGTAGGCCTAGCGCCCGCGACAGGAAACGCCCCAAAGCGCAACGTGGACACATACAAATTTTTGGAAGAAAACAGAGGTGTTTTTTGCGAAGTGCCTACCTGTAGATTTTGGCCTCTAGCTCAGCCGGCACCTAGGGAAACCTACCAAACCTGTGCATATCTGAAAAGGAATGGTTTCTTACCTGTAACTCCAGTTCTCTCGTAGGGGTATTTCCATGATAGTCATAAGCATTGAATAGTTCCGCGCGCCTGCGGGGACCCCGGAGCACTGATGTGAAGTATATTCTTAAGTGCAAACACCAGCCGTTTAAAGAAAAGGTCTGTCAAAAAAACACTTAAGAATAACATTGTGCAGCCTATGTGAACAGCTACACAGGCCAAATTGTTGAAAAGAAAATCAATAGTAGTGTAAATTCATGTTCAAACACCTATTTATTCTAGAAATGTAATAACAAATACATTCTCATACTTTATTTACACCTCTGATGAGAATAAAACAATGCAGGGCAGTGTAGCCCATAGGCTGCCATTATACAGAATGTAAATAGAGCTGTGCCTTTAAGAAAAGCAAAGTCTTCCTGTTTCCCATCATGCACAGCAAAAGGCAGTTGCCTCAGTTCTTTTTTGGAGGCTATTACCTGACATGAAGAAAAAAACAAAACATTTGTTGGAGTACCCACCTCCATAATATTCATGTTCTATGTCAACTCCACCGGGGAGGAGGGAGGGTTGCTTATGACTATCATGGAAATACCCCTACGAGAGAACTGGAGTTACAGGTAAGAAACCATTCCTTCTCTCGTAGGGGATTTCCATGTATAGTCATAAGCATTGAATAGAGTAGCAAGCCCATCCCCATAACCGCGGTGGAGTCGATATAAGAATACTGAGAAAAACATGAATCATGCAAACAAATTCTTGAGCAAAGCCTGTCCAACCTGAGCATCTGCCCTAGCGTCTGTATCAAGGCAGTAATGCTTAGTAAAGGTATGGACCGACCTCCAAGTGGCAGCCTTGCATATTTCTGCCAAAGGGACATTTCTCATCAAGGCTACAGTAGCTGCTTTCCCTCTGGTCGAGTGGGCTTTTGGTCTACCACCAAGGGATTTGTTTGCTAACTGATAACATAACATTATACATGAAACAATCCACCTGGATAAAGATTGTTTAGATGTGCCCAAACCTGTTCTGATTGGGCCATAGTTAATAAAAAGCTGTTGTGATTTTCGTAAGCTTTTTGTCCTGTCCAAGTAAAATTTCAATACTCTCTTTACATCCAGAGAGTGCAGAGTTCTCTCAGCAGGAGTAGCTGGATTCTGAAAGAAAGTCGGTAATGAAATTGTTTGGTTCACATGGAAGTCGGAGACTACCTTAGGTAGAAATTTTGGATGAGTTCTCATTACCACTTTTGCAGAATGAAAAACCGTGTAGGGTTCCTGAGCGCAAAGGGCCTGGATTTCGCTGACCCTACGCGCTGAAGTGATTGCCACCAGAAAAGCAGCTTTCCATGTGAGATGCTGCAGCGATGCCTTGTGTATCGGCTCGAATGGCGGCAGCATCAGATGTGATAAGACAACGTTCAGTTCCCATGGAGGAGAAGGCTTTCTAATGGGAGGAAAAACCTTTTTTAAACCTTCTAGGAAATCCTTAATAATCGGAATCCGAAAAAAGGAAGTTTGTGAAGGACTCTTTCTGTATGCTGTTATCGCCGCTAAGTGAACTTTTATTGACGACAGTTGTAAGCCCGATTTTGCCAAACTTAACAAGTATGGTAAGATAGATTGTTCTCCACAAGAAACCGGGTCAATGTTGTTGTGTAAACACCAAATGCAGAATCTCTTCCACTTGCTTGCATAGGCTGATCGTGTGGAAGGGCGTTTTGCTTCCCTCAGAATTTCCATACAGTCCTGAGGTAAGTTCAAATGTCCATATTGCACTAGCTCAGGAGCCATGCTGCCAAACTCAACGATGAGGGGTTGGGATGAGATATCTGCCCTCTGAACTTCGTGAGAAGGTCCGGGCGATATGGTAGCCTGATGTGTGGTTTGAGTGACCGGTGAAGAAGGTCTGGGAACCACCACTGGCGTGGCCACTCCGGAGCAATTAGGATCATTTTGGTCTGAGCATTGGACAGCTTCTGGAGAACTGCCGGAATCAGGGGAAGCGGTGGAAAGGCGTAAAGAAATGCCCCTGACCAGCTTATCCATAGGGCATTCCCCAGTGTCCCTGGATGGTAATATCTGGAGGCGAAGTTTTGGCATTTTTTGTTTTCTGGGGTTGCGAATAGGTCTGTAGAAGGGGTACCCCAGAGTGCGAAAATGGAATGAACGACGTCGTCGTGTAGTACCCATTCGTGGTTCTCGCTTATTACCCGACTGAGGGCATCCGCTTGAACATTCTGGATGCCGGGCAGGTGAGTTGCCACTAGCGACAGGTTCCTGGCTAGAAGCCAATGCCAGATTGTCTGGGCCTCTCTGGATAAAATTCTGGACCTGGTGCCTCCTTGTTTGTTCACGTAGTACATAGTGGCCACGTTGTCTGTCTGAAGAAGGAGAGTTTCCGTTCTCAGAGAGGGAAGGAAGGCTTTGAGCGCAAGGTGGACTGCGCGAAGTTCCAGCAGGTTGATGTGATAGAGACTCTCTTTCCGTGACCACTCGCCTTGGACTCGAAGATGTTCCATGTGCGCCCCCCATCCGAGCAGTGACGCATCTGTTACGATGGTTTGAGATGGAGGTCGTTGTTGGAACGGAATCCCCACCAAGAGATTGCTGGGCAAACACCACCACTTGAGGGATTGTAGGGTGTGAGGAGACAGCAGGACTTTGTTCTCCCAATCGTCCCTTAGTTGACACCACTGATCCTCTAGATTTTCCTGCAATGGTCTCATATGGAGACGAGCATTGGGAACCAGATGGATACAAGACGCCATCGAGCCCAGTAGAGAAGCTATTATTCTTGCAGTGGCTTGAGGTCTTTCCTGCAGTTGTTTGCACTTTTGGAGAATCGATAACCGTCGTTCCTCCGAAGGAAACACCTTTCCTAGCTTGGTATCTACAATGGTCCCTAAGTAATGCAACCTCTGAACAGGTGTTGCTGTTGATTTCAGAAGATTGACTTGAAGACCAAGTTTTTGTAGCAGTTGTAGAGTCCATTCGAAATGCTGCTGTGCCTCGAGATAGCTGGAGGCCTTTATGAGCCAATCGTCTAGATAGGGATAGACGAATATTCGCTGTTTCCTCAAGTGGGCGGCTACTACCGCCATGCATTTGGAAAAAGTCCTTGGCGCTGATTTTAGGCCGAACGGTAGAACTGCAAATTGGTAATGGCGTTTTCCGACAGTGAACCTTAGGAATTTTCGATGTTTCTTGGCTACTGGGATATGGAAGTAAGCGTCGCAAAGATCTATCGCACATAGCCAGTCGCCCTGACGTAAATGTGGGTAAATTTGGTGTAAGGCTAACATCCTGAATTTTTCTTTGCGAATCCATTTGTTTGCTGTCCTCAGATCTAAGATGGGACGAAACTCTTGTTTGTCTTTTTTCTGTACAAGGAAATATCTCGAATAAATCCCCTTCCCATGTTGGCTGATGGGAACGGGTTCTATGGCTCTTTTTTGCAATAGGATATTGACCTCTAACTGCAGAGCTTCGAGATGGTGGTTGGCTGTTTTGGGTGGAACAGATGGTGGAGAACTGGTGAATCTGAGAGCGTAACCATGTCTCACAATATTCAATACCCAGGCGTCTGTTGTGATGCGTAGCCACTCGTCTAGATGATTTGAGATACTTCCCCCTACCGGAGTGGGTAACGGAGGAGGGGGAAGCAAAGATTCAGGGCCTAGACGTGGGAGTTTGTCGAGGTGTCTGGGTCTGAGGTGTTGAACGACCCCTTGTCGACTTTCTGGAGAAGCCCCTCTGATGCTGCTGCTGCTGCTGTTGCTGAGGGCGTGAAGACGACCAATGTGGAGCCTGATACCTGTGGGTGAACAGTCTTCTTTGATATGGGCGGAATCCCTTTCGCTGTTCTTTAGGTCGCTCTATGCCTACCGCTTTTAAGGTATCCAGCTCCGACTTCATTCTGGCCATCTCATCATCGGCATGAGAGCCGAATAAAGTGGAGCCTGAGAAAGGCAGGTTCTGTATCCTCTGCTGTGCTTCGGGTTTAAGCGATGTAAGCCGCAGCCATGCATGTCTCCTGAGCGCTATACCATGAGCATAGTTATGTGCGGATAGAGTTGAAGCATCTGCCGCAGCACTTATGATCTGGTTAGAAACCATTGCTCCCTCGCTCACGACCTCTAGGAAATCTTCCCTTTTGTCCCTAGGGAGATGCTCTGAGAACTGTAGTATAGAGTCCCAGAGGGATCGATCATATCTCCCTAATAAAGCAGTGGCACTGGCTGCTTTCATGGTGATAGATGCCGTCGAGCATACTTTTCTTCCTGCAGCATCGATCTTTCTGCTTTCTTTGTCTGGGGGAGCAGAGGAAGACGGTGACGTCGAATGCGATTTCTTCGCTGCCACTATAACTACCGAGTCTGGTACTGGGTCCGACCTCAAGAATAGAGGATCTTGCTCTGGTGGACGGTACTTTTTAATGAGTCTGGAAGGAGCAGACTTTGTTGTAGCCGGCGTGAGAAAAATGTCCATTGCCGGTTCAATAAGACCCGGAACCAGTGGAAGTAAAGGTCGTGAAGATGTCCTTTGATGCAAGGTCTCAAAGATTACTGATGTCGATTGGGCTGGAGCTGCTAGCGGGATATTCAGCTTGGTTGCCCCTCTCACTAAGACCTCCTGAAATGTGTTGACATCATCTATGGGAGACACTCTTGGGGATGGTGAGTCTGATAAGGTTGGAGAGTAGTCTCGTGTGGACGATGAAGAATGTCCATGATGTGATTGACGACGGTGCCTTGAGGTAGATGTACGTCTCGAGGAATAACCAGAACGCCCTGCAGATCGCGTTGGAGTCCTCGGAACAGGTTCTGGAGGAGGCGCCGGAAGAGGAGCCGTAGGTGTTACCGGCGTCTGTGGTAAAGGCGACTGCCTTTGTGAGAGCTGTGGTGATGCTGGAAGTAGGATAAGCGAGGCCGAGGATTCTGAGGTTGTATAAACCCTTCTAGGCCTCTTAGATGGTCTTCTCGACGTCGAAGCACTCCTCGACGTCGAACTGCGGTGACGCCGAGTGCCTCTAGACGTCGACTCGTCTCGCCGCTGAGAACCTCTCGACGACGAACCTCGACGTCGGTGCAGTGACGGTGAACGCCTCCGACGGCGAACACTCTCTCTCGACGGCGATCTCCCTCGCCGTGTCGACGGCGAGCCCGACTCGGATCTCCTTGGCGTGGACTGTGTTTGCCGTGTCGACGGCGACCCAGATCCTCTCGACGTCGGGTGTCTTCGCCGCCTCGACGGCGAAATAACTGTCGACGGCGAACGATGTCGTTTTCTCGCCGGCGAAGCACTCCTCGACGGCGAACATGTTGGCGCCGTTCCCTGCTTCGACGTCGACGCTCTCGACGTCGTCGGAGATCTATGTCGTTTTTCAGCAGGTCTGGAAGGAGTCATGGAGGAAACAGGTTGAGCCCTGGTAGAAGTCTGACCTTCTCCTCGCTCTGTAGTGGAATGGCCACTT
This sequence comes from Pleurodeles waltl, assembly GCF_031143425.1. Taxonomy (NCBI): domain Eukaryota; kingdom Metazoa; phylum Chordata; class Amphibia; order Caudata; family Salamandridae; genus Pleurodeles; species Pleurodeles waltl. Next base: position 1,152,787,566 of record NC_090448.1, read on the forward strand.
TTTCTCCTGTCCTCTTTCGCCTGGAGTCGGATCTTCTCTCTGTCACGAAGGGTTCTTCTAGAGAAGGTTTTACAGATGTCACACGACTCCGGTTTGTGGCTGGATGGAAGACAAATTATACAGACCCTATGTGGATCTGTTTTAGCCTTCTTTCTTCCACAAGAAGGACATTTATCAAAAAGTGAAGGCATTTCTAACTAGAAAAACCTCAAAATTCTGTCAGAATTTAACAGAAATCAGTAGAAAATGATCACTCAAAGGTAAAAACGTCGAGTGAAAATGAAATTCAGAAGATATTTCAATGAATTTCTGTCACAAAAGCTTTTGTGAGGTAGAGCTCAATGCTTCAGGGTCCTGTCAGCAGGAGCCGGAAAAAAGAACTGAGGCAACTGCCTTTTGCTGTGCATGATGGGAAACAGGAAGACTTTGCTTTTCTTAAAGGCACAGCTCTATTTACATTCTGTATAATGGCAGCCTATGGGCTACACTGCCCTGCATTGTTTTATTCTCATCAGAGGTGTAAATAAAGTATGAGAATGTATTTGTTATTACATTTCTAGAATAAATAGGTGTTTGAACATGAATTTACACTACTATTGATTTTCTTTTCAACAATTTGGCCTGTGTAGCTGTTCACATAGGCTGCACAATGTTATTCTTAAGTGTTTTTTTGACAGACCTTTTCTTTAAACGGCTGGTGTTTGCACTTAAGAATATACTTCACATCAGTGCTCCGGGGTCCCCGCAGGCGCGCGGAACTATTCAATGCTTATGACTATCATGGAAATCCCCTACGAGAGAACTAGAGACCTTGGGGAATCCAAGGAGGGGTGACATGCGGGGCTCGGACCAGGTTCTGTTACTCAGAATCCTTTGCAAACCTCAAAAAGTGGCTAAAAAAACAAGTTTTCCTCACATTTCGGTGACAGAAAGTTCTGGAATCTGAGAGGAGCCACAAACTTCCTTCCACCCAGCGTTCCCCCAAGTCTCCCGATAAAAATGATACCTCACTTGTGTGGGTAGGCCTAGCGCCCGCGACAGGAAACGCCCCAAAGCGCAACGTGGACACATACAAATTTGTGGAAGAAAACAGAGGTGTTTTTTGCGAAGTGCCTACCTGTAGATTTTGGCCTCTAGCTCAGCCGGCACCTAGGGAAACCTACCAAACCTGTGCATTTCTGAAAACTAGAGACCTAGGGTATTCCAAGGAAGGGGTGACTTGCGGGGCTCCGACCAGGTTCTGTTACCCAGAATCCTTTGCAAACCTCAAAAAGTGGCTAAAAAAACAAGTTTTCCTCACATTTCGGTGACAGAAAGTTCTGGAATCTGAGAGGAGCCACAAATTTCCTTCCACCCAGGGTTCCCCCAAGTCTCCCGATAAAAATGATACCTCACTTGTGTGGGTAGGCCTAGCGCCCGCGACAGGAAACGCCCCAAAGCGCAACGTGGACACATACAAATTTTTGGAAGAAAACAGAGGTGTTTTTTGCGAAGTGCCTACCTGTAGATTTTGGCCTCTAGCTCAGCCGGCACCTAGGGAAACCTACCAAACCTGTGCATGTCTGAAAACTAGAGACCTAGGGGAATCCAAGGAGGGGTGACTTGCGGGGCTCGGACCAGGTTCTGTTACCCAGAATCCTTTGCAAACCTCAAAATTTGGCTAAAAAACACATGTTCCTCACATTTCTGTGGCAGAAAGTTCTGGAATCTGAGAGAAGCCACAAATTTCCTTCCACCCAGCGTTCCCCCAAGTCTCCCGATAAAAATTATACCTCACTTGTGTGGGTAGGCCTAGCGCCCGCGACAGGAAACGCCCCAGAGTGCAATGTGGACACATACACATTTTTGGAAGAAAACAGAGGTGTTTTTTGCGAAGAGCCTACCTGTAGATTTTGGCCTCTAGCTCAGCCGGCACCTAGGGAAACCTACCAAACCTGTGCGTTTCTGAAAACTAGAGACCTTGGGGAATCCAAGGAGGGGTGACTTGCGGGGCTCGGACCAGGTTCTGTTACCCAGAATCCTTTGCAAACCTCAAAAAGTGGCTAAAAAAACAAGTTTTCCTCACATTTCGGTGACAGAAAGTTCTGGAATCTGAGAGGAGCCACAAACTTCCTTCCACCCAGCGTTCCCCCAAGTCTCCCGATAAAAATGATACCTCACTTGTGTGGGTAGGCCTAGCGCCCGCGACAGGAAACGCCCCAAAGCGCAACGTGGACACATACAAATTTGTGGAAGAAAACAGAGGTGTTTTTTGCGAAGTGCCTACCTGTAGATTTTGGCCTCTAGCTCAGCCGGCACCTAGGGAAACCTACCAAACCTGTGCATTTCTGAAAACTAGAGACCTTGGGGAATCCAAGGAGGGGTGACTTGCGGGGCTCGGACCAGGTTCTGTTACCCAGAATCCTTTGCAAACCTCAAAAAGTGGCTAAAAAAACAAGTTTTCCTCACATTTCGGTGACAGAAAGTTCTGGAATCTGAGAGGAGCCACTAACTTCCTTCCACCCAGCGTTCCCCCAAGTCTCCCGATAAAAATGATACCTCACTTGTGTGGGTAGGCCTAGCGCCCGCGACAGGAAACGCCCCAGAGCGCAACGTGGACACATACAAATTTGTGGAAGAAAACAGAGGTGTTTTTTGCGAAGTGCCTACCTGTAGATTTTGGCCTCTAGCTCAGCCGGCACCTAGGGAAACCTACCACACCTGTGCATTTCTGAAAACTAGAGACCTAGGGGATTCCAAGGAGGGGTGACTTGCGGGGCTCGGACCAGGTTCTGTTACCCAGAATCCTTTGCAAACCTCAAAAAGTGGCTAAAAAAACAAGTTTTCCTCACATTTCGGTGACAGAAAGTTCTGGAATCTGAGAGGAGCCACAAATTTCCTTCCACCCAGCGTTCCCCCAAGTCTCCCGATAAAAATGATACCTCACTTGTGTGGGTAGGCCTAGCGCCCGCGACAGGAAACGCCCCAAAGCGCAACGTGGACACATACAAATTTTTGGAAGAAAACAGAGGTGTTTTTTGCGAAGTGCCTACCTGTAGATTTTGGCGTCTAGCTCAGCCGGCACCTAGGGAAACCTACCAAACCTGTGCATTTCTGAAAACTAGAGACCTTGGGGAATCCAAGGAGGGGTGACTTGCGGGGCTCGGACCAGGTTCTGTTACCCAGAATCCTTTGCAAACCTCAAAAAGTGGCTAAAAAAACAAGTTTTCCTCACATTTCGGTGACAGAAAGTTCTGGAATCTGAGAGGAGCCACAAACTTCCTTCCACCCAGCGTTCCCCCAAGTCTCCCGATAAAAATGATACCTCACTTGTGTGGGTAGGCCTAACGCCCGCGACAGGAAACGCCCCAAAGCGCAACGTGGACACATACAAATTTTTGGAAGAAAACAGAGGTGTTTTTTGCGAAGTGCCTACCTGTAGATTTTGGCCTCTAGCTCAGCCGGCACCTAGGGAAACCTACCAAACCTGTGCATTTCTGAAAACTAGAGACCTAGGGGATTCCAAGGAGGGGTGACTTAGGGGTGACTTGCGGGGCTCCGACCAGGTTCTGTTACCCAGAATCCTTTGCAAACCTCAAAAAGTGGCTAAAAAAACAAATTTTCCTCACATTTCGGTGACAGAAAGTTCTGGAATCTGAGAGGAGCCACAAATTTCCTTCCACCCTGCGTTCCCCCAAGCCTCCGATAAAAATGATACCTCACTTGTGTGGGTAGGCCTAGCACCCGCGACAGGAAACGCCCCAAAGCGCAACGTGGACACATACAAATTTTTGGAAGAAAACAGAGGTGTTTTTTGAGAAGTGCCTACCTGTAGATTTCGGCCTCTAGCTCAGCCGGCACCTAGGGAAACCTACCAAACCTGTGCATTTCTGAAAACTAGAGACCTTGGGGAATCCAAGGAGGGGTGACTTGCGGGGCTCGGACCAGGTTCTGTTACCCAGAATCCTTTGCAAACCTCAAAAAGTGGCTAAAAAAACAAGTTTTCCTCACATTTCGGTGACAGAAAGTTCTGGAATCTGAGAGGAGCCACAAACTTCCTTCCACCCAGCGTTCCCCCAAGTCTCCCGATAAAAATGATACCTCACTTGTGTGGGTAGGCCTAGCGCCCGCGACAGGAAACGCCCCAAAGCGCAACGTGGACACATAGAAATTTGTGGAAGAAAACAGAGGTGTTTTTTGCGAAGTGCCTACCTGTAGATTTTGGCCTCTAGCTCAGCCGGCACCTAGGGAAACCTACCAAACCTGTGCATTTCTGAAAACTAGAGACCTTGGGGAATCCAAGGAGGGGTGACTTGCGGGGCTCGGACCAGGTTCTGTTACCCAGAATCCTTTGCAAACCTCAAAAAGTGGCTAAAAAAACAAGTTTTCCTCACATTTCGGTGACAGAAAGTTCTGGAATCTGAGAGGAGCCACAAACTTCCTTCCACCCAGCGTTCCCCCAAGTCTCCCGATAAAAATGATACCTCACTTGTGTGGGTAGGCCTAGCGCCCGCGACAGGAAACGCCCCAAAGCGCAACGTGGACACATACAAATTTGTGGAAGAAAACAGAGGTGTTTTTTGCGAAGTGCCTACCTGTAGATTTTGGCCTCTAGCTCAGCCGGCACCTAGGGAAACCTACCACACCTGTGCATTTCTGAAAACTAGAGACCTAGGGGATTCCAAGGAGGGGTGACTTGCGGGGCTCGGACCAGGTTCTGTTACCCAGAATCCTTTGCAAACCTCAAAAAGTGGCTAAAAAAACAAGTTTTCCTCACATTTCGGTGACAGAAAGTTCTGGAGTCTGAGAGGAGCCACAAATTTCCTTCCACCCAGCGTTCCCCCAAGTCTCCCGATAAAAATGATACCTCACTTGTGTGGGTAGGCCTAGCGCCCGCGACAGGAAACGCCCCAAAGCGCAACGTGGACACATACAAATTTTTGGAAGAAAACAGAGGTGTTTTTTGCGAAGTGCCTACCTGTAGATTTTGGCCTCTAGCTCAGCCGGCACCTAGGGAAACCTACCAAACCTGTGCATTTCTGAAAACTAGAGACCTTGGGGAATCCAAGGAGGGGTGACTTGCGGGGCTCGGACCAGGTTCTGTTACCCAGAATCCTTTGCAAACCTCAAAAAGTGGCTAAAAAAACAAGTTTTCCTCACATTTCGGTGACAGAAAGTTCTGGAATCTGAGAGGAGCCACAAACTTCCTTCCACCCAGCGTTTCCCCAAGTCTCCCGATAAAAATGATACCTCACTTGTGTGGGTAGGCCTAGCGCCCGCAACAGGAAACGCCCCAAAGCGCAACGTGGACACATACAAATTTGTGGAAGAAAACAGAGGTGTTTTTTGCGAAGTGCCTACCTGTAGATTTTGGCCTCTAGCTCAGCCGGCACCTAGGGAAACCTACCAAACCTGTGCATTTCTGAAAACTAGAGACCTTGGGGAATCCAAGGAGGGGTGACTTGCGGGGCTCGGACCAGGTTCTGTTACCCAGAATCCTTTGCAAACCTCAAAAAGTGGCTAAAAAAACAAGTTTTTCTCACATTTCGGTGACAGAAAGTTCTGGAATCTGAGAGGAGCCACAAACTTCCTTCCACCCAGCGTTCCCCCAAGTCTCCCGATAAAAATGATACCTCACTTGTGTGGGTAGGCCTAGCGCCCGCGACAGGAAACGCCCCAAAGCGCAACGTGGACACATACACATTTTTGGAAGAAAACAGAGGTGTTTTTTGCGAAGTGCCTACCTGTAGATTTTGGCCTCTAGCTCAGCCGGCACCTAGGGAAACCTACCAAACCTGTGCATTTCTGAAAACTAGAGACCTTGGGGAATCCAAGGAGGGGTGACATGCGGGGCTCGGACCAGGTTCTGTTACTCAGAATCCTTTGCAAACCTCAAAAAGTGGCTAAAAAAACAAGTTTTCCTCACATTTCGGTGACAGAAAGTTCTGGAATCTGAGAGGAGCCACAAACTTCCTTCCACCCAGCGTTCCCCCAAGTCTCCCGATAAAAATGATACCTCACTTGTGTGGGTAGGCCTAGCGCCCGCGACAGGAAACGCCCCAAAGCGCAACGTGGACACATACAAATTTGTGGAAGAAAACAGAGGTGTTTTTTGCGAAGTGCCTACCTGTAGATTTTGGCCTCTAGCTCAGCCGGCACCTAGGGAAACCTACCAAACGAACGAGTTACTTACCTTCGGTAACGACTTTTCTGGTGGATACATTAGCTACCTGTGGATTCCTCACCTGATGAATACTCCCATGGCGCCAGCATTTGACGGAAATCTTCTTACTAGTCTCTGCACGTCGACGAGGACGTCACTCTAGCCCACGCGACGCCGTCTGACGTCATACAGGCAATAAGAAGTCCTCGCCGACGTGCCGATGACAGTACCAACATTTTTTACGTGCATGAGAATAATAATAATAACCCAATGCAATGAAAGAGCAAAGCAACATCTCTTAATATTGTAAATCACACAACATTGCAATAAAATAGCTGTAGATTTAATATAACCTTTTTTTTTTTTTTTTTTTTTAAACAAATAAATATATTTATACATACGAATCATGTATATACCCAATATATATATAGATTTATATATAAATATACACATATATACAAATATCATACATGCAAAATGTATTGCAACTTTGAAGACCAAAAGGAGCACACTCAAGGATTGCTTGGAGAGACCAAAAAGGCAACGGGGAGGCGGGTGGGACCGTGAGGAATCCACAGGTAGCTAATGTATCCACCAGAAAAGTCGTTACCGAAGGTAAGTAACTCGTTCTTCTGATGGATACAACTACCTGTGGATTCCTCACCTGATGAATAGAGTCCCAAAGCAGTACCACGCCCGGCGGTGGGTGCCTAAATGGTCAAACCAAGAAATCCTGCAGCACTGACCGTGCAAAATGACCGTCCCTTCTGACCTCAGAGTCCAAACAGTAATGTTTCACAAAAGTGTGAAGGGACGACCAAGTTGCGGCCTTGCAGATGTCAACCACAGGAACACCCCTGGCCAAGGCCGAAGAGGCCGACTTAGCTCTGGTGGAGTGAGCTCTAATGCCCTCAGGCGGATCCTTCTTTGCCAAAGAGTAACAGATTTTAATGCAAAGAACAACCCACCTGGAGAGTGTTCTCTTGTGGACTGCCTTTCCTCTCCTCTTGCCCACGTATCCGACAAACAGCTGATCCTCCAGCCTGATATCCTTCATTCTGTCGATATAGAAGCTCAACGCCCTTTTTGGGTCCAGGCGATGTAGTCTTTCTTCCTCCTTTGAAGGATGAGGCGGAGGATAAAACGTGGACAAAGTGATTGTCTGAGCCAAATGGAAGGGTGAAACAACCTTCGGAAGGAAAGCAGCCTTGGTCCTCAACACCACCTTATCCCCATAAAACGTTATATAAGGGGGTTTAACCGATAAGGCCTGCAACTCACTCACTCTCCTTGCAGATGTTATAGCTACCAGGAATACTGTTTTAATAACCAAATACCTTAAGGGGCAAGAATGCATAGGCTCAAAAGGGGACCCCATAAGGAAAGTCAGGACCAAGGACAAATCCCATTGAGGCATAACGAATGGTTTTGGAGGATATTGATTCAGAAGACCTTTCAAGAATCTGAGAACAATAGGGGATTTAAATAACGATGGTTGGTCTGGAAGACAAATGAAGGCTGACAAGGCCGACAAATAACCCTTAATGGTAGCTACTGCACAACCTTTCTGCGCTAGAGACAGTGCAAAAGACAAAACATGTGACAGATGAGCATGTAAGGGATCAATCTGTCTCTCTCCACACCACATAACAAATTTAGACCACCTATTAGCGTAGATAGATTTAGTGGAGTGTCGCCTGGCCGCTAAGATAACATCCACTACATCAGGCGGGAGAGAGAAGGAACTCAGGTTGCCCCGTTCAATCTCCAAGCATGTAGGTGCAGACTCTGGAGGTTGGGGTGTAAAACCTGCCCCTGCGACTGCGAGAGGAGGTCTGCCCTGAGAGGGAGACGGAGCGGAGGGCACAGTGAGAGTTGGAGAAGGTCGGAGTACCATACCCTCCTTGGCCAATCCGGAGCTATTAAGATGACTTGGGCCCGGTCTTGGCGAATTTTCCTCAACACTCGAGGAATCAAGGGTATGGGGGGAAACGCGTAAAGCAACTGGTCGCACCAGGTTATCTGAAACGCGTCCCCCAACGCTCCCTGCATCGGATACTGGAGGCTGCAGAATAACGGGCAATGCGCGTTCTCCCGAGTGGCAAACAGATCTATCCGAGGAAACCCCCACATCTGGAAGATTAAACAGACTTGATCTGGATGGAGACGCCACTCGTGGTCTGCCGAGAATTGGCGACTGAGACTGTCCGCACGTACATTCAAGACCCCGGCCAGATGATTTGCCACCAAGCAAATCTGATGGTCCTTTGCCCAGGACCATAGCCGAAGAGCTTCTCTGCAGAGAAGGTACGACCCTGCTCCTCCCTGTTTGTTTATGTACCACATCGTGGTAGTATTGTCCGTCAGGACCTGTACCGACTGACCACGAAGGGATGGGAGGAAGGCCTTGAGAGCCAAACGTACAGCCCGTAACTCCAACAGATTGATATGAAACACCTGTTCCTCTGGAGACCAAAGCCCTTTGATCTCCAGATCCCCCAGATGAGCTCCCCATCCTAGGGTGGAGGCATCCGTTATTACCGTGGCCACTGGTGGCGACTGCGCGAACGGCTTCCCCTGTGAAAGATTGTTGCCCGCAATCCACCACTTCAATTCCACAGCAGCATCTCTGGAGATCTTGACAGTACCTTCTAAATCTCCCTTGTGTTGAGACCACTGCCTTCGGAGGCACCACTGAAGAGCCCTCATGTGCCAGCGAGCATGCGTGACCAACAGAATGCAGGAGGCGAACAGACCGAGCAGACGAAGGACCTTGAGGACTGGAACTACCGCTCCATTTCGAAACATTGGAACCAATTCCTGAATATCTTGAATCCGCTGAGGCGGAGGAAAGGCTCGACTCAATGTTGTATCCAGTACTGCCCCTATGAACAGGAGGCGCTGAGAGGGCTCCAGGTGAGATTTGGGCACGTTCACCGAAAAGCCCAGGTCGAACAACAACTGGGTTGTTGACTGCAGATGATGCGACACAAGCTCCGGGGACTTGGCTTTGATCAACCAGTCGTCCAAGTAAGGGAATACTGCTATCCCCTTCCTTCTGAGCTCCGCCGCAACCACTGACATCACCTTTGTGAAGACTCGAGGTGCTGAAGTAAGACCAAACGGGAGGACCGCAAACTGATAGTGCTGCGACCCTACCACAAACCGGAGATACTTCCTGTGCGACTTGAGTATCGGGATATGAAAGTAAGCATCCTGCAAGTCGACAGACACCATCCAATCTTCCTTGTTCAACGCCAAAAGCACCTGTGCTAGGGTCAGCATCTTGAACTTTTCCTGTTTGAGGAACCAATTCAAGATCCTCAGATCCAGGATTGGTCTCAACTGACCATCCTTTTTGGGAATCAGGAAGTATCTTGAGTAACAACCTCGACCCTTTTCCTGCTCTGGGACCAACTCTACCGCGCCCTTTGAAAGGAGGACTTGAACCTCCTGTTCTAGCAACAGGAGGTGTTCTTCTGAACAATAAGATGGGCGGGGCGGGATGAGGGGCGGGAACTCCCGAAAGGGAAGGGCGTAGCCTTTTCCCACAATGCCGAGAACCCAAGTGTCCGTTGTGATAGACTTCCACTTGTGGAGAAAACGCTGTAATCTTCCCCCTACAGGAGAGGAGTGAGTGGGAAACGGTGGAAGCCTAAGGCTGCTTCCCCTGCTGCACCCCTCCAGAGGACGAGGAAGAGGCAGAGTGCTGTTGAGAGGCTCCTCTGGTACGGACCCCACCCCTCCCCCTCCCTCTAAATGACCTATAGGGGAGGGAAGAGGCGGGTTGCTGGAACCTCCCCCGAAAGGAAGAGGAATAAGAGCCACGCCCAAATCCCCGAAACCTCCTGAAAATTCTAGAAGAGGCAGAGGAAGAAGGAGCTTGCAGTCCTAACGATTTGGCTGTGGCTCTGCTCTCCTTAAATCGTTCCAAGGCTGAATCTGCCTTGGCTCCAAACAGTCTGTCCCCATCAAACGGGAGGTCCAGCAGGGTCGACTGCACATCCGCAGAGAACCCTGAGTTTCGGAGCCAGGCCTGTCTTCTTGCCACCACAGCCGTGCCCATCGCCCTGGCCACCGAGTCGGTCGTGTCCAGCCCAGACTGGATAATCTGGGTCGCGGCAGCCTGGGCGTCCGAGACCACATCCAAAAGACCCTGGGGAAGCTCCGTGAATGAAGACGAAATATCATCCATCAGCGCATGGATGTACCTCCCCAGAATGCACGTGGCGTTGGTGGCCTTCAACGCCAAACTGCATGACGAAAATATTTTCTTGGACTGCGCATCCAGTTTCTTGGAGTCTCTGTCTCCAGGCACCGTCGGGAAGGAACCAGGCGCTGACTTTGAGGAACAGGAGGCTTGCACCACCAAGCTCTCCGGCGTAGGGTGTCTAGAGAGAAAGCCAGGGTCAGATGGTGCAGCTCGATACCTCCTGGCCACAGCCCTATGAACGGCCGAGGAAGACACCGGCTTCTTCCACACCTCCAACACCGGATCCAGCAAAGCCTCATTAAATGGCAAGAGAGGCTCAGCTGCAGCAGAGGCCGGATGCAATACCTCTGTCAGCAAATTCTGCTTTGCCTCTGCCACCGGCAAAGGCAGGTCCAAAAAGCTCGCTGCCTTCCTCACCACAGCATGAAAGGAAGCAGCCTCCTCCGTATATTCCCCTGGAGATGAAAGGTCCCACTCAGGGGAAGTGTCCAGCCCACTGGCTGTATCCAGACCATGCAGTCCGTCTCCAGAGTCCTCAATCTCTCCCTCCTCTAGGACTCGCTGGTACTCTTGCTCTTCTAAAAGACGGAGAGCACGCCTCCTCGAATGAAGTCTCTCCTCGATACGCGGAGTCGACATGGCCTCCGCCGACGTCGAAGAACGGCGCCGATCTCCAGAAGCATCTGACGCCGCGTCCGGCGCCACAGGCAGCTTCGGCGCCGAGGCAGGAGCCGGAGGACGAGGTCTTGGAGCCGATGGACCAACCGGAGTCACAGGGCAAAATCCTGACTTCGACGGAGGGGCAACCTCCGGGGCCGAAACATCCGAAGCCACCGGAGCGGCCACCGACGCCGGCACCGGCGCCGAGCCCACATTCCCAAAAGGGAGAAAGGGCATAAAGGGTGCCGGCCGAAGAGGCGCAGGATCACCCAACGAAAAGGCCAAGGGCCCCGAAGGACCAGCCGGAGCAGCTCCTGGAGCCATCTGCTGAAAGATGGTATACATCGCATTAAGAAACGCGGTACTATCAGCTCCAGGAGTGGGAAAAGCCGGATACTGGGGTGCCTGGATCGAGGGCGACCCCGACGCCGGCCTCGACGTCTGCGACGCCGGAGAAAACACAAGAGGCTGCACCACCTCAATCACTGACGCCTGACCAGGTGAAGTCGGTGACGCCGGAGAGGGCAACGGCGTCGATGGATGCGGCGTGACCGTGGGGCTGACCTCCCAAGTCCTCCGACGCCGAGCCGAAGGTGACCTCGAACGAGACTCCTTGCTGGAGTGACGTCGTGAGTCTCTACGGCGCCGGGAGTCTCGATGACGCCGGTGAGACCTTGGCGAAGAAGACTTCTTATGATGTTTCTCCTTCTTCTTTGACTTTGCCATGAATAACTTGGCCTCGCGCTCTTTGAGGGCCTTCGGATTCATGTGTTGACATGAATCGCAAGTCGAGACGTCGTGGTCGGAGCTCAAACACCATAGACAGTCGGAGTGAGGATCTGTAACTGACATCTTGCCCCCACACTCTCGACAGGGCTTGAAACCCGACTTCCTCTGAGACATTGTTACCGCAGAGAAGACTACGCAGCAGACAATACACTGTAACCACGAAGGTAACAGTAACTCCCTCGAAGATAACCGTTTCGAATGCACGGAAAAAAGGGAACTGTCATCGGCACGTCGGCGAGGACTTCTTATTGCCTGTATGACGTCAGACGGCGTCGCGTGGGCTAGAGTGACGTCCTCGTCGACGTGCAGAGACTAGTAAGAAGATTTCCGTCAAATGCTGGCGCCATGGGAGTATTCATCAGGTGAGGAATCCACAGGTAGTTGTATCCATCAGAACTGTGCATTTCTGAAAACTAGAGACCTAGGGTATTCCAAGGAGGGGGTGACTTGCGGGGCTCCGACCAGGTTCTGTTACCCAGAATCCTTTGCAAACCTCAAAAAGTGGCTAAAAAAACAACTTTTCCTCACATTTCGGTGACAGAAAGTTCTGGAATCTGAGAGGAGCCACAAATTTCCTTCCACCCAGGGTTCCCCCAAGTCTCCCGATAAAAATGATACCTCACTTGTGTGGGTAGGCCTAGCGCCCGCGACAGGAAACGCCCCAAAGCGCAACGTGGACACATACAAATTTTTGGAAGAAAACAGAGGTGTTTTTTGCGAAGTGCCTACCTGTAGATTTTGGCCTCTAGCTCAGCCGGCACCTAGGGAAACCTACCAAACCTGTGCATGTCTGAAAACTAGAGACCTAGGGGAATCCAAGGAGGGGTGACTTGCGGGGCTCGGACCAGGTTCTGTTACCCAGAATCCTTTGCAAACCTCAAAATTTGGCTAAAAAACACATGTTCCTCACATTTCTGTGGCAGAAAGTTCTGGAATCTGAGAGAAGCCACAAATTTCCTTCCACCCAGCGTTCCCCCAAGTCTCCCGATAAAAATTATACCTCACTTGTGTGGGTAGGCCTAGCGCCCGCGACAGGAAACGCCCCAGAGTGCAATGTGGACACATACACATTTTTGGAAGAAAACAGAGGTGTTTTTTGCGAAGAGCCTACCTGTAGATTTTGGCCTCTAGCTCAGCCGGCACCTAGGGAAACCTACCAAACCTGTGCATTTCTGAAAACTAGAGACCTTGGGGAATCCAAGGAGGGGTGACTTGCGGGGCTCGGACCAGGTTCTGTTACCCAGAATCCTTTGCAAACCTCAAAAAGTGGCTAAAAAAACAAGTTTTCCTCACATTTCGGTGACAGAAAGTTCTGGAATCTGAGAGGAGCCACAAACTTCCTTCCACCCAGCGTTCCCCCAAGTCTCCCGATAAAAATGATACCTCACTTGTGTGGGTAGGCCTAGCGCCCGCGACAGGAAACGCCCCAAAGCGCAACGTGGACACATACAAATTTGTGGAAGAAAACAGAGGTGTTTTTTGCGAAGTGCCTACCTGTAGATTTTGGCCTCTAGCTCAGCCGGCACCTAGGGAAACCTACCAAACCTGTGCATTTCTGAAAACTAGAGACCTTGGGGAATCCAAGGAGGGGTGACTTGCGGGGCTCGGACCAGGTTCTGTTACCCAGAATCCTTTGCAAACCTCAAAAAGTGGCTAAAAAAACAAGTTTTCCTCACATTTCGGTGACAGAAAGTTCTGGAATCTGAGAGGAGCCACTAACTTCCTTCCACCCAGCGTTCCCCCAAGTCTCCCGATAAAAATGATACCTCACTTGTGTGGGTAGGCCTAGCGCCCGCGACAGGAAACGCCCCAGAGCGCAACGTGGACACATACAAATTTGTGGAAGAAAACAGAGGTGTTTTTTGCGAAGTGCCTACCTGTAGATTTTGGCCTCTAGCTCAGCCGGCACCTAGGGAAACCTACCACACCTGTGCATTTCTGAAAACTAGAGACCTAGGGGATTCCAAGGAGGGGTGACTTGCGGGGCTCGGACCAGGTTCTGTTACCCAGAATCCTTTGCAAACTTCAAAAAGTGGCTAAAAAAACAAGTTTTCCTCACATTTCGGTGACAGAAAGTTCTGGAATCTGAGAGGAGCCACAAATTTCCTTCCACCCAGCGTTCCCCCAAGTCTCCCGATAAAAATGATACCTCACTTGTGTGGGTAGGCCTAGCGCCCGCGACAGGAAACGCCCCAAAGCGCAACGTGGACACATACAAATTTTTGGAAGAAAACAGAGGTGTTTTTTGCGTAGTGCCTACCTGTAGATTTTGGCGTCTAGCTCAGCCGGCACCTAGGGAAACCTACCAAACCTGTGCATTTCTGAAAACTAGAGACCTTGGGGAATCCAAGGAGGGGTGACTTGCGGGGCTCGGACCAGGTTCTGTTACCCAGAATCCTTTGCAAACCTCAAAAAGTGGCTAAAAAAACAAGTTTTCCTCATATTTCGGTGACAGAAAGTTCTGGAATCTGAGAGGAGCCACAAACTTCCTTCCACCCAGCGTTCCCCCAAGTCTCCCGATAAAAATGATACCTCACTTGTGTGGGTAGGCCTAACGCCCGCGACAGGAAACGCCCCAAAGCGCAACGTGGACACATACAAATTTTTGGAAGAAAACAGAGGTGTTTTTTGCGAAGTGCCTACCTGTAGATTTTGGCCTCTAGCTCAGCCGGCACCTAGGGAAACCTACCAAACCTGTGCATTTCTGAAAACTAGAGACCTAGGGGATTCCAAGGAGGGGTGACTTAGGGGTGACTTGCGGGGCTCCGACCAGGTTCTGTTACCCAGAATCCTTTGCAAACCTCAAAAAGTGGCTAAAAAAACAAATTTTCCTCACATTTCGGTGACAGAAAGTTCTGGAATCTGAGAGGAGCCACAAATTTCCTTCCACCCTGCGTTCCCCCAAGCCTCCCGATAAAAATGATACCTCACTTGTGTAGGTAGGCCTAGCGCCCGCGACAGGAAACGCCCCAAAGCGCAACGTGGACACATACAAATTTTTGGAAGAAAACAGAGGTGTTTTTTGAGAAGTGCCTACCTGTAGATTTTGGCCTCTAGCTCAGCCGGCACCTAGGGAAACCTACCAAACCTGTGCATTTCTGAAAACTAGAGACCTTGGGGAATCCAAGGAGGGGTGACTTGCGGGGCTCGGACCAGGTTCTGTTACCCAGAATCCTTTGCAAACCTCAAAAAGTGGCTAAAAAAACAAGTTTTCCTCACATTTCGGTGACAGAAAGTTCTGGAATCTGAGAGGAGCCACAAACTTCCTTCCACCCAGCGTTCCCCCAAGTCTCCCGATAAAAATGATACCTCACTTGTGTGGGTAGGCCTAGCGCCCGCGACAGGAAACGCCCCAAAGCGCAACGTGGACACATAGAAATTTGTGGAAGAAAACAGAGGTGTTTTTTGCGAAGTGCCTACCTGTAGATTTTGGCCTCTAGCTCAGCCGGCACCTAGGGAAACCTACCAAACCTGTGCATTTCTGAAAACTAGAGACCTTGGGGAATCCAAGGAGGGGTGACTTGCGGGGCTCGGACCAGGTTCTGTTACCCAGAATCCTTTGCAAACCTCAAAAAGTGGCTAAAAAAACAAGTTTTCCTCACATTTCGGTGACAGAAAGTTCTGGAATCTGAGAGGAGCCACAAACTTCCTTCCACCCAGCGTTCCCCCAAGTCTCCCGATAAAAATGATACCTCACTTGTGTGGGTAGGCCAGCGCCCGCGACAGGAAACGCCCCAAAGCGCAACGTGGACACATACAAATTTGTGGAAGAAAACAGAGGTGTTTTTTGCGAAGTGCCTACCTGTAGATTTTGGCCTCTAGCTCAGCCGGCACCTAGGGAAACCTACCACACCTGTGCATTTCTGAAAACTAGAGACCTAGGGGATTCCAAGGAGGGGTGACTTGCGGGGCTCGGACCAGGTTCTGTTACCCAGAATCCTTTGCAAACCTCAAAAAGTGGCTAAAAAAACAAGTTTTCCTCACATTTCGGTGACAGAAAGTTCTGGAATCTGAGAGGAGCCACAAATTTCCTTCCACCCAGCGTTCCCCCAAGTCTCCCGATAAAAATGATACCTCACTTGTGTGGGTAGGCCTAGCGCCCGCGACAGGAAACGCCCCAAAGCGCAACGTGGACACATACAAATTTTTGGAAGAAAACAGAGGTGTTTTTTGCGAAGTGCCTACCTGTAGATTTTGGCGTCTAGCTCAGCCGGCACCTAGAGAAACCTACCAAACCTGTACATTTCTGAAAACTAGAGACCTTGGGGAATCCAAGGAGGGGTGACTTGCGGGGCTCGGACCAGGTTCTGTTACCCAGAATCCTTTGCAAACCTCAAAAAGTGGCTAAAAAAACAAGTTTTCCTCACATTTCGGTGACAGAAAGTTCTGGAATCTGAGAGGAGCCACAAACTTCCTTCCACCCAGCGTTCCCCCAAGTCTCCCGATAAAAATGATACCTCACTTGTGTGGGTAGGCCTAACGCCCGCGACAGGAAACGCCCCAAAGCGCAACGTGGACACATACAAATTTTTGGAAGAAAACAGAGGTGTTTTTTGCGAAGTGCCTACCTGTAGATTTTGGCCTCTAGCTCAGCCGGCACCTAGGGAAACCTACCAAACCTGTGCATTTCTGAAAACTAGAGACCTAGGGGATTCCAAGGAGGGGTGACTTAGGGGTGACTTGCGGGGCTCCGACCAGGTTCTGTTACCCAGAATCCTTTGCAAACCTCAAAAAGTGGCTAAAAAAACAAATTTTCCTCACATTTCGGTGACAGAAAGTTCTGGAATCTGAGAGGAGCCACAAATTTCCTTCCACCCTGCGTTCCCCCAAGCCTCCCGATAAAAATGATACCTCACTTGTGTGGGTAGGCCTAGCGCCCGCGACAGGAAACGCCCCAAAGCGCAACGTGGACACATACAAATTTTTGGAAGAAAACAGAGGTGTTTTTTGAGAAGTGCCTACCTGTAGATTTTGGCCTCTAGCTCAGCCGGCACCTAGGGAAACCTACCAAACCTGTGCATTTCTGAAAACTAGAGACCTTGGGGAATCCAAGGAGGGGTGACTTGCGGGGCTCGGACCAGGTTCTGTTACCCAGAATCCTTTGCAAACCTCAAAAAGTGGCTAAAAAAACAAGTTTTCCTCACATTTCGGTGACAGAAAGTTCTGGAATCTGAGAGGAGCCACAAATTTCCTTCCACCCAGCGTTCCCCCAAGCCTCCCGATAAAAATGATACCTCACTTGTGTGGGTAGGCCTAGCGCCAGCGACAGGAATGGATCACACAAGGGTCAATGGTAGTCATTGCTTGAGGTCTACTGTTAACCCTGGAGTGATTCATTCCTGAAGCATGCACTAGGCGCAGGCACACAAGCGGGGTTGTGTTTTTATCAGGACAAGTGGGGAAACACTGGGTGGTAGGAATTTTGAGGATCCCTGCAGATCCCTGGACTTCTGCTCATTGAAATGCAAGGAAATGTGTTTTTTAAGCACATAATGTAATTTCAAGGGGATTCTGGGTGAAGGAAAACTGGTGAGAGCCATGCAAGTCCTGCACCCTTGGACTCCCCTGGTACTAGTTTGTTAAAGTTAACCCACCACTCACACTGGTTGGTTTTAGCACCACCAGAAATTATGGTTTCAAAGCATGATTACTTATCAAAGTATCTGAATATTGAAACCAAGCCTTCTGAAGGTGGGCCATAAAGCCGCGTCCAGGCACCAACCTCTTTATGGTCCATTCACACGCCATTCACGCACAACAAACAACCCTTTCATATCGCCAGCCACGGGCCCAATCCAATCAATCACTCCACTCACATTAACTTACCGCTGCCAGACAAGGGCCCATCACATTCACACGCCACAGAACGGAATAAGTTTGACTACATTTTACCACCTGTCAAGTAACTGCCTCCTTCTTCCTTAACATTAAAAAAAATGCATGCCTAACAAACCTTTACTAATGACTCCTGTGACAGCCACCTGAGGCTCAGGAAGACATGTTTTTCATGCGCCTTTAACGCACTCTCTGCGCTAAATCCAACTCCTTCCAGTTTGTGGATGCAAGTTGGGGGTGTCCGAGTATGCCGTACAAAGCGATTCCTCGAACTGAGTGTGCATATCTACGTTTGAAACTAAGGGAGACATGCTGGGGATTTCTCATGCTGTTACCTAAAGAGAAGGTCATAGGCTACCTGCCTCCTTCTTCCTTAACATTACCAAATGCATGCGTAACAAACCTTTACTAATGACTCCTGTGACAGCCACCTGAGGCTCAGGAAGACATGTTTTTCATGCGCCTTTAACGCACTCTCTGTGCTAAATCCAACTCCTTCCAGTTTGTGAATGCAAGTTGGGGGTGTCCGAGTATGCCGTACAAAGCGATTCCTCGAACTGAGTGAGCATATCTACCTTTGAAACTAAGGGAGACATGCTGGGGATTTCTCATGATGTTCCCTAAAGAGAAGGTCATAGGCTATGGAAAAGGGTAGTGTTTGGTACATAGGGGAGTCCATGAGAACGTAGCATATGTCCCAGCCAACATTATGTGCAGTGATGTGACTATAATGCACTTATACAGCAAACTGAACATCTACTAAGTTCTGATGGAGGATGAACATGAAAAGCAGGTCAAACACTGACCTATACAAGTCATTCTCCTTCAGTGCTGGGATGGCACCAATGGGTTTGAATCCATAGGTGTAGATGATGTACATCTGTACTACCTTTACTATCTGCCTTCTACCTGTGCAATAACCCTGTGAAAGCACTCCTACCATAAGCTTTCCTTACCCATCCATGTCTCTGTTCTCATCAGAGTCCTGGCTAATCCTGTATAATAGCCAAGTGAACCTATACTAGTTTGTGGAAGCAAGTTGGGGGCTTCCAAGTATGCCCTACAAAGTGATTCCTCGAACTGAGAGAGCATATCTACCGTTGAAAGTAAGGTAGACATGCAGGTGAAGAAAGGGTACTCCATGGCAATGTGGCATATGTTCTGTCCACTAGTATATGCAGTAGGGAGAAGAAAATGCATGTTAATTGAACAGAACACCGACCACGCCAAAAGGAAGTCCATGATGAAGTAAAATTCTGTGGCTCCTTGCCTAACGAAGCAGTGGCCCATGGACGTTCGGTATCCATGCACTGCCACTGAAAGGATTACCCAACAGCAGCTCAACCTCAGTCGATTTCCCAGAACTTTGCTTTAGTATGATACAACGTAAAGCAAGTAGGGATACAGAGGCCTGGTTGTGATGGACACTGGGGACAGTAATACCGACTCTCCTGCCGCTTTCCATGCTTTGAGCACACTTTACAGCGACGACATGGACGATCCTTTTTGGGTGTTTTAGGTATGCGATCAGCAAAGTGTCGCTCCTGCAGCCTTGCCACATCCTCCAGAACATATGAGGTGGAGGCTGCTGCTTCTTCTGTAACAGCAGTGAGGCTTTCAATTACAGACAACTGGAAGTCAAGGAAAGTCATGAGTCTTCCTGTTGTTGTCTGACGGTAAACAACATACGCATTATATGTTGCCATCTGAATCAGGTGGGTAAACAGTTTCTTGTACCAAGTGCGAGTTTTACGACACGCATTGTATGGTTGAAGAACCTGGTCGTTCTTGTCCACTCCACCCATGTACTTATTGTAATCGAGTATACAGATGGGCTTGTGGACTTCGGCCATCTGACCCCAAACCGTGATGGGAGAAGTGCTCTCATCATGAATTGTAGTGAGCACGTATACATCACCTCTATCTAGGAACTTGACTGCGAGCAGTTCGTTAGAACGCAATGCAGTACTCTGTGATTTCTGGAGCTTCTTGCAAACAAGCTCCCGCGGGAATCCTTTGCGGTTACAACGAACTGTACCGCAGGCCACAGTGCCAGCTTTGTAGAGCTCACTGAACAGCTCTACTCCTGTATAGAAATTGTCCTCATAAAGGTTATAACCTTTGTGAAGAAGTGGCTGGACAAGTTCCCATACAATCTTACCTGTGACCCCTAACACGGGAGGGCAACCTACAGGGTTTAGGGTAGAATCCTTCCCTGTATACACTCTCAGGCTGTACACATAGCCAGTAGAGCTCTCACACAGCATGTACAGCTTTATGCCATAGCGAGCTCTTTTGCTCGCAATGTACTGTCTGAAAAGCAGCCGTCCTTTGTACAGGATCAAGGACTCATCGACTGCTATATTCTTTCCAGGAGTATATATCTCTGGAAACCTGGCAGACAAATGTTCCACGACAGGCCGAATTTTGAACAACCTGTCATGATCTGGATGGTCCCGGGGCAATGCAGCAGAATTGGCATTGAAATGCAGCATGCGCTGCAGTAGCAAAAAACGATCTCTGCTCATGTATGGTGCGAAGATGGGAGTTACCCAAACAGTGCGAGTCGTCCAGTAGGACTGCAAGGTGGGTTTCTGTACTAACCCCATTTTGAGCGTAAGGCCCAAAAATATCTTCAACTCCGCCAGCGAAGTGGGAGTCCACTGGCGTGCCCTAGAACGGGGCCCTAGAGTGCCTCCGCGCTCCCTCAGAAATTGGTCTGCACGCAAATTTGTTTGCTGCACAACTTTCTGAAGAAAGTCAACATCCAAAAACAGATAGATGTAGTCGACTGGCAAAAAGTTAGCTGTATCGACTTTACATCCAGCGTCACCAGTAAAAGGTGGAATTTGGGGCTGAACCAAACAGGGGGGCTGCCAAGAGAGCACTCTCTCTGTGCTTGCGGCAGCAAGCACGTGCTCTCTGGGTTCGGCTAACCCAATGTGGTCCCGCTGCCCCGAATGTGCTTGCGAAGGGACAGCACGGATGTCGTCATTGTCTCCTTCAGACTCACTGGAAGAGGTGTCGTCAGATGGGACTCCGCCGACTGAAAAATCACTCCCAGAATCTGCCCCATTGTCCTCTCCCTCAGATGCTGTCTCAATGTCTGCTGTCTCAGTCTCTGAGCCTACATCAGAACTGTCCTCCATAACCCGAGCTAGGGCTTGATCAGCAGTCATCCAACGAGACGCCATCTCTGCAACTGGCTAAACTGTCCCTCTAAATTACTAGCCTACGTAGAAGGCAGATAGTCACAAAATTGCGTGTGGGTATGTTTGTTGTGTACAACAGGAAATGTCGTCACCTTACCTTCGCTTCTTCTCCAATTCTGCAGATTTTCTGAAAACACTGAAAAAAACAAAAAAATAATGTATTACTTCACCTTACCACACACCCTGTGCAACAGTCATTTTTGGTGCTCTGCCTCCCATTACCTCCTCTTCTAATTCCCTCAGTACTACCCAGCAAAAGTGCCACTCATATCTCCATAGTCCCCCTGGCATTACATTTGTTTTAAAGCGCAGGTAACGCTTGCCTTTACTAATCCACTCAGCTACTTTATGGCAACTGCCACTACAGAAAAGACATGCATGCATGCATATATATATATATATATATATATATATATATATATATATATATTGTGTGAACAAGATTCTCACCCCACTACACGAGGTTCAAATTGACATCTTTTATTGCAAGCAACAGCCACGTACGCGTTTCGACTCTCAAGGATTCTTGATCACAGTAAATGAGTCCCTCTTTTCTTTCATTGTTTATACTTGCGATAAAACATGTCAATTTGAACCTCGTGGAGTGCGGTGAGATTCTTGTTCACAAAATATTTCCGAGGTTGCTCTCCTCCATCACTGAGCACCGGCAGTGGAGTGCACTGCGCAACAGTCTTTTTAACCAATTTGTGTTGCATATATATATATATATATATATATATATATATATATATATATATATATATATGTTTAGAAACAAAGTGGTTGAAGGGTTGCTGGGCGGCACACTCCACTGCCGGTGCCCAGTGACAGAGAAGACCAATCTAGAAATTATCTAATGCCGAAAAATTTCACCGCACTCCACGAAGTACAAATAAAAGTGTATTTTATTGCAGTCAATAACCACCAACGTGTTTCAACTCACCAAGGAGTCTTGATCACGGTCCTCGTGGAGTGCGGTGAAATTGTTCACCATTATAAAACAACACACACAAGAATAACAAGCATTTACAATGTAATGGGTCTCGCATCTGCTCGAGTTAGAGCTATTAGCGTTATAAACTCCTAACCCAACTTTTCTTGCCACATAAATTGATAATTGAAAGTTAAACTCTTTCACATAAGAGAGCCGATTCACAGCGCCACGGCCACCATGAGCATCATGTGAAGAGTTACACAAAAGGAAAAGAAGTTCGCTCGCAGTTAAACGTAACAGCAAAAGTGCAATTAGCCATGTACCAGGGGCGATGGCCAAGGCGGTAACAAAACCTCCCCAAGGAGGGACAAAGGTAAATCATTTTCCAATGTCATCAAAGGATTTTTGAAGGGCAAGCCCACGAACGAGTGGTAGTGATGGGCGTGAGGTGGGCGTTGTTAGAAGCCCAGATACACACCAACAAGTCAGAAAAGCAGCACATGGACGCTGCAATGCTTGTCCTGAAAAAAAAAAAAAAAATATATATATATATATATATATATATATATATATATATATATATATATATGTGTATACATATATACACATATATATGAGAGAGAGAGAGAGAAAGAAAACACAACACTCATGTCACAAACCTTTTTTCTATACATGTGTGCTTGCCCTTGGCAAAGCACACATGTATAAAAAAAATATTGGCCCCATTGATGGTCACCCTAAGGACTGACCAACAAAATATATATTTTTTTTTTATTTTTTACCCTGGGGGGGCGATTGCCCCCCCCCAGGCAAAACTACATGTTTTTTTTCCCCCCCCTGGGGTCGGCCCGTGTTCCAAGGGCCGACCCCGCCATTTTTTTTTATTTCGTTTTTTTTTATTGTGGGGGGCGCGATCGCCCCCCAAAACTGTGTAAATTATTAAATATTGTCCCCGGGGGGGGGGGGGGGGGGTGGCCCGTTTACGAGGGGGCCGACCCCCCAAAGAAGATCCCTGGTGCCTAGGGGCGTTTCCTGGCCGTGGATCGCAGCCACGCTGCGATCCACGGCCAGGAAACGGTGCCAGGAAGGCATCGATGGAAAGGGGAGAGCCTCCCCTTTCCATCGATGCCTCCCTGGCATCTGGGGAGGCCGTTTTATCCTTTTTTTCCCCACCGGAGAAAGAGAGAACGCTTACCTGCTTCTCTCCTTCTCCGTGGGGAAAAACTGCACATGGACGCTGCAATGCTTGTCCTGAAAAAAAATAATATATATATATATATATATGTCTATATATATATATATCTATATATATCTATATATATATATGTGTATACATATATACACATATATATGAGAGAGAGAGAGAGAGAGAGAGAGAAAGAAAACAAGACACTGAAGTCACAAATCTTTTTTTTTTTATACATGTGTGCTTGCCCTTGGAAAAGCACACATGTATAAAAAAAAAATTGCCCCATTGATGGTCACCCTAAGGGCTGACCACCAACTTTTTTTTTTTTTCTTTCTTTTTTAACCTGGGGGGGCGATCGGCCCCCCCAGGCAAAACTACACGTTTTTTTTTTCCCCCCTGGGGTCGGCCCGTGTTCCAAGGGCCGACCCCGCCATTTTTTATTTTTTTTTCCGTTTTTTTTTATTGTGGGGGGCGCGATCGCCCCCCAAAACTGTGTAATATATTAAATATTGCCCCCAGGGGGGGGGGGGGCGGCCCGTTTACGAGGGGGCCGACTCCCCCAAAGAAGATCCCTGGTGCCTAGGGGCGTTTCCTGGCCGTGGATCGCAGCCGCGCTGCGATCCACGGCCAGGAAACGGTGCCAGGGAGGCATCGATGGAAAGGGGAGAGCCTCCCCTTTCCATCGATGCCTCCCTGGCATCTGGGGAGGCCGTTTTGGCCTTTTTTTCCCCACCGGAGAAAGAGAGAACGCTTACCTGCTTCTCTCCTTCTCCGGTGGGGAAAAACTGTGACGTCAGCGCACCTCGCGGCGCGCTGACGTCATAAGGGGGCGGGAGGGGGGTGGGATGGAGACGCGGAAGCTCTTCCGCGTCTCCTACGGTACAAAAAAAAATAATAATAATCCTCCGGTGCATTGCACCGGAGGATTTTTAACCCCCTCCCTGGTGTCGGCCACTGGTCGTGACCCGCACCAGGGAGGGTGTGTGGGCGTCGGCCAATGGCCGACACCCGCACCAAAGGGGTTAACTAGCGACTCAACTTCCACGTACCCCACAGGGCCCTACACTCTGCCCATCTCTCTCTTGCAGAAGTACCCCGCATCAGGAAAATCAGAACAGGAGGACGCTCCTTCTCCTACCTCGCAGCCACCGCCTGGAACACCCTACCCATCCACATCAGACAAACTACCTCCCTCCCCAGCTTCACAAAGGAACTGAAGACATGGCTTTTGTAATCCACCTCCGGTACACGCTACACCCCCCGCCTCCAGGCGCCTTGAGACCCTAACATTTGAGTAGCTGCGCTTTATAAACACTGATTCATTGATTGATTGAATACAAGCAGGCTTTGGAGTCGTGGTTGGACTGTAAGCACCAAAAAATGACTAAGTGGGAGTTTGCCACAGACGTTTGCCTGTGACAGGCGCCACAAGGTTTAAAACCAGTAGGTTTGTTTTAGGGGACATTAGTCCACAAACCATGGGAAAAAGCCACATTGTTTAAAGTGTTCGACAAAAAGCAAAAAAAAAATCCAGGCAAAAAAATGAATGAGGGGAGCTTGATCAGAATCTGCCCAGATTCTGCAGAAAAGATTAAACTGAGGTCATGGCATTAGGGTGGCACCTATATAGGCACTGCACATGTCACCTCTGGTGCGTACTACGCCACAAGCATACGAAAGGGGCCACCTACTCAGGTGCAAGGTGACTGCTCAAAAAAAGTGTCTAAATCCAGGCTGATGCCTGGTAATCCAGAGCCCCCTGATATACCTCCGTAAAAACATTTTCCAGAGATTTTCATTTGTGATTTGTGGTTTTGGATCATTAGAGAAGCAATTTAGCTTGGGTAGACATTGCTGTTCCAGACGGATTTTTTTCTGGACATAATTTTTCAAAATGGTGAATGTGTTGCAGTGATGCTATCATATTTCAGGAACCATGAGACCGATTGTAGCTGGGTGTCGGAAATCCCGGCTACACACTGTGTCGACGCCGGGAACCCAGATATCCGGGTTCCCGAAATCCCAAACAATGAAGACGGACAAAGCGCGTGACACACACAGGAAGGAGACACCACCAAAGCCGGGAACCCGGATCTCCGGGTTTCCGAATTCGAATTCCTAAAAAGGAATGACGGACAAAGTGCGCAGCGTGTAGAAAAAGGAGAGGACGTGGAAGTGAGTGAAGAAGAGAGACCAGAGGACGGCGAAATCGCAGAGAATGAGACGGAGAGCGACCCCAATGTTGAAAAAAGAGATCCAGTTATCAAAGGTCCATTGACCTCCCGAGACAACACTACGGAGGGACAGGAAGGTCCCAAGAAGCAAGAACTCTGCCACGTCCCTGGAGGGACGTGGCTACATCAGGTACGGTCCTGCCTAAGGGATAGGATCCGCTCTATAGTGGGAAGGGAGGAGGTTGGAGGAGGCGAACAGAGGGAGGCTGGGAGGGGAGGTTGGGAAGGGAAAAAGAAACCTACACCAGAAAAGCACTAGCCCTTGAGCACGAGCACAGAGTGGTTCTGCTATTGGAAAAAGAGGGGCTTGAATCCACAGAGGTGAAGGAACAGGACCCTGTCATCCAAAACCATTTTTTTCCCCAACTTCTTTGTCTTTCCCCTTTTTGAGTTGAACCCCGCACCTAAACCACCCCACTCACACGCGCACACATTCTCTCTCTCTCTCTCTCTCTCTCTCTCTCTCTCTCTCTCTCTCTCTCTCTCTATCTCTCTATCTCTCCCTCTCTACACCCTCTCCCCACTGTAAACCATACAAACAGTTCCCAAACACACCACTTACCCACCTTTCGTTCCTTTTTCTGGTCTGCCTGACGACACCACCGCTGGAGAACCACCATCAACCGCCGGGAACACTAAGGAAGAAGAGAACAAAGGAGCTCACCTAAACAACATGATCAAAGATAGCGACTTTCATAAAGACATCAGTGAATCACACTAAAATCATGTATATTTAACCACCCACCTGAGTCTCGCTTTACTCCCTATCGCTATACCCACTGCCAAACCGATATACTTCATTTTGGTGTCAAAACAGGTTTTTCGGGTCAAGAAGTCTTATAGAGACAGAAAATAACTACTCAGAGCAACCCTTCCACCACTTTCCTAAATGGCGGCTATAATAGAGGAAGAACAGACATGTATAGAAATGAAACAAATAATAATGGTTTTTAATCCCTTTATGTATTCACCTAACAATGTTTATGATCTGAATATGAAAAAAAAAATATTCACTCCTGTTTTAGGCACATTTTCATAGTTCACTTTATTTATTTGTTCCGGAAATCACTTGTGGTACATTTGCAGTATGCCAACCATTTGAAAAAAGCATATCGACAGGAACATATTTTTGCACCACAGGTTTTGCAAGTACAGGTACGTGTAAGTTCTGTCGGTAGAGGCTTTAGAAATTTTGCATGTTTTAGCACCCCATCAATATCTTCCTAACCAAATTCACACCGATCTTTCTCTACATATGCATGATCCAAACCATTTACACATCTTCTGATCAAGTGGAACACTCTTTTAATGAGTCCACATAGGGAATATGATATTGGTGAAAGGTCACTTAGCGGCACTGATCTCTTGAACTCACTGTATCGAAGACCATCAAATGTATGACAGTCAGAACTCGTTTTCCACATGTGCACAAGATATTTTTCCACGTCTTTAAAGTCATATTTTTCTTCTGTCTCAGAAAATCCTTTTAGAAATTTCACAGATTCAGCAGTTAAAGCTCCAAGCTTTGTTCCAATTTTGCTCATAGTGTCATCAACCATAAGAATATGTGCCTCGATAAGAACACTGGGCTTCTCTGGGTTTCGTTTCTTGTACAGAATATGAAGCGGAATTAAGGCCCTCATTATGACTTTGGCGGTCTTCCTTGAAGACAGCCAAAGCTACGGGTGCCAGGAGACTACCGGGTACTTCCAAATTTCCGCCATACTTTGGGTGGAAATCCAGCAGTAGTCATGGTGGCGGGCGGAGGCGCTCTGGCGGTTCCACCACCGGCCTCGCCCCACCAGTAGGACACAGCCCGCCATATGATGGGCAATGATATGGCTTGGCGGTGTCCTGGTGGTAGGGTGCTGCTGGTGGTGTAAGCACCCCAATCCGTTCCCTGCGGACTACCTTCTCCCCGGAGAAGGTAATGTGATCGTCCGACAGGGGAGTATATGAGTGTGCATGTATGATTGTGTGGTGTCTGCGTGTGTGCCTGAATGTGTGGGTCGATGGTTGTATGCATGTCTGTATGTTCAAGTGAGCGCCTGTCTGCATGTCAGTGTGTATACATGTGAGTATGCGTGTTTGGATGGGTGTGAGTATGAGTGCATGAATGGAGTTGTGAATGCGTGTATGAATGGAGTTGTGAGTGCATGCATGGATGCCTGTGAGTGGATGCGTGTGTGTAGGTGGATGAGTGTATGCGTGGTGCGTGTGGGTGTGTGCATGTATGCAGGGAGGGGAAGGTCTAGGGCTTGCTGGGGTGATGGGGGGGCCGTCTACTGGTGACAGGTAAGAAATTCCCTGTCACCAGTAGCCCTTCTGCCATGGTTTTCGTGGCGGTGCTGCCACCGCGGAAACCATGTCGGAAGGCCGGCACCTAATACCGCCGGCGATCTTCTGTGGACCACCGGGTCGGAGATGATCATCTCCGGCCCGGCGGTTCCGACCGCCATGGCTGTATAAGTGGAGATGTGGTGGGTTGGCAGAGGCCAACCAGCAACACTGATAATGTGGCGGTCTTCACCGCCAGCCTTTTGGTGGTGGGACTGCCACATTTACCCTGGTGGTTAAAAGATTACCAGGGTCAAAATGACCCTCTAAGTGTCTTTTCTCACCCATTCCATAACATATCCATAACTCTCACAATTCTTGACTTATGAGATTGCAACAAATCTAAGTAGCACAATAATAACATCTATGTCATTTGACAGTACAATGACTCGATTGGAACCATTTTGAACAACCCACTCAACATGTGGCACAACACAAAGTTCAGCTTCCTCCAATTTACTGTTAAGTTCTTGAACAATATGGCCTGTACCTTTTGAATATATCTCTGTAGGCACCAACTCCTCATTCACAATCATTCCACGTACAGTAATTGGAAATTTGTTGTTCACTGAAGCATCAGCAAAGTTTTGGCAAGTTAACATTTCTAAGTTTATCTGGTTTGATGTTGATGATTAGAATTTATCAAGTTGCACAGGTATAGGTGTTGAATTATTGACGCAGGCAGGGTCAATTGTTCCACATGTAGACATTCGTCTGATTCTCTCACATTCTTTGCCAGATAGTTCAAGATAACTGTCAAAGACAATGTACAGTTCCTGCAAGGTGCACACCGACTTTGATATCTGTAGAATAGTCTGAACGACCTCTCCGAAGTTTTGCATGGATGACATTTTGGCCATTCACATTGTGACATCTAGTCCACAACAAAAGCAGTTTTCAATGAGAACACTTTTTCAAATTGAAGTTTTTTGTTCAGTTATTGTACGAGTTTGTGCTTCACTGGTTTGGTTGCAGTATCTCCATCAAATAATGCATTTGTCTGAAGATCATGCTACAGAAATTGGAAAATTCACTCCTTTCTTTTGCTACATCCATCTCTCTATGTGCTAGCAAAAGTTGTTTTTTTGTAACCTGTTTTGTAGTGGCCGGTTTGATGAAACTCTTACTATGTGTTAGACTTGGTGTGTTTTCCCCTGTCTTTTTTGCCTCTGCTTCCTATGTTTTGACTTTGTGCTGGACTTTGTTTTTGCTGCTTTTTGGTACTCTGGGCACCTTACCACTGCTGACCAGTATTAAAGTGCAAGTGTTCACTATGTAAACTGTATGTGTAATTGGCTTTTCCATGATTGTCATATCTGATTTACTAGTAAGTCCCTAGTAAAGTGCACTATAGGTGCCAGGGCCTGTAAATCAAATGCTACTAGTGGGTCTGCAGCACTGATTGTGCCACCTACATGAGTTGCCCTGTAAACAGTGCTCAGACCTGCCACTGCAATGTCAGTGTGCGCATTTTTAAACTGCCTGTTTGACCTGGCAAGTGTACCCACTTGTCAGGACCAAACCTTCACTTTTTGTACATGTAAGGCACCCCTAAGGTAGGCCCTTGGTAGCCCCAGGGGCAGGGTGCAGTGTATGTTAAAGGTGGGACATGTACTGATGTGCTTTACATGTCCTGACAGTGAAATACTGACAAATTAGTTTTTCACTGCTGTAAGGCCTATCTCTCTCATTGGTAACATGGGGATTGCCTTTAAATATCTTTAAAAGTGCAGTTTCCCATTGGGAGCAAATAGAGATATGGGCCCTCATTACGAGCCAGGCGGTCTGTGACCGCCAGGCTCGCGGTTGGCGAGAGCACCGCCGACAGCCCGGCGGTGCCCCGCAGGGCATTCTGACCGTCAGTGCAGGAAAACCGGCGGTCTCCCGCCGGTTTTCCGCTGCCCGTTGGAATCCTCCAAGGCGGCGCAGCTTGCTGCGCCACCTTGGGGATTCTGACACCCCCTACCGCCATCCTGTTCCTGGCGGTTCGCCCGCCAGGAACAGGATGGCGGTAGGGGGTGTCGCGGGGCCCCTGGGGGCCCCTGCAGTGCCCATGCCAGCGGCATGGGCACTGCAGGGGCCCCCGTAAGAGGGCCCCGCTTGTATTTCACTGTCTGCATAGACGACAGTGAAATACGCAACGGGTGCAGTAGCACCCGTCGTACCTTCCCACTCCGCCGGCTCGATTACGAGCCGGCTTCATCGCGGGAAGGTTGTTTTCCCCTGGGCTGGCGGGCGGCCTTTCGGCGGCCGCCCGCCAGCCCAGGGGAAAAGTCAAAATACCCGCTGCGGTCTTGCGACCGCGGTACGGTATTTTGACGGCGGGACTTTGGCGGGCGGCCTCCGCCGCCCGCCAAGGTCCGAATGAGGGCCATGGTGTTTGGGGTCTCTGAACTCACAATTTAAAAATACACCTTTTGGTAAAGTTGGTTTTTAGATTGTCAGCTTGAAAATGCCACTTTTAGAAAGTGGGCATTTTCTTGTTTAACCATTCTGTGCCTTTGCCTGCTTGTGGAATACACGTCTGTGTCAGACTGAAAGTTGGGCTGTTTGTGAATTCTCTCTAGACAGTGACACATAGGGAGCTGGGGTGTAGCCTGCATATCCTGATGAGCCCCCTGGGCTACTGTGGGGAGGAAGGAGCTGACACTTACACCTGAAAAGGCTGTGCCTATTCTCACACAATGTGGTCTCCAACCCCCTGGTGTTTGTCTGGGGCCAGGCTTGGGCAAGGCAGGATCTTGTGAACAACAGACTTTCCTTTGAAGTTTGCCTACTTCAAAGGCAGAAATGGGTATAAGTAGTGAATCCAAAAACACAGAAATTTAGATTACTTCTGGATCAAGAGGATTCTCTGCCAAGGAGAAGAGCTGAAGAGTTGGAGGAGGAGCACTCCCCTTTACCTGTGAGTGTGCTTTGCTGGGTCGGCCTGCAGTTGCTGCTTCTGCCTTAGAGAGGACAAAGACTGGACTTTGCTGTGTTTTCCTGCTTGTGATGTGTCTCCAAGGGCTTTGACTGAGCTTGCCCCCTGTTCTGAAGTCTCAAAGCCATCAAAGACTTCCTCTGCCAGCACATGGACTCTCTTGCTGAGACTCCTACCCTGCCAAGTGGTGCCTAATCCAATCCCTGGGCCCTTGAAAGGAGAAGTTGGTGGAACCAAGACTGAACTTCACGCACAGGAGCTGTGTGGGAGAAAAATCAACGCAACTGTTTCACAGCTGAAAAATCAACACACCACATGCATTGCTGCTGGAAAATTGACACAACACCTGCTGGCGACTGCCAAAACCAATGCATCATGCACGCAGTGCGGCTCTCCACCACTGTGCACCAGAATTTTGCACGCATTGCCACTGGATGTCAAAATCATCATGAACCTGCACAGACCCGAAGTTCCCCACCCGGAATTCAACGCATCCCTCTTCAGTGGGAGAAAAAAACAATGCATCGCCTGCAGCTTTATTTTTGACGCAAACCAGGTACTTATTGTGAAAACAACGCATCCATTGATGTCTAGGGATTAAGACTCTTTTTATTTTTAAAAAGTCATAATTTTGGTTGTGCATGCTGGATTTTTGTAGTTTTGGTCTTGTTTGATTTAGATAAATATTGGCTATTTGTTCTAAACTAGTGTGGTGTTACTTCTGTGGTTTTTTCACTGTGTTACTCTGTGTGTTGGTACAAATACTTTATATATTGCCTTTGAGATAAGCCTGACTGCTTGTGCCAAGCTACCAAGGGGGTGAGCAGGGGTTATCTGTGCTGTGTAACTCCCTTACCCTGACTAGAGTGAGGGTCCCTGCTTGGACAGAGTGCAAACGGACTGACAACCAGAGACCCCATTTCTAACACTGGTGATCAGCAGTTGGAATAGAACTTGTATTTGTACTTGACATAGAGTGATTGGTGTACACTACTGTTTTCAGTGCAGACCATTATGTGACCACATACTACTTGTTTTTCTCTCTTTGAATTTTTTCTGCTTCCTTTTTGGTTCTTTTTTCACTTGGGATCTCTCTGCCTTTTTGGAACTATTGCATCTTTATTGAACCTCACCCATAAGCATGTCTCAATCTGGGGATGCACAGCTGTTGCTACAAAAGGTGTGTTTGAGTTGGAGAAACTGGAGGAGTATACAGTGGCTCAGCTTAACCAATTTTGCAAAGAACTTACCTGCCCAATCAAAAGCTCTGCAAAGAAGGAGGAGCTGCAAAAGGTGCTGAGGGCCTGGTTGGCACCTAAGGAGGCTGGGGGGCACACAGAGGAGGTGAATGGGGGATGAGGAGGTGCGGAGCATACATGATGTTGTATTAGGTAACCCTGACCCGCCTGGGGGAGGACCTCCAGGGCAGGCAGTAGTGTTTCTTCCAAAGGTCTGACCCCTGAGGAGTAGCAGAACAGACAAGCAGAGAGAATGCACCAATTTGAGTTAGAAAAGCTTAACATTTAGCAGGAAGGGGGAACCAATAGGGAAGAATTCTGTGCGGCAGGCTGCAGACCAGGAATGTGGCAAGGAGTCTGGATCACACTGGATCTATTGGGAGGATGGCCTCCAGTATAGTGAGCCTAAGGTTGCTGAGCCTGGGGCACCACTATGTGCTGGTGGTACCCCAGTGCTTCAGAGTCTTCCTCCTGGGTCTGGGTCATGATGTGCCATTAGCAGGACATTTGGAGCACGTGGGCATTGACAGTGTGGGGCCTCTGGATCCCAAGACAGCCATGGGCAACAGGTTTCACCTGGTCTTCATGGACCATGCCACCTGGTACCCAGAAGCCAGCCATCCGAGGTCAATTACAGCCCCTGTGGTGAGCTGGCCACTGATGGGGATTTTTACCCACATGGGGTTCGCCAAGGAGGTGGTATCTGACAGGGATACCAACTTCATATCTACCTATGTGAAGTCTCTGTAGAAGGAATGTGGGGTAACCTACAAGTTCACCACTCCTTACCACCCCAAAGGAAATAGGTTGGTTGAAAGGTGCAACCGCACCCTGAAGGGCATGATAATGGGTCTGTCAGGACCCTTAAGGCATAAGTGGGATGTCCTCTTGCAATCCATTCTCTTCGCTTACAGGGAGGTACTGCAGAAGGGACTTTTAGCCCCTCTGAACTGCTGTATGGCCACCCTGTGAGGGTACCTCTGAGCCTGGTAAATAAGGGCTTTGAGAAAACTTCAAATAAGCCCCACAGGACGTGTTTAGCTACGTACGGGCCTTCAGGAACCAGACTGCAACCTAGAAGCAAGCCAGGAGGAAATGAAATGCTGGTATGACCAGATTGCCACTCTGGTCGTCTTTCAGCCTGGCAAGAAAGTGTGGGTCATGGCCCTACTGGAGCCTTGTGCTCTCCAGGACAAGTGGACAGGGCCTGTTGAGGCGGTGGAGCACAAAAGTGATGTCACCTACCTGGTGAACTTGCTAACTCCCATGAAGCCTTTGAAGGTTCTGCATGTGAACCGCCTCAAACCTCACTTTGAGAGGTCTGAACTGACTATTCTCTTGGCAACAGATGATGGGGTGGAGGAGGAAAAAGTGAGCCTCTTCCTGACCTCCTGTCTGCCCAGGAGAAAGATGGACCTGTGGAGGGAGTGAACCTCTCCCTAACACTGACCCCAGAGCAACAGAGGGACTGTTGCTGGGACAGTTTGCCTCCTTGTTTTCCTTGACCTAAGGGGCCACTCATCCGTGTACCCATGATGTGGACAGTGGGGTCAGTCCACCTGTTAAACACAAGGTTTACATGGTGCCTAACAAGGTCAGGGCCAGCATCAAGGACGAGGTTTCCATGATGTTGGCATTAGGGGTAATTGAGTTCTCCAGCAGTCCTTGGGCCCAGTGGTCTTGGTCCCAAAGGCCGCTGTCCCCGGTGCCACCCCAGAGCTGAGGGTCTGTGTGGATGACCATGGACTCAGCGCCATCTCCGAGACCAATGTGCACCCCTTCCCCAGAGCTGTTGAGCTCATAGGTCATTTGGGATCTGACAGGTTTCTCAGCACGTTTCACTTAACGTCTGGGTACTGGCACATTGCCTTAACTAATGGGGCAAAGGAGAGGTCAGCATTTGCCACCCTAGAAAGGGATTACCAGTTCCAGGTTATGCCCTTTGGGATGAAAAATGCCCCTGCCACCTTTCAGAGGTTGGTCAATCAGGTGTTGGCTGGGCTGGAGGATTTCCGCACAGCATACCTGGATGACATCGCAGTGTTAGGCTCCAGCTGGGAGGAACACCTCCAACACCTCTTTGAAGTGTTGAAGGTTCTGAACGACGGCAGGACCGTGGGTCCTCTGGACGCTAGTGCAGTAGCTGAGCAAACCGTGCCAAATGGGCAAACTGAAAACATCCAGAAGGCCCGCTGCAGTGATGACTACTCAAAATACTCCGCCTGCAGTGTCAGAGGGGACATCTTGTACCCTGCAACAGATGGACGCCACCCTTCATAATCATACTTCTCAATTTGAAAAAGTTTTACAAGCCACCTTAGACACAAAAATTTCCCAAGAGACAAAAATTGATGCTGTAACATGGGACATTAACTTACTACGCGAGGACCACTGCAAACTGACTGAAAGAGTTGGCAAAACAGAAGTGGATGTAGCAGCAATTCGCCTAACAATCCAGGAACTGCAGGATCACATGAGACAACTGAGTACAGAGGTGACCTCACTACAGCGAAGAGCGGAGGATGCGGAATGGAGAGCAAGGCGCAACAATATCCGTTTGGTGGGGTTTCCGGAACGAGTGAAAGGTCCCAATGTAGAACTGTTTTTGGAACACTGGCTCACTGAAACGGTCTTGCTGGACAAGGTGCTGAAATTCTTTTCAGTAGAGCGAGCTCATAGAGTGCCGGGCAGACTGCCTCCACCAGGTGCTCACCCAAGACCTTTGATTGCTCACCGTCTTAATTATCAGGACAGAGACCTGGTGCTCCCACTCTTCCGCACGCATGGGCCATGGAAATTAGAAGATGCAAACATTACTGCCTATCCAGATTTCACAGTGGATGTTAAAAAAAAGCACAGCTCCTTCTTTCTGGTGAAACAACATCTTCATGAACATAACCTTAAGTATGCCCTACTGTATCCGTCAAAATTGCGTGTACAGGATGGTGCAAAAACTTATATATTCACGTCACCTGAGGACACTTGGACCTGGCTCCATCCCAAGGCCCAACCGCCACACAAGGCGGACACTGAGGAGCAATGGTACCCCAGGAGGAAACACAAACATCGTACAGGGCTGAGGGATAAACCCACACCAGCACAGGTTGTGGAGGAATGGTCCTGGGTACTGCTTGAGGCTGCGCAGTTCACGTCCAATCCATTTGCAACACTCCAGGAGTCCCCTGACTCGGATCCCGAACAGGGAGATCACAGTGATTCTGAGAATTCTAACCATGGGCCGGCACTTACTCCTCGCTCAGCTGATGACATCTGAGGCCAAAATCCCTTGTTAAAAAGTCCAGTGATCATTGGAGACTACGTGTTCAGCCTCAGGGAAGAAAAGTCTCTACTACATGGAACCCCAGGGTGCCTGCACTGAATCACCTTCTAGGGGAACATGGGTCCCCCAAAGGTTGATGGACGTCTGCATTTGTTTTGCTACTTTAACATCTACACTATTTTATTGTGGCAGGCCTATAGACTGCGACCTGTTTTTTGTGGTTTGCACGTGGAAACTGGGTTCCATAAATAAGCATGGAGTGGTTGGAGGGCCCAGTCCATCATCCGGTGAGCCGAGCGCACGAGACAACACACAAGGCACTCACCCCCGCAAACTATTCCATATGGACCAGATGACCCTCATGCCTGATCACAGGTTAAGTTGTTATAGCTTAGTGTTGTTCGTAAAGTGTTGCCTTGGTCCCGTTAGGCCAAATTTTGTCCTTATTTCAGTATGTGCTTTTACTTGATTTATCATAGCCACCGTTCAATGCTTGCGAGTTGAGAGTGGGGAGAAACAGAAGATGCGTGAGTAGAGGTAACATATTACGCAGGGGTGCAAATAAACCTTAGAATAGAAAAGGTGACGGTAAAAGAGAACCTAGGGCAGTTTTGGACTCCTATATATGTATTTCAACACAAACGCAATCTTTTATAACACGCTATAATGTTTTTACATGGAACGTGCGTGGTATGGCAACACAACTCAAGAGACATCGTATCCATACGTACCTGAAGCGCCATCAGGTACATATAGCCATGATAAAGGAAACACACATATCAGAGGCCACCCTTGGGAAGCTGCGCTCCAGCTGGAAGGGGCAAGTATTCGGTACCGTGACATCCTTTGCGCGAGGTGTGGAATATGGGTCGCACCTGGAGTGCACTACGTGGCAGACCACACACAAATAGACCCTAATGGTCAGTACATTGTAACTGAAGGCCATCTAGATGGTACACTTGTAGGATTACATGCACCCAATACTAACCAAGGGAGCTTCTTGAACACATTGACACCCGGTTTGTTTCAGGACCCAGCTGGGGACAGTTTGTGGGGTGGTGATTTTAATTGTGTACCATATGTTGTACTAGATCGATCCCTTCCCCCGCTGCCAAGCACACCAAGTAGGCATACCTCCCACGAGTTCGCAGCCTGGAGACCAGAAAGCAGATGAACGAGTTACTTACCTTCGGTAACGACTTTTCTGGTGGATACATTAGCTACCTGTGGATTCCTCACCTAATGAATACTCCCATGGAGCCAGCATTCGACGGAAATCTTCTTCCTAGCTTCTGCACGTCGACGAGGACGTCACATTAGCCCACGCGACGCTGTCTGACGTCATACAGGCAAAAAGAGGTCCTCGCCGACGTGCCGACGTCAGTACCAACATTTTTTACGTGCATGAGAACAATAACCCAATGCAATGAAAGAGCAAGGCAACATCCCATAACATTGTAAATCACACAACATTGCAATAAAATGGCTATAGATTTAATATAACTCTCATTTTTTTTTTTTTTTTTTTTTTTTTTTTTTTAAACAAACAAATATATACTAATTATGTATATACACAAAGATATATATATATATATATATATATATATATACACAAATATCCATATATACAAAATCCATTGCAGTCTTGAAGACCAATAGGAGCGCACTCAAGGATTACTTGGTAAGACCAAAAAGGCAACGGGGAGGCGGGTGGGACCGTGAGGAATCCACAGGGAGCTAATGTATCCACCAGAAAAGTCGTTACCGAAGGTAAGTAACTCGTTCTTCTGATGGATACAACTACCTGTGGATTCCTCACCTAATGAATAGAGTCCCAAAGCAGTACCACGCCCGGTGGTGGGCGCCTAGATGGTCAAACCAAGAAATCCTGCAGCACTGACCGTGCAAAATGGCCGTCCCTTCTGACCTCAGAGTCCAAACAGCAATGCTTCGCAAAAGTGTGAAGGGACGACCAAGTTGCGGCCTTGCAGATGTCGACCACAGGAACACCTCTGGCCAAGGCCGAAGTGGCCGACTTAGCTCTGGTGGAATTAGCTCTAATGCCATCAGGAGGATCCTTCTTTGCGAAAGAGTAACAGATTTTAATGCAAAGAACAACCCACCTGGAGAGTGTTCTCTTGTGGACTGCCTTTCCTCTCCTCTTGCCCACGTATCCGATGAACAGCTAATCCTCCAGCCTGAAGTCCTTCGTTCTATCAATGTAGAAGCTTAACGCCCTCTTTGGGTCCAAGCGATGTAGTCTCTCTTCCTCCTTTGAAGGATGAGGCGGAGGATAGAACGTGGACAAAGTAATTGTCTGGGCCAAATGGAAGGGTGAAACAACCTTCGGGAGGAAAGCAGCCTTGGTCCTCAACACCACCTTATCCCCATAAAAGTTTGTATAAGGGGGTTTTACCGATAAGGCCTGCAACTCACTCACTCTCCTTGCAGATGTTATAGCCACCAAGAAGACTGTCTTAATAACTAAATACCTTAAGGGGCAAGAATGCATAGGTTCAAAAGGGGACCCCATAAGGAAAGTCAGGACCAAGGACAAATCCCATTGAGGCATAACGAATGGTTTTGGAGGATATTTATTTAGAAGACCTTTCAAGAATCTGAGAACAATAGGGGATTTAAATAACGATGGTTGGTCTGGAAGACAAATGAAGGCTGACAAGGCAGACAAATAACCTTTAATGGTAGCCACTGCACAACCTTTCTGCGCTAGAGACAGAGCAAAAGACAAAACATCTGACAGATGAGCATGTAAGGGATCAATCTGTCTCTCTCCACACAACAAATTTAGACCACCTATTAGCGTAGATAGATTAGTGGAGTGTCACCTGGCCGCTAATATAACATCCACTACATCAGGCGGGAGAGAGAAGGAACTCAGGTTGCCCCGCTCAATCTCCAGGCATGTAGGTGCAGACTCTGGAGGTTGGAGTGTAAAACCTGCCCCTGCGACTGCGAGAGGAGGTCTGCCCTGAGAAGGAGACGGAGCGGACAGCACAGTGAGAGTTGGAGAAGGTCGGAGTACCACACCCTCCTTGGCCAATCCGGAGCTATTAAGATGACTTGGGCCCGGTCTTGGCGAATCTTCCTCAACACCCGAGGAATCAAGGGTATGGGGGGAAACGCGTAAAGGAACTGGCCGCACCAGGTTATCTGAAACGCGTCCCCCAACGCTCCCTGCATCGGATACTGGAGGCTGCAGAATAACGGACAATGCGCGTTCTCCAGAGTGGCAAACAAATCTATCCGAGGAAACCCCCACATCTGGAAGATTAAACAGACTTGATCTGGATGGAGACGCCACTCATGGTCGGCCGAGAAATGGCGACTGAGACTGTCCGCACGTACATTCAAGACCCCGGACAGATGATTTGCTACCAAGCAAATCTGATGGTCCTTTGCACAGGACCATAGTCGAAGAGCTTCTCTGCAGAGAAGGTACGACCCTACTCCTCCCTGTTTGTTTATGTACCACATTGCAGTAGTATTGTCCGTCAGGACCTGTACCGACTGACCACGAAGGGAAGGGAGGAAGGCCTTGAGAGCCAGACGTACAGCCCGCAACTCCAACAGATTGATATGAAAAATCTGTTCCTCTGGAGACCAAAGCCCTTTGATCTCCAGATCCCCCAGATGAGCTTCCCACCCTAGAGTGGAAGCATCCGTTATGACCGTGGTCACTGGTGGTGACTGCGCAAACGGCTTTCCTTGTGAAAGATTGTTGCCCACAATCCACCACTTCAATTCCACAGCAGCATCTCCGGAGATCTTGACAGCACCTTCTAGATCTCCTTTGTGTTGAGACCACTGCCTTCGGAGGCACCACTGAAGAGCCCTCATATGCCAGCGAGCATGCGTGACCAACAGTATGCAGGAGGCAAACAGACCGAGCAGACGAAGGACCTTGAGGACTGGAACTACCACTCCATTTCGAAACATTGGAACCAACTCCTGAATATCTTGAATCCGCTGAGGCGGAGGAAAGGCTCGATTCAATGTTGTATCCAGTACTGCCCCTATGAACAGGAGGCGCTGAGAGGGCTCCAGGTGAGATTTGGGCATGTTCACCGAAAAGCCCAGGTCGAACAACAACTGGGTTGTTGACTGCAGATGATGCGACACAAGCTCCGGAGACTTGGCTTTGATCAACCAGTCGTCCAAGTAAGGGAATACTGCTATCCCCTTCCTTCTGAGCTCTGCCGCAACCACTGACATCACCTTCGTGAAGACTCGAGGTGCTGAAGTAAGACCAAACGGGAGGACCGCAAACTGATAGTGCTGCGACCCTACTACAAACCGGAGATACTTCCTGTGCAACTTCAGTATCGGGATATGAAAATAAGCATCCTGCAAGTCGACAGACACCATCCAATCTTCTTTGTTCAATGCCAAAAGCACCTGAGCTAGGGTCAGCATCTTGAACTTTTCCTGTTTGAGGAACCAATTCAAGATCCTCAGATCCAGGATTGGTCTCAACCGACCATCCTTCTTGGGAATCAGGAAGTACCTTGAGTAACAACCTCGACCCCTTTCCTGCTCTGGGACTAACTCCACCGCGCCCTTTGAAAGTAGGACTTGAACCTCCTGTTCTAACAACAGGAGGTGTTCTTCTGAACAATAAGATGGGCAGGATGGGGGGCGGAAACTCCCGAAAGGGAAGGGTGTAGCCTTTTCCCACAATACTGATAACCCAAGTGTCCGATGTAATAGTCTCCCACTTGTGGACAAAATGCCGTAACCTCCCCCCTACAGGAGAGGAGTGAGTGGGAAATGGTGGAAGCCTAAGGCTGCTTTCCCTGCTGCACCCCTCCAGAGGACGAGGAAGAGGCAGAGTGCTGCTGAGAGGCTCCTCTGGTGCGGGCCCTACCCCTCCCTCTAAATGATCTATAGGGGAGGGAAGAGGTGGGTTGCTGGAATCTCCCCCGAAAGGAAGTGGAGGAAGAGCCACGCCCAAATCCACGAAACCACCTGAAAAATCTGGAGGAGGCAGAAGAAGAAGGGGCTTGCAGCCCTAATGATTTGGCTGTGGCCCTGCTTTCTTTAAATCTCTCCAAGGCCGAATCTGCTTTGGCTCCAAACAGTTTGTCCCCATCAAACGGGAGGTCCAACAGGGTCGACTGCACGTCCGCAGAAAACCCTGAGTTACGGAGCCAGGCCTGCCTCCTTGCCACCACAGCCGTGCCCATTGCCCTAGCCACCGAGTCGGTCGTGTCCAGCCCAGACTGGATAATCTGGGTTGCGGCAGCCTGGGCATCCGAGACAACATTCAAGAGTCCCTGGGGAAGCTCCGTAAATGAAGATGAAATATCGTCCATGAGAGCATGGATGTATCTCCCCAGAATACAAGTCGGGTTGGTGGCCTTCAACGCCAAACTACAAGAGGAAAATATCTTCTTGGATTGTGCATCCAGCTTTTTAGAGTCTCTGTCTCCTGGTACCATCGGGAAAGATCCAGGGGCTGACCTAGAGGAACAGGAGGCTTGCACCACCAAGCTCTCCGGCGTAGGGTGTCTAGACAGAAAGCCAGGGTCAGATGGTGAAGCTCGATATCTCCTGGCCACAGCCCTATGAACAGCCGAGGAAGATACTGGCTTCTTCCACACCTTTAACACCGGATCAAACAGAGCCTCATTAAATGGCAAGAGAGGCTCCGCTGTAGCAGAGGCCGGATGCAGTACCTCAGTCAGTAAATTCTGCTTCGCCTCTGCCACCGGCAAAGGCAGGTCCAGAAAGTTAGCCGCCTTCCTCACCACAGCGTGAAAGGTATCAGCCTCCTCTGTATATTCCCCTGGAGATGAAAGGTCCCACTCAGGGGAAGTATCCAGCCCACTGGCTGTATCCAGACCATGCAGTTCATCACCAGAGTCCTCAATCTCTCCTTCCTCCAAGACTCGTTGGTATTCCTGCTCTTCCAAAAGACGGAGAGCACGCCTCCTCGAATGTAGTCTTTCCTCGATACGCGGAGTTGACATGGCCTCCGCCGAAGTCGAAGATCGGCGCCGATCTCCAGAACCATCCGACGCCGCGTCCGGCGCCACAGGCAGCTTCGGCGCCGAGGAAGGAGCCGGATGAGAAATCTTGGAGTCTCCGATGGACCCGCCGGAGTCACAGGACGAAATCCTGATGTCGACGGGATGGAAACCTCCGGGGCCAAAACCTCTGGAGCCACCGGAGCGGCCACCGGCGCCGCCACCGGCGCCGAGCCCACATTCCCTAAAGGGAGAAAGGGCATAAAGGGTGCCGGCCGTAGAGGCGCAGGAT
Source organism: Pleurodeles waltl (assembly GCF_031143425.1). Taxonomy (NCBI): domain Eukaryota; kingdom Metazoa; phylum Chordata; class Amphibia; order Caudata; family Salamandridae; genus Pleurodeles; species Pleurodeles waltl. The sequence continues at coordinate 1,152,828,831 of NC_090448.1, forward strand.
CACCCAATGAAAAGGCCAAGGGCCCCGAAGGACCAGCCGGAGCACCTCCTGGAGCCATCTGTTGAAAGATGGTATACATCGCATTCAGAAATGCGGTATTATCGGGTCCAGGGGCGGGAAAAGCTGGATACTGGGGTGCCTGGATCGAAGGCGACCCCAACGCCAGCCTCGACGTCCGCGACGCCGGAGACATCACAAGAGCCTGCATCACCTCAACCACAGACGCCTGTCCAGGCGAAGTCGGTGACATCGGAGAGGGCAACGGCGTCGATGGATGTGGCGTGACCGTGGGACTGACCTCCCAAGTCTTCCGACGCCGAGCCGAAGGCGACCTCGAACGAAACTCCTTGCTGGAATGATGCCGTGAATCCCTACGGCGCCGGGAGTCTCGATGACGCCGATGAGACCTTGGCGAAGAAGACTTCTTATGATGTTTCTTCTCCTTTCTCTTTGACTTCGCCATGAATAGTTTAGCCTCACGTTCTTTCAGGGCCTTCGGATTCATATGCTGAAATGAATCACAAGTTGCGACGTCGTGGTCGGAGCTTAAACACCATAGACAGTCGGAGTGAGGATCAGTAACGGACATCTTGCCGCCACACTCTCGACAGGGCTTGAAACCCGACTTCCTCTGAGACATTATTACCGCAGAGAAAATCCACGCAGCAGAAAATACACTGTAACTATGAAAGTAACAGTAGCTCCCTCGAAGATAACCGTTTCGAATGCACGGAAAAAAGGGAACTGACGTGGGCTAATGTGACGTCCTCGTCGATGTGCAGAAGCTAGGAAGAAGATTTCCGTCGAATGCTGGCGCCATGGGAGTATTCATTAGGTGAGGAATCCACAGGTAGTTGTATCCATCAGAATATATGATTTATGGTGGCATGGGCACCCAGGGGAGCGCGATTACTTTTACTCTCCGGTCCACGACCTGCAGACTAGAATAGACTTGCTGTTAGCACCAGAGGCCATGATCCAAAGAGTGCACAGTTCTGCATACCTGGCTCGAACCATGTCTGATCACTGCCCCTTAAGGGTGGTTATGTGGTGGGGCCGACCGATCACGAAAATACCGACTTGGCGCCTGAGAGTAGAAATATTATCAGACCCCCCTTTTTGTGACGAACTAACCGTATGCATATCCACATATTTTGCACATAACAATAACACAACATCTCACTGCGCCACTGAATGGGATGCACACAAAGTAGTGGTATGCGGCCATTGCATGGCTGCTTCTCTGGGTGTTCGACAGGTACTGCTCCGGGAGGTGGTTACAATGGAGGCTAAAATGTAGATGCAGAGGTGGCTGTAGCCAATGGGAAGACTCACCCCGAGATTCTTCATGCAATACGAACCAACTACAGGGAAGCCAATACTAGGCTAGGCAGATATGGCCACAGGAACTTCAGGACAAGACAGTATGCGGAGGGCGATAGATCGAGCCGCTTATTGGTGTGGCTGGTCCGGGACACGCCACAGCGTTCCCTCATTGGGGCAATCAGACTAGACTCAGGCACAGTAGTTCATACACAGGGGGCTATAAATACTAGCTTTTACTCCTACTATCAATTATTGTACGCGGCCACCCCCTCACCCACACCCAGGCAAATGTCCGCCTTTCTGGAAACAATACCTCTTCAGCGCCTAAAGCCGGATCAAATAACTACACTAGACAGTCCCCTTAGTATAGAGGAGATCTGCACTGCTTCAACCCAAATGGCCCATAATATGGCTTCGGGCACGGACGGTCTCCCCGTCGAATACTATGCAGCACATGCGAACCACCTTTTGCAGCCCAAGCTTACCATGTTCAATGAGGCACATACATCGGCGCAACTACCGCAGTCACTATGTGAGGCCCTCATAGTAGTCCTTCCTAAGGCTGGCCGCAATCCCCTAGATGTGCGTTCCTAACGCCGACACTCCCTACTAAACACAGATGGCAAACTCCTGGGGAAAATATTGGATAACAGACTCCTCCCCTTCATTCCTCACTTGATACATGAGGACCAGTCCGGATTTATCCCCGGACGGAGCACCTTCATGAATATCAGGAGACTACTTCATCTCCTCCACAGCACCACAGAGACGAATCACTGCAGTGTGGCCATATCCCTGCATATCGAAAAAGCATTCAATACCCTAAATTGGGACTTTCTTACCACAACCCTACACAAAATGGGCTTTGGACCAGGGTATATATCCTAGATCACCACTTTATACTCTAAGCCAACGGCTCGAGTTAAGACAGGGTATTTCAGATAGATTCTCCATACAACAGGGCACCAGACAGGGATGTCCGCTCTCCTCTTTAGCGATGGAGCCCATGGCAGCCACATTGCGTCAGAATGCACATCTTTGGGGCATATCGGAACTTCATATGCATAACATCATTTCCTTATACGTGGATGATGCCTTAATATATTTACGAGACCACACAACCTCCGTACCAGAAGTTATGTCCTTATTGGACTCCTTTGCTGAAATCTCAGAGTTGCGAGACAATTGGACCAAGTCATGTATATTCCCATTATCACCTGTTCCCTTGGATATGTAGCCAGCCCTCCCGAGCTATTATCTACCATGGTGTCACACCACCTTTAAATACTTAGGGATACAAGTGTATCACTCCATTACAGACCTGAAGGAGGGCAACATTGATCGGGCTATCCGCTCCATACGAGTATCGCTCTCATTTTGGGGCTCACTCCCATTATCACCCAGGGGCAGAGTGGCCATAGCTAAAATGCTGATTCTCCCTAGATTATTATATTACTTTGCAGTGCCGCCAGTTATTCTCCCTCAATCGTTCTTTAAATCACTGCAGAGTTTATTAACTGATTTGCTGTGGGGGAAGGACAGACGCTGCATGGCACTGACCACAATGCAATGCTCACATAACACTGGTGGCCTCGGTATGCCTAATCTTGAACTATGATACCCTGCCGCACAATTGCAATGCCGCTTTGCTGGATGGGGGAACATCATACAGTGGAACAAATTGTGATAACCACTTCTCTGGCCCAGACTCAAATATACACATGGTTGTCTGATAGGACGCGGCCCATTCTTCGAGGCAACATCCTGACAGATGCGGCCATAACATGCTCGTTAGGATACATTCATGGCAAACAGCCCAACATACCATCCTCACCGCTGATACCAATCTCACACTTACCTAAGGCTCGTGTTATGATTGAACACCACAATATAGCAATAATGGACATCTAAAAAGTGACATCTAGGCTGTATAATACCCTGTTAGTTATAGCTTGCCCGAGCTTGGAGGCTGCTTGCGCTCGATGGGATGAAGTACTCACTACCCCCTTATCACAGAAGTGCTGGGCAGCAGCGCTTTCTACTGTTAAACATGTCTCACGCAACCCTAGGTTCCGCTACACCCAATTCAATTATTTAAATCAATCCTATCTTTCCCCGTCTCCAATTAAGCGCATGTTTCCCATGTTGGAACCTGCATGCCCTCGATGTGCAGCACCAGAACCAAATTTTTAGCACATGGTATGGGACTGCCCTCCGTTAATAACAGCCTGGTGACAAATTATTGAGTCTACGGCCGACATAACTAACCATGCTCTAGTACTTAACCCAGAGTTCTGTTTATTAGGTTTACGGCAGCGAGCTAAAGGCGACAAACAGCTCCACAGATTTATTGATCTTGCAATTATAACATTCAAACGCCTTATGGCTACACACTGGAAGGCACCATACATTCCAAGCCACGTCAAATGGCTACCGGACTTATAACAGTGGTCCCATGCGGAAGCACGAACGCTATGCCAACTGCAGGCCAGGGGCTTAACAGGTGGTGGCTGCGAACTGTGGGACACTTTCATTGTAAATATAGAAGCCAAAAATGACACATGACCCCCATGAACACATAAGAGCATCTAAATCACCTCCTGGAAACGTCATTTCACCTGGGGTGGCCAGGTACTCATGTGCCCCTGACTGGAGTTTCCCCAATACTAATAGTGCATACCGCTAAAAAGGACCCATATTAACATGATGTTGGCAGAATCGCTCCCTGGGAATAACTAGTAATACAGCCCACTCCCCTACCTCACCTCTCTCAATGTATGGGGACCACATGGCTTCCGGTATGCAGATGATGTATACATTACCCTCTTCATGGACGTGTGTTCATGTATATTCGTGACAACTTACTGTTCCCGATACCACCTCTTGGTGTATTAGTACTGGCATAGTGTCACAGTTTAAGTGTTTTGATCTCTGTATGCCTTATCTTATTATTGTTTAATATTGTATCTTAATGCACAGTTGAACTAAACCTAATAAAGAGATTTTTTTTAAAAAGATGTTGGCAAGTGGAAGCGTCTGGCAGCCTTGTCCATCAGACTATGAAATCCTCCTATATCTTCAGGAGGGGAATCCAATGGACGAAGAGGTGGCCGTGATGGTGTAGGGGCCAAGTAATCATGCCACTCATCACTAGGGTGTTGAGGAGTGATGATCTCTCCTTCTTCCCTTTCATCCTCTGAAGAGGTGATGTCTTCTCTGGGGGGGGAGTCTCTATTGTAGAAATAGGTGTGAACCTAGGTGTTGCAAGAGGTGGAGGCATGGTTCTCGGTGTAGCCGGAGAAGATGTTTGTAGCTGTTGTGACCGTTACGGCTGCTCAGACGCTGAAACTGGAAACCTCCTTTTATAGTCTTGGAGCATAAACTGTAAGTCCCGAATTAAGGAAGCGGGCATTTGCATGGTACCAAGCGGTTGTTGATGTTGCACTGACTCGTAGTAATGCCTATGATGCATATAATAGGGCTCATACTCCTGGTGTTCCTACTCATCATCATCTTGGTATTTGACATGTTATTGTGACAGACTATCTACATCTCCAAATGGCCCTTCATCTTCAGACTCTTCCCAGTCCAGCAAATGGCTAGGTAATAATATAGTTACCTTACTAGGGGATGTATCTACAGGATGCAAGGTACACCTGGAAAGTGTAGTGATCCTGACTGTTGCCAGAAGATCAGGAGAACCAGCAGAGGTGGGAACATTGCCTTGAGGTATTGTCTCTCTTGATGTTAGTGCCATCATCAGCGGTGGTATTGTCGACGATGGTGTTGTCGTCAAAGGCGTCGATGACAATGGTCGTGTCGACCAGGTTACTGTTGATGGTGTTGTCAACTGTGCTGTGGTCGACGGTGTTTTCATCGATTGAGTTGTTTCCATCGACGATGTCTTTGCTGATGAGTGTTTGTCCGATGCTGTCTTCATCGACGATTGGATTGTCGACGGTGAAGGAGATCTCGCTGCCGATTTCATAGATGGAAGTCTTTTATTTTTTAATGCAGTCAAGTCCATGGTATCACTCACCCGCACCAACAAGATTTGAGTTTTTAAAACTGACGTCGACAATGTCATTGTTGACGAAGATCTCGTCGACGAGACAGTGGCGACGGTGACTGTGGTAGTTGTGGTCAATACAATTGTCGACGGTAATGCAGTTTTCACTTTTGGAAGTATCAGACATATTCTGAGACAGAAAGTTGTCTGAAAGTAAAAAACTGAGCAGAGCTCAGAGAGACTTCCTTCACACGACGTGCGGTAAAAAGTCTGAGGGGAGGAGCCTCTCTTCGGAGTGTTCAGAGGGTGCTGGCGCCTGATTGGTCATAGGTCAAATTTGGTTCTTTTCTCAAAAGAACATGGATAGGCCATATGTCTAAGTTTGCTAGCTAGCATTATAGCCTATGATTATTTTTTACTTACTGCTTTTCCAAGGTACCTTCGGACTCCCACTTCAACGACGGGCATGATTTAAGCATGTGAATCTATGAAAGATCCAACATTGGATAAACAATGTTGCAAACAGAGTCTTCGTCATGGATGCAAATTGTCGGTTCCTGGAGGGTCCAGTCGTGGTTCCAGTGGCTAGAAGTCAAAGTAGAGGTTGGAGAGGAGTCCTGCTGGAATCTTGCAAGCCGAATCAGAGGACCCACCCAAGACAGAGACCCTGAATAGCACCGAAAGGGAGACTGGCCACCTAGCCAGGTGACCACCTATCAGGAGGAGGCTCTGACATCACCTGCCTGACCTGGCCACTCAGATGCTTGGGGTGGTGATGGCCAGGGGAATGGTCACTTCCCTTTCCATTGTCCAGTTTCACGCCAAAGCAGCGCCTGGGTATCTCCCAAAGGAAATCCTTTGTTCTGCCTTCCTGGGCTTGAGCTGTTCAAGCAGTAGGAGGGCAGAAACCTGTCTGAGGTGTGGCAGCAGCTTGGGGTGCCCGGAAAACCCCAAAAGGAGCCCCCAGAGGGCATGGAATCATACTTCTAATACTGGCAACAGTATTGGGATTTGATTCTGACATGTTTCATACCAAACATGCCTAGGTACGGAGTTATCATTATGTAGCTGGACATACATAGTGACCTATGTACAGTACACGCATAAAATAGCGTTCCCACAATCACGAAGTCCAGGAAAATGAAACTGGAGTTCTTGGGGGCACCTCTGCTAGTGCAGGGGTGCCCTCACACACAGGTATTTGCACCCTGTACTCTGGGCTAGGAGTGCCTGCCATAGGGGTGACTTACAGTGGCCTGGTGCAGTGACCTGTAGTGCACCTTTTCATGCAGGCTGCAATGGCAGGCCTGCAGTAACATTTTACATGGGCTCCCCACAGTTGGCATAATACATGCTGCAGCCGATGGGGGTCCCCTGGTACCCAAATGCCCTGGGTACCATATACTAGGGACTTACATAGGGGCACCAGTATGCCAAATGTGGGGTGCAAGTGGTTCAAGTAACCAGGTTTAAAGTGAGAAAGCATAATCACTGGGGTCCTGATTAGCAGGATCCCAGTGAACACAGTCAAACATACTGACAACAGGCAGAAAATGGGAGTAACCATACCAACAAAGAGGGTTCTTTCCTACAGTCAGTTGTTGTGCTATATTTTGGGATGCACTAACATCTCAGAGAGAAACCAAAATACAGGTCGGGTGGCACACTAAGGGAATCACAGAAATTCATTTTGCATGTCCCCCTGGGAGAGCCCCCAGTTTTTATATCCTACTTAAAGACCTATCTGCACATATTTCCTTATGACTGATTGCAGCCAGCAGCTGTCAGTGCTTCCTGATGCCTGGTCAGAACATTTTCTTCCAAAGTTCATGCCGCAGGCAGTGCAAGACACTGCACAAGCACACGCTTTAAAGGGCTTGAAGTTGCCACACTGTACAATTTGCACATTAAAATAACTATTGACCTTATTATTTTAGTAAGATATGGGGCCGTTTTTAATGTGTTTAATAGTTCAAGGCTATACATTTGCATTGCTTTATATACCTTGCTTTCTCAGTAAATTCATTTGCTTTCAAATGCACCATTTGTCCATTTTTTTTTCTTGGGAGGAGGACCCATCCTGGACCCCACGTTTGTCCATTAGGCTTGCTCGTTTCACTTGCAACTTGTACACCCTACCACTTTCAAATGTCACCAGCCACCACTGATGTTGGCTACTGCACAGAAGGAGAACTTTACAAGCATGGGCAGAAGGAATCCACTTCAGTGACATTGGTAAAAAAAGTCTGTTTACAATAGTGGGTTAACAAAACATGGCATTCTGCCAATACTTCTCTATGTACTAAGCCCAAGACAGCAACAGTAGTCCACTTGGCCTCTGCATGTAGTACCTTAGTGTGAGGCTAGGACCAAAACTTAAAAACTAGGAACCCAGATACATGCAGTTGAGCACTCAGTGCATGGGGAAACAACTGTACACCATGGAGGGGAAATCCCTGCCCCAACAGTAAGCATCATATTCTGGGTGTGGCCAAGATGAGAGGGAAAAATGTGTTACTTACCTGTAACCTTTCTTCTCCAGTATTGGTATCTTCCATAGATTCACATATTTGAAGCATCCCTGTCATTGAGGTGAGAGTTCCATGATACATTCTAAAGCAGTGGAAGTAACACACATGGCTTACAATGGCAAAAGACACTGACTTTAATAGCTTATCCACATAATTTATAAAGAACCAAAATCCAGCCAATCAGGTGATATCACAATTTAGAACACTCCCAGCAGAGGCATCTTCCCTCAGATTTTCAAGCAGTAGTGGGAAAAGTCACAACTTTCAAAGAAGGAGAGCCTCTAAAGGGAGGAGGGTGGATGATATGTGAATCTATGAAAGATACCAATACTGAAGAACAGGAGTTACTGGTAATTAACACATTTTTTCTCCAATATTGGATCTTTCATAGATCCAGTGCTTGAATCAGAATAGTTTGCAGTCACATACCATATACTGTAAAATCATGTTCCATACCCCAATAGCGGATGGTGGGTACAAATATACACATTTTATAATACAGGGCTCACCTTATTGGAAAAGGTGCTGAAGCACTTCTTGCCCCAAAGCTGAATCACTGCACTGCACAGAATCCATGCAATAATGTTGGGTGAACGTATGCCTGTTTTTCCATGTTGCAGCACAGCATATGCTCTCGATAGACACTCCAGCAAACAGAGCCACAGTTGTAGATTCTGCCCTGGCCGAGTGTGTCTTAGCCTTTGCTCTTAAAGGCAGATTGGCCTTAGAATGGCAGAATCCTCAGGCGTATACCATAGTAGGAGGTGATTTCAATTTAGTTATGGACACACAGCTAGACAGACCCAGTACATCAACAGAGGGGAGCTCAACAAGGGGCAAACTAGAGAGCTTTACACAGGCCCTGTGCTTATGCAACGTGCTGCAAACCCTACATGGGAGGGAAAAGGGCTACTCATTTTAATCAGCTGTGCATCACTTTCACTCTAGGATTAATTAACTGTTTATCACAGTGGACACGTTATCCAGTTTAGAGTGGCAACAAACCTTGCAGGGGGCATTAGAAACCAATCTTCACTTAGGGCCTCCATGCAAATAGAGGATAGGCCACCTAGGGGAGGTTGGGAGATGGAGACATGGTGTCTCTCAAATGTAAAAGTGGTAGAAAACTTGGGGAAGCTTCAATGAAAATACAGGAACAGTACATAGCCCAGTAACTCTTTGGGAGGCATATAAGAACACTACTAGAGGCATCATCCTGGCAGGAAAAGTGGTGGACCAGAAGGAAAAGCAGCGACACCTGCAGATCCTCGAGAGGGACTAGCTGGAATCAGAGAGGAGCTTTGCGGCCTCCCTGTCTCTGGACAAGAAGAGAAAAGCTGAGCAGATCAAAGAGGAATACCAAATAGTGGCCCGAGACAAAGTGAGACACAGGTATTTCCTAACCCAAAAACGCCCTTATGAGGCGGGAAACAAGATAGGGAAGGTATTGGCCTGGATAGGGAGCAAGCAGCGGACTGACTCATTTACAAGAGATCTGAAGACTATTACAGGGGAGACGATTAGAGACTCCAAAAGCATAGTGGTGGAGTTTGCCTCCCAACTAGAAGGGTTCTATGCCTCCAGACTAATGGTCATGGAGAAAAACATTCAACTTCATAGCTGAATGCCCCATGATGAAGTTGACTCCTCAACAAAGTACTGCCTTAGTGGAGGACATCAAGGAAGAGGAGCTGACCCAGGCAGCGGGACAATTGCAAATTGGAAAGGTCCCGGGTCCTAATAGTGTCCCGCCGGATTTCTTTCAGAAACTCAGTAAATGGGCGATTCCTCATCTGTGTGCAGCCCTAAAAGGAGAGTCATGACTGGGAGGCTTCCCAGAGACATGCGATCATTGACGATCGCCCTAGTCTCTAAACTGGGCAAACCGCAAGACTGTGGGGACTCCTACCGCCCGATTTCACTACTGAATGTGGACATTAAAATCCTGGAAAAATTGCTTGCTAATAGACTCAAAAAAGTTATAGTGACCCTAGTCCACTCGGATCAGTGTGGCTTTATCGTAGGGCACTCAACAGCATCAAATCTACGATGACTTCACAACAATCTTGCGAGGATTAAAGATTCTACTGCAGGGATGGTGATAGTCTCCCTGGATGCCAATAAGGCCTTCGATTCTGTGGAATGGCCCTATCTGTTAGGGGTCTTGGAAAAGATGGGCTTTGGGCCCAGATTTAGGAAATGGGTCAGACTCCTGTATGACAGACCATGTGTGAAAGTAAGGGCTAATGGATACACTTGATGTGAATTTGAACTGCACAGGGGTACACGGCTGGCGATCGGGTACTAGCAAACTGGATATGGATAGATGCACTGATCAGGGGCTGGACGACCAGTAGCGACAGAGAAGGGTGCATCTCTCTATAAGCTGATAACGTCTAGCTCTAGTTAATGCAGGAGCCCTCATCGATTAGACGACTGGGAGATATTTTTTAGGGAATGGAGAAGTCTCTGGATTTGCAGTAAACTGGGACAAGTCCTTGCTGCTCCCCCTTAGCAACTGGGAACCAAACCAAATACTGACATTGCCACTTAGAGTGGAGACAGACAGAGTTAGATACTTGGGGATTTGGGTCACAAAAAAGTCCACATAATACTATGACACTAATTTGGCCCCCTTGGTACAACGTTTCCAGAAGGATGTCAAACACTGGCAGTCCCTACCAATACCCCTGCTGGGAGGAGCAGTGCTATACAAAATGATCGCCCTCCCCCGCTTCCTTTATATTCTTCAATTACCACATTCCTGATGCTTTCTGCGCTAGGGTGGAGACCCTGGTCCGTGTACTGCTGTGGGCAGGCAGACAACCGAGGGTGGCCCTATTTACACTGCAGAGATCTAAATATGAAGTGGGGGATAGCCCTCCCCAATATCCACAAATATTATGAAGCTGAACAGGTGAGTGTGGTCATACACTAGGCATTTGCACCCTGGGAAGACCTGGCATTCATGGCTACCTACAATGGTTCTTTGGGGGAAGGACTGAACCCAATACAAGCCCAGTTACTGTTGTAGTGATCCGAATATGGAGAAAACTGACAAGGGAAAGGGGATGAGACAACTACCTGACCCAGAGAACACTCCTTTGGGAGGACTCACAACTTCCTAAAGTAGAGGCCCTGCGGGGATTCCGACAGAGGGACACCATAGGGATCACCACCCTGACTGGCGTATGGGATGCCAATGGTGTAATACCTTTTGAACATCTACAAAAGGAATATAGCAATTCCAATACACAGTGGCTGCACTATCCACAGTTACGAATGGCCTGTGTCTCAGTATCCCAGCCGAGGCAGAAACAGAGGAGCACCCCCCACTCGGACTAAGACTACTAGATGAGGCAGTCCCAGAGAAACAAATCTCCCTTACAAATGGCTCTTTAATGAGAAATACACAACCCGTCTTGGATGCCCTGTATTAGAAATGGAAGATGGATTGTGAAGACACGTGAAGAGGAGGACTGAGGGGAAGGACTTATGTTCCCAGCTGAGATTGCTGCATCGTTCAGATTAATACAGATTAAAATATTACACCTGGTCTACTATATCCGCATTCTACTCAGTAAGCTGGAAAGGGCGACTAGTGCAGAGTGCTTGTGTGGGTGCATTAGGAAAAGCTTCCATACTATATGGACTTGCCCCAAGATCGAATCTTTTTGGAAGGAGATGGAATGGACATTGGAAGAGGCAACAGGGATTTCTTCGGACCTGCGTCCAGAAACGTCACTTTTGGGAATATGGGGAAACACTGACCACACAAGATATCACAAATGTTTGATCAATCTGGGGTACATGATGGTCAAGAGAGACATTGGTAGGTAATGGGGATCAGGGACACCTCTGGGATGATGAGAATGGTGGGAGGGCATGGACAGCTGCTGAATACTGGAAAAGAAGTTACTTACCTTCAGTAACGCTTTTTCTGTTGGAAACAGTATTAACCTGTGGATTTCTCACCTTCTGAATACTTCCAATGCGTCAGCATTTGACGAAAATCTTTTCTTTCTAGCTGTCCACGTTGATGAGGATGTCAGAATAGCACAGTTCCGCACGTGAGTCAGTCTGGTGTCGTCAGACCCTTAACAAGTCCTCCCCAGCGTGCTGACGTCAGTTTCCTGGACTTTTTTTACTGTGCCTTCGAGGCGAACGGGTGAATACCAACATCACAAGCACAACATGTGCGAACTCAATACAATTTGTTTCATAAAAATATATATACATACACACACGTATATGTATACACACAAACACACACACGCACATATAAACATACATTTTGAATATAGAATTTTTCTAGAAATACATATGTACAACCAATTTAATTCTTGGCATAACCAGACAGGCAACGGAGAGGCTGGTGGGACCATAAGGAATCCACAGGTTGATACTGTATGCACCAGAAAAAGCGTTACCAAAGGTAAGTAACTTGTTCTTCTGATGGATAGATGGTACCTGTGGATTTCTAACCTTTTGAATAGAATCCCAAAGCAGTCTGCCCTCGGAGGGGGTGCCTGTCTGGCTCTACCAAGAAGTCCTACAACATAGAAAGCAAAATGGCCGTCCCCCCTCACTTCTGAGTCCAAGCAATAATGTTTTGCGAAAATGTGGAGGGAAGCCCAAGTTGCTGACACACCTCTAGCCAAAGCAGAAATAGCAGACTTAGCTCTGGTCAAATGAGCTCTAATGCCCTCAGGAGGATCCTTCTTTGCCGGAGAATAACATATTTTAATGCAAAGAATGACCCACCTCTACCAGCATAGACAGATTAGTTTTGGTGTAGTGTCGCCTGGCCGATAATACAACATCCACCACTTCTGGGGGGGAGAGAAAAAGAATTCAGATTGCCCAGCTGAATCTCCAGGCTTACAGGTGCAAGCTCTGGACGTAAGAGGTGTGGAACCTGCCCCTGCAACTGTGAGAGGAGATCTGCCCTATGAGGGACACAGAGCAGAGGGCACAGCGAGAATTAAAGGAGGTCTGTGTACCACACCCTTCTTGGCCAATCAGAGGATATTAATATCAATCAATCAGCTTTTGTGAAGCGCAACTACTCATCCGTGAGGGTCTCAAACCACTAGTGGTGGGACTAGGCCTCATTTGAAAAGCCATGTTTTGAGGTTCTTCCTGAAGATGGTGAGAGATGGGCTTTGTCGGAGGTGCGTGGGCAGGTTGTTCCAGCTCTTAGCTGCAAGGTATGCGAAAGATCTTCCTCCGGTGGTGGTTTTCAGCCTGCGTGGGACAGTAGCTAGTGCCAGTTGGGCGGAGCATAGGGGTCTGGCCGGGTTACGGAAGAAAATGCAATGGTTCAGGTAGGCCGGTCCGATGTTGTGCACGGCCTTGTAGGTGTGGCTGAGTAGTTTGGAGTTGATTATTGTTAGACTTTTCATCCTTGGCATGGTCTCCCTTAACTTTTTGCCTCTGTTCCCCAGGTTGTTGATGTGTGCTGGACTCTGATTTTGCTGTTTTTGTTACTCTGGGCACTTTACCACTGCTAACCAGTGCTAAAGTGCAAGTGCTCCTGTTTAAAATGTGTACGTAATTGGTTCTCCATGATTGGCATATTTGTTTTACTGTTACGTCCCTAGTAAAGTGCACTAGAGGTGCCCAGGGCCTGTAAATCAAATGTTACTAGTGGGCCTGCAGCACTGGTTGTGCCACCCACCTAAGTAACCCTGTAATCATGTCTCAGACCTGCCACTGCAGCGTCTGTGTGTGTACCTTTACACTATAAATTCGACTTGGCAAGTGTACCCGCTTGCCAGGCCTAAACCTTCCCTTTTCTTACATGTAAGGCACCCCTAAGGTAGGCCCTAGGTAGCCCCAAGGGCAGGGTGCAGTGTATGGATAAGGTAGGACATATAGTAATGTGGTTTATATGTCCTGACAGTGAAATACTGCCAACTTCGTTTTTCACTGTTGCAAGGCCTGTCTCTCTCATAGGATAACATGGGGGCTACCTTTAAATATGATTAAAGTGTAGATTCCCCTAGAGAGTAGATGGACATGGGGAGTTTGGGGTCCCTGAACTCACATTTTAAAAATACATCTTTTAGTAAAGTTGATTTTAAGATTGTGCGTTTGAAAATGCCACTTTTAGAAAGTGAGCATTTTCTTGCTTAAACCATTCTGTGACTCTGCCGTGTTTGTGGATTCCCTGTCTGGGTCAGTTTGACAGTTGGGTTGTTTTTCACCTCACACTAGACAGTGACACAAAGGGAGCTGGGGTGTAACCTGTATTTCCTGATTAGCCATCTCTGCTAGGAGGGAGGGGTGGAGTGATCACTCTCATCTGAAAGGACTGTGCCTGCCTCTGACAATGCAGACTCCAACCCCCAGGTGTGTGTCTGAAGCCTTGCCTGGGCAAGGCACGATTTCAAAAGTAGGTGTGAGTCCCCTTTGAAGAAAGGTGACTTCAAAGACTAAAATGGGTATAAGAAGGGCACCCAAATCTACAGACTTTAGAAACACTTCTGGAACCAAGAGGAACCTATGCCTGGAGAAGAGCTGATAGCTGAGGAAGAAGTGCTGCCCTGCCTGTGACTGTGCTTTGTGGAGCTTTCCTGCAGTGCTGCTTCTGCCAGAGTAAGAGGGCAAAGACTGGACTTTGTGTGCCTTCCATCTTGTGAAGAAATCTCCAAGGGCTTGATTTAGAACTTGCCTCCTGTTGTCTCCGGGACAGCAAAGACTTCTCTCTGCCAGCACCTGGAGTCTATGGAGAGACTCCTGCTCTGACAAGTGGTGCCCGATCCAGTCCCTGGGCCCTTGAAAGAAAAGCTGGTGGAAATCCAAGGAAATCGACTTCGGACGACTCCGGACCGACACCGCTGCTGAATCCAGTAACGCCACCTGCACCTGACGCCGTGACCTTCGCTGGAACGCGACGCTCTTCGCAGGCCTGACGCCGCTGCAGCCCCGCTGAAGTCTGCGACTCCGTGGAAGTCGCCGCACCACGTCGTGACCGACGCCGCTCGAAGTGCGTGGATTCAACGTTTCGCACAGACGCCGCAATCCCCGACTTCGCGCATCGGCTTGTTTTCACTCTTCACCAAAGGTACTGTACTTGGGGGTCTACACGACTCCGTGTCCGGCGCCGCTGGTGTTGGCTTGTTGGGAACGACTCCGCCACGACGCCGTGTTAACATCTCATCGAAGCATTTTTGTTTCTAAGTGCTATTTTTGAGTTTAATCTCTAAAAATTCATAACTTGACTTGTGTATGTCGGATTTTTGTCGTTTTGGTCTTGTTTTGTTTAGATAAATATTTCCTATTTTTCTAAACTGGTGTTGTGTCATTAGGTAGTGTTTTCATTAATTTACTGTGTGTGTTTACTTTACACCTAGCGCTCTGAAGTTAAGCCTACTGCTCTGCCAAGCTACCAAGGGTGTAAGCAGGGGTTAGCTGAGGGTGATTCTCTTTTACCCTGACTAGAGTGAGGGTCCTTGCTTGAACAGGGGGTAAACTGACTGTCAACCAAAGACCCCATTTCTAACAATTATGACTTGGGCCCGGTTTTGGCGAATCTTCCCCAGATCCCAAGGAATCAAGGGTATGGGAGGAAATGCGTAAAGCACCCAGTTGTTCCAGCTCAACAAACGCGTCCCCCAATGCTCCCTGCATTGGATACTGGAGGCTGCAGAATGACGGCAGTGCGCGTTCTCGTGAGTGGCAAACAGATCCATCTGAGGTGCCCCCCACAACTGGAAGAGATGAAGAACCACCTCTGGCTGCAGTCGCATGACAAGTGCCGGCTGAGACTGTCCACACATACGTTGAGAACTCCGTCATCCCTAAGAGGCGTGGCAATGTTTAACATTGGTGTCAGTCTAGGTGTAGCAGGTGACGCCATAGGGTCTGGTGATCTAGATACTGGAGGCGGTGGACGCAAAGGTGACGATGTTGTCCTTGCAGGTGTAGGATAACATCTGTAATAGCCCTGCCATATGCCATGTAGGTCTTGCATCAGGGCTACAGGGACCTGAATCATAACCTCAGGCGTAGAAGGTGGAGCAAAATGATGGGCCTGCTCCATATATTCATGTGGATTTTCAATATATTGTCAATGATATACCTGCGCGTAGTATTCATCATCATTCTCTTCTTCCTGGTACTTCACATGCAGCTCCGATGGGCTATGAGCTGCTCCAAAAGGCCCATCATCGTCTTTTTCAGACTCCTCTGAGTCTATAAAGTTTCTTGGTGGTAAGGTAGACACTTTGCTAGAAGAGGTGTGCTTTGATCGTAAATTATCTTCTGCAGGTTGGTGGATCTCATCAACGGTGGCGTCAACAGTGGCATTGACAAGATCAAATCCTGTGTCAGAATCGGCATTGGAGGCATCTTTGGTTTTGTCGTCTATGACAATGAAATCTTCTGTTCTGGATGTATTGTTGATGGTGTGGTCGCAGACAGCGGTGGCGTCAACGCCACTTAAAAACACAAATACTTGTATATCCAATTTACGTTTTTATTGATCCCATAGCTTTTGTAAATTATCCTTCACTACATTCATATCAGGTTGGTCCAGCCAACACATGTTTCACCCCATTACAGTGCCTGAAAGGTTGGGGATTTCTCAAGGCTTGTGTACAATTTCAGGAATAAATCATATTGTTCGATATTTTATCCAAATATTCATAAAGAAGCAAGGTCACTAATTCCCTTAGGCAGAGTCCGGAAAGCATCCAAGATATGTCACTTTTATTTGTTGTGGTATGTCGTTCCATCTGGATAACAGACTGGATATGAGGAGAATTTTGCATGCTTCAAAGCCAAGGTCGAGGATGGAGTGAAAGGTTCAGATCTTGCCTCAGAGGGAGTAGCTTTTCGCCTTTCCTTAAGTGAGGAGCCTTTTGAAGACCCATGGCGCATCTTTATAAGGCTTTATTGTGCCCCATTGGTGACCCTTACAACCTTTCTCTTTCTCTAGATTTTTCATGTGAGGTGACAGAGACCTCACCGTCTTCTTCCTCAAAACCAACAGTAGTTTTTGCCTTGAGTTTCTGGAGCCACAGTAAAGCCTGCCCTCTCTATCCTTGAGAGGTAGAGAGGAAAAGGTCCTACTTATTTTGCAGTCTTTTACCTTGTGGGCAGGATGAAGGCAATAAATAAACTCTTTATGGGGATCTTCCGTTTTTTTTCCCCACAGGTCCCACAAGGTCTAAAGAGTCTTTTCTTCGAAGGTTCTGGCATGTTGACACAGCAGAAGTAATCTGGATAATAAAAATCTGAGTTTAAGCTGAAGAAATGAGCAGAGCTCAGGGAGACTTCCTTTCACACGGCGTGTGGTAGAAAATCTGAGGGAAGATGTATCTGCTGGGTGTGTTCTAAAGGCTGCTATCCCCTGATTGGCTGAAGTTTGGTTCTTTATAAATGATGTATCCAAGCTATTACAGTCAATGTCTTTTGCCATAGTAAGCTAAGAATATTACTTCCACTGCTTCAGAATCTACTGTGAGACTCCCACCTCGATGACGGAGATAATTCAAGCATGTGAATCGATGAAAGATCCAATACTGGAGAAAAAAGAAAAGACACCCCAGGGAAATGCAGACAAAAGCGTAGACTAAAAGGAGATGTCCACAGTCAGTTGTCTCGCCTCACTGGAGCCCTCAGCCACTGGCAGGATCTCTCTAGAGGACAATATAGAGGCCGTAATTCAAGAAACTGAAGCAGACAGTGGAGCATCAGACACCAACTTACGCTGTTTTTCTCCACCATCTTCCTGTCCCTGCTCTTGGAAGAGAAGTGTGATTTTGTGCTCCATGACAACAACTGAAATATAGAAAGGCCAGTGCAGTCTGGTTATTGAGTATCTGCCCTCATCAGGAACCCAGATGGGCAAAGCAAATCCTGAGGCCAGGAAAAGGACTGGAGCACAAACTGCAACCCAAGAATATATACCGTAAAGCCTAACCTCTCCCTCTCTAGAAATCCCACATGCAGAAATACTGCCCCAAACAATTGAGGCCCAATATGGGAGAGGGGGAGGCCAGCAAGAGGAGAAACATAGCAGAATGTGGAAAACCCACTGAAAAAGACTCCCCACCCCTCAGCAACCCCACAGTCAACATTGGGGCCTCACAGCGTAGGACAAGAAGCTGTGGGCTGCAAATAATCTGCTAAATGCTAGGAAGTGCAGGCCTATAGGTCCCCTTCTTGTTAATCACCAACGATGCCAAAAGGAGCACAAAAGGCATCCCCTTGTAATTCCAACAACAGGGAACACCTGGAGAGCAAGAGAGAGCCAGGGATCTAGGAACCGGCACCATTTACCCCAGACCCTCCTCTACTCATAACTCAGAAATGAGTCAGTCTTTCTGGCATCAGCTCAGGGGCCACAACCTGTCTGAAAAATAGAAACAAGGGAAGACGTGCACTCCCCCAGCTCTCCAGCAGTTGAAGAATTAGGATTCATCAATGCGAGTGTAAGCTTGGTCACATTGTGCCTAGGAAAGGTGGACACACCTCAAATTATGTGAAGACTGGGACAAGGAAGGGTTGAGGATGTAATAGTGCTGTATTGCTTCTTTTAAGATATTGGGTCTGAATCCGTATTGTGTGTGGGTTTGAATCAGGATTGAAGACATGTTAAGGTACCATTGTTATGCTGGACTGTCCATCACAATCATAATATCCTACTACGGCTTGTACTCTGCCAGGAATATTGCCACTGTTGCCATTTAATATCTGGCAGCAGAAACGATATAGATGCATTTTCTTTTAGTATTGCCCCAGAATTTAAAGTACATTTTGACCACTGAGCACCTTTCCGGGAAAGCACAAGTTGTCCAAAGCCTCCAGCTAGAATTTTAAAACCACCGTTCTAATTCACAAGCTTCCATTCTAACACAGATAACAAGTGTCTAATGAGCTCCGCTTGGTATGCAGTGTGAACATTCACTCTGTCTGCTTTAGTTGTTGGTGAGAACTTTCAAATAAAGAACAAGGTCTTAACGAAGCAGACAGGTTAATTCCCTTCTGAGATGAGTATAACTGGATTCTGGTATGCCACAGTGTGCCCTATTATAATTCAAAATAATAATGTCACTCAGGGTTACAGTAATCATCACTTCACTTCACTGGTACCCTTTTTATTTTTTTCCAGCAGCAACGTGACTGACAAGGCAGATGTCAGAAAACTAAAATACCCCCAGACTTCCCATTTTGAATCAAAATCTGTAATGGCAACAAGCAAGTAAAGTGAGCGAGCTGGACCATCCATGGAGTGTTGCTTTCACCTATATGCCCTGCTTTTCCTACATGTATCGATCCATCAGTTATGAAACCTTATTAGCCCATTGGCATAGGCCGGTAGACTGTGACATGACCAGGTGGTTCAATCAACTCTAAGGATATATTTTGCCTCCACACAACATTCAGCTTGGGCGTTCAGTTACAGGGGAATTGGCAATCACCTTCCTGACTGGGCCTATTGACATGACAGTGAAGGACAGTTCAATCGCCAAGAGATATTTGTGGTGTTTGTCAGCATCCGTTTGCAGTCTTTCTCCACCCCACTTCTTAGTATAATTGGCAGGTATCCCCAAAAAAACGACAATTGAATCAGAGACACAGGATATAACTTGATACTTTCGTTCAAGTGCAGGGCTTCAGACCAAATCTACAGTAGCCACTTCTGGAAGCACTTTTAAAGGTTTAATCTTAAATCGTCATAGTATTCTAGATAATGCATCTGATACACATGACTTATGTACTTAATTTACATTTATGTTTTTCACAGAAATATGGTTGTCTTCAACTTGTTTTCTAAATTTTCTATGTTTTTTTTCAGGTAATGTTTGAATGTTGTGAATTTAGGATTACAGAATTTTGCTCATTGATGTCAATTACCTAATAATATCATTTTCAACACTAACTCCTTAGATTACTGTGACCATTGAGGGTAGCTTAAATACATATCTGGAAGCCCTACAACTTTTCTGCTATCTACAAACTGTTATTTTGCTTTCCCATAAAAAAGGTAATATTTTAGACTCCATCAGCACTTGACCCAGAGAATATAGACTGGTCGGTACATCTTATGTTCCAATTTCTTATCAGTCTATTAACTAATTCCCAAAATTAATAACATAAGCAATTGTAACACCTAACCTGACACAGTTGCCCCATCATCTTTCACGAAGATAGTGATAGTATTCTTAAAGTGCACAAATGTCATTGGCGTCTTGGCACTAAATAGCTACTGTACTAATAAACATAAGCGGCAACAAAGGGTTGGGAACACCACTCATAGTGAACTAGAAAACAGCTAGGTTTTAAGATGTTCCTGAATCTCATAAAGTTGGATTGGCCTCTCAAATCGTCCAAAAGACTGTCCCATAAAATGGATGTGATGTAAATAAAACTTCTGCCACCCCAATTAGCTCTCCTGAATTTACGAACATTTATTGTTTTAGAATTGGAGAATCAAAGTGTCCTGCTGGGCCTGTACCAAGTAAGATTTCTTTTTGGGTAATCGGGTGCAGATCCATAAAGGGATTTATGTGCTAGACAAAGTTCCTTAAATCTGACTCTTTTTTTCTCTGGCAACCAGTGAAGCTCTTTTAGAGTGCCAGACACAAACTGGAATTTAGGATTTTTTTAAGAGTCTTGCCACTGCATTCTGAAGGCATTAGAGTTTCTTCAAAGTGTGTTGATCAATGCCCAGGTATAAGGCATTACAGTAGTCCAGACCAGACAACACAAGTGCTGCTACTACTGTTTTCTGTAGTTCAAAAGAAATATACAGAAAAATCTTCCTAATCTTTTGCAGCAGAGAAAACACAAGACAAGGTAAATTTGTTTATCTGTACGTTAAATGACAAACTAGAGTCAAAGATTACTCATACATTCTTGACTGATGTAGTGAAATGTGTGTTTTGACCACTGACTTTGTGTTGCACCACTTTGCACCTGGATTAGCTGTCCAGTGTTCACCAGTTACAGACTACATTTTGTATTCAGTTTAGCTTTAGATTCATTCTGCCTATTGAATTTATCGTAGCATTAGACACTGCCATGTTAAAGGGTGCCCATAATTTTCCACATTGTAAACTGTGCATTCTCTCATGTTTTTGTGCTTTTTCTCCCCAAGGGCTTTGGTTGATAAGGATGTACTCAGACGGCACGGAACAGCCTTGTTTTGACTTGACATCTTGGGATTGTGGCCAAACCCCAATGTGTTATTTTTAAAGCATACCTAAACTAGCCAGCATGTTTGAATTGCAAAATGTTTTTTTTTTTCCAGAAAGCTCCTTTTAGTTTTTTAAGATGTAAAAAGACCCAGTGCGACAGTGAGAGGGTCAGTGGCCTCAATCAAGATTCTAAACGTCGGATGCCTGATATCTTTCCTGTGAGGGTAGAGATCTCTTTCTTTTTCGCGGTCGAACAGGGTCATCGTCTTGCTGGCATGCGAAAGATGAAGCACCTGACAGGCCCTATGGTAATGCATTTTTAATTCATTATTTGCTTCACATTATAATATACATGTATATATATTTGCTGTGCATATTACAGTGGAGAATCATTTTGGTTTGTTTTCATTTAATTGCTGTGACTATTTTTGAACGTGTACTTTCAACATGCTAATCTCCTTTTAGGAACCGTGCTTTGTGAAATAATAAATCTCTTCTTTGGAATAAGAAGTACATTCCAGAGATTTTTGTCAGCTCGGTCATTAGTGAAAAGCAAAATAACTGTAGAAATAAATGTGGGGGAATCTCCCAGCGATTGAGGCCACCAGAATTGATTCCAGGGGGGTGATATTTCTCAAAAAAGCAAACTTCATTTTTTTGTAGATTTCAGCATAAGGCTGTTAGCTTTCATCCATTGGACAATATCCGCCATACACTTGTCAAAAGGAAGAACTGTTTCTTCCAGGTTATCTGTCATGGACAGAATATGTTGCGGTTCATCTGCATAGCCAAAGGAACAAATTAAGCTGGTCAGTGGGGCCAAATAAATATTAAACTAAGCAGGGTTCAGTGATGAGACTGAGAGACACCAAACAGCAGCGAGAAAGGCTTGGAAATATGACCCCCACAAAGCCACTGAAAGTTCTCTCTGGGAAAGGAAGGAACAAAAGAGTTTAACAGCAGGACCTTCAATTACGATCTCAACCAGAAGGAAATCAAGATTACATGACTAACAGTGTCGAAGGCTGCCAACAAATCTAACAAGAAGCTTATCTCTCCTAAGGTTTCACCAGCCACAGTCAATATGAATTCCACTTACATACTCTGTTGGGATATAGTGTCCGATTTTGTTAATAAACTAGCTCTAAATGAAATAAAACTAACTTATCCGAATAAAATTGCTCCTTGGTATACTGAGACTTTGAAAGAGAACAGGCACTATATTTGAAAGTTTGTAGTAAAACTAGCTTTTTGATGCTCCTCAACTCACTGGAAGACTGAACAACTGGGCCCTGGCAGCAATGCACTTCTGATCAGTTTCCCTAAATGTGCCTTTCTTTTGCAAATAACCATTAAGCATTTGGTAGCTAGGTGCCTCATATGTGGGACTGATGACGCTAACCATGTTTGCTTGATGCATGTAACTACTTTTATTTCCAAAGTTTATAACCCAATAGTGCTCAATATATCCTTGGAACGTTCCTCTCTGCGTCCCTTGCTGAGGTCTGGAGGTCTTGCCCTCCGGTCTGGATTGTGACCCTCTGGAAAAGAAATGCCACAGGTAAGTGTTAAGAGTGGCCTTTGACTCAGGGTCAAGGGTTTTGTGAGGATTAAGGCTTGGACTGTCACCATCACTGAGTGTCTGATACGGAAGACGATATGTCACCAAAAAAAAAACACAAGACTCTTCACTAGGTTTTTAAGTAATGGGGATTTGTTTAGCTTCATAGAAGAGTCACGCAAACTCTGGTTAATCTCCACCAGACTATGAAGGAAGAATTCAGTCTCCTTTTATATCGTCCTCCACCAACACCATGAAAACATGTTATTAATTGTCCTCGATATAGAATTCGAGAACCATGCTACCTATACAAAGGTTTTATATCAAGACAGAGAAAGAAGCCATTTAGGCGTGCTGAGGGTAACTCAAACCCGCCCTGTTGCACCCCCTCCCGGTTTCCTGACTGGCTCAGGAAACAAGTCCATACCTGTGCAAGCCACGCTCCACCTGGAGCGTGGTGGGTGCAGCATCCTACTGGTGACCT
Organism: Pleurodeles waltl; assembly: GCF_031143425.1. Taxonomy (NCBI): domain Eukaryota; kingdom Metazoa; phylum Chordata; class Amphibia; order Caudata; family Salamandridae; genus Pleurodeles; species Pleurodeles waltl. The sequence continues at coordinate 1,152,851,893 of NC_090448.1, forward strand.
CTGGGCTTCTATGACCCCGCTGGATCCTTCTCAGAGGTCGGCTCACACACAGCCTCTTTGGTGTCTCCTGGGGTGTCCTGTGAGGCCTGCAATCTGACGAGTCCTGTCTCTGCAGCTTCCTTCTTCGCTGCTCCTTGGTCATCTTCAGCAGCGTGTGCTCGCTCTCCTATCGACTCCAGCACCACTGATTTCCCCGCTGTCAGAACAGCTGGCCCCTCCTCCTTCTCCCTCTCAAAGGGGTCCGGTCCTCCTATTCCTGCTGAGTTTTTGTCCCAAATCCGGAAGTCTGTAAGAAGGGAGGGACTTCCTGGTGTCCCTGTTGCGGTTGCAGAAGAAGGCTGTGAATAAAATACAGGTGACTGAACGTTTTTGAGGACCACGCCGATGACGTGCCAGGGCAAGTTAGTACTCAGCTCTTCCTCACTCTCATCAGTGCCCTGGCATCCCTGACATCCCCCCTCCGGAATATTCCCACTCCGGGAAAAGGGGAACCGTGACAGAAAGTCAGCATTACAGTGTTATTGTCCCTTTTGATGTCAGACTTCAAATTGGAATGGCTGGAGGGAGAGGAACCACCTCAGCACCCTTGGATTGTTACCCTTGTTGCAGCTCATCCAAGTCAAGGCGGCATGGTCCGTATAAAGCACAAAAGATTTTCCCTCAAGATAATAGTGGACCTTTTCTATAGCCCATTTAATGGCCAGGCACTCCTTTTACATTACCGGATGTAGCTGTTCTCTGGGAAAGAGTTTTCGACTGATGAACAATATGAGAACTTCCAGGCCCTCCTTATTATTTTGGGACAAGACAGCCCTATGCCTACTTTAGATGCATCTGTCTGCAGGATGAATGTTTCACTGAAGTCAGAGGACATCAACACTGGACTTGAAGTGATGGCCTGTTTAAGTTCTTGGAAGGCCTCTTTGGCCTTCTAAGTGGAGTTTTGGAGCCCTTTGGCATTCAACCCCTTCTTTAAGAGGTCGGAAGGGGGTCCCTAAATCTCTAAATACTTGAATATAAACCTTCTATGTTATCCCAGAAGGCAGAAAAATGCTTGGTTCTGGGGAAGGATGTTGCAGTTTTAGCCAAGATTTTTTCATCTTAGGGTTCAATGAGACCGTTCCCTAAGACGTACCTGAGATACTTTACTTTGTTGTATTCAGATCTTCTTTTCTTGGCGTCGACATGTAGATTAGTTGCCTGTGAGTCTTGTGGGACTTTTGACAATGACTGAGGTGCTCCTCCCATGTTTTCCTGAAAATGGCAATGTCATCTACGTAAGCAGAGGAATACTGCTCATATTTTTGCAAGACTCGAGTCATTAAACGTTGGAAGGTTGCAGGGGCTCCATGTAGTAGAAAAGGCAGGACTGTGAATTGGAATAGGCAGGAGGGAGTAGAGAAGGCTGTTTTTTCTTGATCTTCCCTTCTAAGGGTACCTGCCAGTAACCCTTAGTTAGGTCTAATATAGTGATGTACCTGGCCTCTCCTAACTTTTCTATCAATTCATCAATCCTGAGGATATGCATCAAATTTGTAGACCCTATTCACAGATCTGTAATCTCTGCAGAATCTAATGGTACCATTGGGTTTGTGTACTAGTACCATGGGATAAGACCAATTATTCTGTGAAGGTTCCATTACTTCCATATGTAACATCATCTCTACTATTTTATAGATGGCTTTTCCTCAGGCCGCTGGAATCCTATGCGTTTTTTGCTTTATTACAATCCCCTCTTGAGTTGGGAATGTATGTTCTGTTGTGTTTTCTCTTGAGTATCTAAAAAAAAGAGGGGAGCAAAAAGGCAGAGGGCATCCAGTAGGTCGGTTTGCTGTTTTTCTGTTAGGTCTTCATTTATTGGTAAGGACCCTAGGGTACATGGTTGTTTTATCTCTTTTTGTATAAGGTTGATTTTTCTGGGTAGTGGTCCTAACTTTTTTTTAAAAATAAGTTTATATGATAGTTCTGTTCTTTGTTTTGGGACATCTGCAAACAGGTAGGGGACTTTGCCTATTTCAGCAATAACATTACAGGGCCACTTCCATTCTCCTTTTATTTTTTGGGGGGGAGTGGGGAGTCGGACCAATACCCAATCGCCTACTTAATAGTGACCCCATTATTTCCTTTGCCGTATATGGCCTTCTGCCTTTTTCTGCCTTTTTTCTAGTTGGTATGGGCTAGATCTCAGAGCTTACCCATCCGAGTATGGAGTTGGGTGGCAGCCTCCTCTCCCATATCTTTCTCCAATACCTCCTTGATTATTTCAAGTAAGCTTTGGGGTTTTCTTCCGTAGAGTAACGATGAGAAAAAGAGCAAGTGGTAATAACTGATCCCAATTTTTTCACTCTCCTGTCAACTTTTTCATTAAGGTGAACTTAAGAGGGCTGTTATACTTTTCTACCAGACCATCGGTCTGGAGATGGTAAACAGGTGTCTTAATGTAGGTTATATTCAGTTGTTTGAAGATGTACTGGGGTAAAAATGGCATACCTGGATCTGTAAGTATCTTTTTAGGAAAACCCACACTTGAGAATACTTCCACCAGGACTTGGGCTATGTTTTTAGTAGTGGAAGAACTTAAAGGGATAGCTTCTGGATCTCGCGTCGAGTAATCCACTAGCACTAAAATATATTGGTTGCCCTCGCTGAACTTTGGTAGGGGGCCGATCAAATTCACCTGTATCAGCTCAAAAGAATTCCTAATGATAGGGAGGGGTTGATGATGAACTGGAGGAGGTCTATATCAATTTGTTTTCTAGAATACCTCACATTCCTGGCAATACCTTTTTATGGTGGCATAGATACCTGGCCAATAAAAATATTGGAGAATGTCCTGACTTGCCTTTTTTTTCTCAGTGTGTCCGGCCAATATGTGGGAATGGGCAAATAATAATATGTGCAATCTAAAGTCGTGCAGCACCAATAGTTAGGGACTCTCATTCTCTGGGACTGTCCTACATAAAAGCCCCATTTCTATACAAAATCAGGGATACGTTGGATGAGAGCTATTTTCATTGGCCCAGGCGTCCTGCCATGTATTTTTAAGGGTTGTGTCGTTAGTTTCAGCATAAATGAAGTTTCTGTCTAAATCCCAGGGTTCTGGGGTGAGTAAGGTGTTCGGAGGTGATGACTTCCCTAGGAGTGCTTAGGTCTTTTCTACTTGTTTTATGTTGGCCAAGATCATATTCAGAAATTCTGGATTGTCAGCGCCTATGGTTATATCTTCAGGGACGTTACAAAGAATCCCTACTTTTACGTATAGTTTCTGTCCTTTAAGGGTGATCACCATGAGGCTTGTCACTGGGTAGGTCTTGACATTCCTGTGTACACACCTAATCCTTACAGCCTTACCCAAAAGAACTTGTGAGGGGTGTATGAGATCACCTTGGACCACGGATTGTCGATATCCTGAACCCAGCAGAGTGGTAACCATTTCTGATTGATCTGTAAAGTTACATAGAAGCAATGGCCGAGCTCTTAAGTGTGGAGGATGGGTCGGGCATAATTAATTTCTATTGGCTTCTCAACAGACTTCTTGTTGGTACAGAATCGGGCGATGGGGCCCCATTCCCCACATTCAAAACATTAGGTCATTTGTGAGAAAAGGGTTCCATTTTAGGGGTTCTAAGCTTTGGGGGTTCTGATGGACTTTTACTTGTTTTCTTCTATTTTTTCCAGCCAGTGATGGAGGTGGATTTCTGTGTCTATGATTGGCTTCCCATAAGTAGAACTGAAGGTGGGCCTGGGAAAAGGTTGTGGCCATTTTTTACAACTTGGTCTACTGTTAGTCCAAAGTGTTGCCTTCGCCATTAGAGAGTAGGAATAGGCAAGGCCTCTAAATATTGCTCTAAGTAAATCAGATCTATTATTTCCTCCTTACTACTTTCTGTAGCCTTCAGCCACTAATCCGCAGCCATTTTCAATTTAAAGAATAATGTTTTTGGGGTGTTTCCCAGCAACACTTTATCTTTGCGAAACTTTACTCGGTAGGTCTCAGCATCTACACCCAGGTGGTTTAAAATAACAGTCTTAATATCATCATAAGGCTTATTCACTTGGGCTTACAAAATCTGCTATGCTGCTTGCACCTACCCTGTTAAAAGGGGAGCGAGAAAAAAGGGCACTTTTCTCAAGGCCACGCACATGCCTTTGCAGCCCTTTCAAAATTTAATAGGAGCACATCAGGGTCCTTCCCTGCTACATATTTCTGCAGGGAGATGTTAGATTCTGCAGTTGTTCTGGTTCCCATAATACAGGAGGTCAGCAGAAACTGGTCTTCAGATACCTTATGCAAGCCTCCCACCTGGGATCTCATTGCATCCCTGAAAATTTCTAGATCTGCTTTTGTGGATGACATCTGTCATTCCATTGCCCATTCTAGTTTACACTGTCCTTGCACTAGTTGCTATATAATATTCTCCATTATGTATCCTTGGAGGGTTGCCCACAACCCCCAATATGTGTCACATATGTGGGTTTGATGACACTAATCATGTTTGTTGAGGTAGGTAAATACTATTATTTCAGAAGTTTATAACCCAATAGTTCTAGATATAGCCTTGGAATGTTTCTCTCTGCATCCCCTGTGGAGGCCTGGAGGTCTTGTCCACCAGTCTGGATTGTGTCCCTCGGGAGAAACAATACCACAAGTGTTCAGCAAGAATAGCCTTTAAATCAGGATCAAGAGTTTTACGAGGATTAAGGCTTGGACCATCACCATCACCTGGTGTCTTGCACGGAAGAAGAAAGACGTGTCACCCAAAAAAAAAAAAAAACACAAGATTCCTCACCCGGTTTTTAAGTAATAGGGGTTTGTTTAGCTTCAAGGAAGAGCCACCGCAGACTCTGGTAAATCTCCACCAGACTAAGGAGGAAGGATTCATTCTCCTTTTATATCGTCCTCCACCAACACAGTGAAAACAAATGATTAACTGCCCTCAATATAGAATTTGTGAACAATGCAAGCTGTTGCATAGTTTTATGTCAATATAGAGAAGGAAGCCATTTAGGCATGTGGACGGTTAGTAACTCAAACCCGCCCTATTGCACCCGACTCCCACTTCCCAGATTGGCTCAGGGAACGAGCCCCTACCTGTGCAAGCGGGGTGCAGCATCCTGCCGGTGGCCTCTAGGTTTCTCTGACCCCACTGGATCCTCCTAGGAGGTCGGCTCACACACTGCTTCTCCAGCATCTCCTGGGATGTTCTGCAAGCACTGCAATCTGACAAGTTCCATCTCTGCAGCTTCCTTCTTCGTCACTCCTTGGTCCTCTTCGGTGATGTCTCCTCGCTCGCCTGTCGACTCCGGCACCATCGAGTTCCCCGCCATGAGAACACCTGGCCACTCCTCCTTCTTTCTCTTATTTGCACTTATTTTTCAGCCCAAATCTGGAAGTCTGTAAGAAGAGAGGGATTTCCTGTTGTCCTTGTCGCGACTGTCTGACCAAGTCCTGAGGAAGGCTGGGAATAAAATACAGATGACTGATCGGTTTTGAGGACCACACCTGTGGCATGTTGGTACTAAGCGCTTCCTGATTGTCATCAGTGTCCCGGCTTCCCTGACACCAGGCTAATTATGGGTGGTGCCAACTAATCTGAGCATATTAAACCTACTCTTTAATCCATGCAGAGGGCCTCAGAGGTGCAGATTTAGTTCAAGTTCGCATACATCACCTAGAAGGCTTCTATGCTTCAGCGACCACCTTTGGCACATGAACTTAGCAGATCTGTGGCATAAGGGAAACTCAGACTTCAATAAAATAAGGAAGTCCCTCAGCTTGTCTGTGCCTTGTCTGTGCCCTAATCGCCTATGTCTGTCTAAAGCAGCTGCAATGAGCAGCATGCTCAGAGCTCACACTGTGCAGTCCCACGACAGAAGACTAACAAAATAAGAGTTCATTTGTTTCTTTTTCAGGCAGAGTTCTGCTAGAACCATTTCAAGAATGGATTGGGCATGCTCTGAGAGAGCGTCCTCCAAAGAGCATTGCTCATCTGAGAGGAAAAGCAGTAGAGCTGGACAGATCAGTGTAGAGGAGGACTGCAACACAAATAACAGGAACAGGGAGTCTGCTCCTGTAGGGCCATAGAGTCTGCTGCAAGGGGTGTAATATTTTGTGATGGGGACCTCTCAGGAACAGGCAAGTGAGTGGTGTGTGCCTGTGAAAGAGCTCCTTGCAGCTTGCTGGCCTCTGAAAGAGAAAGTAGAAATTATCAATGATGCTGAATCAAGGGATTTCTCTTCCTGAATGAGTGCCTCCATCCAGCCCGATCTCTTCCTTTTTGAATCATTTTCAGTCCCCAAAGTTAGGCCTTTCACCTGACTCCCCCATCGATCTAGTGACATCCACCACACAAGTACAGTGAGCTAGGGTTGGACTGCAAGAGAAAATAGGCCTGGGAGTCAACATGGAAGCACGGCCCAGTGCATAATTTGAGCCGGTGGTTACTGGCACTTAGGGGGTCATTATAACCCTGGCGGTCAGTGGAAATATGGCAGTACGTACCGCATTATTATGACATTGGTGTACCACTCTGACCGCCATGGCGGTGACAGTCGCCGGGCTGGAGATATCTATCTCCAGCCCGGCGGCCGTCACTGTTCCACCCATGAGATTATGACCCTGCCTACCGCAAAGGTTTTCGTGGCTTTCTTACCGCCACGAAAACCATGGCTGTAGGCACTATCAGTGACAGGGAATGTCTTCCGTGTCACTGATGTGGGTCTCCCCCCTCTCCCTCTCCAGTATCCTCCCCACCCCCCTGCCTCTCCAATGAACCCCCCACCGCCCCCTACATTCATGCCCCCTCTTCACACACACACACACACATTCCCACAAACATCCACGCATGCATACATCCATTCACACACACATCTGCACACACTTACAAACATGCACACACACACATGCATTCACAAAACCATAACATACACACACTCACGCCTTCATACATGCACACTCGCATCCAACACGCAACACACACCTGCATACACCCACATACAAAAACACACACACAACAACCCCCACCCCCTCCCCTGTCGGAGCACCCACTTACCAGTGTGCAGGGGGTCCTCCGGCAGGAGACGGGACGGGGCACTGCTGCCAGCAGCAGTGTCCGCGAGTAGAACATCGCCAGGCTGTATTATTTCTCATAAAACGGCTGGCGGCAGTCTACTGGCGTGGCGCTGCTGCTGGCATTATTGACATCCGCCAACTTGTCCACAGCCGGATTTCCTCCATCCTTCTGGTGGAAATCCGGCTGTGGTCATATTACGGCGGCATGCTGGTAGCTGCTGTGATGGTCTTTTGGCGGCCGTCGCTGTGGCGGGAGGCGGTTTTTACCGCCAGTGCTGTGATGAGGGCCTTTAGAGATGAGCAGAACCACAGTTGTTGACCAAAACCTGCCAGACCTTTGATTTCGGGTCTGACTTGTGACACTTGTAGGAGTGTGATGGGTAGTGGTTGCGCTGCCAATGCTACTGGCAGTGTTGGCAGGGCCAATGGGTGGTGCAAGCTGCAGATGCCTCCTGACATGGGCCCTGACACTTTTTACACAAATTAAGCACTGCAAGCACCCCATATTAGCATATCAGATAGGCAAAAAATGGGTCACATGAAATTCAGGGTAGTCTGGAACTTGTGAAGACACACTCTTCGAGGCGTTTTGCAAGATGTGGGAGACGGCATGCATTTATGCTTTCTGCTGCAAGTGTTTGTGGTAACATCAGGGAAATCAATAGTAAAATAAAACCAGCCCACCAGCCAGAAAGCAGGCCCACAAAGATCCACAAAAAAAACCTACACACTGACCTACCATGCCATCCCTTCCTGCACTGCCAGATTTTCCTGTAGGCAAGTCCAACCGTAGTGGCGTAGCCACTGCACCTTGGGCTCTAGTTCAAGGAAGGAAATAGGCACTCTGGCTGTTAGTTGAACTGTGAAATACAGCACTAATCAGATTTCAGTAGGCTCCTCAGGCCCATGGGCCCCAGAGCCATTGCACCTGCTGCACCAATGGATATTATGCTCACGTCCAGCTTGGCAGGGAGGTACAATACAGCACATGCTTCCTGACCTTGGTGCTGCACGAAGCTACCATTAAGCAGCGACCACCAGCAGTCACTTGCCACAGACCTCTTCATAGCATTAGGGACAATGCACAACACAGGTAAAAGTGTCATAGGGGCCACAGAATAGGTAAAATGGGCCATGGAGCAAAGCACTAAGAAGTCCATTTATGTGAAGAGTGTCAGGTATTGTCAGGGGTTCTGGCTAGGACTGGTGGAAGGGAAGACAAAACAGGCAGAATACTGCGTACAGAGCTGCCCAAGATCACACAGGGAGTCAGCAGAGAGAGGGTATTCAACAGGGAAGCTCTAGTCAAGGGAAAAAGAGAGATAAGAACTCAGAAAATACAGAAATTCAAGAGGCAATGCAGCACCAGGACTAACTAACAGCCCTGGACGAATGTGTAAGACATATATATAACAACATAAACTATAAAGGGAATGTGGGGTATAGCCCTTGGGAGCTCCACACAGTAGGACTGAATCTCAGTAAGTTCCTCACCCAAAATTGATGTTACTGATTTTGACTGCTAATACCCATATATTGGATATACATGCAAGGGCAGGGTCTGTGGAGCTGACACCTATGGTGATGTTATAAAATGAACTCAAAGACAATACTCACAGTGGACAAGAAACACCACCTAGGTTGTCAGCTGAGCCCACGGATCCTGGCGATCAAACAGGAACATGCAAGGCGGTAACAACAAGGGTATAGAACTAAGTACACAACCACAGTAGACAAGGAACTAGCAAGGAGGAGTGGTTAACAGGAAAGAAAGGAAAACAAAAGGGCACACTTGGCAAAAGATAAATAACAAACATACAAGCAAACTAGAGGCAAGACAGCAAACTATGACCTAAAACAACAGAAATAAGAAGAAAGACAAGGACTGGGAAAAGGTAAATACAGAAGGAGAGGCTTCAAGGGAGCACAAGAAGTACTAGCTCAGGAATCAAGGAAACAAGAGAACAGTGCATGCAGAAATAGTTCAAGGAACAAGGAATAGCTGAGGCTCAGGAGTCAAAGTAGCGCTGCAGTGAGTGCTAGTTCAGGAGCTAGGGTTTGCTAAGGCTCAGGAGTCAAAGTAGTACTGTGGGGAGTGCTAGTTCAGGAACAGGGATTTACTAAGGCTCAGAAGTCAAGGTAACACTGCAGGCAGTGTCAGTTCAGGAACAATAAATAGCTACAACTCAGGAACAGGAACAAGGAATAACTATGGCTTAGGAAATCAGAAAACGAGAATAGCAAATACTCAGGAAACAAGGGAGGAATAACTAAGGCTCTGGGACAGGAACGAGGAATAACTATGGTTCAGAAACTTCAGGAAATACGGGTTGGTCTCACCAGAACACAGCTACAAAGACCTACACTGGATAGAAGGAAGCTGAGGCTTAAGGTACAAGATACTTACCTTCGGTAACTATATATCTGGTAGAGACGTATTCTGGTGGAGACAATTCCCCCAGGCATCAAACTGGATCTGGACACTTTTCTTTGAGCAGTACTTCTGCGCCGTCAGTTGGCATCGGTCGACTCCATGGGTGTTGGTGGCGTTGTGTTCGCCGTGATGACGTTGCAGTCGTATATAGGCGCCACCCCGACATGCTGACGTCAGTTTCTTTTCAAGAGTTTCCACGCCAGAAGCGTGGAGTCATGAAGAACACTGATAGTGGTGCACCAAAGCTAGGGCCCTTTAAGGAAAGTTCCTGCCCCAAGAAATCAGTTCGCAGAGTGGGGAGGATGGGCGGGTCAGTAAGGAATCGGCAACTAGAATATGTCTCTACCAGATATATCGTTACCAAAGGTAATTAACTTGTACATGTAATAAAGACTTCTAGTTGCAGATTCCTTATCTCTTGAATAGATATCCGAGCAATACCATCCCCGCAGGTGGGCTGCAAACCAAGATCACACCAGGAAGTCCTGTAGGATGAAACAACCAAAGTAGCCGTCCCTACGGACCCGACTGTCCAGGCAGTAGTACTTGGTGACCATGTGCAGAGATGCCCACGTGGCTGCCTGACAGATATCCAGGACTGGAACGCCTCATGCTAACGCTGTGGTAGCTGAAGTTGCTCTAGTTGAGTGAGCTGGCAAACCCTCAGGGGGTTGCTTCTTAGCCAAAGTGTAGCACATTTTGATGCATAGGAGGGCCCATCGTGAAATGGTTCTCTTTTGCACCGCCTTCCCTTTCTTCACTACATATCCCACAAAGAGTTGATCATCCATCCGGAAGTCTTTAGTACGATCAAGGTGGAACGCCAACGCCCTTTTTGGGTCCAGGCGGTGGAGTCTCAAGTGAGGGATGTGGGGGTGGGCAAAAAGTAGGCAAGGTAATGGACTGACCTACATGGAAGGGTGTTACCACTTTAGGGAGAAAAGAAGCCCTAGTGCAGAGTACCACTTTGTCAGGATGTACTGCCAGAAAAGGTGGTTTAGATGACAGAGCTTGGAGTTCACTTACCCTGCGAGCAGAGGTAATGGCAACCAAGAAGGCAGTCTTGATGGTTAGGAGCCGTAAAGGGCAGCTATGAATCGGCTCAAGTGGAGTGCACATCAGATATGTGAGGATTAAATTTAAATTCTATTGGGGCATGATAAATGGGATAGGTGGGAAGAGATGTGTGAGGCCTTTGAGAATCCTCCCTACAGTGGGAGATTTGAATGAAGAAGGTTGGTCAGGTAGTCTAAGGAAGACAGAGATAGCAGAAAGATAGCCCTTGAGTGTGCCCAAGGTGGAGCCCTGTTGGGCAAGAGAGAGAACAAAGAGCAGAACTTCAGAAAGAGGTGCAGAGAGAGGATCAACAGATGTGTCGATACACCATGCTACAAATTGTTTCCAACAACAGGCATATACCGTTATGGTGGAGGGACGCCTGGCTGCCAAGATGACGTTACAGACTTTGGGTGGAAAGTCAAAAGCCGTCAACTGTCGCCGCTCAATCTCCACGCAAGGAGGCAGAGAGTGGACAGCTTCGGGTGGATGACCCTCCCCTGCTGCTGCGACAGCAGATCCTCCTGAATGGGCAGTCTGATCGGAAGAGCTATGGCCATGCTCAAGTGCTCGGGATACCAGACTCTTTGTGCCCAGTCTGGAACCACCAGAATAACTTGGGCCCAGTCTTGCCTGATCTTCTTCAGAACTCTGGGCAGACGTGATATGGGCGGAAAGCCGTACAGGAGGCCTGAGCTCCACTTGAGACGAAAGGCGTCGCCGAGCGAGTGCCGCCTTGGAAACTCCAACGTGCAAAACAGCTGACATTGCACGTTCTCTGCAAAGGCAAAGAGATCTAACCAAGGCTCTCCCCACTGCCGAAAGAGACCTTGCGTCACCTCCGGATGGAGACACCATTCATGATCGACTATGCCTCATCTGCTGAGTTCGCCTGCTCTGACTTTCAAAGAGCCCGCCAGCTGTTGAACCACCAGGGAAATGTCCTGATGTTCCAGCCAAGTACAGAGATGAAGGGGCTCTTGACAAAGAGTCCACGACCCCACTCCGCCTTGTTTGTTGCAGTACCACATATCGGTGGTGTTGTCCGTAAACACTTGGACTGCTTTCCCTTTGAGAGAGGGAAGAAATGCTTTCAATGCTAGTCGAATCGCACGAAGCTCCAATAGATATGAAGCCCAGATTCCGTCGGAGACCAGAGGTCTCTGATCTCTGTCTCTCCCATGTGGCCGCCCCATCCCAGGAGTGACGCACCTGTCACTACTGTGATGTCTGGGTGGGGAAAGGAGAGGGATCGGCCCTTGTCCCAATCTTGATTCGTTAGCCACCACTGAAGATCTTTCTCAGTTCCTAACGAGATCTGGACAATGTCGGAGAGTCTCCCCTGATGCTGTGCCCACTGGAACTTCAGGTCCCACTGCAGAGCCCGCATATGCCATCTGGCCTTTTGAAACAGCGGGATGCAGGAGGTCGTGAGGCCCAGAAGCCTCAGAGTCATTCTCACCGAAATCCAGGACAGAGGCTAAAACATTGGTATCATAGCCTGAATATCCTGGACTCGCTTTTCGGGAGGTTAAGCCCAAAACTGCACTGTGTCCAGAACAGCTCCTATGAAAGGGAGCATCTGAGAAGGAGTCAGGTGTGACTTTGGCATGTTTATAGTGAACCCCAGCGAATGCAAGAGGTTCACCGTAGTCTGGAGGTGAAAGACGACTTTGTGGGGCGTGTCCGCCTTCAACAGCCAGTCTCTAAGGGAGGGGAAGACTGGGACCCCCTAACCTGCCCAGATGAGCTGCAACCACTAGCATCACCTTCGTGAACACCCAAGAGGTGCTGGTAAGGCCAAAGGGGAGCACGGTGAACTGAAAGTGCTCGTGGCCTACCACAAATCTTAGGTAACGACTGTGGGCCGGCAAGACAGGGATGTGGAAGTATGCGTCCTGCAAGTCCAACAATACCATCCAGTCTCCCGGGTTCAGGGGAGTTAAGACCTGAGCCAATGTTAGGATCTTGAACTTCTCCTTTTTGAGGAAGAGATCGAGGGACCGAAGATCTAAGATAGGACAAAAGCCCTTGTCTTTTTTTGGCACCAGAAAGTAGCGGGAATAACAACCACGACCTACTTCTGACGCAGGGACCCTCTCTATAGCTCCTTTGGCCAAAAGAGCTTTGACTTCCGCGCGGAGAAGTGCCATGTGCCCCTCTGATATGTAGTTGAATGAAGGTGGCATGGCTGGAGGAGAAGACTCGAAAGGGAGGGAGTAGCTATTCTGAACTATCTGGAGGACCCACCTGTCTGTGGTAATGGATCTCCAGTGGGGCAGATGATGGCGAATCCTGCCTCCAACTGGTTCCAGGTGTTCCAACGGACTAGGAAGGTTTGGAGACTGAGGAGGAGGGGGTTGAGGTGGACTCAGCGACCAGCTGGCTCCCTTATCCCCGAGATCATGGGATACTTCGTCCGCGCAGGGGCCGTACAGCATGCACGGGTTGGTGGCCCGGTGGAAATGGATGCGGTTGGGTGCCCCTTCCGTAGCCGCAAAAGGAGCTAGAGGCGGAGTGAGGGGGGCGAGGAGCAGCTGCGAGGCCAAGGGACTGAGCCGTAGCCCAGGAATCCTTAAAGTGCAAGCGCTGAGTCACCTTGTCTCCGAAGAGACGAGTGCCATCAAAGGACATGTCCATCAAAGATTGCTGGCCATCCCCCGAAAACCCAGATGTCCTCAACCAGGCGTGGCATCTCAATACCACCGTTGATGCAACCGATCTGCCCAGTGAGTCGATTGTATCCAGTCCACAACGTATCATGAACTTGGCTGCGTCTCTCCCATCTGTCATGGCTTGGGAGAGAAAGTTTCGGGCCTCTTCTGGAACTGGAGGCAGCACTTGCGCGACCGTATCCCAGAGAGTGTGGGAATAGCCGCCCAAAAGGCATGCGGTGTTCACGGATCGCAGCGCTAGACTGGCAGAAGAAAACACTTTCTCTCCTAAATCGTCCAGTCTTTTTGATGGAGTGGTAGGGAATGCGCCATAGGATGATGAAGCCTGGATGACACGGCTCTCAGGCGTAGGGTGTTGGGTAAGGACATTTGGGTCATTCTGCGCAGGCTGATGGCAGCGGGCAATCGTCCTATTCACAGGAGCCCCTGTGCTGGGTTTGGACCAGGTCCCCAGTAGGACGTCCGTAGGTGCTTCGTTGAAGGGAAGAAGGGGTTCAGAGTTGGATGTCTCAGGCTGATAGCACTTCGGTCAGGAGGCTCCACAGAAGGAAGCTCGAGGTTTAAAACCTCTGCAGCCCTTCTCACCACCAAAGACTATGACGTTCCCTCCTCCGTAGCCACGGTACGGGAAGAAAACATGCCAGTGTCAGGGGAGGAGTCCAACCCACTGGCATCACCCAAACCCTGTACCCAGTCCAGTTCAGGCTCAAGCTGGTCTTCTAAAGGGTCCAGAGACCCCTCTACACTATCCCCTCATCCATACCCATAGTAATAAGGTTCAGGATCATCCCTGGGCACAGCAGAGCCATGGAAAACGGAATTACCGTCAAACAACGTCGTTTCGGCTCCTGGTCATTGGGAAAAAGTAGAGGGTCGACCTCGATTGTGAGCCCAATCAGCGCCGGGAGCGTCGACGCCTGACCCGACGCTGGGGAAGGTTGTGTTGGCACGACTAGTGTCGGGACGGATCCGGAAAGCGGATCCTGAGGTGCCCTCCAGAGTCGGGACCGAAGTCGCCGACTAGAAACTGAAGGGGCCCTCACCGACTCCCCTGGGCCCGAAGGCGCCGAGGTTTGGGTCGGACTGTCCAAATATGAGGTGCATGGCCTCTTAGAATGTTCGAAGTTGGCCAGGGATAGCACCTGCTCCCGGAAATTCGGGGAGGCGCGGAGCAGACCCAGTCTGGAGACAGGCGGGTAGGGCTGGGGCCAAGTTAGTTGTCGTCTCCATCATCTCTGCGGGGCTTTCAGGTCAGCAGTACTTCTTGTTGTAGGTTGCAGGAATCAGATTTCCTGGGTTCAGGGTCACCCCTAAATACTAAATTTAGGGGGGGGGGGTTAGGTCTGGGGGTCAGTAGCCAATGGCTACTCTCCTGGAGGGTGGCTACACCCTCTTTGTGCCTCCTCCCTGAGGGGAGGGGGGCACATTCCTATTCCTATTGGGGGAATCCTTCAATGTCAAGCTGGAGGATTTCTAAAGGCAGGAGTCACTTCAGCTCAGGGCACCTTATGGGCTGTCCTGACTGGTGGGTGGCTCACTTCCTTGTTTTCCTCATTATCTCCTCCAGCCTTGCCGCCAAAAGTGGGGGCAGTGCCCGGAGGGGCGGGCATCTCCACTAGCTGGGATGCCCTGTGGTGCTGTAACAAAAGGCATGAGCCTTTGAGGCTCACTGCAAGGTGTTACAGTTCCTGCAGAGGGAGGTGAGAACCAGCTCCACCCAGTACAGGCTTTGTTCCTGGCCACAGTGACAAAGCCACTCACCCCATGTGGCCAGAAACTCATCTGGCTGTGGCAGGCTGGCAGAAACTGGTCAGCCTAGCACTAGGAGTCGGACTGGTATTCAGGGGGCATCTCTAAGAAGCCCTCTCCGTGTATTTTACTATAAATCCCACACTGGCATCAGTGTGCATTTATTGTGCTGAGAAGTTTGATACCAAACTTCACAGATTTCAGTGTAGCCATTATGGAACTGTGGACTTCATGTTTGACAAGGATGTTAGGATGTCAGTATTCTCCCTGACCCTATTTATGTTGCTGCCACCATTGATGGGAGTTAACCCCATCTCTTGTCTTTCCCTCTCTATGGCTAGGAGCTGTTTCTCCAAAGCCAATCTTTTGGCCATCCTGGCTAACAGGAGGTCCTCTTCATTGAGGCTGCCCTCAATGCTTCTAGAGGTACTGGTCTCCCTTGCGGAAGATCCAGACTCTCTGACTATGATTTGTGGAGTCAGGGTTCACTAACTTCCCCATCCGAAGGAGTATCCTCAGAGGGGTGGTCTCTGGTGAACTCTGCCAAAATCTCCTGGAGCTTTTCTTTGGTATGGTTGGACCCAGTTTTTTCTTTTTAATTTTACAGAGAAACCTTAAGTCTGACATCCCTAGATGCAGGTAAGGGGTGAGGTTGAGTTCCACAACCATCTCATCTGTATTCAACATTATCACTCTAAAAGTTGGGATTACTTTTTAAGAATCTAAAACCTACTTCTTGAACTTAAATCCAAACTTTCACAAACGTTTAAACTCTAAAAGAAATGCTAACAGGACTTACACAAGGCCCTAGCAGGACTTTTAAAAATTTTGAAAATTAGTTCAAATTGCAAAAATCTCTTTCTAATTACAATTTTTTGAATTTAGTTGTGTGATCAGGTATTGGCTGAGTAGTCCAGCAAATGCAAAGTCCTGGACCCCACCACTGATCCACCAAAGTAGGAAGTTGGCTCTGTATATGCTATCTCAAAGTGAGAGATAGTGTGCACAGAGTCCAAGGATTCCCTTTAGAGGTTGACAGTGGCAAAAGTAGATAATACTAATGCTCTATTTTGTGGCAGTGTGGTCGAGCAGTAGGCTTATCAGAGGGTAGCGTCAAGCATTTGTTGTACACACACAGGCAATAAATGAGGAACACACACTCAAAGACTTAACTCCACGCCAATAGTGTTTATATAGAAAAATATATTTTCTTAATTTATTTTAGAACCACAAGATTCAGGATTTGAGGTAAGTACATAAAATGCAAGATACTTCACACAGGTAAGTATAGAACTTTGATTTAAAACAGTAGTACACACAGCTTAGGTTAAAATGGCAATAAGCTATTTTAAAAGTGGACAGAAGGCAAAAATCAACAGTTCCTGGGGGAGGTAAGTTTGGTCAAGTTTCTCAGGTAAGTAAAGCACTTACACAGTCAGTCCCTGGGCATAGTCAGCCCTAATGTCTACAGGTATAGTAACAACAACATACTTCACTATAATAAGTTAGTTCTATGAGAGGAAAATAGCAAGTACATTTTCCACCACATTGAAGACCTTCAGGTGACAGAGGATTTCAAACACTAAGGGCCTGATGTTGTGTTAGGCTCCTTCACAGGCTTGATGGCTATCCTGTCTGCCATATTGCATGTTCCACAGAATATTATGCAATTGTGTTACAGCTGAAAGAATGTCAGTTTCTTTTGTGGCAGTGTGGCCTGTCTGCCAAACTCTAAATCAGGCACCAAGACACCATGTGGTTAGTGGTCATCATGGAAAAAGGGACATATGGCAGGGGGCCCCCTCTGCATGTTTTGCAAGGGGAGGGGCATCCTTAGCTTTTGTTACACCACTGCAGCAAACATCTAATTTGAATAAGCGTTCTATGATGCAGGGCAAGCAGTTTATTATACACTAGAGATGGCTACTAAAGCAAGTATTCCTAATGCATGTGCAGTACACCTTTCTGGCCTCAGTTGGTTACAATGCAAAATTCCAATTATATAAAATTTGAGTGTGATCATACACTCAGAATGCAGGAATCTGATGGATATCTCTACGAGCAGTTTCCTCAACTCTGAGTATCCTGCACACAAGTCTGGATCCGGAAACTTCTTATATAGCTCTCCGATGCCAGTAAGGGGGCACCGGTTCCATCTCAATGTCAGAAGTGGAGCCCTGGTGATGTCACGAGAGCCATAAAGAGCCCACCCTGAAGTCAGTTGTGTATTTTTTGTGCCTTTGGATGCAAGTTTGGAGCTTCCCTCCTTAATTCTGAGATGGAAATTTTGCCCTCTTGCTTCAGTGCTAGGGCTCATATCAGCATGCAAAAAAGCCAGGGTTTAAATAATGCTGCAGGTGCGATGGGAAAATGTCCATTACTGACCTGCATGAAGATTGTCTGTGGTGTCTTGGGTCTAGATACAGCTTACTGAAGTGAGAACTGTGCCTCTGAATGAGCCTGAAGGCTTTCAAGGAATGGAAAGCCAAGTTATTCATGGCCTGTGCAAGAAATAAACATTAAGAACATTGTTAGTGAAGGATAAGGTTTTGGACCACAAAAGGTTCCAGGTCTTCTTCACACTCCTCACTCTCATAAAGGTCATTGAGAAAGAAAAAGAAAGACGCCTCAAAAAGAACAAGAAGCATTCCTTTTTTCCCAGGAGGTCAAAATCTAGAGGTAACTCTTCACCTCTTAGTTATCAATGGAAGAAAAAGCTCCCAGTGCCAGCACAAACAGCACTCACTTCAGTGCTGATGGCTATTCCAGCACCAACTTACGCCGAGTTTCAATGCTGGGCAATGAACCAGACTTCTTCCTGCAAACAATGCAGAAATATGGGTGGCAACCCTACGCTTGGCAGCTCTCATTTGGCACCAAGCATTTCCAGGGTGTCATGTAGGTTTCTCTTGACACTGACTGACTTGGTTCCCGCCCTGGCTTTGATGGCCACTGATGCTGTCTCTGGTGCTGATTCTGGCACTGATACCAAACTTTCTGAGGCAGCCACAGCACTTCCTGGTTCCACCTCCACCACCTACTCCCAACAGGAACCGCAACTGCGAAGGAAAGACCGGCATCAGGAAGAGCAATGCAGGAGACTTCATTAGGACAGGCCCATAGGGTAGGGGGAATACAGATGACAGTGATCTTTTAAGGTCTCTACCTTCTTCTGAGGCTTCATATCTTTTAGCCCACCAGAATGCCATCAGGTTGGAGTTATCCCTGGAAACCAATATTGATCCAGCCCATGGGGCAGCACTGGTGGAGATGGTGTCCTTCCCCACACTGCCTAAAAAAGTGGCAGCAGTGCTCAAGTGGCCGCTTCTATTACCATACTCTCTGGTATATAACAGGTATGATCTTAGAGACCATTTTACAGAGCTGGTCTTTGATGGGCAGAAGTCTTTCTTTATTATAATTATGGCTGGACTGGGCACAATCAACTGTATTGCAAGAGCAATGGCTTCTTTGATTGGCCTTAGAAGACATGCATGGCTGCACTCCACAAGTTTGTCTAGTGATTTGATGGAAAGAGCCTGTTTGGACAAAAAGCAGATGCTTAAAGAGGGCAGGACCACTGCTACGGCACAAGGACTGCAGTCCTCTAGAAAATACTTTCTGGAACCTGAAGCATTTTCAAAAGGATTTGAGCACTGGCAGTGCCAATCAGTCCCTGCCTTACAGAAACAGCAGCTAAACCTCTCCTGCCTCACTATATTGGAAGGGCAAAAGGGTGTGGCTGAGAGCTCCAGACTTCCTCCTCCTCCCCAGCACTAACGGGGAAGCCATCATAGTTCATCCTTAAAGGAGCACGTATGACAGGAAGATGGATATCTTCTTTTGTACAAGCCTGGAAGGCCATAACATCAGACCAATGAGTCTTACAAATTGTGGAAAAGGAGTATACCTTACCCTTTCAACAGCAACCACCTGCCCCCATGTACCACCCTAGCATTCCATGCCATAGGAGGACCTTCCGTTGATCCTGGAGCAGGAGGTGGCAGTGTTGTTGGCACCTGACCAGCAAAGGGGCAGGGGTGCTATTCTAGATTCTTCCTAGTAACCAAGAAGGACTGCAGTCTTCATCTGATCCTAGACCTCAGGCTGCTGAACTTTTACCTGTGCAAAGAAAATGTTCAGAATGCTGCCCCTCGCTCAAGTTCTGCTGGCACTTGATGCGAAGACTGGATGGTGTCCCTCAACGTGAAGAACAGACTTCCATATACCAATCAAGCAGTCGCACAAGAAGTACCTGAAATTTGTAGTAGTTTGTTCACCAATTTGCAGTTATTTCCTTTAAGTTGGGACTTCAAGTCTTCACCAAGGTTATGGCGATGGTTGCGGCCCATCTCAAGAAGTCAGGGATCACTGTGTTCCCTTACCTCAATGACTGGCTTTTCAAAGCTTGTTCCCCGCAGATGGTGTCACATCACCTGCAGAGGGCAGCATTCCCTGCTGTTTGTCTTGGGGATTTCTAACAATGTGCCCAAGTCTCACTTGAAGCCGCCTAGAACCTCTTGTTCATAGGGGCAGGATTGGATACTACCTTGTCCAACCTTTGCCTCCTATACAGAGGATCAAGAACATTCTGGATATGATGTTTCGAGTGGGAGCTTAGACTCTAGTCCTGAGAGGTTTGCAACTACTCAGTCTGTTGATTTCTAGCATCCTCCTTGTCATATAGGCATGAGGTATATGAGGTCATTCCAGTGGTGCCTGCGCAAGCAGTTGCTACAACATCCGGAGATCTGGCAAACTCTATTGTGATCTCCAAAGATGATGCAGTGGGCCTAAGCTGGTGGGGGGTAGAGGAGAACCTATCTTGAGGCAAGTCCTTCTACACCCCCTCCTGCAGTGACCAAAATGGTGATGGACGTTCTCAGCTTTGGGTGGGACACGTATCTGTAGGATCCGAAGATCAGAGGTCTCGGATTTCCAGAGGAGCAGAGACTAAACATTAAACTGCTGTAACTCAGAGTAAATTGTTTGGTGCTCAAAGCCTTCCTCGCTTCCTTCACGGTGAGTCGATCCAGATCTTGACCGACTATACAACCACAATGTGGTAAATCAACAAACAGGGTGGAGGGGGGTCGCACCTTCTTTGTCGATAGATGCCCAGAGGCTCTGGACCTGGGTGAACCAGCAGGTATTGTCACTAGTTGCCAACCACTTAGCTGGCTCACTGAACATCTGACTCATTTTGCTGATCACAAGTGGCGTCTCCACATGCAGGTGATACATTTCTTTGCCTAGTGGAGCACATCTTAGGTGCATCTCTTTGCTACTCAGGAGAACTCCCATTGACAGAGGTATTGTGCCCTCCAGCATCAATGGCAGGAAGCCTTGGGTGACCTTTTCCAGTTCAAGTTTCCATTTTACTGCGCGTTTTCTACATCCCCTTGATTCCTCATGTTCAGGGGGAGATTTACCAGGACAGAGCTCTGGACTGGGCCACAAGGGTACACAGACCATCTCCATCCCTCCCTGTGTGCTCTGCTTCACTGCCAACTCAGAGTGGGCCTTGTCTACCAATTGGGAGGTCAGGTTCCGCGCCCAAATCTTCAGAGCTTACACATTCATGTGTGGCAACTGAGTGGAGCCATCTGAGTTCTTTTCAACTTTCACTGAAAGTGGTTGATGTAATTTTTTCAGCCTGTCGCTCCTCAACTAAATCTGACTATTCTGGGAGATGGAACAAATTTGTGGCATGCTGTTTCAAGTGACAGATAGACCCTGTGAAGGCAATCATGGCCAACATTCTCGAGTTCACATTATCCTTGGCCTAGGAGGGATGCTCAGTTGGTACTATCAAAGGATATATTACAGCCTTGTCAGCCTTTCTCTGCCTCCCAGACCAAATATGTTAATTTCCTTCACCAGTGGTTTTGGGTTTAAGAAGAATATGATGAACATGCTTTCAACAGTTCTGTTTGTTATGCAACAATGGGACCTAAACGTACTTTTGATGTTTTTGATCAGTGCTCTGGTTGAGGCCCTTTGCAGTTGCCTGTTAAGATTGCTCACTTTTAAAACTGTGTTTATGAATGCTGTAAACTCTGCCTGTTGCGTTAAGGAAATTCAGGCTTTGAGTGTCTGTCCGCCCTTCATAAATTCTTCCCGGATAAGCTCATCCTTTGAACTGAATCGGCAGTCCTATCTAACCATTCCATTTGGGAAAATCTACTAGCTTGCCCGCCTTTTATCTACCGCCTCACTGGACCAAGAAGAGGTTACATTGGCTGGTCCCAAGGCATGCAGTTATTTAGTATATTGATGACACAAGAGATCAGGCTTGACAACCAGCTCTTTATAGGGTACATGCGCAGCAAGAGAACTCTACCTTGTTGGAAACTATTATGTATCATTATTTGATATACCCTGGCAAAGAAAGAACTGCATGAGGGGATACAGGCCCATTTACCCCGAGCAAAGTCTTCCACTGTGGTCTTGGCAGGAGGTTAGCTGGTGGTAGACATTAAGTAAAGCGGTGGCATGGACATCCCTTTACACCATTGCCAAAACAATGTTTGTATTCTGATGTTAAGAGTGATGGCCATTTCGTTCACTGAGTTTTTAAGACATCCTTGTTTTACCTTTCCTTCATAGCCACCTCTGGGGGGGGTGAGAGCACTGCTTGCATATCTATTCAAAAGGGAGGAATCTGCAGGTAGAAATTTCCTTTAGAAGAAAGAGTTTTTTAGGCTGGGGATATTAAGTGATAGGTCCAGAATCACAGGATGTTGAGCCGATGCCGAGATTCAAATCTGGTTCCCCCAGTTCTAAAGTCTGCCGCTCTGGTCGTAACACCATATCCTCTCCCCTTGCTGTGGAATACAGGAACGGAACTGAACACACACCCCCCAAACCCCACAGGCACGGGGAAATAAGTTTGATTGCTCTGGATGTCCTCTAGATTGAGCAGACCCCTACAGAGACTAGTGGGAGAACCAGCTAGTAATTTTGAAGAGCTACTGCCCAACCGGAGTAAGTTACAGCTTGTCTACTGCTCGCACTGCTTAAGTCCATATACAAATCTTCTTCTTCACACCGCCAAAACCAACCTCCACGAGGGACTGAAATCCATCGCCGAGTGGATGAGCAACAGCCGCCTGAAACTAAACTCCGACAAGACGGAAGTCCTCATTCTCGGCCGCTCCCCATCGGCCTGGAACGACTCTTGGTGGCCCACCGCCCTGGGGCCCCCACCCACCCCAGCCAGCCATGCACGAAACCTCGGCGTCATCCTCGACTCAGCTCTCACCATGTCCAAACAGGTCAACACAGTCTCCTCCTCCTGCTTCAACACCCTCCGCATGCTCCGCAGAATCTTCAAGTGGATTCCAACAGGAAACAGAAAGACGGTGACCCAAGCCCTCGTCAGTAGCAGACTCGACTACGGCAACGCACTCTACACAGGCATCCCAACTAAAGACATCCAACGACTCCAACGCATCCAGAACGCATCCGCCCGCCTGATCCTCGATATACCCCGCCGATGTCACATCTCCCACCACCTGAAGGACCTCCACTGGCTCCCCGTAGACAAGAGGATTACCTTTAAACTCCTCACCCACGCACACAAGGCACTACACAACACCGGACCCACCTACCTGAACACCAGACTCAACTTCTACGTTCCCTCACGCCAACTACGCTCTGCCAACCTCGCCCTCGCCATCGTCCCCCGAATCCAGCGCAAGACCTCTGGCGGCAGATCCTTCTCCTACCTCGCCGCCAAGACCTGGAACTCACTCCCGACCTCGCTACACCAGACCCAGGACCTCCTCACCTTCAGGAGACTCCTCAAGACATGGCTCTTCGAACGATAGCAGCTACCCCCCCCCCTAGCGCCTCGAAACCCTGACGGGTACATAGCGCGCTTTATAAATCTAATGATTGATTGATTGATTGCTTATATGTTATCCTTTCCTTCTATGCTTTACATGACAAGTGACAACTTGGGCTTTTTTGCGGCCTCTGGTTTCTTTGTATGAAGCTACCCCATGGCTCTGGAGGTTGGACTGCCATATATTGTATCTAAACTATACAAATGTTAGCAGGCTTGTACAGGAAAAACAAAGAATTTTTTTTTTTTTAAGAGATGAAATCAGGGTGCCTTGGTGGGTACTTCATGGGTTCAGTAACTTCTGTTGTCGAGATGGAATCAGCACCCCTTACCAGCATCTGTAAGGTATGTCAGAAATTTCCAGCTCTAGAATGGCACTTGAGATAGACAGAGTTGAGGAATCTGCAGGTAGACAGAATATCAAGCAGAAAGATTGTTACTGCAGGTGACTAACTCTTTCTTCTAACAGATATGTCTACTTGCAGATTCCTCCCTTCCACAACATCACCAGGTCATTTTAACAACTCCACATGTGCTACCCATAGATGAATATATGAATGTGTTCTAAAAGCACGCTACTGCACAGCCTATGGCACTCAGTGGTTTGTGCTGAAGTTCTAGGCGTTTTTCACGTCAAGGAGCTATGAACTTACACTAAAACATTAAGTGAATTGGCTGAACAGATAGCTGAAATTTATCATCTCCTGATCACCCTTCAGATGGCTTATCAGTTATTTCCCAAATTCATAATGTTGAGCTCAGATTTCTTTGTACTTGGTTACAATGTAGACCTACCTCTTTGGTGCCTGTAAGGATTCAGATATTCGAAAGGTAAATTGATAAAAGCTAAACAGCTTTGTGGAAAGTTGGCTAATCTACAGGACAAGCTACTATGGTTTGCACATACCACATGCAATGTCCCATAAACATGAAATAATTCATACTGAAGGGAACTGTGTGTCTGGATTTGCTAAGCTTTGCATCTGGTTTGGCTACGAAGACACCTGTGCAAACCTTCCCAATTGCTGCTGCAACCCGAGAACGATGCAGATATTATAAAAACAGTACAAGCAACAATAGAAAGGAAAAGCTCCCTTGAAGGTTTCCCTTCTAAAAATTCCTATAGACTCACCAAAGACTTCTTTTTGTGTTTGTATCTCAAGGATACAGAATAGGCATATATATATATTTTTTTAATTCTTTATTGATTTTAACATGCTAATGATCATCAACATCACCTTCGACTACACCCTTTCCCCGCATGTTGTGGGCGGAGGCTCACCTTATTTATCGTATATCATATATACATTGAATCACCAATATCACGTATCACACCACTGTATAATATAGTGCCATTAATATTTAATTACAATGCCTTGATTATATTACTAAGGAGTATCAGCCTACAGTACCCAGGCCTTCTAAGTGTTTTTCTCAGTCCTCACCATTCAGCACTCTTTGTTCTAGCGCTACATCCACTAAATCGCACTCTAGTTTCTTGCAGATTCAACATTCCACCTTCACCCTTTAAACATTTAGTTGTCCCTCAGTAACAGTGTCGAGGCTGTTTTTTCATCCACCTTACTGCAATGCTTTTCTTGGCCATCACTAATCTCAGTTCAGCAACTATGGTCATTTGCTGGGTGAATTTTGTTTTGGGTATTAAATACAGCAAACATGTTCTGATGTTCAGTGCAACATTACAGCTGCTAAGGAACACAATTTCTCCACATCTTCCTTCCAGAACCTACCTAGACTCGGACACTTCCACCACATGTTGTAGGTGCCCGCTGACATTCAGCCTTTCAATAAGCTCGAGGTATGTAACAATTGTGGGGTTATTTATACATGATGTACACATTTGTAATCAATGAATTTCAATCTAGCGTGCCACGTAATGTTCCAACAATAGCCTGGCCCTATGTTGTTCCTCGATTGCCTCCCCTCCGTGCTTATTCCAATGTACTTTAATATTCTCAAATTTCTTATTTGTTCCTGGTAGCAGCACTATGCGCAGGCTAGAAATGAACCTCCTCCCATCTTCCGGACCAATTACCTGATTTACCACATATAGGCCCTCATTACGACCCTGGGGGTCAGCAGTAATTTGGGGAAAGTTACTGCCAACAGTATGGTGGTACCTTTTCCCAAATTAGGACATTGGCGGTTTGGCTCAAGCCAAACCACCAATGTACCACTCCGGCCGTAGAGCTGGAGACTTCGGTCTCCAGCCCGGCGGCCGTCACAATCCCACCCTCAGGATTATGACCCCGCCTACCGCCATGGTTTTCGTGGCAAGTGTTCCTTCCCTGGCACTGATAGGGGTCTCACCCACCCCTCTCCCCCTCCCCAGAGCCTTTCCCCACGCTCCCCCTCCCTCTCTATCCCCCCCACATTTACACACCCACACGCGCACACATACCCAATCATACACACATGCATACCCACATCCACCCACAGATGCACACATACACACCCACACACCGCAACACACACCAACATACATTGTCGCACACACGCATTCACAACACACAACATACATGTACACTCACATTCAGTCATTCATGCATGCATTCAATGTGACTCACACCCGCATGCACGCATACAAAAACAGAAACACACACCCCCACACACAACACCCTCACACACCACCTCCCACCCCCTCTCCTGTCAGAGAACCCCACTTACCTGCTTGCAGGGGGTCCTCCGGCAGGAGACGGGATGTGGCATTGCTGTCAGCAGCAGCGTCCTTCAGCAAAACACCACCAGGCCGTATCATTGCTCATGATACGGTCGGCTGTGTTTTGCTGGCGTGGCGCTGCTGCTGACAGCAGCACCACCTTACCGCATTCCGCTGCCATGACCATCGACGGTATTCTGTCAGCCTTCTGGCGGAATTCTGTCAAGGGTCATAATGCGGGTGGGCGGCTGGTGGCGACAGTATGTTGGCGGCTGTCGCTGTGGCGGTAGGCGGCAGTTACCGCCAAAGTTGTAATGAGGGCCATAGTTTTGGTTCCTAAAGGAAATCAGGTCATATGTCAGGAAATATGTGTTCCTAATCCCTCCATGTGTTACCGAAGTGGGGGAATGCCCTTAATCTGCCTTCTTCATAAAGGTCACCCAGTATCTGAGGCTCTCCTTCAAGCAGAGTATTCAGCAAGAACCTTGGTCTACTAGGAGATAGAGTCCTGCACCAAGTTATTAGATGTGGTGAACATATGAGTTTGTTTCCTTCCTGTCTTGTTACATTTTTCCATATCACAACATATGTTCTAAGATATGTGGGCATACATGCCAAATTTTGATTACGTACTAGTGGAACTGCAATCAATTTCATAGCTTTTACTAGCGGGTGGAGCATATTGCACACCCCATACGAATGCCCTTTTAAACCATGGTATTACATATTCTAGCCGTGCTGCTCAATAACATACTCTGAAATTCGGTGCCATCATACCTCCTTCCTCCCATTGTAAGTGCAGAATTTCCAACACTGTTCCTAAGTAATTTGTAAAGCTGGCAAAAACCCTCCTCAGGCATGTGCAGAGTCACTTGTTGTGGTACACAGTTTACTGTAGGAATTATAATCATTTTACTAATCGACCAATGAGCAACATGGGGAACCTCAACCATCTGGAAGTGCTATTGCTGTGGTTCTGTAGTAGCATTTGTGGTGGTATACTTGTTCCTAGTCTTCGTCAGCATGATCCCTATGGAAATGGAGTGCTTTGTATCTGTAGTGGTAAGTTCATCTCTCCCCTCACCTGTGTTCCATTCAGAGGGTATATAACTCTTTTGTTTAAGTTTGGTGCGAAGCACAATAGATGTGCCTCCTCTCCCAGTGTTGTTGATATTGCAGCCTCGGTCTCAGTCGTGTCACTCAGCATCAATAATATGTCACTGGCCCATAATTGTATTGCAACTTGTTTAGTATGCAGTGATATCCCAACATGTGCAAGTCATCAGTTCTATTGTTACAGCAAAAATCAGTGGAGACAGTGGGCACCCCAACTGGTTCGCCTCTTTATATCCCAGCTACCCGGTACTCTATGTCCTGTGTGGACTCAGGATACTCCGCCTGTGTATAGGAGAGAGATCCACTTCAATAACCCCTCTCCTAGCATGTTTTTTTGGAGTGTTCTGTGCATGAACATCCAGTCTACTTTATCAAAATCTTTGTGGGCGTTTAGACTAGCTAGGGTGCATCCCATCCCAGTTTGTCAAGCATGTTCCATGATCACAAATGCTTTTTGCATATTAGTAGCAGTCGTGAGCCCCTGACAAATCCCATCTCATCGATATGAATGAGAGTCTCAGCTACTCCGGTCAGTCCTTTAGCTAAGATCTTCCCCAGGATTTTCACATTTACGTTGATCATTAATAGTGGTCTAAAAGGTTCCCATCCCATTCCAAGGCATCTTTATCAAGTTTCTGGAGTACAACAATTATTGATTCCTTCAAGGCATTTGGATGTATCCCTTTGATCAGTGCTTCGTTACACATATCTAATAGTGGTTCTCTTGATAGAATTCTACCAGGAGACCATCCAGTCATAGTGTTCCTGTCACCATGTCACATACTGCGCATCTGAGTAATCCAGCAGAGCATTAAGTTCTTCCCTTAGATTTATCAACAATCTTGGCAGCTGGGCTTCCTCCAGTAGACCATCAACCTAGGCATCATTCCTGAATGAACTAGTGTGTCATAAAATTCCATAAATCTGTTTGTCATTGAAGCTTGATCTGCTAGAACTTGTCCACATTCATTTCAAATTGTTCTCACTGTCCTATTACCTTACTTTCTGTTTGCTGGCCATAGTAATAGATGGCCTACCTTACCTCCTTGCTCTTGTGTCAATTCAGTATATGTTCTGTCATCATGTTTACCAAGACGGTTCCTGGGTTGTGCCA
Organism: Pleurodeles waltl; assembly: GCF_031143425.1. Classification (NCBI taxonomy): domain Eukaryota; kingdom Metazoa; phylum Chordata; class Amphibia; order Caudata; family Salamandridae; genus Pleurodeles; species Pleurodeles waltl. The sequence goes on from NC_090448.1 coordinate 1,152,879,638, forward strand.
TGTCTCCAATAAAATATTATGGTCTTCCCAGTTCCTTAGTATCATCAATATTTACCTATCTAATTCTTTTATCTGACACTCTAATGTACCTATCGCTGTTGTCAACAATTTTCTGGACCCATATGTGGTGCTTATACATCCCCTCTAATTGTCACTTTAAAAGCCTCCCACAACAACACTGCAGAATCTACTGTATCCGTGTTTGTGGCAAAGAATTCCTTTATGGCATCACTTATCTTCTCTCAGTAGGGGTCATCTTAAAGTGCATTAGTTTACAAAGACAGGCATATTTCTAATGACAAAGTTAGTTTAGGTCTTATCAATGCAGCTCATTAAGAGTTAGCTTCTGCTGATACTATCATTAGTACTATCAAGGCTCCAGCAAAGATTTTGGTAGCCATATTTACCAAAAATCGAACAATAAAAGTTATGTAAAGTAATTTAACATTTCTCAGCAAATGAAACCCTCTATGGCTTTAAGACCAGCACCTACTCTCACTCCCCTTACAATTCTAATATAGCTTTGAGTATTGTTTACCTCAAGCAGGAAAGTCAATTGCCAAGTATCCATCAATATAAGCATTTTCTGGGTGCAGTTGGTACAAGCTCTAGATTTTTCGGGTCTTGCCGCAAAAGTCTGCCACTATTCAAGTGGCCATAAAAGACTTGCCGTGTTTAGGAGCCTTGAGAGTAGTTAATACCTTTCATTCAGACAAGAGCCAGGCCTCTGCGCAAATGTGTTTGATAATTTTATGACTGCGCTGGGTGTACATCTGTTATACCTGCATCCCTTCTGCAGGAATCAAACTAACTTCTTGAACAAGCCAACGGCATGCTTTAACAAGTATACAACATGCTTGTCGGGGTATCCATATGTATGCCTGGCTTACAGCTCCCAGGAAAAGCAAAGTCATGGATTAATTAATCTTTTTATATCATACATGCCCATCTGTTTTAGAATATACAGGACATAGGAGAGAAACTTGCAAACTGTCAGGTTATCAGATGGAGTAGGGCATAAGAGACCACAGACACAGGTTACAAGGAGAAGACAGGGAAGAAAATAATTGAGACTATGGAATCAAACCACCAGAACTACAACTACCAGAGTCCACAGATTATGTAAGAAAATAAGTGTACAGGGGCAAGCTGTTGTGCAACATCAGTTGCTGTGGTTCTCTTGACATTCGCTACAGTTCGCACCTGACTTTACTGCTCACCCTTCTTTATTCTTATCTCCTGATGCAGGTCCCTCAGTCCCCTTGAGGTTCCCTAATTTGAGGCTTACCTGTTCTATACATTTGACCTTCCCTTCTTAGTCATCTTCATTCTACTATACTCTTTCCTTCTTGGTGCTGGAGTAACATTCCATCCTTGTTTGATTTTTGCACGGAACAACTGCTACTCCCAGGGATAAGTTACAGCTTGCCTACTGCTTGCACTGCTTAAGTCCACATGCAAATCTTCGGCATATATGTTATCCTTTCCTTCTGTGCTTTACCTGATAAGTGCCCTCTCTCCCATAAATGGAGACCCTGGTCCGCTCTCTTTTGTGATCTACGGCACTTTGATATGTGTAATCCAGTACAATTAATCTCACAAACAGCCTTTCTCTCCCAATCCTCTTTTCCTATAAGCCAGGATTCTCTTTACCACTTCTGATACATTACCAGAGGGGTCGGTGGACTCTTTAGAGGCTGAAGGAGGATTTGACCTCAATCTCCAGTCATCACAGCTCCAAGATCATGACAAACTGCCAGACCCAAATAAATGGAGTCTCAGGCCAATCCCCTACAAGTGATGGCACAAACTATAACCAGGATTCATGAGGATACTGTTGTCGCTCCACAAGTTATTTTCTTACTACTCGAAAAATGTAATCTGGTCATTTATCCTTTTAGTATCTCCCAGATAGGAGGAACTACCATTATTTTCCGAGCTGGCCCTTCTGTGTAGCAAAAGTAAGCTCTTCTGAAGAACCAATGATGCTGAGAAACACCCTTATAACTTTTAGCTTGAAAAAAAAGATTAAAGAAAAGAGGGGTTGTGTATTTATTGAAGAAAGGCTGGTCATTTTGTCAGAGACAGCGTCAGCTTGGTGGGAAACACCAGGGCCCAAAAGTAGATGCCAAACCCCCGTAGAGTCTCTGTTTCACTTTGCTGTTCGCCCCTACCACTGGACAATTTGTGGTTCAGCCACATACCTACCCTTACAAATGTAGGCTACCCCCGATTGTGATGCTTCTGGATGTTTCATGGACATAAAGTTTAATCAGCAGCTAACTTTCCAAATTAATCCAAGGAGATGCCCAAAGATTCTATAGGAACAGATGGGAAAACTCTATCAGGCTAAGAATATTGGGAGATACCTTTGTTAGGTATGGCTCTGACCAGTGTACATTTTGAAACTATTAAGTACAACCTTATTGAGGCCCTTACCTTTGCCATTGTCTTAGGATCTCCGTGGCTCAGAAAACCTAATCATTCCATAGACTAGGATAAACATACCATCACGGTTTCAACTCAGAATTGCACCCTCAACTGTTTTGCTAGGGAGGAGCTGAAAGGGACCCTTTGATAGGCCATTGAGAAGGAGAAGGAACCTATAAGCTTGCTGGAGGCCTATGCCGAATGCATACCAAAACAGGAGAGTTTAGGGGACTGCATAGATTATGGAGGACTCACTGCTATCACAATCAAGAATAGCTATCAACTGTCATCAATCTGTCTGCTATTGGACCTGATCAAATTATTAATTATGTTTACCAAACTAGAATTGAGAGGGGCTTATAATTAGAGGTGTGTGAAATTTGCATAAGTTGCTTTTGCATAATTACCCAAAGGTTCAACAGAATTAGGCATACATACGGAAATATTATAGCATTATAAGAAAGAAAACAAGTTACTTACCTGTAACTACAGTTATCCAGTATTGGTATCTTTCATAACTTCACATGCTTGAATCATCCCCGTCATCGAAGTGGGAGTCCCACGGTACATAAAATAGCAATAATTAACAAATATTTTTTTTTTGCCATAGGCTATAATGGAGACAGCAATTGCTCATATAGCCTATCCATGTCCTTTTGTGAAAGGACCCAAACCTGCCTGCTGTCCAATCAGACACCAGCACCCTCTAGAGCCTTCTCCAGGGAAGCTCCCTTCCTCAGATTTTCCAGCACAAGATTGAAAAAATTATAACCTGAGAAGAAATGCGAGCATCAAAGGGGAGGAGGGTGGGTCGCAAGTGAATTTATGAAAGATACCAATACTGGATAAATGTAGTTACAGGTAAGTAACTTGTTTTCTTATCCAGTATTGGATCTTTCATAAATTCACATGCTTGAATCTGAATAGTCAGCAGTATTGTTGATAAACATTATATCCAACGTGGATGGAGGGTGCGAGCATGAAGACCCTCTATCTCCAATATAAATAGATAACTCATACATCTTTCATCGTGAGCTTCGAAGGAATATAGATACTTCTAAGTACATGTACACATATACTGAAATTCATGTTATAAACGCGATATACATATATATATATATATATATATACATATATATATATATATATATATATATATATATACATACATCCATATTACATATTCATATAGAAGTATAATAGAAATCATGGTTATTTGCATCTTAAACCATTTGTATATAACTAAGGAAAGGTCTCACCTTAATGAAAGAGATGGCGTAGAACAGCTCGTCCTACTAGAGAGTCGGTTCTTTGTGATGACTCCAAACAATAGTGCTGCGTAAAGGAGTGCGTAGTTTTCCATGTCGCAGCTTGGCATATTTTAACAAGGGCAATACCTTGAAACAAAGCAGCCAATGTGGAGACTGCTCTCGTGGAGTGGGCTCTCGGGCGCCTAGTCAGCGGTCTTCCTGCCTTGGTGTGACAGAATTGGATTGTCGAGGAAATCCATCGGGCTATAGTGGCCTTGGTTACTCCTGTTCCCTGTCGTCAAAGATAACAAGATACTAGGAGTTGGTCTGATTTTCTGATTTGTTTGGTACTTTGAAGATAAAATTTGAGGCATTGTTTGATGTCCAAAGAGTGTAGAGTTTTCTCTGCGATCGTAGTAGGATTTGGAAAAAAGGTTCATAGAATAACGGGTTCATTGAGATGGAACGAAGATGGCACCTTGGGAATGTATTTGGGGTTGGTTCTGAGCATAAAGAAGTCTTCAGAGAAAACTAATAAGGGTTCTTTAGTAGTGAACGCCTGTATATCACTGACTCTCCTGGTAGAGGTGAGAGCGAGCAAGTTTGCCACTTTCCAAGTGATGTACTTGAGCTCCGCCCTATGAATGGGCTCGAAAGGAGCTTTCATGAGCTGGGAAAGGACAATATTAAGGTGCCACTCTGGCGGAGGTAACCGCACCGGGGGAAAAGTGCGGAAAAGCCCTTTCATAAACTGCTTAATGACTCTGGATGAGCCGATAGATGGCATCTCAGCCGATCGTCTGTATGAGGCTATAGCTGCTAGATGAATCTTGACTGATGCATGGCAAAGACCAGCCTTGGAGTGAGAGAGCAGGTAAGAAAGAATTTGCTCAGGGTTAATTTGAAATGGGTGAAAATTGTTCTGAGAGCACCAAACACAAAGGCCCTCATTCCAATATTGGCGGGCGGCGGGCGCTGCCCGCCAAGTGGAAACCGCCAATTGGCCGCTCCGCGGTCAAAAGACCACGGAGGACATTCTGGCTTTCCCGCTGGGCCGGCGGGTGCCCGCCAAGGGAGCGCCCGCCTGCCCAGCGGGAAAGGCCCTGCAACCCAGAAGCCGGCTCCGAATGGAGCCGGCGGTGTTGCAGGGGTGCGACGGGTGCAGTTGCACCCGTCGCGATTTTCACTGTCTGCTAAGCAGACCCCTGTTAGGGGGCCCCACGACACCCGTTACCGCCATCCTGTTCCTGGCGGTAAAAACCGCCAGAAACAGGGTGGCAGGAAGGGGGTCGGAATCTTCATGGCGGCACTGCTTGCAGCGCCGCCATGGAGATTCAGCCCAGACAGGGGAAATCCGGCGGGAAACCGCTGGATCCCCTTTTCTGACCGCGGCTTTACCGCCGCGGTCAGAATGGGCAGGGAAGCACCGCCAGCCTGTTGGCGGTACTTCGACCGCCAGGGTTGGAATGACCCCCCAAATCTCTTCCACTTGAGTTTGTACATCTTATTTAAGCTCTCTGCTCATGCCCTAGATAATATAAGTCTACATTCCTGATCGATGTTCATATCGTGAAACTCTCTGTACTCAGGAGCCAAGCATGCAATTATAGTGAAGTTGGGTCGGGATGTAGGATGAGACCCTGATTCTTCGTTAGAAGATTGTGGTTGCAAGGAAGGCGGACTGGATTGGCCACGGACCGGAGTAGGAGCTCCGTGTACCAGTACTGTCTGGGCCATTTGGGGGCTATAAGAATGATCCTGCAGCATTCGGCCTTCATTTTCCTGAGGAGCCTGGGAATCAGTGGGATGGGGGGAAAAGCGTATGCAAAGATCCCGGACCATCTCATCAAAAGAGCATTTCCCCACGACCCTGGGAGTGGGTATCGACTGGCGTAAAACTGCCATTTGGCGTTCAGGTTGGTGGCAAACAAGTCTAGGATCGGCCGACCCCATCGTTGGAAGATGCTGTCGAGTATATTCTGGTTGAGTTCCCACTCGTGGCAGTTGTCGTCCGTCCCAAAGAGAATGAGCTTCTCTTGAGAGGGAGAGGGATCTTGTTCCTCCCTGCTTGTTGATGTAAAACATACTTGTTGTGTTGTCCGTTCTGACTAACACTGATGATCCTGCGATGCGTGGCAGAAAAGCCTTGAGCGTGAGATGGATCACCTTCAGCTCTAACAGGTTTATGTGCATTTCTTTTTGGAGCTTGGACCATCTGCCTTGAATGCGCATGTCCTGCAAGTGGCCTCCCCATCCTTCCAAGGAGGCGTCTGTGGTGATGACAAAGTCTGTTATCGGTGCTAGAAAAGTAAGACCTTGGGAGAGGTGGTTGGTGTGAGACCACCATTTCAACGCCTGCCAAATTTTTGGTGTGATAGTTATCAAGTCGTCGAAGGACCCTAGCGACTGGGTCCATTGAAGTTGCAGTTCTTCTTGCAGTGGCCTCATTTTGAGTCTTTCTAGCCGTACTAGGACTATGGCTGAGGAAATCATGCCCAGGAGCGACTTGAACAGTCGTACTGAAACAAACTCTTTTGTGGAGATTCTGACAGCCAAGTGGGTTAGCTTCTGCTGCCTTGCTAGAGTGAGATATGCCTTGTTTTGGATAGTGTCTAATTCTGCTCCCAGGAAAACTCTTCTGCATGAGGGAAGAACGACTGACTTCTGTAGATTCACTGTTAGATCCAAACTGTGGAATAGTTTTAAGCAGGCGTTTGTCGCTTTGGAAGCTAGTAGAGATGACTGAGCTTTTGTGAGCCAGTCGTCCAGGTATGGGAAAACCTGGAAACCCTTGCTTCGGAGGAAACCTGCGACTGGGGCAAGGCATTTCGTGAAGATTCTTGGAGCTGATCTGAGACCAAATGGTAGGACTTTGAACTGATAATGGGCACCGGCTACTGTAAAGCGGAGATATTTGTGATGTTTTCGGTGTATTGGTATGTGGAAGTAGGCGTCCTGGAGATCTAGAGTTGTCATAAAATCTCCAGGACTGAGGAGGTGCAGGATATCCGATAGTGTGATCATCCGGAAAGATTGCTTCCGAAGGAACTTGTTGAGTTTCCTGAGGTCTAGTATAGGACGCCACTCCCCTGACTTCTTCCTTATGAGGAAAAAACGGGAGTAGAATCCGAGACCTCGTTGTTGTACTGGAACTGCCTCTATAGCTCCTTTGGCAAGCAGGCTGAATACCTCCCCTTGAAGCAGACGAAGATGGAGAGATCTGCCTGATGTTGGTGGATGATGCGATGGCTTTTGTATGAATTCCAGGGTATGACCTTTTGTCACTATATCCAGCACCCATCTGTCTGATGTTATTTTCTTCCACTCTTGGATGTAGTTGGAAATATTTGCTCCTATTTGCTGATGGTGTGGGCATTGGGGGAGCATAGCCGGTGCCTGTAGAAGATCATTGTTTTCTGGATTGATCTCTGGATTGTGAACCCTGTCTTCGTTTACCTCCTTGTCTGGCATAGGAAGCAGTAGATGACTGCCTGTACTGTTGGTGGTAGGAAGGCCTATACTGGGATTGCTGGTATTGCCTGTGGAAGGAACCTCGAAATGAGGTGAAACCTTTTCCTCTAGCACCCCGAAAGGGCTGTTTCCAATACTGCAGGGTACCCAGGGACTTGGCAGTGTCTGTGTCAGTCTTGATAGCTTGGAGCGCGTCATCTACATGTTTACCAAATAGAGATTCGCCATCGTAAGGCATGTCTAGGATCCGGGACTGCACTTCCGGACTGAAAGATGTGGCTTTGAGCCAACCTTGGCGGCGTAAGACCGCAGCACCTGCTAGTTGACGAAAACCAGTAGAGGCTATATCAAGAGCGCAGTCGATTATTTCTTCCGACGTACGCTCACACTCTTGGAGGATCTTCTGTGCCTCTGCTTGCTTACTTTCAGGGATGAGGTCCAAGAAAGGTTGCCCGACCACATTTGGCGGTCATAACGACCTAGAATTGCCAAAGAATTTGCTGCTCTGACAGTGATTGCTGACATGGAGGAGAATCTTTTGCCTATATTGTCCAATCTCCGTCCTTCTTTGTCTGGAGGAGTAGAGATAGGCGTCAATGGGTTTTTGGAGCACCTTTGAGCAGCCTGTGAGATAACAGAGTCAGGCCTTGGATGGCCAGTAAGGCATGCCGGAGAATCTTGGGTTGCCTTGTATTTCTTGTCCAGTTTTTGCGGGACTGGTGGAACTGTAGCCGGGTGGCGCATAATCTTTGTACCTTCGCTCCATATGAAATCAATAATCGGAATGGACCGTACAGACTTCCGTGACTGTTCCTTAAAATCATGTAGGAAATATTCCGACTGGGAGACAGATGTTGGAAGGTGAAAACGTACAGCAGCTCTGTCCGTAAGATTATGGAAACCATCTATTTCCTCGGGTGGAGAATCAGATGGGCGAGGAGGTGGTGGAGAAGGAGTGGGGGCTAAGTAATTATCCCATTCCTCAGTAGGATGTTGCAGGGTAGAAATTTCTCCTTCCTCTTCTTCTTCTTCCCCTGAAGTGGAACCTTCATCTCTGGGGGTGCAGCTAACACCGAGTGGGATGTAATTCTTGGAGTAGCTGGAGGAGGAGGGACATTGATTGGTGTCACCGGAGAAACTGGCGCTGGTGGCTGATCTTCTGCTGCCAGTGGGAACCTTCTCCTATAATCCTGTAGCATAGATTGTAAGTCCTGGATTAAGGAGGAAGGCATCTGTATAGAGTCTCTATGCTGAGGCTCTCTTGATTGGTAATAGTGCTCCTGATGAGAGTAGTATGGTTGGTATTGGTCATACTCATCCTCGTCATCTTCTTCTTGATACTTGACGTGGAGCTGTGAGGGGCTGTGTGCATCTCCGAATGGACCTTCATCAGATTCCTCCCAGTCAAGAAGATGACTGGGTACTAAAGTTGACACTTTGCTTGGAGATGTGTCTATTGGATAAATGTCTGGTGTGGGCAGAGATGTGATCCTGACCATGGCTCGGAGATCTGGAGACCTGGAAGAGGTAGGAGTTGCCTCTATCTGCCTAATAGGCACCAGTGCAGTTGTCGATGGCGTGAAAGTTGATGGAGCCGTGGACGGTACAGTTTTTTCCATCGACAATGGTCTCGTAGACGATGGTCTCGTCGACGGTGGACTCGTCGACGATGGTCTCGTCGACGATGGTTTCGTCGACAGTAGTGTCGTTGACGTCATCGACGGTAGTGTCGTCAACGATAGTGTCTTCGTCGACGACGACTTCTTTGACAGTGTCCCCGTCAACGGTGAAACAGCCGATGACATTGGCGTCGCTGACGTTATAGTCGACGGGGCAGTCGTCGATGGTGTTATAATCAATGATGTTTTTGTCGTCGATGGTGTACTCGTCGACGGAGGCTTGAGTGAGGGGATAGGAGCCCTTACTGTCGATGTTAGAGTAGTCGACGCTGACGACGGTCTCGTCGACGATGTAGTGGAGACAGTAGCTGTTAGTACCGTCGTCGTCGACGGTGGTGTCGTCGTCGATCTGATTTTTAGAGTCACTTTTCCAGAAGTAGAAGGCTCTGAAGAAGGAGAGAGACGGTAAGACTCCTTCTTCTGAAGAGGAGAGGAAGGCTCAGAGGAGACTGAAGTCTGTAAGCCCTTCCCATGATGTGATTTCTGCCTCTTCCTAGATTTTTCTGTGTGGCCCAGGTCCTCAGATTTGGACCTTTTATGTAGCCTCTCTGACCCACCCTCCTCACCTGAAGTACAGGATTTAGCCTGTAACCATGTCAGGAGCCTACCCTCACGGACTCTGAGGGTCTTTGTGGAGAAGGTGGATATATCTTGCAATCCTTAACCTGGTGTTGTGGGTAGAGACAATACAAGCAGTCTTTATGTGGATCATCCACATGGAGCCTTTTCTTTCCACAGGTCTTGCAAGGGCGGAAAAGGCCTTTTCTAGAAGAATCCGACATATTTTCAATTCTTTTGAGAGAAACTGTTCTGAAGTAGAAGAAAAACTGAGCAGAGCTCAGGGAGACTCCCTTCACACGACGTGTGGTAGAAAATCTGAGGAAGGGAGCTTCTCTGGAGAAGGTTCTAGAGGATGCTGGTGCCTGATTGGACAGCAGGCAGGTTTGGGTCCTTTCACAAAAGGACATGGATAGGCTATATGAGCAATTGCTGTGTCCATTATAGCCTATGGCAAAAAAAAAATATTTGTTAATTATTGCTATTTTATGTACCGTGGGACTCCCACTTCGACGACGGGGATGATTCAAGCATGTGAATTTATGAAAGATCCAATACTGGATAAGTATTCATTCCTGAAAAGGACCTCAGACAAAGATTCGGAAATGGGAACATGATTGTCTTGTAGCAGGGCATCCAGAAATGAAAAGACAAGAGATTTGATAACAAGTCAATTTAAATGGCCTCAGATGAGAAGAGACATTGAGCAGTATATGCAACAGTGTGCAGTATTCAGTTGTCATTGACTACCATATAAAGAATGCTTACTTAGGGCTTCATTACAAGTCTGGCGGTCACTAGCAGTCGGACTGCTGCCAATGTGGTGGTCCGAGCGCCACACTGCAACCCTGGTAGTCAGGCTTCTAGGGAACCACCAGAATCAGAGATCCCAGCGGTCTGAAGGTAGGTGGCGGTCCTAATCCGCCAGGGCAGCACTGCACTGAGGATTACGACCCCATTCTCAGCCAGCTTTTTCATGGCAGTAGCACCACCATGAAAAGGCTGGCAGGCAACAGGTGTGGAAGGCCCTGGGGGCCCCTGCACTGCCCATGCACTTTGCAGACAGTGAACATTGCAAGGGTGCTGGTCCACCCTGCAGACTACAGCATTGCCACTGGCTCAATTATGAGCGAGAGACAATGATGTAGCTTGTTTCCTGCTAGGCCAGCGGGCGGAAACTCAGGTTTCTGCCCGCTCACCTAGTGGGAAACTCTTAATAACTCCAGCAGGGAGGTCGTGGCTTAGGCAGCAGCCACCCTGTTGAGAGTTTTGCAGACAGAGTTTTCCATCTGCCAAACTCAAAATCGGACCCTTAGTTTTCCTTTACAAAATGCCCAAGCTCTTCCATCGTGATGAATGTCTTGAAAGAATTAGTCAAGTTATCTGGGTTATCAGCAGTCATCATAACAGAGAGGGGATATGTTTTTTTGCCAAATTCTGGAGTGCTTTTCAGCGGTTGGGGGTTAAGCACTATGGGGTTCATTACGAGTCTGACAGTCACTAGACCGCCAGTCTTGCGAATGGTGCTCGGACTGCCGCCAATGTGGCGGTCCGATAGCCACATTACAACCCACAGATCCTGGTGGTCTGGAGGTGGTGGCGGTCCTAATCAGCCAGGGCAGCGCTGCCCTGGGGATTACGACTCCCTTCTCCGGCAGCGGTTTCATGGCGGTACCACCACCATAAAATACTGGCGGAGAACGGGTGCAGGAGCCCCAGAGTGGCCCGTGTGCTGCCCATGCACTTGGCATGGGCAATGTAGGGGCCCACCCAGGCCAACACCATCGCAGTGTTCACTGTCAGCTTTGCAGACAGTGAACACTGCAAGAGTGCTGGTGCACCCTGCAGACTACAGCATTGCCACCAGCTCGATTACAAGTCAGAGACAATGCTGTAGCCTGTTTCCCGCCAGGCCAATGGGCAGAAACTCAGGTTTCCGTCCGCTGACCTCGTGGGAAACTCATGATGGGGCAGGCGGGGAGGTAGCCAGTGTGGCAGCAACCTCCCCGTCAGAAGTTTGGCGGACAGTAAAAAACATCTGCCAAACTCATATTGACCCCCTATGTGTTCATCCACAAGCTGACAGCCAAGCAGAGAGACTAAATCAGAGTTGGAACAATTCTGGAGATATTTTGTGAAGAGTGATCACAATGGATATAAATAGCAGAATAACATAGAAAAACACCCTCCATACTTCTTTAGGTTAAGCTTCTTTTTTTTATTCCTCTGGTTTCCACTCCTGCATTTGGCCTCCTCTATTTCCACAATCTACAATACCTTTCGTTCAGACCCTCCTGCAAAACATATGAAAAGTTCAAAGTTCAGCAGCAAATCACTTGAGGCTTGCAAAAGCAAGATTTTAATCTTTTGATGATAGATAATGGACCTTTGGCTCACATTTTAGAACAGGGGAATGGTTTGGTTTTCCAGAGACTATCTTGCTCTTCCTGGTACAGATCTGAGATTTGCTTCAAGTACATTGGTCTGTTTTATATTATTAAGATCAATAGAGCAGCAATTTTCAAGTTAGAACTTATAACCTTTGGAAGATTCATCCTGTGTTCCCTGTCTACCAAGATAAGAAGGCATGCGGTTAGAAAGATTGCATGCATTCCTCCCATCACTTTTTGTGTGTTTTAGCGCCCTGAGTGGCATGGGTAAGCCTAGACTTGGGTCCCATGCTCAAGGTATCACTGGACCTAAGCTGAAGAGCCCATAACTAGGGCGATACCAGTCTGGGTTGCATGTGTTCTGGTTCAGGGAGGAACTGGCTTGGCAGTGGGGCTGGTCTGTTCCCATGTGGAGCAGGGTCAAGACTGCTTTGCATATGGCTGGGTCCAAACTGAGGAGGCATAGTGAGCTAAAGAACAATGGAATGGGATGCTACCCCAAGCAATCGCCAGTGGTTAGACAAATAGCAAGCTTTCTTCGCATGACCCTCTGTGTTTCATGTACTGCCCTACACGGAATTGGTATGGCCAGACGTGGGTTCCATGCTCACTGTGTCACTGGAACCAAGCTGCACCCTTAAGATAAGCCCATAACTAGGGAGATACCAGTCCTGGGTTACTTGTGTTTCTGTTCAGGGAGGACCTGGCTTGGCAGTTCGGCTGGACTGTTCCCATGAGCAACAGGGTCAAGTCTGATTTGCAAATTGCTGGGTCCAAACTGAGGTGGCATGGTGAGCAAAAAAATAATGGGTTAAGATGCAACCCTGAGCAATTGCCAGTGATTAGACAAATCGCAAGTTTTCCTCCCATCACTTTTTGTGTTACTTGTAATTTGGATGACATTATAACTGTCAAGTTTGTGACGCAGTATTTCAGCCATTGAACAGTACTGTAGAGTCATAAGAAACTTAAATGCTTTTAAAAATGATAAAGCACATTCCCGTTATCGCTGTTCCATGGTCTTTAAATCCCCATCCAAGTCGGGGTGGGCTACTACAAGAATGCACCGCATCACGGGTGTCAGCAATCTATGCACTCTCTTTTTCTGCTGGTAAGACCTTCTCAGCTGGTTCAGGATTATGAGGCATTTCCAACACCAAAAGTCTTCTCACTGCTTTCCTCGGTGGGTGTTGTTGTGCCTGCAGACCGTCTGACAGTTCATGCTGCTCACAATGGTTCACCAGATCTTCTTTTTATTAGAGGGGCTGACTTACATTGTTTATTTCCTTCAAAGGGCATTTCTCACACTGGGTAAAGTGAATAGATTTTTTCATACTGAGGGGGCCACATGCCCTAGATGTGAAGGTATAGGGGCATAAATATATCATATTATTTGGTCCTGTCTCTCATTTGAGGAGTTTTGGGAGGGGGTCATGTCCTATGTGGCTGAGATTACCCAGCACGACATCTATTGCTCACCGGGGTTAGGCCTGCTGGGTTAGTTCTCGCACCTGGCTCAATATAAGGTCACAAACAGATTTACAGACTTGGCTATGAGTCTGGCAAAACCAGAAATCACCCTGAATTGGAAGACCACTCAAGGACCCAGAGAAATGGCTTGGCAGAAGGAGACTGAAAAATGGGCAGGATATTGGAGCTGAGTGCTGTTTCGAGAGGCTATGAGAGGCTGTGGTTCCACTGAGTTTGCCACAGCATGAGAGATTTTGGTTGAGTGTATGAAGGAGCCACACCCTGCCTCAGAGGTTTTCTTGTTGAGAGGTGAGGGTGAGCAGCGGGGAGACAATACCTGACTGAACAGGGCTGCTAGGACAGCCTCCCATTGAATGTTGATTTTCCTTTCAGGTACTCATGACAGATGACTGATGGGATTATCACTCCTGCCCAGGATCTGAAACTGTTACTAATGCTTCAGAGCTTTGCGACACGTCTCAGGGTGGGTTATAGGGGAGAGGAATATATTTTTTTTAGTTGTAGTAATTGTGTAAGTAGATTGGAAGTGCGAACTGTATGATTCAACCATCAACGTCTATGTGTTGAAAACCAATACAAATCTGTTTACAAAAGAAAATAGAGGGGCTGACCTACATATAAGGTGATATGAACAAAAACCCCAAAATGCTACTAATAAATATGCATTGGTAAACATTACAAATTTTAAAAACAAACTATTGAGATATTATGTGATTATTACTTAAAATATGTTGGCCTGATTCGGGAATATTGGCCAATGATTTTTAACTTTTTATGAAGGACATCACTCAGTGTTGCGTGACGGCATTGTTGTAAGGTTATTTTAGCATCATTTTATGGGCACATTATACTAGCCAGAGGCCTGCAGCGTGTGCCCTTTCGCCTAGAAAATAATGAAATTTAGTATTTTAGCAGAAGCCTCATTTTGTGGTGATGTTTTTATTCTTTTATCTGCTGTTCCCTCTGCTTAGGCATTATTTTAATTTCTTAGCATGACATCTTCACTCTGTGCTTGCTCAAGGCTGTACGCGATAATGTTGTGGGTACAAAGTAGAATATCAAATTTCCTGTCATTTCACGGAAACATGTGTGTTTGTACATTAGGGCAGTTTTCTTAGAACATCAATTATTTTATTATAAAACACCTCTCAGCTCCCTATACGATAGAGGGGAATTCCAGCCAGCAGTTGCCACTGCATGCTGTGCGATTCATCCCAACTATCTGCTGAGACTAAACATCTTTTCCACCTACATTGGAGAAGACTCTCAGTAGAGCCACAGCCCTCTTCCCTACTACCATATTTGGGTATGGGGGATGGTGTCTTACCAGGGGTCCTAAAGGGCGGATTAGGGCTAACACTACTGTGCTCTAGTATAGTACCTTAGTGGTGGAGGTAGGAATTCTGACACTTAGCATTGTGCCCATATGGTGGGACTTTTCTTATGTTTCACTTTCTTTGTCACTGCACTGCTATTCTCGTATTTCATTATCCTTATTATTGCAGTACATACCTTTTTATCTTGGATGCAGTTGATTCAATAAAATGAATTGAACCAAGTGCTGCTTCTGTTTGTCTTTGCATGTCTGAGACAAAAGTAACTGAGAGACAAGGGCAAGATCTGTTCCACCATGATTTCCCTGAGAAATTAGAATGTCATGCACACGTCTGCCACAAATCACCTTTACTCTTAAGTTCTGCTAGCTGGCTGGAAGGGTTAGGCCAACAGTTGTCACACGGTGTGGGATTGGGCTCAGTTCCCCACAATCCTGTGGTGCTGCGGACTGAATCCAGCAGTCTTATTGTTATAATGAAAGCCAACATGCCAGCATTAACTACCGTACAATTTTGTTTGGTTGTATGTGAACAATAGTAAAATTTCTGTTTCAAATTAAATATATTTGACTCTGATCAGTCTTTCATTTTCTTTTATGAGCAATACTCTGTCACAGATGTGGTAAGTATTAAAATTGCCCTAGGATATAATACACTTGTAATATGGCAGATGGGATATACGTTAGTAATAGAGTATCTCATAGCCCAAACTCGGGTTTGGTGAATGTGTGACAAGCAAGAAAAAGTGGCAGAACTCCTGCCTCCATCACCACACTCAAATTAGGGCAGATAAGACATGCTTTTCCTTTTGGAGGATCGTCCGCATCCTCCAAACTCTAAGGCCCTCATTATGAACATGGCGGTCCGTTCGGCTCCGCCGGCGGTAGAAACCGGCAACAGAGGAGTGGTCCGGACCGCCAAATAATGAACCAAATGAAACACATGCATCCTGCACACCACCCACCGCCAGGAAAGGAGTCCCGCTGACGACGGCAGAGTCCTCCTACAGGCCGTCGGAAAGGCGCAACCCGCCCATCAAATTATGAACCACCGTTCCGCCGCCAGTTCCGGGTCAGGAACCAACGCCACACTAAGCCAGGCGGAAATGAAACAAATAGAAGTAAACAATCACCGGAGTTCCACAAAACGTGCAGCAGCAGCCCTGGACAGAGAGCTGCTGATCATGCCAGCCCTGCTCCTTGCCATATACCTACACAACCGAGACCACTGACGAAGACAACAACGGTAAGTACCGCAACCTACGACACAAGGGAGGAAAGGGCACAGTTACATACCCACCCACTCTGCAACGCCCCCAAACTCTTCCCAGCAGCACAAGTCAAACACCCCACACCAAAAGGTACGTACCCAACCGAAGGCAAAAGCAACTTGGCCATAATACATACAATAGCCCCCCACCCATTAAAAATTAAAACAAACACCAGAGTGGAACTGCGTGTAGCCCAAACACAGGCCACACAGAAACTTTAATTTGGAGCTCACTGAGCAAAACAGTGCCAACAGGGCCACGGCCAGTCCATAAAATGAAAATTGTCCTTGGCCACTACTGACCACACCTGACTCCCACAAGTGCTGGGTACTCCACTGAACTGGGCACCATATGGGGATCCAGGCACCTCACGGAAGGGGGAAAGAGGGGTGGGGATTTCCAATGGGGGTGGGACTTTGACTTGCATGAGGATGTTGGAGGGGGGGTGGGCTTCTCCTATGAAGGGGGTGGGGGCTGTTTGGCTCGGTGGAGCTGGATGGTCTTGGCTCAGACGGGGCCTTCTTCTTCACCGGGGAAGGGGCACAAGAATGGGAAGGCTGGAACTGGGTGGGCTGTGATGTGGAAGGAGTGGTAAGGGCAAGGAGGTGGGCACATTTGGGGACAAGACGGGGTGGGCCAGTGGGTTGGAACAGGTCTGCACGGAAGAGGAAAAGTTTCTTGGTAGCAATCGGGGTGGGCGTGGATGGGGGTGTGGGAGTGGAGGCAGAGGGAGTTGATGTATGGGGTGTAGGTGTGCGTGTAGTGGGTGCAGGTGACTGCTCAGTATGCTGTGGTGTGGTGGATGTCTGATGGGTGGGTATCTTGGTGCGTTTGTGTGTTTTTGGAGGTGGGGGTGGACACAGTGGGAGAAGACAGACAGCTAGTGTGGATGTATGTTGGGTGGGTGTCTGCAAGTCTGGTGAGTGTGCTGCATGTGTCAACTACAGTAGAGGTGGTGAGTGCAGGTGTGGTGTATGGGGTGCATGTATGGCTGCCTGCTATTGTGGTGAGTGCAGGAAGAGGAGCAGTAACAGTGAGTGAAGGTGCAGTGCATGACGGTGTGCATGTAGAGGGGACAGACAGGGAGGCGGAAGAGGCGGGCCCACTGGGGGAAGTTGACGTTGTTGTGTGTGCAGGTGTCTGTTGGCTGTGTGAATGCTTGTGGTGGGAGGTGTGGTGCTTGTGTTTGGAAGTGTGCTTCTTTTGTGTTGATGGCCTGCAAGCGGGTCTGATTGTGTGCTTTGGACGGATGAAGGGAGTGGGGTGCTGGAAGGGGTAGAGGAGGTTGGAGGGGGGACGAAATGGCCAGGGAAACTGGCTGCCGTCCAAGAGGAGGCCAGAGCCTGAAAAGATCTTTGTAGGGCAGACATGGCACCGTGAATGCCATCCAGATAGGCATTGGTCTGCTGCACCTCTGATGCCAGACCCTGGATGGCATTGACAATGGTTGTCTTCCCTACAGAGATGGTTCTAAGAAGGTCAATAGCCTCCTCTGTGAGGGCAGCGGGGCTGACTGGGGCAGGGGAGGAGGTGCCTGGGGCGAAGGAGACGCCCACCTCTCTGGGTGGGCGGGCACGGGCAACTCGGTGGGGAGCAGAAGGGAGGGCGGTGATGGTATGGGTGGTGGTGGAAGATATTACGGTAGTGGTGCGTCCACTAGGGTCCGCCACCGCCGGAGGACCCCCATCAGAGGAAGTCTCAGAGTCACTACCTCCTGTGGTAGTAGCCTCCCCCGTGGAAGTCCCCTCCCACCCACTGGTCCCCTGGGCGTCCGTTGTCTCTGCCTCGGAGGATCCGTGGGCCGATGCCTCCCCACTTGCCGGTGCCTCAGCTCCCTCGCCTGATGTTGATGCTGTACCAAACCAACCCAAGAGAACAGGGATGGGGAGACAAAACAGGAGAGACACTTGTAAATAGCTGAATGCTGATACACAATGGCCAGACATACACCCACCCAGCAAACACACCCAACAGCCAGCACCGTACTATGCCCATGGCCATGCCCCTGACTACTGAGCAGAATACTGACCTACACCCATCCCCTGAAAGAGTATTGGAGCTGAGGTAGGTGAAACCTGACAGGGACACCCCTACACCCTTTGGGGAACATACAGTAGATGGACACCAGTCAAAATCCCTGCTCTAAGCACCATGAGCCCAATCGCACACACACTCATCCTTCCAGGCTGAAGTATGTTCTGTGAGTACTCACCCCCTTGTGAAGCTGTGCAGCCTTCAAGCACCCATCCAGGTCTGGGTAAACCACCGCCAGAATCCTTTGCATGAGGGGGGTCAGTGCCCGACGGCCCCCCCCTTCCACGTTGGGAAGACTTCCCCAGCTGGGCCTCACTGATCTTTCGTACCCAGCGCCGCAGCTCCTCCCACCTCTTTCAACAGTGGGTGCTCCGCTGGTTGTAGACCCCCAGGGTCCGTACCTCCTTGGCAATGGTATGCCAATGTGCCCTCTTCTGGTGGGCGCTGACCTAGTAGGGTGACACAGAAATGGAACACAGAGGTCAGGCACCTGCACGATAGCAACAGCTGGCAGATTGTCAAACATAGGACTGACAGTACTCTCAGACATGCAGGACAGTGGTACGCAGCATTCCATGCACCATGGCCCATCCTGGCTCACAGGAGCACCCATATGTGCAATTCACTCCATCCATTACTCACACAGTGCCCCCCAAACCCAGACTCACCTGTACCTCTGGCCGGCCATAGAGTCTGTCGTACAGGGGCAGGACCCCTTCCACTAGCTTCTCCAGTTCTTCCTGGGTGATGGCTGTGGCCCTTTCCCCTGCACCACGTGGAACATCCAAAGCCAGAGGCAGGCGACAGCAGTACACAGAGTGGAGTACCTGTCCGCACGAGATCAGGGAGTCAAGTGATCAAACGATGACGAACGCGCGTATGTTCCGCTGCGGTATGCACCGTCACCGCCGGCGGCGATCATGATACGCCAGGATTCCCCATTGGCATCCATGTTAGCCAATGAGGGTGTGAACAGCAGTCAACACCGCCGTACGCTGTGACATCAACCGCTAGCGGTATTAGGTCACTTCCAGAACAAAGGGGCAGAACTACAGTGGACAGACATTTTGCCATCACCTACGCATCTTAAAATTCTTAATACTCACAATGCAGGGTCTACTAGCCATATGAAGCACCTAGGTCTCTATCCATTGCGTATATTAGCACACATGATTTACTCTGTTCCCTCCTAGTGATGTACATGTATATCTGTCAGGTTGCAGTAATTGTACAGGCACTACTATGAACAATGCACTGCATGTATTTATCAAATAAGCCAATTTATGTGTGCACATCACTCCTTTTTGTAACCCCTCATAGGTACCGACCCTTGTGGCGAGGAAGGGCACCATCGGTGTACAGACCACTTGTGGGTATGGGGACCATGATGGAGCGTCAGATCATTATCACTTACAGACTCACACATGCAACTATTCAGGACCTATGTGCATTACTGGATCCTGCACTGACTCCCGGAAATCGTAATCAGCATGCCATTCCAACTGAGGTGCAGGTGCTCTCCGCACTTCATTTCCTGGATACAGGCTCATTTCAAGTGACAGTGGGCATGGGTGCTGGTTTCTCAAAGCCAATGTTCAGCCTGGTACTGACAAGGTTTCTGAATGCATTTGTACAACATCTGCAATCCTATGTGCGATTCCCCCAAAGACCAGTACATTTCCCATGTGAATGCCATGTTTCCGGGGTCAGTCCATGATTCATTTGTTTTGCAGTAGTGTGCCACAGAAGATGGAACAACTACAAGAGGGCAGAGGGTGGATCATAGGTAAGTTTGCCTGCCACTAACTGACACATTGCAGAGAACCTGCCTGTCTGACTAAGGGACATTACAATGACGACTCTGTATTGACCCTTTTTCTAGGTGATTCTGGCTACCCAAACTTGCGTTACTCCTGACACCAGTGAGGAATCCCAGGACGGATGCAGAGAGGAAATACAATGAGGCCCATAGACGTACTAGGAGGGTGATAGAGCGTACTATAGGTCTCCTGAAGGCTAGATTCCGGTATCTCTGGGGGGTCCCGGGCCTATGGTCCTGATAAGGTGTGTAGAATAGTGGTGGCCTGCTGCATGCTGCACAACGTGGCTGTGAGACATTCTATCCCCCTTTTGGAGGTGGAGGGTGCTATAGGTCCTGATCAGTTACCTCAGAGTGGTGAGGAGAGTGATGGTGAGGATAAGGAAGGGGAAGATGTCAATTCCAGGAACCAACTGATACAACTCTACTTCCAATAACTGTCTGGGACTTAAGCCTGTAATTGTGGTTAGTGACTGATACTGTCAGTGGGCCATGTCATATAGGGGGGATTGGTCATTATAGGTGTGACATGGACCTCTTCAGCATGGTACTGACAGACAATATATGCATTCCCTCCTTGCCTAATTTGAAACCCACATTACCACCACCAAGCACAAATTGACAATAAAGTGCCAGTTGCATCCATACTCCAATTTGTTCAACATTTAAGACAGGGGACAGTGTTACAGGTAAGAATTGTGTTTTATTGGTCGAATACAGTGAATTGTGCTATATACAGTGATGGAAGCTGTAAGAGTTGGGTGTCCTCAAAACCGACTTGGGGGCAGCTCTGTTGGATGTCACATAGGTGGGTACTATAGTACTTCATTTTGCCCTCAGCTGAGCGTAGTTGGTGAATGGGTGGGATGGTTGCTTTGCAGTAGTAGCAGTGTCAATTGTTGGAGTGGGGCTTGTTCTTAGCTGGGTTTCCAGTGCCATATCTTGGCCTGAGACTACGTTTGGGCGCCTGCTGTGGAGCTTCTTGGGGTGGCATGGTTGGCCCTTGTGATTCCTGGGAGGGTATTTCCTGTGCTGTTTCTGCTGCTTGGGTCATCTGTTGCTGGTTGTCCAGGGCTGGTGTGGGGGCCTCTTGTCCAGTGTGGGTGTCAGACTGTTTGTTGACCAACTCCAGCAGTGCTCCAGCAATGGTGGCCATTGGGGCATTGTGTTCTTTCCACTGCTCCATGGCCTGTTGGTTGTTGTTCCAGCTGCATCCTCTGACTTTGTTCCAGGGTGGACACAATCTGTGCCAACCTGTCTTGGGTATGTTGGTAGGCCTCCAATACCTCTGCAATGATGTCCTGGGCTGCTGCATCTATCCGGTGCCCTACCCCCTGACCCACTTGGGCACTTGACCTTGCCATAGCCCCCTGTGCCTGTGTCCCCTGCGCAGGTCTTGACGTGCCACTTGTACTGGGGCCCTCGCCTTCCTGCATGTTGGGAGTGGGAGACTGTGGCCTCTGTTGCTGTGTTCCACCTGTCTGTGCCCTGGGTCTACTGGTGTGGGTACGCCTCCCCTGGCCTGCTGGTCTTGACTGGGTGTTAGGGGTGACACTGGTTTCCTGGGTGGGGCTGCTGCATGGTGAGCATCCATGGCTGTGTGAGGGGCCTGCTTGCTCATCAGTGTCCAGGGATCCTTCACTAGTGTCCTGTGAGGTGCCCCTGTCTCCCTGGAGTGTTGTGGCACTCCTTTTCCCCTCCATTAGGGTTGCATGGGTGGTGGTGCCTGTTGGGGGAAATAGACATGTCTGTTACATATGCCTGAGGGTTTGAGGTATACAGAACTGTGCAAATTTGTGCTGGTGTGACTTTCAGTGGCCTTCCAGGGTGCCTTTGTGAGGTGGACATTGCATTTAGTGGCAGTGGTGCACTTACATTGTGGTGGGGGGTATTATTCCATTGTGGGTACGTGCAGGGGTGGGTGGCTGTGCACAGCGGGAGTGATGTGGGCCTGGTAGTGAGTTGTGAGTAATCCAGGGTGGTGGATGTGGTGGCTGATGCCTGGGTGGGGTGTTGTTCCTGGTGGGTGTGGGTGGGGTGGGGTGATGCATGCATTGCAGATGTGTTGTATATGGGGTAATTGTAGATGACTTACCCGAGTCCATTCCTCCTGTGAGTCCAGTGAGTCTCTCTGGGTGCAGGATGGCAAGTACCTTCTCCTACCAGTTGGTGTAGTCGGGTGGTGTTGGTGGCGGTCCTCCCCCAGTCTTCTGCACTGGGATGGGGTGCCTGGATGCCATGGCCCTGACCTTCCCCCGCAGGTCGTTCCATCTCTTGCGGATGTCGTCCCTGGTGCATGGATGGTGTCCCACTGCATTCACCCTGTTGACAATGGTCTGCCACACCTCCAATTTCTGCGCAATGGGTGTGTGCTGCACATCGGAGCTAAAGATTTGTGGCTCCACCTTCAGGATCTCGTCCACCATGGTCCTTAGCTCCCTTTTGGTGAAGCGTGGATTTTTGGGAGGGGGCAAGGTGAGGGTGGTGTCGGGACCGGGGACGGGTGCTCCTGTGTGGGTCGATATGCGTGTCCTGTATGCTGGCGTTCGCTGTCTGGCTCTGGTGCTCTCCGTCTTCTGGTCTTGGTTTCGTTGCAAGGGATTGTGGGGTGTGTATGGGGGTGTTTTATGGTGTTCAGGATGTGTGTCAGGTGTGTGGGTGATAAGCCTAGCCAATGTGTGCACTTCTTGCTGTTGGGCCCACTTGCCACCAGTGCCGGTCGCAGCCGCCAATGGTCGTCCGGACACCACTGTCCGCCGAGGTGATTTGTTCATCATTATTTGGATGGCAGGATGTGGGTGTGCTTGGCAGAGGTGGGGTGGGCCGGGATTCCCGTCGACAGTGTCCTGGCGGGGAGTGTTGGTCTGGGATTTTTTGGCAGGGTTTGGTTCTATCATTATATGGTGGGTTTCCATTCGCCGCCACCGGCGGGATTCTGTTCACCGCCGACACGGCGGTCGGCGGTCTTTCCCGCCATGTTCATAATGAGCGCCTAAATCTGGCCCTTTTGTTGTGAAGAGGATAATTATCACAAACATGAAGGATTGCCCTGTTCACCAAGATGACAGTATGCTTGCTCTCTATGAAGTCCAGTGGACTGTGATCTTTGCAATGGCAATGTCCAAACTAGCTTGGCTGTCGTAAAGTTTACTCCCTTAGCCAGGGCTGGTCTTGGCTAAACATAGGGCCATACTCTAAATTAATTGTGCCACTCTGCCCCAATTCCATGAAAAAAACATTTCAAGCTTTCTCACACCATGGATGTAATTTGATGCTTTGCTCTAAATGTTGGTGTCCTGGGTGACCACTCAGCTTGCCCATGCCAAAGGCGGGGCATGCAGGCATTGACCATAGCCCAATAGAGTTGTATTTTTTAAGTGCATCACTGCTAGGGACACTACTCTGTTGGGCTTTGGGCTGTGTTCTGGGCCTGCCTTTGGCTTGGGAAGCTGGGTGGGTCGCCTAGGACACTATCTTTAGAAAGTTCACAGTTCACCCAATGTGAAAGAAAGTGGTAAAATATATTTTTTTCTATAAAGCGTACAGCACCACCTTTGTTCTTGAGTATCAAAGCTCAAAATCAAGGCCAGAGGGTAGATGATTTTTTTTACCACAGCACACAGTACATTTGGAACATTAGGGTCCGACTGCCATGTCCCACAATATAATTGAAAGTAATAAAATTAAAAAAATTAACATTTTATTTAACCTACCTGCCACTCTGCTGGGCCATGTAGCTGGGTTGGTCAGGGCTGGCTTTGCCAAGAGCTCCTCCTCCACTGGAGTGAATTTGGGGACACTGCAAAAGACACTGAGCAGCATCAGCTGAAACGGTCTTCTACAGAAGGTGGGTTTGAGATAAGTGATGTCATAATCGCAAAAACATGTATATCATTGCAGGGGTGTGGAATTTATTAAAATATCTACTTGTCCAGGGGACAGGTTGCTTCTCAAATCTACTTGTCCTGTAAAAAGATCTACTTGTCCCTTTGGTGCCATGTAGTGTGGCGACAAATTATGGCAGCGATCTCATTATGTAAGAGCTCTGATAATAGCCTCTCTGATTATGCCAGGGCTACTACCATAGTAGGGCTTGCAGTTTCAATCCCTACTGTAGCAATTTCCTTATTTTGCCACCTTTCTGCAGATCTGCATA
Source organism: Pleurodeles waltl (assembly GCF_031143425.1). Taxonomy (NCBI): domain Eukaryota; kingdom Metazoa; phylum Chordata; class Amphibia; order Caudata; family Salamandridae; genus Pleurodeles; species Pleurodeles waltl. The sequence continues at coordinate 1,152,903,520 of NC_090448.1, forward strand.
CTGGGGCTGGAGGAAGCAGTAAGCAATAGTTCCAGGGCTGGAATGCCTTTGAGTCTGCAAACCTACTAACCTGCATGTTTTAAAGATTTTCACCAGCTTCTCTCTAATATTTTCCCATAATAAGAAAGGTTGGACATTTACTCCTGAGAATGGCAGAATTAGAACTTCTTCCAGGGTTGGGAAGAAAGTGGCTGGAGGGAAAATGAACTTGCAAATGCTCAATAGATTTTCACATGAGCAAATCTACACATCGTATTTACCCATGCTAAAATACAGTTCACAAATATTTTATAGGGGTACGACATATACCATGGGTGCACTTTTGTGACTTTCTTTAAGAATTTGGGGCCACATGTAGGTAGGTTCAGATTTGCAACCCGCAAATTGCGAGTCAGAGCGACTCGCAATTTGCGAGTCGCAAATCTGAATGTAGGATGGTGTCCCTGACACCATCTGTGATTCGCAAGGGCTTCGCAAATGCCCACCTCATGAATAATCATGAGGTGGGTCGCAATTTGCGACCCCCTTGCGAATGGCGGCCCTTACAGGGATGGTGTCCTGCTGGAGACAGCAGACCACCATGTCTGTGACTGCTTTTCAATAAAGCATTATTTTTTTTTTTTTTTTAATGCAGCCCGTTTTCCTTAAAGGAAAACGAGATGCATTACAAAAACGAAAAATGAAACGTTTTCGTTTCATTTTTTCAGAGCAGGCAGTGGTCCGCAGGACCACTGCCTGCTCTGAAAAAATGTTTACAGTGACATTCACAATGGTTTTGCGAAAGTGTTAGCACCCATTTGAAATGGGTGCAAACTGCGATTGGTTTGCGCCCACGTTCACGGTCACAAAACAATCCTACATTGCACTGCGAGTCGCAATTAGGAAGGGAACACCCCTTCCTAATTGCGAGTCACAAACCAGTTTTGCGATTCAGTAACCAGGTTACCGAATCGCAAAACTGGGTTTGTGCATCGCAATGTGCTTTTTGCACGTCGCAAACAGCTAAAGTCGCAGTTTGCGAAATGCAAAAAGCTACCTACATGTGGGTCTTGGTCCCTAATTAGGTCTAGTGTTAACAAAGACATTTTGTTTTTATTAAACTTCTATTTCTCTCTCTTTCGGCTGGCTTTACTGTGAGTGATCGCATTCTGCTCTTCCACACGGAGCATATTGGCACACAAAGTAGTTTTGTTCAGTGTCAGGAACTACAGTGGCAATCAGTGACGTAACGAAACTGGAGGGTGCCCCTTTGCAAAGAACATGGAGGAGCCCCCTCTCCAGACACACTCAGGGCAGGTGCTGCGCCCTGGAGGGCGGCTGCGGGGCCTTTGTTATGCCACTGGTGGCAACGTGTGCTTTTAGAGTTCAAAAACTTTTTTTTTTTTTTTGCCAGTGTTTGTTACAATGTTGAGGGCCTGGTAGCTCCCACAACAATAAAGTGTTACAAAAGCCATGTCAAAATAAGACATGCATTGATGAAACTAAAAGACTTATAAAAATATGTCAGATCAGTTGGCTTTGTCAGTGTTTGTTTATTTTCATGCTTCCCATAATCGTGTTGAAAATGGTTACACTGATTTTCCATTAGAAATATTTTTGGGAAATACTAGCATGCATCAACACATTTTACTAAATGACACTTCATTTGCATCTAATCAGAGAGCATTCTGGGAGCATTATACTTAGCCTCATAGCCTAAACTTTTCAAAAATGTGTATACATGTTTTTGTTTTTTGTACTGGAACCAACGTCAGTAGTGAAGTGTGACCTTAAAACATTTATTTACAGCACTTACCCTAATAATGAAGGCTTACAAATAATGAACCATAAATACAAGTTCGAACAGCATTGTCTTTTGGAAACACATTACCTCAACTGCAGAGAGTTTCACTCTCTGTAAACAGGCAGCCAAAGGGTTTGTGCTGCAGAGGGTTGGGCCTACTTGTCCCAAGGACAAAGTAAACATAAAAACTTGTTGCCCTTGACCACAAACAGGATGTGTCGGGCGTCGGGCGATAGGAATTCCACATCCCTGCATTGTCACAGATGAGGGTCCGGAACATGGCGGATGCCTAGAGATTCAGCTCCGGAGGGGCCGGCTGGAGAACTCCGGACTAACGCGCCAGCCTGGGCTGCCCGCGCACGGAGTCCGAGTGCCCGGCGGGCGGCGCGGCTGGGCCCCCGCAGCGGACCCGAGATGTGCTGAGGGTAGTGCGGAGCCGTCCAAATCGAGAGGAGGCTTGCGGCCCCTCCTCCCCTTTAAAGCCACGGCCTTGCGTGGGGAGGCAGGCCGCTGCGGGAGCAGAAGGAGCGGCCCGCGGGCGGCAGCGGCCAGATCCAGCGACCGGACTGCGGGACCCAGTGAGCCTGTGGGGCACTTGGGGTCCAGGTGAGACCTTTCCCCAGCGGGCGCTTCACTTAATTAAAATCCGAGGAGCGGGCGCGGCCCTGTCTTCACTGGGGCCGCCCTGGGAACGTTGACTTGGGCCCGAGGGGAGCATCGGGGAGCCACGGCGATGAGCGGCCAGCAGGCCCCCCAGTGGTGACCACCTGTGGGGGTCACTGGGAAGGGGTGTGACACCCCCTATTTCACGCCCCAGGAGAGGCGCAGGCAGTTTGGAGCTCCTGATTGGTGGACAACATGGGGGAACCATGGATTTCCCGGACATCCTGGGGCACCACCGGCCACTGAGTGTGGGCATCGGGCAAGTGCGGGAGAGCAGCCACGGACGCAGAGGAACCGCTGGAGAAGAGGTGGGTGCCCTGTGCAGGGAGACGGCCGGGCCCCCGGCTGCGGCGCATGCCTGATTCCGGCTGATGGGGTGAGACCCGATAGCAGGAGCTGGCGGAGGGGCCAGTACAGCCACAGGCGGCAATCGGTTGCGACCGGCTACAGTAGAGCCCCCTGCCCCTGGAACTGAGCACTGGGTGCGGCCGGTGGAGCGCCTGGAGCTCGGCCTGCGGCGCCCGTGAACGGAAGTCAAAGCTGCAGAGACCGAAACGAGGGGGCAATCTCAGTGGCGATTCATACAGTAACACACAGGTCGATTGCCGGACCCCCTGATTGGACCGATGCCCCCCAAGGGCCGTCACAAGAGCAGAGCCATGGACCCCCTGACACCGCCCGGGGATGGCGAAGCGGACTCATTGAACCAATCACACACCAAAGTTCAAGACACCCTAGACGAGATACTGGGGGCCATAGAGGACACAAAGTCAACATTGCAACGAGACATCAACCAAGTCGCGATTGAGGTGGGACTCTTGAGAGCTGAACATCATAAACTGGCTGACAGAGTCAAAGAAACAGAAACCACGCTGGCGGACATCGCCCCAAGGCAGAAAGACATGGCGGCGGAAGTAACCTCCCTGGCTGACAGAGTTACAAGACTTGAACAACGTGCCGAAGACGCCGAGGGGAGAAACAGGAGGAACAACGTACGCGTGGTGGGCCTCCCCGAAGGGACCGAAGGGGCGAACATGGTGGAATTCCTGGAGAAATGGATGAGCACGGTGGTTGCACCGGGATGCCTGACTCCCTACTACACGCTGGAACGGGCCCACCGCGTACCGTCGAGACCTCTTGCTCCTGGCAGATCCCCACGTGCTGTAATCGCTAAACTCTTGCACTACAAGGACAGGGATATTCTCCTACAGAAAGCCAGAGAGATGGGCCCGTTTAAAGTAGCAAATGGGGAAGTGACACTATTCCCGGACTTCACTCTGGAGGTCCAGAACAGGCGAGCCTCATTCTTAGCGGTAAAAAGAGCATTACGAGTCGAGGGGATTCAGTACTCGCTCCTATACCCAGCAAGGCTGAGAGTGATCGTAGAGGGAAAGACCACATTCTTCCAATCCCGGGAGGAGGCATGGGATTGGCTTGAGAGGCACGGATCCCAAACGGTCCGACCAGTGCAGGTGGGCGCTGGAGCGAGCGGGACCTGCCGTGCCCCGAGGGGGAAGAGGTCCAGAGATTGTCCACGATTGGCGCCAACGCAAACGCAGAGAGAAACGGGCAGATGGGCGGCCCTGGAGGCGGCAGCCCGAGTGGGTGGTGAGGTGTCCCCCCGTGAGGGCTCAGAGGTAGAGTCCAATGACACAATGGTGTCCTCTGCCGGAGACTCAGGGAGCCCGTCTCGAGCACCGAAGGTGACCCCGCAAACAGCCGACGAACTCGGATAGCCCAGCCGCGTGGCGGCGCCCGGAGACATGGCACGCTGATTGAACGAGAGGCCCCTCCGGATCTGGCCGCTCCCCCCCCCTGACCTTATCTCTCGCCTGTCTGGCTTGGCTGGCGAGTACTGCAGTTATGTGTTTGGAAAAGTTGCATTATTGCACAGTTTTTTGGGCTACCTATAGTTCCAGAGGTGCCCTGGGGTTGGGGTTTGCAGTTTCGAGTTAAATCAACAGCATGGGTAATGAAATCTGACCACAATACAGGAACGAGCAGAGGAGGGGGTCAATTAGAATCCCGGGCTCACCAAGCCCCCAATTGCCAGACTCTAAGAACAAAATGGCAGACTACAATTTCATTACCTGGAATGTCAGGGGGATGGGCACCCCGGCCAAAAGACATAGAATACTATCATTCCTAAAGAGAAGGGGTGTGCAGATAGCAATGTTACAGGAGACCCACCTGGCTCCGGGAGAGGTAGAGAAACTTAGGCGGAGGTGGAGGGGGCAGGTGTTTGCTACGGAGTATTCAGCTTATGCAAGGGGCGCACTGATATGGATCAGAGGGGGAGTCCCCCTGACCATTGAAGCCTCAAACATAGACAAGGAGGGCAGGTTTGTGATACTAGAAGGGAAGCTACATGGGACTCCATTAGTCATGAGTTGCATCTATGCCCCTAATTAAGACCAGGTTTCATTCATGACGGGCCTATCACGACACCTCACCCGCCAACACACGGGGGAGGTACTAATAGGAGGGGACTTCAACGCAGTACTAGATATAAACATGGATAGGTCCACCCCGCCACTACTGGGAGCAACATCAATTAAGATAGCACAAAGCCTGGCCGAGTGGCTGAACGCATGGGGATTAGTGGATGTCTGGCGGGTGCAGCACCCGACCATCAGGGACTACTCGTATTACTCGGGCCTCTACCGGGTGCACACCAGAATTGACAGGGTGGCCTGCACCCCGGGTCTGGCTCGAGGGGTGACACATTCTGAATACCTCGCCCGCACAATTTCAGATCATAACCCATTACTGTTGACCTTGAGGGTGTCACAGGACAGACCCCCCATACCATCATGGAGGCTGGCCCCCGCAGCGCTTGTAGATCAGGCGTACAGAGAAGCGCTGCGTAGCCATCTGTAAGAGCACATCGAAATTAATAAGGGATCCACCCCCTCTAGGGCAGTGGAGTGGGAGACACTCAAGGTGGTGACAAGGGGTTTCTGCCTCGGGCAGTCGGCGGGGGTGAGGAAAACGCCAGAAAAGGAGCTTACTGCCCTAGAGAAGGTCATACACGAGGGGGAACTGAGACAGGGCCTTGCAGCAAAAGGGGATGAAGAATATAGCCGTGCCCGCAGGGAACACTCCCAGGCCGAAGAAAAGCTCAGATGTCATAACACGCAAAAATACCTGGCATCCCTACAATCAGAAGAGGGGAGGTCAGGTAAGCTTCTGGCATGGCTGGTGAACCCGAGTGGGGACAGCGAACCCATCACAAGTGTATTAGACAGAGAGGGTAATCGCAGACTTAGCCCAGGCCTCATCAATGACGCATTCAGAGATTATTACACGCACCTGTATAGGAGACCTAGCAACCTGGAGCCAGCGACATTTGACAATTATTTGCTGCAGACCCCGCTCCGGGTGCTGAGACTAGAAGACAGGGACAGCCTAGGGGGGGGCGGTGACCGTGGAAGAGATCAATGATGCCATAGCACAGCTGGCCCCTGGGAAGACCCCTGGTACAGACGGTCTTCCTATGGATTTTTACAAAAAATATAAATCCTTGCTAGTTCCCAGTTTGGCGGAGATGTACGCGGAAGCAGTACAGGGCAGAGAGTTGCCAGGCACGCTGCACGAGGCACTGGTGGTGCCACTCCCTAAGACTACCAACAAGGAAGCCTCGGTGGCCGACTTCCGCCCGTTATCAATGCTGAACAGCGACTTTAAGATCCTCAGCAGGATCTTTCCCAACTACTGTTTGCCCTGGCGATTGAGCCCCTCGCTGCCCGATTGCAGGGGGAGGGAGCGGGAAGAGGGGTGGTATGGGGGCCAACTGAACATATTGTTTCCCTGTACGCTGATGACATACTAATTTATCTTAGGAACGGTGCTAATGGTCTCCCCTGGGCCCTTAGGGTATTAGAGGACTTCGGTGAAGTTTCCGGACTACACCTAAACCGCGGCAAAACGTATGTGTTTCCCTTGACTCCTGGTTGCGCACGCCCAGCAACATGCCCGTTAGATGTGAACTGGGCCCCACGGACCTTCAAATACCTGGGTATTCAGATATTCCACGAGTTGGGAGATCTCAGGAAGGGTAATCTGGGCAGGGCGCTTCGATCCCCGAAGTCCTCGGTTGGGTTCTGGCGCTCTCTGAAGTTATCAGTAATGGCCAGAGTGGCGCTGTCCAAAATTATTATGCTCCCCCGACTCCTCTACTACTTTGTTAACTTACCACTGCTGATCCCCCCATCATGGTTCCGTGACCTGAACATGCTGCTAAGGGAACTAATTTGGGACGGTGGTCGTGGACGCACTGCACTTACGACCCTCTGCAGACCGACCCATATGGGAGGACTGGGCGCCCCCGACTTTGAGGCTTATTACTTGGCATCCCAATTGCAGTGGGTGTCTGGCTGGCTGATGGGCAGAGGACTCCTGGACCTATGTACAGCCCAGGGGATAATGGAAGGGGCATGGATTGTGGCACGTATGACAGACAGGAAAATAGCCCTACCTGTTAACATAATGATGAGTGTTGCATTGGCATGCTGGAAGAGGTGTATGAAAAGAGTAGGAGTGGGCCCCCCATATTCTTCGGCTTTACCGCTTTCGGCACTGGCTCTGGAGTCTGGGGGGAAGGGACCGGGAAACCTGGGGCTTGGCCCATGGACAAGAGCAGGGATTGAGACGGTTAGTGGGCTTTTTGAGGGGGGAGTACTGAGGGGATTATCTGCCCTATCGGGAGTGGGTGTTCCCCGGGGTCAGTTCCTGCGTTTCGGGAGGCTGGTTCACACCCTGAAGGACCACTGTTGCACGATAAATGTGGAGCCCGCAGTCTACGGGGTGCTGCACCTCCTGCTGACATCGGGGGAGGAACCTCATCTGATAGCCAAAATTTACCGGGCCCAGGCCCAGGCCGTATTAGACCCCTTGCAATCCTTGAGGGAGCGATGGGGAGGCACGGTCGGGCGGGAATTGTCTGACTCAGAATGGAACAAAGCACTGGCATACCCCCGGGTGATTTCTCGCAACGCGCGATTAAGATACATCCAATATAATTACCTACACAGAACGTACCTCACACCACACCGACTATTCCGAATATACGGGGGGCCCCCCAGGACATGCCTGAGATGCTGGGGGGAGAAGCGGACTTTGACCATATGGTGTGTGGGTGCCCAGTACTCTAGGTTGGTTGGAAGGAGGTACTGGCTGTCCTATCTCAGTTATTCGGAGCGGAGTTGCAGCCCACCCCGGGCCTGTGCTTATTGGGTCTCAGGCTGACTGTGTTAAAGGGGAAAGTAAGTGGGCGTTTCCTGGACCTAACTCTGGCCCTTTATAAAAGGCTGATCTCAAAGGGCTAGAAGGCCTTGGTCCACCCCTCGCTGGCTGACTGGAAAAGAGATGTTACGAAATGGTCCAGGGCCGAACTGCAGGTTCTGAAGGCTGAGGAGGCCAAGGGCATCCAACAGGTTCCTATTGCCCCGGCCTGGGAAGACCTAGTGACGACTTGGGATGGGCTATCCAAGAGAGCAGCAAATGCCGAAGTAGGAGTGGGAGAGGGTTAGCACACCCTAGGAGGTAGTCCCGAGGAGGAAGTTCCCCAAGTGGTGCCTTGAGATCCCTGAACTGATACATGGTCTGCATAGAGGAATGCGAAAAAGAGATGAACGAGTCGCCATCTGCCACAATGCCACAAGAGTTGGGGGGTGGAGTGAGTGGACTACTGTCCCCTTCATACACTGGTGCGCCCCGGGCATGGCCTTTTCATTCATATTGCTATGCCTTAGTTCCTTAAAGATTATCAACCACAAATCTCACCCACACAATGCTGTAAAGTTGACCTTCTGTTTAGTTTATATACCCTTCCCCCCCTATTTTCCCTTTCCTTCTTTTTTCTTCCTTTTTCTTTTCCTTATTCTCGTTCTTCTTTTCCTTATGATTTCTCCTCCAAGTTATAGCTTCGAACGGGTTTCTTCTTCATAAGCTTGTTATTCATATGCATGACACAAATCAATACTGTAGAACAACGGAGAACACTGCACAGGTTGTCAATAAGATTAGAGTATGAGAGTTAGGGTCTGACGAACGCATAAATATTAATGGGTGTACCACAGGAATAAACAATGAAGCACAAGTAATGTATACCACAAATACGGTTTGTTTAATGATCATGTATAAAGAGATTACCTTGAATAGACATACAAATGTAAAATAACAAAATGTTAATAAAAATATATTTAAAAAAAAATAAAAAAATAATTGTCACAGATATTCCATCAACTGAGGCTTAGACAGCAGATGAAGAATTTGGTCAATTAGATGCTTGTTTAATGAATGAGTGGCTGCGGCTGCCAGAAAAGTTATGTACCCCATTGGCTTACTAGTCTGTAGTCCATGACGGATATATCAGGCATCTCTCATGTTTGAATCAATCTTTAAAAAAAACATAATTGTCAGTTTAGGGTATGTCTGACAATACGGCGGACCAATAGGGCATCATTGACGAAAGCATCCATCATCCTTTACATTGCTTTTGTCAATAACAACTAGATCACTCCCATTAAAATCAACAGAGTTACTCAGCCCGCTCTGTTATTTTTGTCGTTTGCCCTTTGTTCTACAGGATGTTTTTACAGGGGACATGTTTACCTGACGCAGGTATGTACCTAAGTGCTGGAATATTTACGCAGTCTTGGAGCAGGCAATACAAAATATTAGTCTGTGTGCCTCGCATTCCATTCTTGTGTTTCCGAGGAAAATAACAAGATGCAAAGCATGTCATCCATAGCACTTATAAGGACGCTTTTGCAGAATAGTGGCTGATAATAAAATTACAACAATGCTACTAAAATAAATAAAAACAACAGAGCACGGTAACTGGGTAAAAGAGCACAGGCCGCAAGCCTAAGCTAAGCTATCACTGTGCCCAAGCGACTAACTAAAATGGACCAATGACACCCTCCCCTAGTGCTGCAACAAGGGTGCAAAGTCCAAGCCCTAATGTTAAAAATGCTCTAATAAAAAGTGTAAAAACTCTAAAAGCATGGCTAAATCGACAAGCCAAGCAGGCCAAGAGTCAGGCCAACTTAAAAGGCAATTTGGTGTCACACTTTACTTTTTGGGAAGAAAAAAAAGCCAATAGTCGAATTCTAACAGTAATCATGGTCTTGCAGGAAATCTCTGAGTTCATCAAAGTAGATTGAGACCAAGTAGGATTCAACTTTGGCAGATGACAAGTTGATCAATGTGTTGGCAGAAGGATCCACAAAGCAGAAGTGCGCAGTAGCCTCCAGCGCAGAATGAACTGCATAGGTAGCATTGTTCCTTGTGCCAGATGTTGCTGGAGCCAGGCTCATGCCTCACGCATCAACTGCAATCTCAAGGGGCATATCCATGAATGAACACTCGTCAAGAACATTAAGAGATCAGAGTCCACAGGAGGTGCAGGCTGCACAGCAAGACACACTATTGGCGTACATTCGAAGAGGCACCAAATGCAATGGAAGACTGGATGGACACACGTCAAGACCGGTCAGAATGTCAAACACCAATCTAGCGCCAAGCTTCCCAAGCAAGGATGCTACGAAGTACTGTATCATGGATTAACGATACAGCTGGGCTGGTGGTAGCTCCATCACTCCACTTTGCTGAGAGAGAACAGCCACTGCGTATCAGAAATAGCAGCAGCAGCAGAATTCCGCCAATTAATGCCAAGCTACAGGAAATCCACTAAACACACTCGACAGGAGTGAGTGTATGACTGCAAGTATTACTTCAAATACGGTCTGGAAGGTGCTTACGAATCCAGAACCGACAGCCTTAAAAAAGTACACAACTGTTGCAGTATTTAATACATTGAATATTCTGCTCACCAATTCTCCAAAATGCTTTGGGAAGTTGGTATTTAATAGGGATTGTATCTCAGTCTATGATCTCGCAATCTGGAGACCGCACGTCTCTCTGGCTGATGTCAGGACAACATGTTTTTGTAACAATAGCACTTTAGTCTGTTGAGCTTGTCAAAGTTTCCATTAGAAGCAGCAGAGGCCACAAGTCTGCCACTTTTATCTCTTGCCTGGAGGGGGAATAAAGCATGGTTGGAACAAGTTCTCATTTGAGTAACTGAAATCACGTAAGAGATTCCTTGCTTCGTTCTGCAGCAGCTTTGATCATTCGGAACCACATAACTTCCATTAGAAAGTATCTGAAATACTGGACGAATTCAAGGAAGAGGAGTACCCTTTAGATAGCATGCCAAATTCATGACCTCTGCATTGCAAAGGCCGTGCAAGGACACTTGCTTACAAATCATAGATTGAGTAACAGTAGTTTCACATTCGCTTCTGCTAAGAAAGACCTCTGTTTCGCCGTTCATACATTTGTAATCAAAAGGCAACTCCCACAACTTGTGTATGTGACTGTCTTCTAGCCACTCAAACCTGCCTACTGCAAAATGCTTTAGGCATTTTGTGAAACGAAAGGTGGAAATGGGCAGAATTATTACTCCATGTATTAGCCATACTGGTGAGGGGAATTCTGCTACAGTGAAAGGCATCTTTTCTAATTTCTCAGTGTTAAGCATGATGTAACTTGCCTCTTTTTTAGCCATTAGCTGTTATCGTCTGGACAAATTAAAAGCAGCAAACATCAGAGTAATGTTAACGTACTTCCAAGGCACGCGGCCACTTTTGAGAACCTGCAGTGTCCAACTAAACAGCGTGATAGAATGCAGCTGGCTTTGTCCATGTTGTAAAAAGGACACTTCATTCTGAATTATATCAATTGCAAATGACACAATATTATTTAATGTGTAAATTTTGTTGGATAAATTGTTCATGCCATTTTCGACAACAGCTAAAGCCTTTTCCATGTTTTCCTTATTGTTTTGTATTGTACTGTAATAGTATTTATATAGTGCTTACTACACCTGACAAGGCATCGAAGCGCTTTTTGTCGAGTAGCACGCTACTCTGGAACCCAAGAGGAATTAGTGGTGGATTAGTATAAGGAAATAGGAGTTCAGTTTTAGTATTTAAATGAGTTAATTTGAGCAGAGGATATGTGAGTTTACTAGTTGGATTGACAAGAGCAATGGAGGGATAGAGAAGGGAAAAATCCAGAGGTGTTAATTGGGAGTTTATAGTAATAGGATGAGGCTTGGGATGAGTAAAGGAAAGATGGAGAATGGAAGAGTCTGTGGAAAGGGTTAGGGAGATCATAGTAGCAGGAGGGGTTTTGGATGAGTCAAGGTGAGATAAAGGAGGGAGAATTTATTAGGGTTGTTTGGGAGATCATGGCAGTAAAGTGAGGTTTGGGTGAGCTAGATGTGAAAGAGGAGGGAAGAGCTTAGGCAGGGTTATTTTGGAGATTAAAGTAGTAGAATGGGTTTGGGAAGAGTCAGAGTGGGATGGAGGATAGATTGATAGAGACATGACATATGGTGATGGGTAGACACAGTATATTGGTGTTCCAAATAATGCCCTTTGATGACTGCAGCATGTCATCTACTAAAAATAAAAAGGGTGATTATTTCATTCTTGCACAAAACTGAACTGGCTACTATTCAGGAATATCACCTTCCAGACAATCTGCATTCTGTATAGCACCTTCTAAAACTGTGGACTTTTATTTCTAGAAAACAAATTCCTTAACACTCCTCTTTCATTGTTTGAGGCCTTCACCTAATCTATAGCTCAGTTCAGTCCATCTGGAGAGATATAATGGCCATATTTTTATGCTTAGGAAACTAAACTGTACAATAATTTTAAGGGAAGCAGGAAAAGTGACTATGTTCTACAAGGAACTGAAATGTGGCTCCGCTGCCTCTAACGGCCATGCTTTGTCACGAAAGTCTATTGACACTCTTAAAGCATGCTTTAATGTAACCGCTCAGCAGAGAGCTGGATTGGTGGCACCCACAAGAGCACCAGGAGCCAGCTACCTAAGACCATTTGGTGCTGCTTGCAGACCCTGAACAGAGGTAGACGGTTGAGGCTCTACACTAGCCCAGTAGTCTACAAGTGTAGGAAGCTGGCTAGCTATGTTGTTTATGAATATAGAGCACACCATGCAAATAATCCAGATGACCCTTACTGGCTTACAGGGCTAAATAATACTCCCAAATGCTATTTTTTTTGTTTTAGTGTGGGTGAGAAGTTTAAGGTCACCAGAGGGTAGTATCAAGCACCCGCCGAACACACCGGGTCAATAAATGAGACACTCAAGAAGAAACTCAAGACCAATTTAGAAAAATAACAGATCTCTATATTAATTTAGACACCAAGATCTACTGGATCAGGTATTTTTCAAGTTAGTGATATTTAAAAATACAGCTGTCAGATTTGAGGCACAAGCCTTAAATACAGTAACATTATTCAATGGAAGAAATATATACTGCATAGGGTCACTTGCGAACAACTTCCAGGACTGTTCATCTGGACTTAAGGTAAGTAGGGGCAAAGAACCAAGAAAGCACCAACAGTTTGAGATAACCTGCCCTGGTGTGTCTGATTGTAGAGGGTCTTTTAGTGGTGGTTGCCTCGAGCGCTACACACTGAAGTCAATGGAGAAAAGTACCTGTAAGAAAAAGGCTGCAAGTGGGGACTAGAGAACCAGTCCATCAGAACCCAAAGGGGGACCCGACTCTTGAAGGTCCAAGGGCCACAGACATAACATCAATTTCAATGCCTTAAATGTGCAACAGTTTCCATTTGGGATAGTTTCCAGATCTCGTTATATATGGTATACAGGAAACGGTTTTGGGGTGGCCTGCTGGGTCCTAACAGGAAATCTTGTATATTGACTTCCTCAGACAGGAGACTAAGGTGTTCTTTCACATATCTTAAAGTGGAGGAATGCAGCCATTTCTGGCACAGTTTACGCCCACTGTATGTAGTAACAGTACCTGAATGTTGAGCCAAGACAAAACGAGGATCTGTCCGGCTTTCTCTGAAACCACCAGAGGAATTAACAAAATGTGCCTGGCACTCATTTTTCTCCACTGGCCACAATAACCACCCACCGGGACTCGAGAGTGAGGAATTATAGGTACCAATGTGAACCCACACAGTTAATTGTTCTTCGGTGAGATTTTAAAAATGTTTGCCAATTGTGAAATTTAGCAAGTGAAGGGATACCGGACACGTTCAATTATTTTATTTTTGCTAACCTCAAACAGGATGTTTGCTGGACGGTGTCATTTAAAAATATAATTTGTAAAGGAATAGGACATACTTTAAACAAAGCTTCACTACCCTGTGTTTGCCAATCTTTTGTCCCCCATACACTTTTCAATTCAATAGTGTTTTTCTAATGCTCATAGCCTTACACAGCAAGACGGGAAACAAAGGAATCTGAGTAGATTACTTATGTGTTGGTTATCAATAATTCCGTCATTCTGGAAGGCAATAAGTTGAAATAGTACGATTCAGCATTGCTGGTGTCATACCCAGTAAAATACACAAACTTATCTACATATATTTTGGGACTTCCCACAGGTGATGTTGAACAATGTTCCTACTGTGTGTAACTATAAACTAATCTTGGAGCACTGGTTTGGTGCAGAAAGGAATGTCTGTAACGGTGGTAACAAAACATTTCCCCATATTTCGCAGTGTTCATATACGCATCTTCACTTTTAAATACAGTGTAATATTCAAGCTCAGACAGCATGGAATCCAATTGTTTAACATCCCAGGTATTGCAAACAATACCAGGTATATTTACAGCACTCATTGAAATTTTAAACACCAGTAGAATTTGAATGATCTCAGTAGGACCGTATATGTCAAATGGTACTTTGTCCCACAAAATCCCATTTGGAATTGGAACTGCTGAAATGTTCACAAGGGACAAGTCTCTTCAGACCTTATGGAAAGATAGGTAAGGTATCAAAACCTCATCAACCGGCTAAACAGCAGAGCGTTAAGGAAGATAATGACCATTTATCAGAAGGAAAAAGACTTTAACAAAACCAATCCAAAACAGAAAGGCAAGAAATGTCAACAGTATCCACAGATAGTACCATGGATGAATTAAGTAATTGTTCTTAAGCCAAATGTACAGCGTACCTGTCTTTGATACAGTCTCAGTTGCAGAAGCAGATGAGTCAGAAGAAAAGTCATTCTTGTTGATGAAATAACCAGAAACAGCTTGTGCAAACACAAGCGCCAGTGCAGAGCTTGTGGATGGAACCTTTTGTGATGGTTCATAATAGACAATATCATCTGTCTGGGTCAAATTGGAGTAATAGCGTTCCACTTCTCGGACAGTATTCACCATCTCGGACAGTATTCGCCAGTGAAGTGGTGAAAGGAATCAGCAGAAGCTCATTCTCCGAATTCCCAATGCTTGAGGAGGCAATTGTAGCATTGGTCTTGGCAGAAACGTTGTTTACTGCTAGTAGAGGTATATCCTGTCAGGTGGTGAGAAGGGAATGGGTACTACCCGAAGGACCTCTGCGGCTGTTGTGCAGGATCGTCCACATGGTGCAATTTGATGCTATCAATAGAAACAAATCTGTTCTCCCTAGAAGCAGGCAGCAATGGTTTGATGACAGCTCTGGTACCGTGCATTCACAGGATTGGAACCTGTGCTCTGTAGGATGGGCCAAGTTCCCTTTTCACGCACTAGATCCCCTACTTTAGGAATCTAGCCTGTAGATGTTGTTGGCAAATCCCTTTTTCCCAATGTGGTGGCAGAGGCAGATAAATTCTCATCACAAATTTGTTGTTGCTCCTGTAAAACAGAAACACGTTCATTTATGTCAAACCGTGTGTCTGTTGCCACATGCCAAAACCATCATGATCAGGGACATACATAGGTATCCCAAAAAGGACCTTGTGGGGGTTGCAACCTCCCAAGGACCTTCCAGGTAGACTACTTAGTGCTCTCTGTACACCATATAAGTGATGAAACAAACTATGGCCTGAACCTATAACTCTCACTGTTAGGGACTGCTTTAAGTCTCGGTTCTTCATCTCCACAATGCTGTTTCCTTCGGGATGAGGAATAATGGAGTTGAACACCCATCATTTCCATGGTGTCCCAGAATGCCATAGAGGCAAAGACATGGCCCTGGTCCTAGTGGAATACTGCAGCCGCATTTGTACTGGTAAAGACTACCAAATCTTTAATAATAGTTCAAGCGCCACCCGGCCGCTGTGGCCATACCCACAGGAATCTAGAACAAGAATGAACAGCTACTAAGATGTATTTGTATGCACCATCAGGTTGTAAGGGACCACAATCGTTCAGGTACACACATTGTAGTGGTTCGTTGGAAATTAGGAGGGATGCCTGCAGTGGGTGTTTAATTTGCTGGCAAATGTCGAAAAAAAGTACATATTGCTTGTTTTGTTTGTAAAGACCTGGCCACCAAAAGCATTTTTGTAATAGTTATATTGTAGCCGCCACACCTGCTTGAGCAGAAGCGACACCCTCATGCACTGTTTTGATGAGGTATGCTCTCTGGCTTTGGTTGGGAATCACACGATCTCCCACCCCTGGAATGGTTGCAAATGCAATTTCTGGGCACTGAGATGGTAGGAATATTTTGTGTAGAATGCTTTTGGTAAAGGCTCACTATTTGCCGAAGCTTTCACAGCAGCTAGCGTCTCATTATCCAACCTCCCCTGTAAGTGAGTTATTGCAGCAACGGAAGCCGAAGCCACTGCAGACTTGGCAGCTTCATCAGACAAAGTGTTTCCTAAAATGTGTACTCTTACACGTTGAAGACCCAATGTAGGTAGGTGCGGTGCTCCTGTTCAGCTGGAAGAATTACTGGGTCTGAAGTTTTGGGTCAAAGATGTAACACATCAGTGGCAATCAGGGAGGTTGCTCATTGAATCCAATGTGGATGCAATGCTTTTGTGTTTGGAACACTGGCTTTGGTGACCACCTCGATGGTTGGCACCGGGGTAATAACAATAATGCGTTTCCCTTGGGCAAGTGGCCTCTCCTTGATGACAGCCATCCGAACAGCAGTCAGTATTTTTTCTGTTGGTGCAAAACGGTGTTCTGCCTTGGAATACAAATGTGATGTGCATGCTATTGGTACAGTTTCACATTCATTGAATGCGACATAGGTGAAGCTGATGGCAGCAGCAATTATTCTGATGACCAAGTTTGTTTTGATGTCTCGTGTATACATTTTTTGCTTCTGGCAAGTCCTGTTGCAGTTCTCTGTGAATGCATGTGTGTTCTGCTGTCCAGTGTTTGCTTGAAAAATCTGGACGAATTAAATCATAAAGTGGTGTTATGCGTTGTGCATAATCAGGTATGTATGTTCTGCCAAAGTTAAAGAAACCCAGCAATGAATGCAGTTTTTTAATGGTATTTGGAGGTTGAAGTTGAGTGCTTTGTTCTAGAAAGTGTTGGGCCAGACTCTTTCCTTCATCTGATAGTTTGTATCCCAGAATTAGGACACTTAAGAAAGCAATTTTAGTTTTTCAGAAATTGAATTTGTTGCCCTGGGCGGAGAATCCTAACTTGATCCGATCCACCCTGGCCAAATATATGCTGGAGGTTGTCATCTGTGAGATAAATATCATCCACGCAAGACAACGCCTCAGGATCAATCTCATGTAGTATTGATGTTAATCGGGCTGAAAACAACCCAGGGCTGTTCCTATATCCTTGAGGTAATCAGCAAATGCGCCGTTGCGAGCCTAATGAGCTAATATTAAGGATATTGGCCCTCATCATGACTTTAGCAGTATTTTCCGAATACTGCTGTGATGGTGGTCGCCACAATACCGCCGCAGCAGCAGTAATCCACCTGCCCTAATACGACTCACAAAAACAAAATCAACAGAATACAGCCACAAATTCTACACCGCCAGGCTGAACGATGGCGGGATAGAGGCGGTAGCACTAGCCACACCGCCACTCCAAAAACAGACCTCCCACCATAATATGACCCACAAATCAGCACAGCGGTCGAAGCGTGACAGTAAGCCAATGGCAGTGCAGACTGCTGCGGTCAAAAAGGAACCTCCACAACAGCACCAGATCACATTGGCCAATTCGAATATCCCACAACCGATACACATTCAGACACCACACCCCCCCAGATACCACCATAAAACACACACCCACACAACCCACAACCCTTTGCTACAACAAACAGTTAGGAGACATTTGACGGACACTGAGTTGTATGCACTGCACACACACACAACACAGCCATCTGCACACCCCTCACGTATCACACTGCACATTGCACATTCACACACAAACACACACCTCCCCATCACCATGTCCCCACAAAGGCACCCTGTTTCACGGTTGCGGACAATGGTGAAGGAAATTATCAGGGTAGAGCCACAGCTACTCAGTGCACAGATCCTGCAGACATTCAGAGCCAGGAAGATGGAGATGTGGCAGCAGATCATCAACAAGGTGTACTCAGTGGGAAGGCATCTGTGCACAAGCGACGATATACAGAAGAGGTGGAACGACCTGACGGGGAAGGTCAGAGCCATGGCGTCCAGGCACCAAATTGCAATCATGAATACTGGTGGTGGGCCCCCACCACCTCCCCTCGAGCTGACATCATGGGAGGAGAAGGTCTTGGCAATCCTGCATCCTGAGGGTCTCAGTGGAATCCCCGGAGGACTGGTAAGTCACCTACAATCATCTTGTAGTTAGTATACCTGTATCACATGCGTCTCCATCCCCTGCATGCCCACCCAACCCACCAACCCCAATCCAAACGTCTGCGCTCACAAATGCATAAAATGCATGTTCAGCATGAAGCACTACGAATCACACAAGGCATCACACACTATCAAACTAACAATGCACACACCCCTCACCTAGGTAGCCCTGAGGACTGCAGCATGCCAAACGGCACTCACCTAGCAGACTATGTCAAACAGATGAGGTAATGTCAATAACAATCCCTGTCATCCACAGGCACCACTGATAATGTCACCAGCCAGCAGGTGCCATGAACACCCAGTCCTCCACCAGAGGAAGACCCCAGTGATGACAGCATCACAGGATGTGTGGCACTGGATGACCTCCCTGGCTCATCCAGCACCTCTGGGCAGTCTCCCTCCACTAGCCTCACCCAGGCCCCGATAGTGCCCCCCACGACTGTAGCAGCCACAACAGCAGTCGCCCAATGCCCCCAAACCAGTGTCCCCAGGTCACGTCAATCAATGGTCTGCCCACCTGTCCAGGGACCTGAGTCAGCACCCACCACTCAAGACGATGAAGGTCCTGGTGGGAGTGGAAGTGGGCACACTGCGGGGACACAGGCGCAGGGGGCTAGGGCCAGTGGGAGGGCCTCTGTGGGGCAAAGGGTGGGCCACCCCCAGGAGCCACTTGCCCAGGAGACCATTGCACAAGTCCTGGCAGCATTCCACCAATCCCAGGATAGGATAGGCCAGATAGTTACTATGTTGGGGGAACACCAAAGGCTGCAAACCCAGTACCACGAGGAGGTCATGCCGCAGTGGCAGGAATACAATGCCACCATGGCCTCCATCAAATGCTTCATGCCAGAATTAATATTCGTCCTGCATGAGGCCTCCACCCACCACCAGGTCCCTACCAGTAGCCACAGTCCTGAGCAGCCCTCTACATCTGCTGCAGCTACTGGGATGGTGGCCCTGCCTGAGGACTCACAAGCCACAGGTGACCCTTCCACTGGTAGATGAGGAACCCCCACGCAAACATGGATGCAGACCCAGACATCCTGCAGGGTCTGGAGCCAAGACCAACCCAAATGCCAGAAAATGAGCCCCTCCAGAACTGTCTCCCTTGTGTGACATAGACACCTTGATGTCTGACTACTGCCATATCCTCATTACCTATCACTCCTGGAAACTGGAGCTTTGCTACCGAATGCTTGGACTCACAACCTGATGATTTCATACACCATTGCCCCACTCATTAGCACCAACCCATCCTATTGTAATCACAATAAACATACATTAATACAACAGTAGGTGTGTTCAATATGTGACAATGAACAAACAATGATGTTGTGTTGTTTTCAGGTGTTGTGTGAAAAGTTCAATCTGTGAAGCCTTTATCCATATAGCTTGTTGTTAGATGCACAGTGTGAATGTCAACACATCTCTGGGTCCACAGGTGGCAGAGAGCAAAGGTAACTCAGCATCCAACAACAGCACTCCTGTGTAAAGGTGGCAACAAACTATTATGACAGATCACCATATCAAAGCAAGATCACATGTACCTGCAATAGTAATTGTTAACTAACACGCCTATAAACAACTACACAAAGAGGATTTTTGGGGAACAAAACTGAACACATCGCACGATTCCTGTCTTGGAGACATGATATGTAAGTGAAATGCTATCTATCACAATTATCAGTGTGCTAACTTCCACTGATAGTATGACAAAACTGTGAATAAATAATTGGATAACTGTACTATGAGGTGATGTATAAGAACAGCTGTGAAGAAGGTACATTTCATTGTCACTGCCAACTTATTCACACAATATATAGCACATAAAGGATTTGGATAGTCAGTGATATCAATTCACACAGACTGACAATAGTAATGGCAGTAGTACTTCAGCCCATTAATACCTACCTACCAAGCACAGTGTACTGCTGTTCCTAACTCAGACCTGACACTGCTCACATCACAGATAGATTACAATTAACACCCATACTGTAGTTCAGCATCATAAGTGGTATAGTGAGACATAAACCTACCAGAATGTCACTGGAAGTATTGCTGGATGAGCAGATTTCTTGTGACAACATCATCCTCGTCCCCATCTTCGTCACTGTCCATTGCTCCCTCTACTGCTACTGGTACGTCCTCCACACCCTCCACCTCCAGCAATGGCACATTCCTCAGTGCCAAATTGTGCAGCATGCAGCAGGCCACGACAATCTGGCACACCTTCTGTGGTGAGTAGAGCAGGGAACCTTCAGACATGTGCAAGCACCAGAACCTCGCCTTCAGAAGACTGAGGCCCTCATTACAACCTTGGTGGTAAATGCCGCCTACCGCCGTGCTGACGGCCGCCAACATACCGTGACTGTGGCGGTAATCCACTACGGGTATTCTGACCCACACTGAGAAATCCGCCACTATACAGACACCCACACAAGTCTGCCACACCAAAGGTCAGTGATAAAATGGCGGTACCAAAACCCACACTGTTACGCAAACAGGAATACGCCCACAGTATCACGACCCACGAATGACCGTGGCGGTCTTTCAACCGCAGTAAACCATTGGCGGTACACACCGCCGCACTCAAAATACACACACACCTACAAAACACCACCACATTGGACAATACAAACAACACACACCTGACACACATACACACACCAATATAAAACACACACCCACATTACCCACAACCCCTTACAGCGAAAAAAAAGATAGCAAACAGAGAAAGCCAGGAGCACCCACTCAATCTGAGCCACAAAACACCATCACCCATACACCATTCACGAACCTCACACCACACACCCCAACACAGCACCCCACACACCCTCACACATATCACACCACATCCATGGCACCCCAAAGACCCCCCAGGTTTTCAGAGGAGGAGCTCAGGGTCATGGTGGAGGAAATCATCCGAGTAGAGCAACAGCTATTCGGATCACAGGTGCAGCAGACGTCCATTGCTAGGAAGATGGAGCTATGGCGGAGAATCGTGGACAGGGTCAACGCCGTGGGACAGCAGCCCAGAACAAGGAATGACATCAGGAAGAGGTGGAACGACCTACGGGGGAAGGTGCGTTCCGTGGTAGCAAGATACCAGATAGCAGTACAGAGGACTGGCGGTGGAACCCCACCTCCTCCCCCACAACTAACAACATGGGAGGAGCAAGTCTTGGCGATCATGCATCCTGAGGGCCTCGCAGGAGTAGCAGGAGGACTGGACTCTGGTAAGTCAAATCTTTACCACTATATCCCCCCAACCTGCATGCCATCACATACCCCCACCCTCACCCTCACTCCCATCATTCCACCACCTCACACATACCCCACTATCACAACCCACCCATCCCAATACCAAGCCCTGCATGCAACACCAATGCATGGACACCAATCACAGACCTGCATGGCCACCCATCTCCACAGCATGCCCAGTAGAGAGAATCACCTAGCCCACAAAATCACGACGCACACAAGGCAAAACTGACAGTGAAATCACAACCATACAGGGCGACACACCCATGCCCAAGATGGCACACGCAAATACAATAACACTGCATTTGCATCCCCACAGGACCCCTACTCAACGTCACTGGAGAGGACTTGCCAGCAACATCCAGCCCCCTCACCAGAAGAGACCCACAGTGACGACAGCAGCTCTGCATGCCTTGATCACGATGACCAACCTGGCCCATCAGGGACTTCTCGACGGTCGGTTACTCTGCCACAGTCCCAAACCTCCACAGAGCCTCCCCCCTCAGGAAACACCACCACAGCACCCACCCAGCGGGCCCATGCCACTGTCCCCAGAACACATCAATCTGCTGTGTGTCCACCACTACAGGTACCCCTGGCAACCCCACAAACACAGGACGATTAGGAACCTGGGGTCAGTGGGCACACGGTTCAGGGGACAGAGGAACAGGACAACATGGAAGCTGAGAGGACTGCTGTGCAACAGGGGGAGGACAGGCCCAGGGAACCCACTCTCCACTAGGAACTTTCCAACATCCTGGGAGCATACCACCAATCCCAGGAGACCATGGGCCAGATACTGGTCAAGTTGCAGGAGACCCAGCGGCTGCAGGAGGGACAGTGCCTGGGGATCAGGGAGGACCTCAAACACATCTACACCATCGTGGTCACCATTGCAGGGCTGCTGGCTGACATGGCCAACACCATGAGGGAGGCAGTGGCACACCAATGGGCCCCAGACACTAGCCACACTGCCGGTGCTAGTGGACAGGAGGCCCCACCACAGGAACAACAGGCCACCAGCACCCCACCCCCTGAAGAAGGAGAACCACCCCGCAAACAGTCCCTGCGATCCAGGCAGAAGCCAGAGAACATTGCCAAGACGCCACCAGGAAATAAGACTCTCCTGATTGTCACCCTTCTGTCACCCTGTCCACCTTGAAATGCCATTACTCCCCTTCCTTGACTCTAACTGGACATTCCTCCACCATCACCCCAGCCCATTGCACATCCCCCTCTACTTATGAGCACTTAAATAAACACCCTTGGGACAAATACAAATCTGGAGTCTGTCAAATGATTCAAATATGTATTAGTACAACATTATCAAATCATTGCAAGTCATATGTACAGTTAAAGTTACATTGGAATGACCTTTAGTGGGCAGCAGTAAACATACCAGGAGCCAGAGTGGGCCACAGAGATCTGAAAATAGAGATGCCAAAGGGTACAGTAAGTGGTCATAGACATAGGGAAATCAGGCTGCCATGTACATTGTCCAACAGAAAACTGAAATGTAAAGTGAAGTGACAGTGTCTTACCTGTGTGTCACTGGAAGTACTGCTGTATTATATTACTTCTGTTGTCCACATCTTCTTCCTCTGCCTCCTCTTCCTTGCTATCCACAGGCTCCACCGCTGACACAAGACCATCTCCAGGCTCATCCTCCTGCAGAAAAGGCAACTGCCTTCTCAAGGCCAGGTTGTGCAACATGCAACGATGATCTGGCAGACCTTCTTGGGTAAGTAGTATAGGGATCCACCTGTCAGATGGAGGCACCGGAACCTGGCCTTCAGGAGGCCGAATATCCTCTCTATAATTCTTCTTGTTCGCCCATGTGCCTCATTGTAACATTCCTCTGCCCTTGTCCTGGCATTCCTCCCTGGGGTCAGTAGCCATGAGAGGTTGAGGTAACCAGAGTCACCTACAACAATCGAGGGATACCTGTTAGACACACACTAACCCTTAGGGACAACCCCAGACACTAACTTTTACTGGGTGGGGACCTTGGGCTCACCTATTAGCCACACCCGGTGCTTCTGGAGTTGGCCCACCACATATGGGATGCTGCTATTCCTCAGGATAACCGCGTCATGCATAGAGCCAGGATACTTGGCATTAACATGGGAGATGTACTGGTCTGCCAAACACACCATCTGTATATTCAGAGAGTGATAGCTTTTTCTATTCCTGAACACTTGTTCATTTCTCCAGGGTGGGGGGGGGGGCAAATACCACATGTGTACCATCAATGGCACCAATGATGTTGGGGATATGTCCCACGGCATAAAAGTCAGCTTTCACTGTGGCCAAGTCCTCCACCTGAGGGAATACGATGTAGCTGCGCATGTGTTTCAGCAGGGCTGACAACACTCTGGTCAACACGTTGGAGAAGATTGGCTGAAACATCCCTGATGACATGGCCAATGTTGTTTGGAAGGAACCACTTGCCAGGAAATGGAGCACTGACAGGACCTGCACTAGTGGGGGGATACCTGTGGCCTGGCAGATAGATGACATCAGGTCTGGCTCCAATTGGGCACACAGTTCTTAGATTGTGGCCCGATCAAGTCTGTATGTTATGATAATGTGTCTGTCCTCCATTGTCGCAAGTTCCACCAGGGGTCTGTACACCGGAGGATGTCGCCATCTCATATTCATCCTCAGCGGTTGAAGCCTATGGAAAAAAATGGTGAGCAGAGGGTCATATTCAGACATCAATTGCAATAATGATGTATCTTTTCCTTAACAGAACCAGTATGTGAATCCGAGATTAATTTGCTGTGCCAATGTCTGCTGTGACGCAGTTAGGTGCCATGCCCTATGCCCCCCTGAAATGGCAGCCTCTGAGGATGGACAAGTGGAAATGAGGTAATTCCACTGGCGTTGTGTGCCGTTGTGGTAGGCGGTCGATGACCGCAGCGCAACTTCGCATTGGTTATCATTGAGCCCTATGGGTTCCAGGAGCCAATGCCGATGTACACAAGCGGTGACAGTACGCATCGCCGTGGACGTGACCGCCATTTTCTATCTATTCACTCACTTGCTACCTGACCTTCAACAGGAGAGGACCTACACTGCAAGTGCTGCTGTGACCTGTGTCTGGAAATAACAATGTCTCATGTGTCTGGGGAAAGGGCCCCGCCTTCACTGCAGAGGAGTTGGAGACGCTGGTGGATAGGGTCCTATCCCAGTACACGTTACTCTACGGTCCTCCACACAAACAGGTGAGTACACTGTGAGCATGATGTGTGGGCCATGAATGAATGGATTGATGTGTGTGTAAGCCACATATAGGGGGGGCTGAGGGGTCCTGGGCAGAGTACTGCATGTATGGTGGTAAATGTATGTGCGTAAGGGGATGGGAGGGATATGGCGGGCAACGAGTATGACAGTCCGGCCGGTATGATTAACCCCTTTTCTGCTGCATTTTACCTGCAGGTCAGCGCCCATCAGAAAAAGGGTATTCTGCGTGCCATCGCCAAGGAGGTGCGGACCCTGGGGGTCTTTGACAGGCCAAGCACCCATTGTCGCAAACGGTGGGAGGACCTGCGCCACTGGGCCAGGAAGACGGCAGAGGCCCAGCTGGGGCTGGCCTCCCGAAGAAGGGATGCCCATCTTACCCTGACCCCCCTGATGTTCCGCATCCTGGCGGTGGCCTATCTGGAGTTGGATGGGTGCTTGAAGGCATCACAGCAGCCACAAGGGGGTGAGTACAGATTCAGAATCATGACTGTGCGTGCGTTAAGGTTTACCTGAGTGGGGGATGTGGGCTGTGGGTGCCCCTAGGCCAGGGCAAACTGGCAGAGTAGGTCCATTGTTGGGCAGGCTCTGGTGCATTCCTACCCCAATAGTGTTAGTGGGCATCTACTACTGGGCAGGGTCCTGTAGGTTTCGGGTGTGCAGCTAATGGCGTTAGGCATTGTACCCCATGGGCTGGTAACTACCTTAGTAACTGGTAGTGCACGGCCTAGTGCAGGGTTCTGCAAAGTCAGTCCTGGAGAGCCGGGTCCATGCCAGATTTTTAGCATATCCACATTTAGAAATTTTTTTATTTCTGAAACATTTTTTTTCTAAATGTGGATATGCTAAAAACCTGGCATGGACCCAGATCTCCAGGACCGACTTTACAGAACCCTGGTCTAGTGCATAGGGCTGCTCCCTGTGTGTTGTGTACACCAACGGTAGTGGTGTTGCTGGCATTTACCAAGTGTATCCTCTGTCTCTCCCCTCCCTTTTTGTTTTGTCAACCTGTCCTTGTGTGCATTAGCATAATCTGGCGGAGGAGCAGAGGCACCGGTGAGGGAGGGAGCTGCATCCCACATGGCGCTGGAGGCCAAATCGACTGAGGGCACCATTGGGACGGAGGGCAAGGGGAGCACCACGACGGGGACAGGAGGGGACACCACAGACAGCGACTCCTCCTCCGATGGAAGCTCCCTGGCGGTGGCGGACACCTCTGTGCCCACCCCAACATCAGCTACAGCCACCACCCCGTACCAGCACCGCCCTCCCAGCAGCCCCTCACCGTGTTTCCCGTGCCCGCTACACCCAGGAGGGTGGGCATCTCCTTCGCCCCAGGCACCTCAGGCCCTGCCCCAGTCAGCCCTGCTGCCCTCAGTGAGGAGGCTATTGACCTCCTGAGATCCCTCACTGTTGGGCAGTCAACCATTCTGAATGCCATCCAGGGTGTCGAGAGGCATTTGCAACAAACAAATGCACACCTGAAGGGCATTCACTCTGGCGTGGCAGCCCAACAGAGAGCATTTCAGGCTCTGGCCTCAGCACTGATGGCAGCCATTGTCCTTGTCTCCAGCCTCCCCCTCCAACTTCCTCTACCAAGTCCCAATCCCCTCAACCCCAGCCTATCCCAAGCACACCTTCAGACCAGCATTCACCCAAATCAACACACAAAAGTGGCTCTGGCAAACACAAGCACCACACTTCATCTCACAGGCACTCACACAAGCACCATCCCCATGCAGACACACCAACATCCACTGCCTCCACTGTGTCCCCCTCCTCCTCGTCTTCCACCTCCCTCCCAGTAGCGTCTCCACTCACACCTGCATGCACTACATCCTCATCCACTACCTCCATCACCAGCACGCCCATCACAACACACCCCTCACTGGCAGTCATCACCCCCACATCCATGCACACGTACCCTGTGTCCTCTCCCACTGTGTCTGTGACCCCTCCTCCCAAAGTACACAAACGCAAGCACCCACCCACCCAACAGCTATCCACCTCACAACAGCTTCCAGCCCATGCACCTGCACCCAAACTCAGCAGACAGACACCTCCTACAACCACTCCCTCTTCCT
Organism: Pleurodeles waltl; assembly: GCF_031143425.1. NCBI lineage: Eukaryota > Metazoa > Chordata > Amphibia > Caudata > Salamandridae > Pleurodeles > Pleurodeles waltl. The sequence goes on from NC_090448.1 coordinate 1,152,930,180, forward strand.
CAACTCCTAAAGCCTCACCCTGTTCCCGCCCCGGTGTCCCTAAGAAGCTTTTCCTGGCAAACTTTGTCCTCTTCCTTATTCCCCCCCCCCGTCCTTCCCCTCGGGCCAGGGTGTCCAGATCCCAGCCCAGCACCTCAGCACCAAGTCGATGTCCGCTGTGGTTCCTGCAGCTATCAGAGGCTCAAAGGGGGCACCCGTCAGCCCAGCCAGTGTGCCACCAACCCCTGCCAAGGCCAAAACTATCACGCCACCTGGCAAGGTGAAGAGGGGGACAGCATCCAGCAAAGGGAAGGAGCCACAACCACCTAGCAAGGCCACCTCAAAGTCTCCAGCTGCCAGACCCAAGGTCACACCACCATCTGGCAAGGTGAGGAAGGGGCACAAAACATCAGGCAAGCCACTTCAGCCGTCCAAGGCTGCAGGTGAAGGCCTGGTGGCTACCAGCACAACCACCAGCACCGCCACCTGCACTGTGGCCAGCACCGCCAGCAGCTTGCCGCTAGCACCGCCACCTGCACTGCCGCAAGCACCACTGCTGCCAGCAGCCCCAGTGGGCAGCCGTCCGAGGCCGCAGAAGAAGGGCTGGAGCCTCCCTCTACCACTGGCAGCACCGGCACCTGCACCACGGCCAGCACCGCCACCGGCAGCGCCGCGAGCACCGCCGCAAGCACCGCCACCTACACTGCTGACAGTAGCACCACTACCAGCAGCAGCCCCAGTGGGCAGCCGTCTGAGGCTGCAGGAGAAGGGCTGGAGCTTCCCTCCACCACTGGCAGTACTGGTATCTGCACCACGGCCAGTACTGCCACCAGCACCGCCGCAAGCACCCCTGACAGTAGCACCACTACCAGCAGCAGCAGCCCCAGTGGGCAGCCGTCCGAGGCTGCAGGAGAAGGGCTGGAGCCTCCCTCCACCACTGGCAGCACCCCCACCAGCACTGGCACTACCACCAGCTTGCAGCCGTAGCCGCCACCGGATGGAGTCTTGCCCTTCCTCCATGGACTATCATGCAACCTGGTCCCTGCAAATCTTGTGCCTCAGACACCCAGGTGTGGGACTGTGAACTGCCACACCCCAAGTGTTGCATCACTGGGCACAAAGCCCCCTCCAGAACCAGTGGAGATATGCAGCCACTCATCCTATCCTTGGCAGGATGAAGCACACTGGGCACAAAGCCCCCTCCAGAACCAGTGGAGATATGCAGCCACTCACCCTTTCCTTGGCAGGATGAAGCACACTGGGCACAAAGCCCCCTCCAGAACCAGTGGAGATATGCATCCACTCACCCTATCCTTGGCAGGATGAAGCACACTGGGCACAAAGCCCCCTCCAGAACTAGTGGAGATTTGCATCCACTTGAGAGACTGAGGCTTTGCACTCCCCTGGAGCAAGCAGTGGGCAAAACACCCACTAGAGAGACTGTAGCTTTGCACTCCCCAGGACATTGCTGTGGGCATGGATCCCCCTCCAGGAGCAGTGGCGTTATTCCATCTTCCGGCTGAGGTGCTCCCCATCCCCCAGAGGTACCTGTGTGTTTTCGACCTGATGCCCCTGCAGTGTTCTCTCCGTATTGAGGCAGGAGTCAAGTGTGGGCTTGGCCTATGAGTTTTGGCCCTGTGGCCCACGGACATTTTGAGTGGACAATGTACCGCCTTATGTACATATTGTATATTTTTGTAAATACTGTTTTTCAAATTATTACATATATCTGACTATTCCTAAAATATTACTGATTTGACTCTATTACTTTTGTCCTTGCGTTCTTCCAGGGGGTTACTGGGTGTAAATGTAATGTTGATGCATGTGTTTGTGTGTATGGTGTTGTGGGTGGGGGAGGTGTTGCGTGCTGTGTGTGTGTGTGTCACTCTCTTTTTCCTCCCCCATCCCCTGTGTACTAGGTGCAGTACACACCGTGGTTGTCGCCACCGCCGTTCGTACTCCTGGTAGATGAGGAGGAAGACCAGCATGGGCAGGACATGCAGCTCAGGCTCCATGGCGTCCTGGTTCTTCGTTGAATGTCGAGATGTGAGTGGTTTTCCTTCCAAGTACTGTTTCCGCCATGCTTTTGATGGCGTTGGAACCGTCCTGGAAAAGCTAGCAGATGGGCGGGTTGTGATGGGGTGGGCGGTACATTGACTTCCGCCTGTCTGTCGGCGGGTACCGCCGCAGTGTTTGTTGCTACCGCCGTGGATGTCGGTGTGTTAAAGTGGCTGGCTGTGTTGGCGGTTTCGGCCGTGGTCGTGATCCCATTTTGTTTACACGCCGGCCTGTTGGCAGTATTACCACTGCTTTAACACCGACTGCAAGGGTTGTAATGAGGGCCTGAATGTCCACTCAATGACCCTTCTTGCCCTCCCATGAGGATCATTGTATCGATTCTCTGATCTGGTTGTTGGATTCCTCACTGGTGTCAGTAGCCAGGACAGATTAGGATAACCTGAATCACCTGTGGAGGGTGGAAACATCTATTACAGTCCTTCTATGTTCAGAGTGGTAAGTGTAGGCTTGCTGTGGTCACAGTGATTGTACACACACACTCATCATACTCACCAACGAGGTAGCTGCTCTCCCTCTGTAGGTGTGTCATCATATGTGGGACACTGCTGTTCCTGAGGATGTGGGAATCATGTACAGAGCCAGAAACCTTAGCTGTCACCTGTGAGATATATAGGTCTGCTAAACAGACCATCTGCACATTAATAGAATGATAGCTCTTCCAATTCCTATACATTTGCTTGTTGTCCCTGGGAGGTACAAATTCAATGTGGGTACCATCTAGGCCCCATTGCATAGAAGTCAGCCTTCACATGGGGGAAATCTTCAGGATGGGGACATTTTATGTAGACCGGTAATACCGCCAACAGGCCGGAGGTAATAAATATGGAATTATGACCACGGCGGAAACCGCTCAGACAGACAGACACTTTAATACACCGACCACCAGGGCGGAATCAACAAGCACCACTGCGATAACCGCCAACAGCCAGGCGGAAGACAATGTTCCGCCCACTGTATTATGACTGGCCAATCCGCCACCTTTTCCGGAGTGGTACCAACAACATCAAAATCCTGGCGGAAACACTGCACAGGAGGGAAACAACTCACCTCTGGAGACTCCGGGAACAACCACACCACCGTGGAGCCCGAGCTGCATGCCTTCCCCATGGTCGTCTACCTTCTGCTCCATTACAAACACCAACGCCGGCGAAGACAACCACAGTGAGTACTTCCGCCTAGCACACAGAGGAGGGGCAGAGGAAAAAGAGAGTGACATAAACACACGCAACACACACCCCCCCATTACCATACACACAAGCAGATGCAACAACATAACATATTTACCCTGTACCCCTCAGGAATAATGTAAGGACAAAATGATTTGAAGAAAATGAGTGTAATAAGATAAAATAGTATAAATACGTGCATCCAAATCCAAACTTATATACATATTTACAAATGTAGGGACACTGTCCAGTCCTCAATGTCCGTAGGCCACAGGGACACATCACATAGTCCAAGGCTCCACCTCACTCCTGCAACAACACAGAGAGAACACTGAAGGGGCATCAGGTCAAAAATAGCCAGGCACCTCAGGGGGACGGGGAATGGAGGGCACCTCAGATGGAAGATGGTACAACGTCACTGGTCCTGGAAGGGGCTACAAGCCCTGTGCGTTGTTCTGAGGAGTGCAAAGCCACAGTCTCTCAAGTGGGTGGTTGCCCACTGCTTGGTCCTGGGGAGTGCAGGCACCAGTCCCTCAAGTGGGTGGTTTGCCCACTGCTTGGTCCTGGGGAATGCAAGGCCACAGACTCTCAAGTGGGTGGTCTGCCTACTGCTTGGTCCTGGGGAGTGCAAGGCCATCCCCATTAGCACAGACATGGCCCACCATACATGCTGCACGCTACCCAGGGGGACATCCATCCAACACACCCCCACACGAGGCCTGCACACACACCACTCCATGCAGTCATGCCCCATGCATCGTGCTCATAGTGTACACACCTGTTGGTCTGGAGGCAAATACAGCAGTCCATACTGGGGTAGGACCCTATCCACCAGTCGCTCCAACTCCGCAGAGGTGAAGGCAGGGGCCCTTCCCCAGTGACACGAGCCATGGTTGGTTCCAGACACAGGTCACAGCAGCACATGCAGTGTAGGTCCTCTCCTGTTGAAGGTCAGGTAGCAAGTGAGTGAACAGATAGAAAATGGCGATGGCATCTCCAGCAGTGCGTACCGTCACCGCCGGCGTACATCACCATTGGCCACTGTACCCCATAGGGCCCAATGATAACCAATGAGGAGTTGCACAGCAGTTCTCTACCGCCTCCCCAACGGCGCACAACGTCAGCAGAATTACCTCATTTCCGCATGTCCCGCTATACAAGACAGACGGGTGCCATTTCAGGGGGGGGGAGGGGTGCAGGCCATGGCTCCTAACTGTGTCACGGTACACATATGCACCATTTGGCCCTCTCCAACAATATACTGTTACAACCACAACATGCATTGAAGTGTAGTGGTTGGAAATATGAGTTACTGACAGCTGCTCACCATTTTGCCCCATAGATTGCAACCGCTGCGGATGAATAGGAGATGGAGACATCCCCCTGTGTACAGACCCCTGGTGTACTTGGTAACAATGGAGACCAGGCACATTATCCTCACCTATAGACTGGACAGGGCCACAATCACAAAGCTGTGTACCCAATTGGAGCCTGACCTAATCTCTGCTATCCGTCACCCCACCGTGATCCCACCTCTTGTGCAGGTCCTATCTGTGCTCCATTTCCTAGCAACTGGCTCCTTCCAAGTGACAGTGGGCTTGGCAGCAAGAATGTCTCAGCCAATGTTCTCAATATTGCTGACCAGAGTGTTGTCTGCCCTGATTAAACACACGTGCAGCTACATCGTCTTCCCCCAGGTGGAGGATTTGGCCACAGTGACAGCTGATTTCTATGCAATGAAACATAGCCCCACCATAATTGGGGCAATTGATGGTACACCTATTGCATTTGTCCCACCCCACCCCTGGTGAAATGAACAGGTGTTCAGAAATCGAAAGAGCTTTCACTCCATGAATGTGGAGACAGTGTGCTTGGCGGACCAGTACATCTCCCTTGTCACTGCAAAGTATCCTGGGTCTGAGCATGATGCCTTTATCCTGAGGAATAGCAGCATCCCATATGTGATGGCTCAGTTCCAGAGGCACAGGGTGTGGCTAATAGGTGAGCCATGGTTCCCACCAAGTATATGTCGGTGTATGGATATGGTGTGAGCCCTAAGGGTTAGTGACTGGCTAACAATTGTCCCTCAATATTTGCAGGTGACTCTGGTTACCCCAACCTCTCATGGCTACTGACCCCTGTGAGGAATCCCAGGACAAGGGCAGAGGAACGTTACAATGAGGCACATGGGCGAACAAGAAGAATTATAGAGAGGATATTCCGCCTCCTGAAGGCCAGATTTCGTTGCCTCCATCTAACAAGTGGTTCCCTGTGCTACTCACCCAAGATGATCTGCCAGATCATCGTGGCATGCTGTATGTTGCCCAACTGTGCCTTACGTCGCCTGGTGTCTTTTCTGCAGGAGGATGAGGCCGGAGATGGCCGTGTAGCAGCAGTGGATCATGTGGACAGTGAAGATGAGGAGGCAGAGGATGAGGATGAGGACAACAGAAGTGCAATCATTCATCAATACTTCTAATGACACACAGGTAAGGCAGTGTAACTTCACATTTAATTGACAGTTTTGTGTTTCACATTGTCACTGGCAGGCTGATTTTCCCACTTCTATGGCCACCCACTGTACCCTTTGGCATCTCTATTTGCAGATATTTGTGCCCCACTATCACTCCTGGTGTGATGACTGCAGCCAACTACAGGTCATTCCTATGTATACATTACAGTACAGTTGAATTGCAATGTTTAAACCTTGTTAAACAAATACATACTTAAATCATTTGACATACTCCATATTTGTATTTTTTCAAAGCGTGTTTATTTAATGGGCTGGGTGATGGTGGAGGAAAGTCCAGGATAGAGTCCAGTCTATTTGTATCACAGGTGCAGTGTCCAAGGGGGCACAGGAAGGGGAGCAATGGCAGTTCAAGGTAGACAGGGTGACAGAGTGGGACACAAAGGTGACAATCAGAAGAGTCTTAGTTCCTGGCGGGGGTCTTGGCAACAGTCTCTGGCTTCTGCCTGGATCACAGGGAACGTTTGCGGGGTGGTTCTCTGCACGGGGAGGGGTGCTGGTGGCCTGTTGGTCCTGTGGCAGGGCCCCATGTCCACTAGCGGCAGTGGAGGTGGAGGGCTGTTCATCGGATTGGCTAGTGGTAGGGGCCCAGTGGTGTGCCACTGTCTCCCTCATAGTGTTGGCCATGTCTGCCAGCACCCCTGCAATGGTGACCAGGGTGGAGTTGATGTCCTTCAAGTCCTCCCTGATCCCCAGGTACTGTCCCTCCTGCAACCGCATGTTCTCCTGCAACCTGTCCACTATCTGGCCCAGCGTATCCTGGGAATGTTGGTATGCTCCCAGGATCGTGGTGAGTGCCTCCTGGAGAGTCGGTTCACGTCGCACAGCAGTCCTCCCAGCTTCCCTGTTGTCCTGTGCCTCTGTCCCCTGGACCGTGTGCCCATTGCCACTGAGCCCAGGTCCCTGATCGTCCTCTGTTTGTGGGGTGGCCTGCGAACCCTGTAGTGGTGGACACACTGATGATTGACGTGTCCTGGGTACAGAGGTATGGGCCCACTGGGTGGGTGCTGTGGTGGTGTTTCCTGAGGGGGGAGGCTCTGTGGTGGTGTGTGACTGTGCCTGGGTAACCGACTGTCTGGAGATCACTGATGGGCCAGGTTGGTCATCCAGATCCAGGCGTCCAGAGCTGCTGTCATAATTGTGGGCCTCTTCTGGGGGAGGGGGGGGGGGGGACTGGATGTTGCTGGCACCTCTTCTCCTGTGACATTGGCTGGGGGGCCTGTGGGGATGTAAATGCAGTGTTATTGTTTCTGCGTGTGACATATTGTGCATGGGTGTGTTGCCCTCTATGGTTGTTGTTGCCCTGGCAGTTTAGCCTTTGTGGAAGTTGGTATTTGGTGGACTAGGTGATTCTCTCCAGTGTGCATGCCATGCAGCGGTGATAGTTGTGTATGCAGTTCTGTTAGGGGTATCCATGCACCGATGTTGCATGCAGGGCTTGGTATTGGGATGAGTGGGTTGTGATGGTGGGGTTTGTGGGAGGTGGTGGAGTGATGGGAGTGAGGGTGGGGGTATGTGATCGCATGCAGGTAGGGGCGTAGTAGTATAGAGTTGATTTAGCAGAGTCCAGTCCTCCTCCTACTCCGGCCAGGCCCTCAGGATGCATGATTGCCAAGACTTGCTCCACCCATGTTGTTAGTTGTGGGGGAGTAGATGGGGGTACACCGCCAGTCCTCTGTACAGCGTGTAGGTGTCTTCCTGCAATGGAACGTACCTTCCCCCATAGGTCGTTCCACCTCTTCCTGATGTCATCCCTGGTTTTTGGATGCTCTCCACGGCGTTGACCCTGTCCACGATCCTCCGCCATAGCTCCATCTTCCTAGCAATGGATATCTGCTGCACCTGGGCTCCGAATAGCTGAGGTTCTGCCCTGATGATTTCCTCCACCCTGACCCTTCGCTCCTCCTCTGAGAATCTGGGGTGTCTTTGTGGTGCCAAGGGTGTTGTGTGAGTTGTGTAGGTGAGGGTGTGTAGGGTGATGTGTTGGGGTGTGTGATGCGGGGTGCGTGGGTGGTGTATAAGTGATGGTGGTGTGTGGCTCTGGTTTTGTCTGTGGTCGTGGTGTCTGTCTCATGCCAATGGTTTGTATTCATAGAGGGTTGTGGGTAATGTTGGTGTGTGTTTTACAGTGGTGTGGGTGCGTGGGTGTGGTGAGTGTATGGGTGTCAGGGTGTGTGTTATTTAAATTGACCAATGTGGTGTGCATGTGTCATAATATGGTGAACGGATACCTGCCACCGCCACAATATGTTGGTGGCTGTCAGCGTGGCGGTAAGTGGGATTTACCGCCAGTGTCATAATGAGGGCCTAAATACATTACAAAGGGCCAGATGTAACACAGTACTGTTTTGCATTTCCTAAATAGCGAATTTTAAGAAATCGCTATTTGAGAAATTCAAAATGGTATGTAAGAAAATAGCGAGTCCCTAATAGCGATTTCTTAAAATTTGCGATCGCTAGTAGGGTATGGGACTACATTCATGGGACTGGAGGACCATTGGTGCGAATCGTTTTGCATTTCCCAATTTGCGAATCCCTTTTAGGAATTTGCAACTTAGGTAATGCACATCTAAAGTTACTGGGGGCCTTCGGCCCCCTTTGATGACCCCTCCAAAGCAAATGTGCACAAGTAAAGCACACACATGCCCCAGGGGCATGTATGCGCTACATGGCATTTTTTAAAATTGCACATGGTTACCACCACCTTGGAGTTGGTGGTAATTGCATTTCCTAATGCCCAGTACGCATTTAGGAAATGCATGATACATGTGCATAGGTAATTGCAAATAGGAATTCCCTATTTGTGATTTCCTATTTAGGGAATCGCAATTTGCGATTCGCAAATTTGAGTCGCAATTTTAGGGAATCGCTATTTTAGCGATTCCTAAAAATAGCACTGCAAATGCCTTTCATAAATCACGAAAGGCTATTTTGCATTCGCAAACGGTGGAATTTTGAGATTAGCACCATTTGCGAATGCAAAATAGTTTGATACATCTGGCCCAAAATCAATTGAAAATAAGGCCATAACTACAAACATTTAAACAATATTTTAAAAAATAATAATATATATACACACACACAAAAAACTAAAAGCAAAATAATTAACCCTTTCGCTGCCAGGCCTTTTCCTCTCCTGTGCGGAGCCTTTTTTTTGGCTATTTGGGCCAGTTTGCGCTTAGGCCCTCAGAACTTTTTGTCCACATAAGCTATCCACACCAAATTTGCGTCCTTTTTCCCCAACATCCTAGGGATTCTAGGGATACCCAGAGTTTGTGGGTTCCCCTGGAGGAGACCAAGAAATTAGCCAAAATACAGCACAAATTTTGTTATTTAAAAAAATGGGGAAAAAGGGCTGCAGAAGAAGGCTTTTGGAGTTTTCCCCTGAAAATGGCATCAACAAAGGGTTTGCGGTGCTAAAATCACCATCTTTCGGGAACAGGCAGACTTGAATCAATTTTGGCATTTTCTGGGACATACCCCATTTTCACTATTTTTTGTGCTTTCAGCCTCCTTCCAGTTAGTGACAGAAATAGGTGTGAAACCAATGCTGGATCCCGGAAAGCTAAACATTTTTGAAAAATAAACTAAATTCTGAATTCAGCAAGGGGTCATTTGTGTAGCTCTTATAAGGTTTTCCTACAGAAAATAACATCTGAAATAAAAAAAATATTGAAACTGAGGTGAAGAAAACTGCCATTTTTCTCCACGTTTTACCCTGTAATGTTTTACTGCGATTCCAGATTTTTTAAAGCAATATGCCATTACGTTTGCTGGACGCTTCTGGTTGCGGGGCTATATAGGGCTGGTAGGTTCATCAAGAACCCTAGGTACCCAGAGCCAATAAAGGAGCTGCACCTTGCAATGGGTTTTCATTCTGTACCGGGTATACAGCAATTCATTTGCTGAAATATAAAGAGTGAAAAATAGGTATCAAGAAAACCTTTGTATTTCCAAAATGGGCACAAGAGGACCAGTGGCTATTTGCACATCTCTGAATTCCGGGGCGCCCATACTAGCATGTGAATTACAGGGCATTTCTCAAATAGACGTCTTTTTTTTATACACCGTCTTCCAATTGGAAGGAAAAAATGTAGAGAAAGACAAGGGGCAATAACATTTGTTTTGCTATTCTGTGTTCCCCCAAGTCTCCCGATAAAAATGGTGCCTCACTTGCGTGGGCAGGCCTAATGCTCGCGACAGGAAACATGGACACATCACATTTTTACATTGAAATCTGACGTGTTTTTTGCAAAGTGCCTAGCTGTGGATTTTGGCCTCTAGCTCAGCCGGCACCTAAGGAAACCTACCAAGCCTGCGCATGTTTGAAAACTAGAATCCTAGGGGAATCCAAGATGGGGTGACTTGTGGGGTTCTCACAAGATTCTTCTACCCAGAATCCTTTGCAAACCTCAAACTTTGGCTACAAAAACACTTTTTCCTCCCACTTTGGTGACAGTAAGTTCTGGAATCTGAGGACCCACAAATGTCCTTCCACCCAGCGTTTCCCCAAGTCTCCCGATAAAAATGAGACCTCACTTGTGTGGGTAGGCCTAGCGCCCGTGAGAGGAAATACCCTAAAACACAACATGGACACATCACATTCTCCCAAAGAAAACAGACCTGTTTTTTGCAAAGCACCTTGCTGCAGATTTTGGCCTCTAGCTCAGCCGGCACCTAGGGAAACCTACCAAACCTGCACATTTTTGAAAACTACACATCTAGGGGAATCCAAGATGGGGTGACTTGTGGGGCTCTCACCAGGTTCTGTTACCCAGAATCCTTTGCAAACCTCACAATTTGGCCCAAAAAACAATTTTCCTCACATTTCAGTGACAGAAAGTTCTGGAATCTGAGAAGAGCCACACATTTCCTTTCCACCCAGTGTTGCCCCAAGTCTCCTGATACAAATGTTACCTCACTTGTGTGGGTAGGCCTAGTGCCTGAGAAAGGAAATGCAACAAAACACTATCTGAACATATCAAAATTATCAAATAGAAAACTACCTGTTTTTGCTGGGGAGGGGGGGTACACCTGTGTTTCTGGTCCTGGGCTCAGCAGCCATCTAGGGAAACCTAATAAACCCATACATTTCTGAAAACTAGACACCCTGAGGGAGTCCAGGGAGGTGTGACTTGCGTGGATCCCCCAATGTTTTCTTACCCAGAATCCTCAGCAAACCTCAAATTTAGCTAAAACAAATCACATTTTTCCCACATTTCTGTGTGGGATCACCGCACCGGGACGAATTTCCTACCACCCAACGTTCCCCTCAGTCTCCCGGTAAAAATGATACCTCATTGTGTAGGTGGGCCAAGTGCCTGTGACAGGGAAGAGCCAAAAACATGTTGAAATTGAGGGGGAAACAAAGCGGGTCCAAAAGGGCAGTTTGAAAAAAAACATTTTTAGGCAGACAAGTGGGGCAGAATTTTTATCAGTATAGATGAGACAATGCTGGGTGGTAGGAAGTTTGTGGATTCCTGCATATTCCGGAAGGTTCTATCACAAAAATGTGTGATTTCCAGCAAAGTTGGAGGTTTGCAGGGCATTGTGGGTAAGAAAATGGTGCAGGTGCATGTGAAGCACACCACCCTTGACTCACCCAGATGTTTAGTTTTCAGATGTGTCTAGGTCTTGTGGATTTTTCCACATGGCAGCGTCCCAAAGTCCAAAAAGTGCAGCCCTCACCATTCCAAGTGGGACGATTTTGAGGGTTAGGCAAGCTCCCATGGCCCAAACGTAAAACCAAAACCCAAAATAATCAAATGTCCTCTTGCTTGCTGTGGAATAAGATGTTTTAGTGTGAGGGGGGGGAGATGAAAGACTGTTACCCCCTTCATTTGGGGTGGGGGCATAACCATGCCCATACTGGTTGGTAGCCACCACCACACTATTTTTTTGTTTTTTTAATTCCCTGGCTAGTAGACATTCTGCCCCCCAAGGGTGTGGATCGGGGGTAATTTCCCCATCTGCCCACTGATGTGCAGAACGACTTTGGCCCCATTTATTTGGGGTGGGGGTATGGCCATTCCTCCATCCTCTTATTTTGAAAACAAAATCTTCCCTGGTCTCTGGTGGGTTTTCTGTCCCTCTCGGGGGCAGATGGGCCTTCCAAAAATAGGCTGATCTGCCCACAAGGACGGCCTCTACTACCTACCAACAAACAAATGTTTAAAATGAATGTAATGCACATTTTAAGCCAAAAGAAAAAAAAACATATCCTCCACATTACAGCACCTCCAACAGAAAACCTGCAAAGAAAGTGCAATATCTAGCAAGAGCGTAAATGTAAATATATACAGAAAAAGTGAAGCATCATTTTGTACATGATTAAAAAATATACATTTTAAAATTGTAATAAGTTGTACTATTGCATTTTGGCATAATGACAAATAGGACAAGATACATCACAGAAAGCAAAGCAATTATCTAACATGGGCTTCACTTACAACCAAGAAAGTACAACAATGGAAACTGTCAATTGGAAATGTACTAAATAGTACCCTAAAGCTTGGAGGGCTACTACAAAAGATGATGGGCCTGATTATGAGTTTGGCGGTCATACCGTTATCCCGCTTTGGTGGCAGCCCCAAGTACTCTGCTGAGGCAGCAGTCTTTCACCCGCTTTATTACAATGCATGCAGCCTGAACCACTAACTGCGTTGACGGAATATGTTTTGCCTGCGAAGCAGCAGACTGCAATGCTGGCTATTCAGACTCCGTCGCCATCAGGGTCGCAGGTTCCGCCGAGTAGATTATGAAAACACAGTGGCACTGGCAGTCCCCTTGCGGTGGTTTCAGGATGACGGTAGGCCGTCATGGTACGTGCTCAGAAAAGCACCACTGGATGGATACAAATACAACCCATTGACCTGCAAATCACATTATAAAACACACACCCCATTCCAGACCATGATCCTTTGCCAATCAACTGCAGCACAGCAATTCATACACAACATTGTGGTGAGAGAAGGCAGGCCTTTTTTCCCCCATTCCTTTTTCCACTCTTCACACACTTTGCCAGCACATTTTCTTTACACCGTGTATTTTTTGTTGCACTGTCACTGACTTTATGACACAGCCAAAAAATCCATGTTTTTCAGTGGCAGATTTGACAGTTATGGTGGATGAAATCATAAGAGTAGAGCTACAATTGTTTGGAGCCCAAGTCCAATATACCACTATTAGTCAGAAAAGGGACATGTGGTCCAGAATAGTAGACAGAGGGGAATGCTGACGGTACCACCCTGTGCACGCAGGAGGAAATTTAGAACAACCTGAGGGGGAAGGTGTGTTCCCTGGCCTATAAGCAACATATGGAGGCTAATAAGACTAGTGGTGGTCCTCCCAGACCTCCAATCAAATGGTTTCAATGGGAGAAGGTCTTGCAGATCCTACATCCTGAAGGTTTGACAGGAATACCTAGGGGAGTAGATTCTGGTAAGTTACATCTCACTAACTGTCACAAATGTCCTGTGTGACCCCAATTCAGCTTATGCCATTGTGTTGTCTACCCAGTTTCCTAACATGCAATCCCCAAAGTATCAGAGATGTTGATTTTTCTGTGTCAATGTGCCTTGTTGCATAGAAGATCACATGTATCAATCTCCATCACATCCCACATGTTGTAATGGTGTCTGTAAGTGTAGTCCTACAAAAATATCATTTCAGGACCAATGATATGTGTCAATATTAAATATATGGTCTATCCCAACTGCATTTTGTGAACAGGTATGTTACACAAACACTTTTGCAAGTGTTGCCAAGCAGAGCCTACTACAAGTACCCTAAAGCCCTTTTTCTGCAACTCAAAACAAAACACAATTGTGATTTTTCCCATTCACACTTGTCTGACATTTTGTAGGGAGCTGGCTTTCCATACGGTGCACTAAAAAAAGTGTCTGGTAGATCCGCAACTGGTTTGCAGAGGCAAAAGTAGATAGGATTAATGTTCTATTTTGTGGTAGTGTGGATGAGAAGATAGGCTTATCAGAGGGCAGTGCTAATTATTTGGCGTACTCACTGAGGCAATACATGAGACACACTCAAAGAATAAATCTGAGACAAATTTAGAAAAATAACACTTTTTAGATATACTTTAAACTCAAAAACTTAGTTATAAGGTAAGTATGATTTAAGCATAAATTCTTTTCACTTGCAAAAATCAACAATTTGTGCAGATTGAGTTCTTCAATGTTAACCTATGGAAGGAAAACACATTCAGCAAACAAGCACTTTACGGCAACTCACAGGATCAATCTTGTAGTTTTAGGGTGAATACTGGGCAAGGGTCAGGACCACACCAACAGGTCACTCTGGGCAGCACTGGGGCGGCCAGATGCAGAGGTGCAGTACCAAGTCGGGTGCCCAATGTATTTCAATGGGGATTGGTCCCCGTGAATTTAGGCTGCAGGGCCCGACTGGGAGGACCAGTCGGGAACAACCAACAGATAAGCTGCAAACATGGGGGGCTCGGAGACGTAGATGCACCTTTGTTCCTCTTCACCATGGCCCGGGGGGGGACAGGTGCAGGGGTGACCTTTGGCGTCGGGTTTCCTTGTCCAGGAGTCCTCATGGTTGGGGGGCCCTGTGGTCTGAGGCTGCAGGCGTCGTTGTGGAGTCCAGGAGGGGTGAAACCACAGTGGACTCACACTGAGGAGAGCTTGTGGACGTCATTGACACCAGGGGTCCACTTCAGCTCGGGCTGGCGATGACGGGTGCAATGGTTGCTTGAAGCATCAGGTTTCTCTCATCACAGGAGACACTGGAGATGGGGCATGCATGCAGAGGCTGCAGGTGACTTCAGGGAGTCCAGGGGGGGTGAATCCATGATGGACGTAGACTCGGGACAGTAGAGGAACCTTGCTGGCACCGGAGGTCCACTCCCACTTGGGTTGGTGACGGCGGTGCAGTGGTGTCTCCAGGTGTCAGGTCTTTGCGGTTCCAGAAGCTTCAGAGTCCTTTCTCTAGAGTTGGTTGGGGAGCAGGTTTGATGCTCACAGGAGACTTGAGTCTTTTTCAAGGGCAGGCAGTCCTCCCAAGTTTTTGGAGGTTCAGCTGCAGGGTGAGGTGTCTTTTGGTGCAGAGTCCATCGAGGACTGTAGGCAGGCCAGCGGAGTTGGTACCAGGTCAGCTGCTTCTTCTTCTCCTCTTCTGCAGGTGCGTCTCTTCTTTGTCCTTTTCTTCCTAGTTCGTCAGGATCTGAGTTCTGGGGTTCATGGGTACCACCTAAATACTCAATTTAGGGGTGCTACAGGGAGTGCCAAGTGGCAGTCAATGGGTAGCCCACATTTAGGGTGACTACTCCCTTTGTATGACCACTTCCGTTGGGAAGTGTGCATAACCCTGACCCTAGCGGCCTAATTCCGTCCAAACCAAAATGAAGGAATTTAAAAAGTGGTGTTCATTTCAGCTTGTCCACCCTAGGGATGGGACTGGTATGAAGTGGGCACACCTCCTAATCTGCCTAATTTTCCCACCTGTCTTGCTGTCAAAAGTGGGGTCAGGACAGGGAGGTTGGTCATCTTTGCCATTCGGAGAGACCTGGGTCACATTACAAAGGCGGCTAGGCCTTTGAAGCTTCCTACCCTGGAATGTCCATCCTGCCTGGAGAGGTGTCAACACGCACCCCACCCCCCCAGTGCAGGCTTTTGTCTCTGGAACCCGAGAGCGCTGGCTCTCACCTTCGGAGGTCAGAAACGTGGCTAAGGTGGCTGAACTGGTCAGGACCAGTCAATTAAAAGATTAGTAGTGGGTAGGTTTTCAGGGGGCACCTCTAAGGTGCCCTTTAAGTGCATGTATTGGTACACTGGCATCAGTGTGGGTTCACCAATTTGAGATGTTTAATACCAAACATCCCTAAATTCAGTGAAGCTATCATGTAGCTGGGAAACTCGTAGTGATCAGTGTCCAGCACGTGTTTAAAATGGCTTCCCTGGTCACTTACTATGTCTGAGAATCAACAAAGACATAGCAGGGGCATATTTGCCCATGCAGATATGCTGTGTTAGTGGATATAGCACACAGACTGTGTGCCATGTCGTGTTTTCACTTTTATCTGCACCAAGACATGCAGCCTGCAATGGCAGCCTGTCGTGTGCTTGGGGAGGTGTTCCTTAGGGTGGCATGATTCGTGCTGCAGCCCTTACGGACCATCTTTAGAACCCCAGGCCCTAGGTACCAGGGGTACCATTTACTAGGGACTTAGAGGGTGCTAAAGGTTTTGCCAATTGGTGAAACAACTGTGCAGTTTTAGGGGAAAAAGATCTGGTCCTGGGGACCTGGTTAGCGTGAACCCAGTACACTTTCAGTTGAAATTCCATCAGATACCAGGCAAAATGTGGGGGCTCACCATGCCAAAAAGGGTGCTTTCCTACACATATCGCAACTGATGTTCATTTTTCGCTCTTGTTTTATTTATCCTAATGCAGCAGACAGATAATAATGTAATCCTTGAATAACATTTCATATAATAAGCTCATAAGCTAAATATACCCAGACACATAGAGATTTATACTGTTAGCGAATAGCATTAGCTACGCATTCATTCATTAAATCCCCTCTTCCTTCCCAATTTGACCAACTTTTTATAAATCGCTTGCTAGCTCCATTCCTCTTTGCGTACAAATTCTCAAGATCCATTACCTTCGACATTTTTGTATACTATTGAGCAATAGAAGGCATGCCTCTTGATTTCCAATTGGATAGAATTAAGGACTGGTCTACTAAAGTAGCAATAAAGCAACACTAGATAAGTTTATTCGGGAGATTGTTTGCTGCTGACAGGATACCGAAAAGAGCCCCTAAAGGTTCAGGGATAACTCCCCGCCTGAGCTAAACCCCTATCTAATTAAAGAAGTTAGTCCAAAACATGCTCAATTCAGGGCAAATAAAGATCATATGCAGTCAGCCTCTAGAATTGGACACACATCTAAAACATCTACCATTGGCCCCATTGTGCATCTGTTTAACCTTTTCTGGAGTATAATACAACATCCATTTACTGTAAAAGGCCATGTGTTTGAAATTAGTCGCACAAATGTATTTTTCTGTAATCTGGCTATATACGCCCATTGGGCTTTAGTTACCACACAACCTGTAGTAGTCGTTATCTTACTCAAATGGTCCGGCACAAAACTTATTCCTAGATCCTGACCTAGTACCCTATACCAGTTTCCAATGCTGGACAGATGTGAGATAAAAAAAAAGGCCCAAGCTATTTTCTGAGCCACTTCAGGCACCTCTGTGGGGTAGTTTCTGTATAGATTCTGTATATGAATAAACTAACCAAAATACAGATATGGGGACACTTCTTTATTATCCTGAGTAAGCGTTTGCCAGGAGATTGAATGATTATTGCAACAAAATCGATCAGCCCCCGAAAACCCAGAGCTGCCCATCTATTAATCACATAAAGATCTAAATTTAAACCAAACTCTGAGCAGTGCTTAAGTTTTAACTCTGGATGGAAATATGGAATTTTATATCATTGTCAGATAGTGTTAAAACAATCAACTATAGTTTGAGGTGTCTTATAATGAGTCCTCTTTGGAAGTCTGGGAATCCGTCTAAATGAGACATCATTCGTCCCGGCAGATTTTAACATTGTATTCAAGTAAAAGTTACCATTACCGGATGTATTTATCGAAGCAACGGTTAGCCAGCTCAGAAGGGCCGCTTCATAGTAGTGTTTAAAACTTAGTAGGGATAAGCCTCTCTCTGCCCGAGTTAACTGAAGGACTGAGGGCTTAACTCTTGGATGCTTCTTTTGCGAGATAAATGTACAAATGTAGGAATTAATGGCCTAAGAAAAAAAAGAGCTTGGGATTTTAATTATAATATTAGCAAAGCGAATAAGAACAATGACAAGAGACTCTTCTTTATAAGGGAAATAAGTCCTATGATTGTTAAAGGAAGACTATCCCAGCGCTGTAGTAGATTCCGCATCTTCCCGATTAAAGATTTATAGTTACAATTATACAGGTCAGCATAGCTTGAAGTAACTTTAACCCCTAAATACCTAATGGGGCATCTGGCTTGAAATGTGGGATGCGTAGCTACTGGAAGAATCTCCGAGGAGCTTTTAAACAGTGAAGCTTCCGACTTAGTCTGATTCATTTTATCATTTTATAACCACCTATAGCCGTAAATTCCCTGATTTTATCTAGAGCATGCTGAATGTTTGCCTTGCTTGCCACTAAATAAAGTACAATATCATCCACATGTAACTTGAGTTTGGGAGCTCATGCTATAGGAGGTCGAATGATTGATCCCGACGTATAGCGCAAGCTAAAGGTTTTATAAATGACACAAATAAGATGGGTGACATTAGGCAACCTTGACGAGTGCCATGCTTGATAACTATCTCCCCAGCCAGAGGGTTATTTATAATTATGGACGCTCTGGCATATACATTTCTTAGCAAGCTAATAAACTTTACCGGGAACGCAAATTTATGAAGAATTGTGTATAACACTTCCCATTCGACTAGATCAAATGCCTCTTCTGCATCCAGCATTATAGCAGCATCTTTCACCTTCTGACTAGAAATAAAGTCAAAAGCCTGCACCAAAAAATGTTTGAAGACCTTAACCTCCTAGGTAGAACCCCGTTTTGATCCCCATGACTAATCGAAGACGCTACAGTAGAAATCGTATTTGCCATTATTTTCGTGAAAAGCTTGTAATCACTATTTAAGAGGCTTATGGGGCAGTAAGAGTTCGGGTCCTCCTCAGTTTTATCCTTTTTAAGAAAGCTAACTACTACAGAGTCAGTAAAGTATCCCCGTATGGAAAATTCCTGAAGAATCCGATTAAAAAGTAGTACAAGGAATGGAGCTAGTTGCTACGCTAATACCTTAGAAATGCTTGGCGCCAATCCGTCTTTCCCACAGGTATGGCGTTAACTGCAGATTTAATTGCTATCTGTACCTCTTCCACAGTTTTAGGCGCGGTTATAGACTCTGCCTGTTCTGAGGTCAAAGTGGGAATTTGAATCTTCCCTAACCAGCCCTCAATAACTGAGCTCGAGCTGCCTTTGGTCTCTGAATATATTTTAGCATAGTGTTGTAAAAATATCGGGGCAATCTCAGATGAATGCATGCATATTGTTTTGGCCTGGGGCTCAAAGATCTTTTTAATGATGTAAGCATTAGCACAACGTTTCAGAGACAAGGCCACCAATTCCCTATAAATTAATTTTCCTAATGTCTGCTCAGGAGATAGGATGTATGATTAACTATTTCTTTAGCAGTAAAAAACTCCTGAAATTTAAATTTAGCATTAGCCAAAATCCCTTGTGTGTCTTTATTAGGGATATAGGCATGCATTTTTACAACTACATCTAAACTCTTAGAAAGCTATGTATACTGTAGTTTTTCTTGCTGACTACAAGCTGCTAAGAATTAAATTGTCTGACCTCTGAAGAACACCTTTAAAGCCTCCCATACTGAGAAATCAGAAGCTGTGTCTATGTTAACCTTTAGAAATTCGTCCAAATTGCTTTTCACCTGTGTGATCCAGATGTCTTCCATAAGAAGTATTTTATTAAAGCATCATCTTGCTCTAGGGGTGGGTATTGCTGTAAAAGTCACTGCTAAGCTGATCAGTGAATGATCTGAAAATGCATTATTAAAAATAGCAGTTTCTTCCCATGAAACTGAATGGGAGATTAAAAAGAAATCTAACCACAAAACTGTGCCATACCGTTTCGAGTAACATGTAAATTAAGATGTCAACTCGTTTTGGGCCCGCCATGGATCAATAAGAGCAAAGTTGTGAATAAGAGCTTGCAGTGCGCGGGAAGATTTGGACTTCATCTGATATTTGTACATGATGTGTCTAGTGACAAATCCTGGATTAAATTAAAGTCCCCCCTATTATTAAATGTTCCATCTCATGTTGTAAAAGAGAATAAAGGTCATACAGGGAAGAAGGTACATCCTTTATGGACCATAATAACTTATAAGATTATATAACTTACTTCCCATACGCATTTTAACCAAAGTCCATCTAGCCCCCCCGATCCCCAACTACCTTGAGAACTTATGATTGGGCTGTATGCACAATTAAAATTGCCACTCCGCAATGTGAGGCCTATGAGAAGGGAGAATGTATGTTGTATATTCAAAGATAAAGGGGGAAGTGACCACTTTCTTTTAGGTGTGTTTCCTGCAAATATATTATGTCTGCTCTTAAAGATCTAAACCAAGCTAGCATACCTTGACATTTAACTCTGTTGTTCATGCCATTCACATTGCATGACACTATTCCCAACTTATTGCAAGATATTACAAACTATTTTTCCATCCATCTACTGCAAATGTTCCTGTTTCCTTTGCTCCGTGAACTCCTACAATTGTGACCCACCACCCCTGCCTTCTCCCATTGAACCCTGGAGCCCGACCCGTCCCAAGCTCCCTCCTCTCCCACGACCCCCTCCCACTTGACGCCCTGTGCCCCAAACCTCCACCCCTCTACCCTTAGCTTGGTGCATTGACATGGCACCCAAGGGTCCTCTGAGGCTGCTGAAGGCACATAAGAAAGAACAGAAAGAAAAAGCACCAAAAAACACCCCTCAAAGAGGAAAACAACATAGCGTACCAAATTCCAATCTTACCCCACCTATTATCCCCAAAGTAGCAGTGCAATATGTCATTGATCACTTCTACATTGTCATATCAACTGACATAAAAATACCCCTCTATGAGGGAACCAACCTAGCACAGAAATAACATTATGCTTTTCCCCACCTGCTATCCCAAAAGTGGCAGTGCAATATCATATTGTTATCTCAACTGGCTTTTCATTAATTGTTGCCCGTTGCTAGTGCTAGTGCCCATACTCCAACCCTCTTTCCAACCTGACTGCTAAACTGATTGTAAAAAATCCTATGCTTGTACAGAATGGAAAACTTGAAAACCGCCTTCATAAAGAACTTTCAGTTTAGATTGCTGGGTGATACGAGTGGGTGTCTCCACATGCTGAAAACTACTAGTTAGGCTCTTAAATTATTTTCTGCGGCGTACTGCCAAAGAAGACATATCAGAAACAAATCTTGAAAGAAAAATCACGTGGCATCTGATACAATTTCTCTTTTAGGGCTGTAGTGATATATGTGTTTTGACCACTGACTTTGTGTTGCACCACGCTGCACCTGGATTAACTGTCCAGTGTTCACCAGTTACAGACTACGTTTTGTATTCAGTTTAGCCTTAGATTCATTCTGCCTATTGACTTTATCGTAGCATTAGACACTGCCATGTAAAGGGCTGCCCGTAATTTTCCACATTGCAAACTGTGCATTCTGTCATGTTTTCGTGCTTTTTCTCACCAAGGGCTTTGGTTGATAAGGACGTAGTCAGACGGCAGGGAAAGGCCTTGTTTTGATTTGACATCTTGGGATTGTGGCCAAACCCCAACGTGTTATTTTCAAAGCATACCTAAACTAGTCAGCATGTTTGAATTGCAAAATGTCTTTTTTTCCCCAGAAAGCGCCTTTTGGTTTTTTAAGATATAAAAAGACCCAATGCGACAGTGAGAGGGTCAATGGCCTCAATCAGGATTCTAGACATCAGATGCCTGATATCTTTCCTGTGAGGGTAGAGATCTCTTTCTCTTTCGCAGTCGAACGGGGTCATCGTCTTGCTGGCATGAGAAAGATGAAGAACCTGACAGGCCCTACAGTGATGCATTTTTTATTCATTATTTGATTTGCATTATAAAATAGATACATATATTTGCTGGATATTTTGCAGTGGAGAATCATTTTGGTATGTTTTCCTTTCATTGCTGTGACTATTTTTAAACGTGTGCTTTCAACATGCTACTCTTCTTTTAGCAACCTCATGGTGAAATAATAAATGTCTTCTTTGAACTAAGAAGTGCATTCCAGAGATTTTTGTCAGCTCGGTCATTAGTGAAAAGCAAAACATTTTGGCGTAGATCGGACAGTCTAAAAAAGAGAGGTTGGAGGTTGAGAGTGCACGATTTAAAAGTATAAATATGTTTTTATTCAGAGAGTTAAAGGAAGCACCGCAAACCATGTTTGAAAATGCCTGTGAAATTAAAATGCCTTATGATGTCTTGGAAAATGTGTTTTCTTGTTTAGCAGGACTTTCTAAGTTTTGGGATGGGTTCTTGGATAAAACAAACTTATTGAATGTTTTTTCATGTTTAGAAAAGGTGCTTTTTGAACGGAATGATATCCCTTTTGTTCTTGACAGGAGGGTTTGGATACTTTTGTCTGCTTACAGAAAAATGCATGAGAGATGTAAACAGTTAGAATATGAAAATAAGAAACTGAAGGAACAACTTAAGATAAAAAATAATAAGTTATTATAAGCTGTTACAGGGGAATCTAACTTTTCACATTCCAGTAAGAAGGAGGTTAAAAAAGGTGGGGGCCAGTGTGAGCTGCATGAGCAGAATCATGTGCAGCCAATGTTTGGACGAAAAATACAGAGTAGCCCACGGTTTTTGGAAGGAGTTGAAATGCATTCTTTAAAAGATTACACCCAGCAAGAAGTTGACGATGTTACCGATATATTCAGACAAATTTGCAGAGTACGATGTGTACAATTAATTCAGACAAGACACAGGGACTGCTGCAAAATGTGTAGTTTCTAGGAATTCAGTGGAATCCAGAACATAGAGAGATATTGTTACAGGTAAAACAAAAGATGTTGGAGTGTGCTATTCCTCGCACTAAGCAGAAGACACAGAGTTTCATGAGATTGTTTGATTTTTGGAAACAGCATAACCCTCATCTGAGTAAAATCTTAACCCTTTGGTACAAAGTAACCAGAAAAAAAACATGAGTTAGAATGGGGTGAAAAGGAGCAGTGTGCTTTTGATTTGGCAAATGAAATAATTCAACATACTTAGACTGGTGGCCAGTGCAAGAGGGAGACATTAAGTTACATGTAACTGTTCAGGGACAATACACAAATTGGAGTATGTGGCTAAAACAAGGGAGGATGAGGGTGCTCCTAGGATTTCGGACGAGAAAACTACCTGACTCTGGGGAGCACTATATTTCTTTTGAAAAACAGCTTTTGGTCTGTTATTGGGCTCTAGTGGATACTGAGCAAATAACACTAGGTCATAATGTAATTCTGAGACCTGAGAAACCAATCATGCAGTGGGTGATGAGTTCACCTAAATCTCACCGTATAGGACATGCACAAGAGGCTAGTATCATACGCTGGAAATGGTCAATACAAGACAGGGCTCGAGTACGACTGGCAGGCACTGCAGCCCTACATGAACAAGTGTCTCAAGCCCCTGTAGAGGATGAGGAGAGGTACTGCAGGAGGTACCGCAGGTAAAGGAGTCTCCAGTGAAATGGGGTGTACCATTTGAATTCTTGTCCCTTGAGGATAGGAAGCATATTTGGTTTACTAATGATTCATTCAAATATGTGGGTACCAAAAGACATTGGAAAGCAGTGTCATACAATCCAGTTACTGAAAAGTTGTTGACCACCACAGGAGAAGGAAAAAGTAGCCAATATGCAGAGTTGTATGCTGTGTATCAAGCTGTAAAGCAAGAGCTGCTTGGGACTTGTCATATTTACACTGATTCTTGGTCCACTGCCAATGGATTAGCCATTTGGCTTCCCACATGGCATGCACATAACTGGTTCATTCACACACAGGATGTGTGTGGCAAAGAGTTGTGGCAGGAAATTTGGGAAATGTTAAAACAGAGTAAAGTCATAGATACTCATTGTCCCATTGACTCACTAGAACGCTGGTTCAATTCCCTTGCAGACGACAAAGACAAAAGTTCCGAGGCAGAAGTGTCAACCCAGAAATCTGACTTGGTGGGGATGGCTATGTGGGCGCACCAGAAATGTGGACACCTGGGAGAAAAAGCCACTTACATGTGGGCAGAGATTAGAGGGATTCACATTCCCCTAGATTTGATAAAAACTGTGATTTGGCAATGTCCTATTTGTCAGCCCAAGACCAAGATCTGTCCCACAAACAGTCAAAGGTCAATTGGGGAGAGGAAAGTTACCAGGACAGATAGAAATCAAAGCTATTCTGTTAAATAGTAGAGAAGCTGATTTATTCATACAGATTGGAGACAGAATTGTCCAACTTGACATAAGTGCAGTGTATGGAGG
The DNA here is from genome assembly GCF_031143425.1 of Pleurodeles waltl. NCBI lineage: Eukaryota > Metazoa > Chordata > Amphibia > Caudata > Salamandridae > Pleurodeles > Pleurodeles waltl. Next base: position 1,152,954,063 of record NC_090448.1, read on the forward strand.
ATTGGTGAGGAAGGAGACTGCCCCAGCCCTTCTAACCGTGCAAGGAACAGGAAGTTCAGCAGATAAAAACATCAGTGCTAAGGTGTGGGTTGAATCCCCAAATGGCCCTCCAGAACCAACAGAAATTATAGCAAAGGGCCCCAATAACGTCCTGCTGATTATAAAACAAGGAAAGGAACAATTGGAGCACTTTTTAGATGACAAATGTTATTTGCAAGAAAAATTATACTTGTTTCTTTTACAGATCTTATTACGACTTGCCACTGACCATGAGTGTGCTGTGTGGTCTCCCTTCGGGCGTTTACGTGTGGGATCGGGGGAGGGACCGCACCCCCAACTTGAACCTGATCGATCACCATTGTGCAACGCTCCTGCTGCTTTTAAAGTACAAAACCTATGCATCCATCTAGCACTAATTGTGCTTCTTATGCGCTTGTAAGTTCTCTTTATCTTGACCTGTGTAAGAGCATAGCAAATGTTCCAGGGAGGAGGAGGGGGATTGCATTCCTGTTGCCATAGTCTTGAGCCCCTGAGCCTTCTCTGGAAAGCAGTTATGCTGTTTACAGGCTCACTTTGTAATTGCTTTGGCTCCCTTGGCAGAAATGGTGTTACGGGATTTAACAAATGAGTCATGGTATTCAACTCTGCTTGCTATAGGCCAACATGAGGATTCATCCTGGAAGCCACAAGCTGCACCAGTGACTACACAGACCCCTCCTGTAGCGACCAGGAGTTTCCCTTCCCTTGGGAAAGCATAGTGCACTCCACAAGGGATGTGATTAAGCAATTAAATGAAAAAAAAAATAGGCTTAGTCGAGTCCTCCCCCCAAAGAAAAAATTCATGGGTCACCATCAGCAGAGATTGCCACACTGTAAATCCAATATTTGCGCTCCCAAGAGGCAAAGAATGCAAAATCAAAGTCTGTAGAAATCAGTGAAGGGAGCTCACTCAAAACCAGTGAGGGCCTAATGCGTGTTCAAAGCATGTTTTAAATGCAGCAGGAAACGTTATTGAGGTGGTATACACTAACCTGATGGAAAAAATCAGGCCACAACCCGCTGCTGCTTCCATACGGGAGGCGAGTGGTATTCACTGTAGAGCGCTGAGCATTAACAGGGAAATCCCAGGGGATCGCCTGGGCTCGACGCCAGCTAGCTGCCGCTTCTGTGCCATTTCCTCCAGGCATAAAAGCTCCTACAGCGGCGATAAGTGTTCCTGTGGCCACAGGCCATCCTATGTCCGTCCACCGTCTTTGGTGCCTTCAGCTGCCGACACACAACTCAGACACAGAGCCTGACAGGAGCTCCGTACGTGGCTTCTACCAGGCTTGCCTGATGTTCATTTCTCATGGAGTGAGCAATCTACATACAATTTCTTTGGAACCCAGCAAAACTGAAAATTAACTATAAAGACCTCCTTCACATGTTCGGACAGGTTGAATCATCTAAAGCCTTTCTTGATGCCCTATGAAAGAACAGTTCATTGGTCTATGGAACTAGAAGCTGGTGAACCAAGCCTGTGGGCTTATTTGTACATCTTTGCAATATTATGCATGACTCTGGTTGGGTTGTAAGCAAAGTAACTGTGCTTTGGCATCAATAAAATTATGTAACCCTAAAAGAATAATAAACATTCATGGCACAAGAATAACCCTGAGTAGAACATCAATTGTGGCAAATGATTACATTTATATTATTCTAAGGCATTTTACATAGTGACTGATAAGGATCGTAGCCCAATGTAAGGACCTTTGAAATTTGATATAAACTGCAAAGTACTCAAGTAAGGGTGGCATTTGAGTGCTACTTCAGTCTTCTTTTACTAGCCATTACCTCTGCAAATTCCCTCGTAAAAGAAAATAGGCACTCGAGATAACACATAAAATTCAAACAAGCGTTTAATGCAAAAACAGCCAACAAGCATTTAAAAATGAGAAACATAATTGCCTAATTACCAGACCAGATCTTCGTGTCGGATGATGTGAAGCATGTAGAGCTAAAATTCGTATATTTCGGTGCTACAGTTATACACTTTTTCTCAATGCAAGTGAATAGAAGCTGGCACACATGATAAACAGAAACCTGCAAAAAAGGAAGTAATGAGTAGGTGTCAGTCACTTCTTATGGAAAGAACACAAGAAGGCTTTGAGAAGGAGATACAGGATTCACCCAGCTAGATCTGAATCTACTACTTTCTGAAATCCCCGTTTGAAATGTCAAATTTTAAAACAGGCTATGCTAAGTAGAACAGCTTAGCTAATCCGTGTAACATACAACTCAGTATAAGAAAATTCAAACTAGTTTAAAATGTGTGCAATAATACTAAGGCTTTTAGTTTGCTCCAAGAAGGTACAAAAAAGAAATTGAATAGTAAAAGATAACAGCACACATAGATTTGCATTTTTGCACTATATAAGCAATCACAAAGGCACATACAAATGAGTGAATTCATGTTATTATCAGAAAATAGCAGCATTAGATTGGGTCATGGCCACTTATTCCAAAAATAAGTAAATACAACAATCCTAACAAGACATGCTAGTAGTAAGGTCTGTGCCTCTGGGACTGGGCCTCTGCACATGAATTATACTTGACAAAAAAGCCAGAATCCTTGATAACTCCCTCTCAAATATTGATCAGGACAATTACCGGTATTAGGTCCAAACAGAAAAGGATATTTATAATTTATGGACATTTATACTTACTGCCCACGGCCACTCTTGAAAACAGTTTAACCATGACAAAGTACATAAAATCTTGGGAAGCAGGAGAAGCATACAATTTGCTTTAAAAAAATTAAGTTGGTCTTTCATATACCTTTCGTAACTGGCCGCCTGTAGGAACATTTTAAGATTTTGTTTCTGAAGAGGAAAGTAATAGTGTTCCTCAAAATATTGGCCAACGGCATTTAGCGCCTTAGGAAAAAGGTGGCTTTCGGAGCTCACGTTTGGTCCCAGGACTGTTAACCAATGTCCTCGCAAAACGGGTTAGATAGAGGCTGTAGTTAAGTCCATGCGCATTCAAATGCCCCTTTTGAATTCTGAGTAAAAAAACGTCGACGAGAGGCGCCCCCACCCTTCGCTTTCCGGCCCTTTCTCACCGGCTAAAGTCCTGTCAAGTCTCATGTGCCCATGACGTCACACCTCGAGCCGCGAACGTTTGCGTCACTCTATGAAGTAAGCCGAAGACCCGCCTTCCGGGCCTTTACTATTGGTCGGTGTTGAGCTGTCTGACTGCCTGTTACCCAGACGGCATGCTTGAATTGCGCCCACCCCCAGGTGGGGGAGACACTCGTTATTGGCCAGTTGCGCAGTCCCTCTCTTGGCTGCTGGTCACAGTTCGGGCTGGCGCGTGCTGGATGAGATGTTGCCCGGGCGGAGAAGAGGGCGATTGGCGCAGGCGGTGCAGCGCGAGGCCGGCTGGGGCGAGCGAGCGGAGCGCGCCGTTGCACTGCCGAACCGTCCTGAGCTGAGCGCGAGGAGGCGGCGCGCGCACCGCGGGCTGTGAGCCTTGGCAGGAGCCTGATGGGGAGCGTGCCAGGTCTGCAGTGGGCACCTGCAGCCTCTAAGGGAGTCCTGCAACCTCCATAGGTATCGCGCTAATTGCATTCAACCGCCTCCGTATCTTGCAAGTCTGTCATAACATAGCCTGTGAGTTTTTCACTGCAGATGTGCTCTCTATTTTTGCACGCTAAAAAATACACTCCAGAGATATATGTGCTTCTTGGTAATATAAGTTCATAAATTATGTGTGTGTCCCATAATCTACCCTGTACCCTACCTGTGCCCAGTATAATGTAGCCTGTAAAGTGCATAGTTTGTGTACCTTCTGAGCTCTATATCGTGTTCTCCAAGATATGCACACTCCGTGTCCCATGATGTACGTCCAGTGAGCTACAGTATATATATATATATATATATATATATATATATATATATATATCCACTATGAGTTATTTCCTATTACCCATGCCCTACACCCCTCTTGCAATAATGCATACGCCTGTTACCACCTACACGTGATTAGTTGCATAGTCTGGGCTGCACAATATGTATACATTTTCTTGATCAACATGAAACGACACAATTTTGAGATGATAATGTCCTCTAAAAAATGCTGGTATGCGGCTGAAACATGAATCAAACACAACCCAAATTAAACTACATGCTTTACAAGGTCTCATGTACTAGCATCAGTGTTAGCGTACCGGCTACTATACATGCGTATGTTATTCAAAAGAGAGAGCCTAGTACAGGGTCAAAGGCACGCTTAAAGTCAGCCAGTAGTAGAGGAAGCTTGTTTGTGAATGGTAACATATTGTGAAATGAGTCTAACTCTTTACCAAATTTGAGGAGTGCTGGGGTCGACTTGATAGATACTGGGATGTTGTTCCATCTTGTGGGTACATGGCTAGCTGTACTGCTCTTTGTTTCATAAAGGGTTTGGTGTCAAGGTCCCCTCAAAGAGGACCTGATTTTCACCCCTTTTGTAGGGATTCACTTTGTGCACCATGTTGTAGGAAGTGACCTGCCTGTATATTATTTACCTTCACCAGCTGTGTAAAGTCCCTAATGTCTCCATCTTCATACAAGTCCTCCGTTGTAGCCACCTCTGTCTCTGCCCATTGTTCCGGCTAACATGCAACCGCTTGTTTCGTCCACCTTGCGAGCAGCACTCTTAAAAAAAAAGTAAATTAGCTTTAGGAGAACGCATGTCTCTTGATCTGTTTGTGTGATGTATGCTTCTTAATATACACAAACGCAGCTAAAGAGGGAGAGGCAAAAGTAGCCACCATACGTCCTCCCTGGAGAAACTCTGTTGCTACAACAAGGTGTGGTGGCTCTCAGGTGACTTTTGTAATACCCTTTATTTAGAGTATTCCAAAACCGTATTTGGGTGGGTAATGGTCTGTTAGGTCACGTGAAAGAACCCTTTTTCTGGAAGAGGTAGCCTTACATGCTAATCGTGTCATGCTTCTTCATCGGCAACCTCTATCCACATTGGTAGGACAATGCCACCAGGACGGACTCGACCTGTAGAGTGGAACGTAAGAGGAAGTTCTAAGATAAAATCAACTGGATAATAACGGGATCCAGACAAAATTAACAATACCGTATAGTACCCAGGCTATCAACTTTATTGAATTGGTTCCATAGATATGATTGAAAACCTTACTCAGATTGTATATGAGAAAGACGAGTCACACTATCACCTAGGCTTCTTAATTTATTTGTCCAAAAATATTGATTAGTGTGCCCTTCTCTTTTGCTATATCAGGATTCTCCAACAAGTAGCTCATGAGCTACTGGTACCTCTCCAGCTACCTGTAAGTCAATCAATCAATCAATCAATCAAAGGCATTTGTATAGCGCACTGCTCACCCGGAGGGTCTCAAGGCGCTGGGGGGGGGGGGACGCTACTGCTCGAACAGCCAGGTCTTGAGTTGCTTCCTGAAGGCGAGATGGTCTTGCGTTGTCCGGAGGTGGATGGGGAGGGAGTTCCATGTCTTGGCTGCCAGGTAGGAGAAGGATCTTCCTCCGGCCGTGGCTCTGCGGATGCGGGGGACGGTGGCGAGAGCGAGGCTGGCGGAGCGGAGCTGGCGGGTGGGCTTGTGGAAGGTCAGGCGGCTGTTGAGGAACTTGGGGCCCAGGTCGTGGAGGGCCTTGTGTGCGTGGGTGAGGAGTCGGAACGTGATTCTTTTGTTGACGGGGAGCCAGTGCAGGTCTCTCAGGTGTTCGGAAATGTGGCTGTGTCGGGGGATGTCCAGGATGAGTCGTGCTGAGGCGTTCTGGATCCGTTGGAGTTTCTTCTGGAGTTTGGCGGCGGTGCCGGCGTAGAGGGCGTTCCCGTAGTCCAGCCGACTGGTGACGAGGGCCTGGGTGACCGTCTTCCTGGTCTCGGTGGGGATCCACCGGAAGATCTTTCGAAGCATGCGCAGGGTGTTGAAGCATGAAGATGAGACGGCGTTGACTTGTCTGGTCATCGAGAGGGAGGAGTCCAGGATGAAGCCTAGGTTGCGAGCGTGGTCCGTTGGCTTGGGGGTGGCTCCCAGGGCGGGGGGCCACCAGGAGTCGTCCCAGGCGGATGGTGATGATCCCAGGATGAGGACCTCCGTCTTGTCTGAGTTCAGTTTCAGGCGGCTGTTCTTCATCCATTCGGCGACGTCTTTCATCCCTTCGTGTAGGCTGGCTCTGGCGGCGTCCGGGTCGCTGGTGAGGGAGAGGATCAGCTGGGTGTCGTCGGCGTAGGTGATGATCTTGAGGTTGTGTTGACGTGCGATGGTTGCGAGGGGGCTCATATAGACGTTGAAGAGGGTGGGGCTGAGCGATGACCCTTGTGGAACTCCGCAGATGACTTCGGTGGCCGCTGACCGGAACGGGGGGAGGCGGACTCTCTGGGTTCTTCCGGCGAGGAATGAGGTGATCCACTCCAGGGCCTTCTCCTGGATGCCGGTGTTGTTCAGGCGCTGTACCAGGGTGCGGTGGCAGACAGTGTCGAACGCTGCGGAGAGGTCCAGGAGGATGAGGGCCGCAGTTTCCCCATTGTCCATTAGGGATCTGATGTCGTCTGTGGCTGCGATGAGGGCGGTCTCCGTGCAGCCAAGCCTACTAAATTGGCTTTTACTTCGTTAAAATAATGTTTTACCACAACTGGAACATGTACTTGATATGAAAAGGTGTCTATTTTCATAACTCAAAGCCGATATTTGTAAAACAAAAATACTTGCATTTCCAAAATAAATTTAAAGCCTATAATTGATTGAAAAATCATGTGACACTGTGGAGAATTATTACAGTTACTATATACAGGATCATTGCAGCTACGACTGTCAGGCATTCCAACTTGACAAAACTGGTAACCCTGCCTGATGAACTGAGGTGATCATTGCTGGTAATATTGCTTAATGTAATCCCTTCTGTTATGGTCAGAATTAGTACTAGTACGAATATCAGTACCTCTGGATGACTGGGATTGAACACAAGTAGCTCTTATTACAGTAAAGTTTGGAGACCCCTGTGCTATAGGATGCAGGGGTCCTTTAGACAGTTCTTATAAAGTTCCACTGTGTGCTCATAATGTATGAAAAACACTATACTTCACTCTCATTGCCTATTAAAAGTTATACCAGTGCTTGATATCGTCCAGTATCCCAGGTCTAGGCAAGTATACCTTCAGTTGCACTCTAGTAACTTCACTGCTGCAGATTGGTAGATTTTTCTAGGAAATGTGAGGTCATTTAACCATGTTAGCTTGGGCGCTGCACCTTGGAGTATATCTTTGGATGAACACATACATTGCATGCTTTCACATACAGTCTGCAACACATGCAATTTTCTAATAGTTTACAACACTGGACTTCTCCACGCAGGTAAGCATTTTTAAATAGTATTAAATAAAGGAATTATTGGGTGTCAGGGTTTTGGGATAGGTAAGGGTACGTGGTTGTAAGGTTTCTTAGGTTGCAGTTAAGAGTACGTGGCAGTAAGGGTTCTTAAGGGATAGGTAAGGATACAGAATAGTAAAATGTTTTAGGGTACAGAAATGGATAGGGGTATGACATGGTAAGTGGTTTTTGAGGGTAGTTTAAATTAATTATAAAATACATACTCCTTAAACTTTAAACAATGTGGGTGGTAAAGGTTATCACATTGTGTTACATGCTCTCTAAAGGCATGCGTGGTAACAACTGACAATCATAAACGTACAGTTCCCTAAGGAGAGGTACATGCAGTGGCAGCCAGCTCGTATTTACAATTGGTGGGCGGGGAAGTGGGGGAGATAAAATAAATTTTAAAAAAAGTCACCTACCTGTTGAAGATCTTCTCTCCTTGCGTAGCGTTTTCTCTCCCAGCTCCAATGCGTGACATCACGGGAGCCAGGAAAATGCACAAGCCAATCCTGATGCTGGTTTCACGCTGGCAACCAGCATGAAACGAGCATCCGGATTGGTAGGAGCAGGCTCTCTCAGCGCTCACCAAAGAGCTGAACACCTGTGTCTTCTCTAACCCAGCTGTCTTTAGATGTTTAAAGTGTGCATCTGTGGCTGCCCGTGGCAAGACGACTGGCCAAAGGGACATGCACACTTTAAACAAGTGCACAGCTCCCTCCTGCCGCCACTCGGCAGCAACTGCCAAGCCTCGTCCTGACACTCGGCTCAGCACAGGCGCTGAAAAATAAAATGGTAATAAACAACGTTTATTACTATTTTATTTTTCTGTTGTGGAGGGCATTTTTGGGGAGGGGTGTGCTCCTCCGCCCAAGTGGAGGGGCCGCCCCTAGCGCAAATGCAGAATGCGGGTGACATTTTTGTTCTTGTACGCTGAATGCAGTGATTTCAGTAGTCAACGAGCATGGCCTGTAGATTTATGTTTTCCCCCCTTCTTGATGCAGTATCCTCTGATATCTATACTGTCTAGGATTTCGGTGACGCTTATTTCTTTTATTGCAGTTCAGCACAGCTGCAGGTTTGTCCTTCCTTTTCACAGGGCGAACTCGAGTGATTCTTACGTCTACAATGCACAATAGGGGAAATCGAATCAAATGTCGAATTCACCTACATTTTTTTTCACATTTTCCCATACTCTGCATTGGAGCCAGGTAGCCATTTCCACTTTTGGTTTCTAGGCACTATGTATAGCTCAGCACCACAGTATGCACTAATACTGAGTGTTCAGTCCACCTGCTTTTCTAGGCTTTAGAAACCCCCAAATTGCTCTGCCCACGTTTTTTTGTCCTCAGCGTATGAAGTGATAGGCTCTCTTTTTAGGCACTATAATCCTATTGTTAATTTCTTCACTCTGGTCTGCATTGTGGGAGTAGGGTTTATCTACCCTGCCTCTGGATTTCCAGGCACACAGCACTTCTTTGCTGCACCTGTCCAGGATGTTTATTTTCCACTTTGCTTTGGGGTGACCCTCTGTTATAAGCGCAGGGTTGTCTTTATTTACCCCCATCCCCCGGCCCTCTTTAGTGCTAAATTGATTTCCCCCTTGTATTCTTTATGTGCTATGCATGCCGAGGCCCCCCAATTGATGCTTCATATTGCAGATGGGTACTCTTAACTGTGTGCTAGGCATGCTCCCATGGTGCCCAGCTATCTATGCACTATTCGCATCTAGGTTGCTAATTTATTAACAGCATTTATATTGGTGTGTTTAAACAAGACGAATTGTTTCATCCGTTTATTTATGGTGTAAATATCCAGGTGGCCTGGTATTTGTCAGCAGCATAATCATTATCAGTCCTTTATTGTTTCGGCAATAATATTCCATTATTTGCCCATTTCAGTTCAGTGTTCCACATTAGTACAAGTGGATGTTCTCTACTGTTCGCCTAATTTTCTATGTTCTACGTTTTCTGGTTTTGTCCTCAGCCTGCATGTGTTTTATTCTTAAGAGCCTATGTTTGTGTCATATAATGACTGACCACACTTTCTAGGCACTAGGCTGTGTGTTGCTGTGCGATGAGTATTCCCCTCCAGGGTCAGCATGCGTTTTGCTGCTTCAGGAAACATTAAGGGGGTTATTCTAACTTTGGAGAAGTGTTAATCCGTCCCAAAAGTGACGGTAAAGTGACGGATATACCACCAGCCGTATTACAAGTTCCATAGGATATAATGGACTCGTAATACGGCTGGTGGTAAATCCGTCACTTTTCCGTCACTTTTGGGACGGATTAACACCTCCTCCAAAGTTAGAATAACCCCCTAAGTGTAGAGGTGTTAATAGACCTGGTGTGGTTATGTTGGAGACTTCTATTTTTGCTTCATCACTATAAAGAACTCTCATGCGGCATCATCCTCAAAGAGGCCATTGGCAAGAAGAGAGATGGGGAAGGAAGTACGTGGGGTATTTATGTGGCACTGTTACTTGTACACCATACCAGGTGCACAGGTAACAAACTCATGTGACTGCATTTGAGACACATCGGCAGAACGGACAACACTAATGTCTACCAGTTGGAACCAGTGCTTAATTTTAGCTAGTGGTTACTAGTGCTCAGCACCAGCACTTAATTCTCACTGCTGGCACTTACGACAGTTCGCCACATGATGCAGCTGTCTGCCTAAATCTGAGATGAGCACGACAAAAGTTGGTTAATAATTCAATTCACATTAAAAATGGCCAATACCTGCCTCCCAAGCCATTCTTATAGCTTTGGGTGACCTGGAATATTCTGAATTGTCATGCTTGTAACAGTGTTTTGGTTAGTAGTTGTGTTGGGCCTATCATGAGCAGTCGCAATGGATGGTGCAAGCTGTAGTGGCCTCCTGAGAAGGGCCCTGGTACTTTTTTTTGCTTAACAAATGAAGCACTGAGTGGACCTCTGGAATAGTGTATTGAATTGATCTCTTTGAACTACATCACATTACCTTCTTCCATTTAATAAGTGCTGGTCTTGCGCTTTGAAAGTAGAGGTCTGTTAGGAGGACCATTACAGACTGTTAACACAGCATTCTAGTCCTGTTGAGAAACACTTAGGGCCAGATGTAGGAACCGTTTTGCATGGCGCAAACTGAGAAATTCGCAGTTTGCGCTATGCAAAACGGGCATCGCGATGCACATTCCCATTTTGCGAGTCAGTACCAACTCGCAAAATGGGAATGCGACTTGCAAATAGGAAGGGGTGTTCCCTTCCTATTTGCGATTCACACCGCGATGCAGAATTGCTTTGTGACCGCAATTGCGGTCGCAAAGCAATTCGCAGTTAGCACCCATGTGAAGTGGGTGCTAACTCATTCGCAAAAGGGAAGGGGTCCCCATGGGACCCCTTCCCCTTTGTGAATGTCGCCAAAAATATTTTTTCAGAGCAGGCAGTGGTCCAATGGACCACTGCCTACTCTGAAAAAATGAAACCAAATGGTTTCATTTTTTCGTTTGTATTGCAACTCGTTTTCCTTTAAGGAAAACGGGCTGCAATACAAAAAAAAAAACAGCTTTATTTAAAAAGCAGTCACAGACATGGTGGTCTGCTGTCTCCAGCAGGCCACCATCCCTGTGAGTGCAGGGAATCGCAAGGGGGTCGCAAATTGCGACCCACCTCATTAATATTAATGAGGTGGGTCTTTGCGACCCCCTTGCGATTTGCAGATGGTGTCATGGACACCATTCTGCATATGGTTTTGTTACTCGCAAATTGTGAGTCGCAAAACCATATCTACCTACATCTGGCCCTTAGAGTGGTAGTTTTCAAGTTGCAATGTTTTAATCAGCTACATTAAGTTATTGTTCGGCCAAAGCCATAATATAATCAGAATTGTAAAAACAAGTCGGTCTGGCATTGACTGCCCACATTTTGCCTTGTTCATGCTTGTTTTTTTTTTGTTTTGTTTTTTTAAATAATTGTGGGAACTGCTGGACCCTCGCCTATATTTAACAATGAAAACTGGAAAAAGGGCAAGATATTTTTCTGAAAAATAACACTTTGCCATAGTTGTCCAGGCACTGAAGGGAACGACCTTATGTGTGCGTGTGCTCCTTGCGAAATAGCAGAACGCCACTGGTCACAGTGAAGTTAACCATTGGCTGTGGTGGACTGACCCATTGCCCCACAGTTTATGCTGTAGTGAGTGGAAGGAATATGTGTTTGACTGACCAATGGATGAAGAGGGCTGGCTGAGAGCCTCTATTAGTTTGTTTTTGTTCTATAATATAAATATTAATAACAACAAAAGGTCTTGTCTAACGCCAGACCTAAAACTCAACGTGTTAATACAATGTAAAAAGCAATTGTAAAAAACACCGGAAGACAAAACAGTTTCTTCTGAAACAATGTTTCTCCTGAGACCCACAATTGATAGTAACTGTTTAACTACATTCAGCCTGAAGTATTCCTCCCACTTCGCACAGCCTTTTGACATGAGCATATCGCAGACATTAAAACCAAAATCTAAATAACACAGATTTGGGATTCATGTGAGGTGCCTTCTCAGTGACCATGCAGCTCAGATATGCCACACCCTATTGGATTAATTGAGCAATCCTTATATTTTTCATGCTTTTTCAAAGGTGCTATTTTTATGTAGTTCGCATTAACCATAAGTAAAGATAAAAAAAAAAAAATAGATTAACACTCTAAAATAGACTAAACATTCAAACCAGGATACCCTCGCAAGTGACAGTGCGCGTTATAGATTCAATAACATAACATTTACCTTCACTAAAGCCGCCTGCGCTATTCAACACTAGAAGCAATAGTCACTTCCAATGATGTTTAATGGTGAACAGTATCGCATGATAGTTTTGGCTATTTTTTCTTTCAGCACTTCACCGAGACCTGACCCATGTTCTCCGTGTGTTGGTCTGAGCGTGGTGACATTGGTATGTGCTCTTTGCTTGTGGTTTAGAAGCAGAGAACCGAAGAGATGGGCTTTTATATCTTTCACTGAATAAAATCATGTTTTCATGTTTTGGTCCCAGCGATGAAGTAAATACCCTTGTAGCAGATGGTGGAAATGCAAGTTGCACCATCTGGCAGCAGCTATTAGGTAGGGCAATAATTTGCCTAACACTACCTCTCCGTGCTAGGTTTTCTTGATAGAAGCAGTGGCCTTGCGGGGTAGGGACCTGCAGAAGGTCTAGAGCGGTGTGTACAAGAAAAGGTTGGTGCGCAAACAATTTACCAAAATGTCCAGTCAAAGTTAAATAGCCTAGTACATTAGATGCAAGGACTTTTATCTCGCGTGGAACCCCTGCACAAATTTAAGGGGGCGGTGGCTGAGTTTCTGTGCGATCTTGGATTTAGGTGATAGAGAATTTTATGAACAAAATAAATTTGGTTATGCGTTTCTGGTTTCTTTGTCATATGTGTCGCTCTTTTTGCATTTTAGAAACGGCTATATTTTTATCATGCTCCGTGTGCCCCAGAGAATTGATTTCATGGAGACGGATCAAAGCTATGTAGGAGATTGAAGGTGAATACACTGACCATTTAGGTCTGTCTGAATTTCAGATGTTTAGTCCCAGTGTGTGTTGCCTCTGACTTTGTGAGGATGTGCATGGGTTGGTGAGGGTACAGTTATACCTGTGGTTACCTCAGTTCTCCATTGCTGTGGATTCCTGCCCTGCCCTGTTCTTTTTTTTTTTTTTTTTTTTTTTTGCTTGTCTTGTCACTATTTTCCTTCTTTCCTTCTTCCTTGATTAAGAGACTTTGTCCAGGATGTGTAAGAGCTAGAAAGAGATGAGGTGGCAGACAGCAAGTGGTCTGAGGTGGGTGTTTGCGTGCAATGCTGTTTGATCTGTGTCTCCAAGGAAGATGTAAGACTGCATGGTGGAAAGGCTCCTCATCTATCAAGCGCTGTGACTCATTGCTTGCAGGGAGTGCTAGCAGGCTCCCTTGTGTGAAGGCTCTAACATTTAGCGAACAGGACATTTATCTTGCCCCTGCTTGAGGTAATGTGCAGCGGGGGAAAGAAAAGCTTGGGAGCCATCATGATCTGTCCCAGAGTCCCTCTAAATGCCTTTATTGGATTTGAGATATATAGCAGTATTTATTGGAAGGTCTTCGCGCTGTTGTTGAAGCAGTGCTGGGAATGTGAATCCATGATATTTTGTACATTCTGGTAAACTACAAGTGGAAAGCGATAAGTACTGAGTACAAATTGTTGTTAAATGCTCACAAACATGTGAGTTGTGGGTGCACCCAGCATTTGATGCTACCTCATGGTGGGTTGCACAGTTTACAGATACCGAAAAATAAAATAAGGTTTACATTGGGGGAAATCAGTGTTTCTTGCAGTTTCTCCTAAAATTACCACTATGGACTTTCTGCTGTACTTGCTGATTATCTGCATGTGAAAGTCTGCTCTGTGAGCAGAAGATTCATTGTTTTCAGTCCATCTGCTTCTTAAACTTGTCCTGTTTACTACTGAGATAACTCATTAATAATGATCATGCTACTGATACACCCAGGTGTAGCAATTCACCTTTTCTGCACTGGCTGCTCAGATTTTGTTTGTTTTTTACAGTCCATTATTTATTTATTTATTTATTTATTTATTTATTTACAATGCATAATAACACTGCCAGTTCAGTGCCACTGTGTGTGTTGTTTTCCCTAAAACTATATCTTTGTTATACCCAAATAGCCTTTTTAACTTTCAGGTAAGATTTAAGTAAGCTGAAGCAAGGAATGCTCCAGTGGTGTGCAGGTGAAGTCAGTTCTGTTCTGCATTGAGCATGTGCACCATCCGAGTATATAACAAATGGTTATGGCTGCAGTTTTAAAACCACCGCAGTGAAACACAACAAGGTGCAAGCAAAATTGCTGTCCCACCTAGGCAGCCTACTTTTATATATTAACTTAATTCCCCCTAAGTGTATCTTGTAAGCCCACAGGGTTAGGCGCTTAATTTTGCGACATGCTAAACCCCTTCAACATTTTCCAAAATGCTGATTGTCACTGCAAGGTAAACAACGTTTTCTACGAATTTTATTGTGAATAAGAACAAAAGAATTAATACTTCCGCCTGGGGATTTGTTTGTGAAAAATGCAAGTATTGTTAGCTTGTTGGTAAAAATCTGACTCAATGGTGACAGGAGATTTTTCATAAATGTAGTGGAAAAATAACTTTTTAAAAAGTTACTTTGTACTGCCAGAGAGCAAACCGAGTTAAATCAGATTGCCTGGCAGCCCCACTGCACAGATTGGTGTACTCATCCTAAAACATTTGTTATCCTCTGTCCTGGTGAATGACCTCTGACCTCCTGGAAGATGATAAAGCTACCTCTGGAAGCAGAGGATGAAGTGGTGTCACTAGTGACTATTTAACAGAGATGAGTTCTCTGGAAGAGCACCGGTACTGGTGGCGACACAAAGGCCTGCCCCAACAGCTCTTCCTTTGAAGTAGGGATCACAATGGGTTTCCAAGAACTGAAACCATTGGACCCCAGATCCTCCTCCAGACAATCAGGATGGAAAACAGAGAAAGAGAGAAAACATAGAAAGAGAGAGAAAAATAGAGAGAGAAAAATAGAGAGAGAAATAGACGCCCCTCATTTCAGTAGGAATGTGCCCGAAAGAGAATATTAGATTCTTACAAAGGAAAGAATGCCAGGTCTATCTTGAATGATGGGCTCTGAGAAGGTTTATGGCAAGGTGGGAAATAAAGAGATAGAACAAAAACAGGGCTGGGGGTTGATGGGAAGGTTGCATGAATCTTTGTAGGGAATTCTCTGACATTTGCTTTTATTCCTGCACTTGGCCCGTGGGCATTTATGACCATTTCTGCCCTTAAAAAAGAAAATCCACATCTCTGTTTCTTCTTTTCCAAGTGTAATCAATCATTGTATTTGTTCTTATTAAAACATTATTGACTTTTCTACATCGGTTTGGGAATTTCATTGTGTTGCCTTCTTACCTTTAATGTTTGTTTCTGCTGGAACGTAGTTCACGTTTCTCTGGGAAAGGGTCTGCTGCGTGAGCCATTGCTACCAGGAGACAGCCGCTTAGAATTGTGTTGTGACCTAACAGAGTGTGTTCATTAAGTTGGTAAGCCCACCACACCTTGCAAATACATAATTTAGGGCCAGATGTAGCAAGCAGTTTGCAACTCGCAAACGGCAAAAATTGCCGTTTGCGAGTCGCAAACCGGAGTTTCCTATGCAGAAATGCATTTTGCGAGTCGGGACCGATTCGCAAAATGCATTTCCGACTCGCAAATAGGAAGGGGTGTTCCCTTCCTATTTGCGACTCGCATTGGTATGCATAATGGAGTCGCAGTTACCATCCACTTGAAGTGGATGGTAACCCACTCGCAAATTGGAAGGGGTCCCCATGGGACCCCTTCCCCTTTGTGAATGGACCCAAAAATATTTTTTCAGGGCAGGTATTGGTCCAAGGGACCACTACCTGCCCTGAAAAAAATTCCGAAACAAAAGGTTTCGGATTTTGTTTTTTAAGTGCAGCTCGTTTTCCTTTAAGGAAAACGGGCTACACTTAAAAAAAAAAAACTGCTTTATTGACAAGCAGTCACGAACATGGAGGTCTGCTGACTACAGCAGGCCTCCATGTTAGTGAGTGCCCATAGTCGCTATGGGGCCGCAATTTGCGACCCACCTCATTAATATTAATGAGGTGGGTCTTTGCGACCCCATAGCAACTCGCAGAAGGTGTCTGAGACACCTTTCTGCATTAGGTTTTGTGACTCGGAAATTGCGAGTCGCTCGGAGTCGCAATTTCCGAGTCGCAAAACCGATTGTTGCTACATCTGGCCCTTAGTTTCTGAGATATAGAATGAAAAGGGTCTTGCAAGCTGAACCCCGATAGTGCTGAATTTGCCTCTCATGCTTTCAGCGCCTAAACACCTCCATGCCCAATAATGCTAACCGAGTTGATTGTGTTACCTTTGCAGCCCTTGTGTTCTAATGGTGTTGTGCATCAGACGAGCATAAGTTGCACACGTCAGCAAACACGTTCTCTGCTGCATTTTTTATGTGATGCATTTATTTGAATGAAATTGTAATGTTCAAGATAAGCCTCGATATGTTCACGGAAGACGTTATACTATATTGTTTGCATTTGTATCGCACCAACCACCACATTTGTGTCTGGCTTCTTCCCTTTCACATAATATATGGTGTTGGTAGTGATTGCTTTCTGCTAGAGTGCCCAAGCTGTTCCTGGGTAGGGCGCTGCGATGTCTGGCAGAAGTAATGTGACGATTAATCCTGTCCATGCATGTATTTGCTGTATCTTAAGCTCGAGTTAAGCCCCTGTCTCCAGTAGGGGTTGGAACAAATGCCACATTCTCTCTGCTTCAGCCATTCAGAAACTGCTTACCGCGTAGTCTTTAAGGCACAGCTGATATAATATCCACGTAAAAGCAAAATAAGGGGATCAAATTGTTAGCAAGCACTGATGAACACAGGGATGACTTATCTTTTGTTGATGTGTTCAGTGGGTTTGTATCAGATGAGCAATATTAATTCATCTTTCATCTTCCTCAGAAAGATAAAGGCAGTTCTTTAAACTTGGGTTTACACATCTAATTTCCAAGTTAATTTCTTGTCAGATTTACTCATGTTTCCGAATAAATGGACATGTCCCATTTTAGGTTTGATTTACTGGGCCATACGTCATCCATAGGAAAATACTGTATGTGCTATTAAATGTGGGACTATGGGGTTGGGGTCTTGAATTGCTTTGTGATTGGTTAGGGAAGAGCGTACATAAGGGCCGCTGCTCAACAATGTACTTCTCATTTCTCAAGCTCTAATTACATTTTTATTGTTTTTATTAGTGGGTCACTTGGCGCTGGTGCAAACAAAGAGAGTTAGTACCCGGATCACATTGATGCAGATATTTTTGATCATAGCCCTTTGTACCGTGTACTCATTGCCCAAGTAGGGCACCATGTTACAACACTATCTCAGGGATTAATTGCATGCAAGCAGCTGTCAGTACGAAAAATAAAACGATGGAGATTATGCGTGTGTAAAGTGTGACACCTCACAACTGAACACTGTGCCAGGTTTGCAAAGGTTACACAAAGTTCACGTTTGAGGAGCCTCCCACTACAGCAAATGGACGTTCAGGAGGAGAGGTGGACTTCTGCCCTTCAGCAGAAATCCTGCTGTCCATTCCAGGCCTCTCTCTGCCACATTTCATTGTGTGAAAGCCAAAGCAGGAGGCATGCTAAACAGTGCACGTGTTTGGGACACCCAGTAAAAGGATGAACATATGTAGCATCTTGAACTTTTTTAGTCTTGTGAAATGCTAAGAGGCCTGTAATTTGTTTGAAAGCAGGAATATGAAACTAGGTCCATATTTATCTAGCTTGCTCCTTGTTATGTTATATTGATTTGTATAGCGCACTAATCACATGAGAGGGTATCCAGGCGCTTAGGCATGTGTGTAGGTTTGTGGTCCCTATGGTGCTTATAGGAAGAGCCAAGTCTTCAGCTGCTTGCGGAACTCAAGAAGTGAGGAGGAGGCACTGATGTAGAGGGAGGCCATTCCCTGGTCAGATGTGAACTGAGCTTTCATTTAACAAATCAGTGCTGCCTGACAGTCGTAGTCTTCATCTCTGTTAATTAACCATCACTTTTGCTAACACTTTATAAAGAATGATTTAGCCAGTAAAAGTAATCCTACTAAGAAGAGGCGATGAATTGATTAGGCACTGAAACTAATTTTTCCTGTGGCTCAAACTTCATTTAATCAGCAGAGGATCTAAAGATTAAGTGGATTTTAAACCCGTAGCCATACATCTGGCCTTCATTCTTTCTGTATTTTTTTTTTATCCTGTGATTCTGCGTGCCTGCTTCTGTTGTGTCTGACTGTATCCGTGTTATGTGTTGTGTGCCTGTATTTATCTTGCCTGTTTGTCAGACCTGGGTTCCTGGCTCTCGATAGCTTGCAACAATATCAAAATAACAATCTAGACATGAGAATATCTTACCACATTTTCATGCTGAAGGTCTGCAAATGTGCTCGGACAATGGTGTGTTTTTCAAAAAATGGAGGCCAGCCCTTACCCACCAACCTAGGTGGGGTGCTTCATTATTGGTTTGCTCCACATCCGTACCACATTGTTAGTGGAATTGAGGGGCTCCAAGATAATGTCATTTTTTTCTGTGGAGGTCTTTTTCGGGATCCAAAAATGAAAACATAAAATTGTCCATTAATTACCTTTAGAAATTTTATGAGTGCAGTTGATGAGGATAATAGTGGTCCTCTGTACCACTGGTCAGCGTGTTTCAGCTGAATCCCATTGGCCTTAGGTGAGGTCCTCAGCTTTTGTAAGGACCTAGTTACCTGCTTATAGCCTGTTTAAGGCCTGTTTGTAAGGTTGCTAGTGGCAAGGCACGCCCCTTCTCATTCATACTCATGCATGCACAATACCATTATACTCACGCCTTAGGTAAAATCCTTGTATTACAGGAACTTGTAAAGATATGTACCAGGCACATGACACAGACACCTGTAGGGAATGAGAAGAGTGATTTCAATAGTTGCAAGTGCACTCTTATGTGGTGTAAATTTGTGTGCTCTAAAACACTTACACCCTCCTTGCTGCAAACACATGCAACTTAATGTAAATATATAAAATCCTCAATAATAGTGGCACACTGGTGAGATATAATGGGTGTGGAGATGGGCATCTTGGAGGCAATATTGTGGGAATTCTCTGTAGTAAAAAACTGGGAAATCATAAGCAATACATGAGATCATTGAAGGACTTTGTTTCAGCCTGCACAATTTCTAACAAGGAAAATAGGCGTACACAATCAAGAGTCTCCCGGTCGTGTACTTCTTCGAAATCATGCAAGTCAGCCCTTCGTGTCTATCTTAAATGTGAGGCATTGTGCATGTCCTGTGTGCCAGAGCCTGGGTCATTCACACCGCATCATGTGACATCAAGTGCATGATTTGCTTATGTCTCTTAGAAACCCTTTGATGCAAGACTTGTCTCCAAGGATAACCACACCATCACATTGTCATCTTTTATTTAGTACTGTGCAATTTAAAGGCCAATGAAAAATGTGTGGTTTTTTTTTGGTCATGTACAAATATAGATACTGCTTTATTAGCATGGGAACCGTGTGACTTGGGGCGTGTCTTCAAGGAAACCCACAACAGTGTGTTATGTAAGCATTTTCATACTACCAAGTGATCAATTTAAAATACTTGACATACAAGGAAAAAATCAGTATTTTTGGTCAGGAACGGATATTTATTGCTTTTACATTTGCCGCCTCCTACTGCTGGTTGTGGTGTGACTGCAGTCATAGCTAGACATTTGTTATTGTACTCTCATACATCCCTGTAAAAGTCAGTAGAATAGGCTTTAAATTGGTAATATATATATATTGTATATATTATAACACACTTGTGTCCATAGTATATCATCATTCAATGCAATAAAGTTTTTTGAAGCGATATGCCCATCTCTGTTCCTTGATTAGTAACCACAGTTGGATGGGGGTCTGATCTTCATTGCTGTCAGTTGTTTCTATATTAGTCCATACTTTTCATCATATGTGACACAGTTACATGCATAACACAAACATACAACCTTTTTATTTTTTGGGAGAAATTTGAAGTGCAAAAATGTTCATCACTTTAAATTTCTCCCATTTAAAAAATGACTGTATTTTTCAGTCATAAATATGTTACAGTGTTCTACTGGCCTCTGGGAGCAAGAGTCCTGCTGGTGTAAATGCAACACTTTGAAAACAAATTGAGAGCATTAAAAGGAAAAGTTAACTGAGTCATAAGGTAACTTTTCATATTAGTTTTCTTAAATTTAAAAGCATTGAGAAATGTCATTTTGTTCTCCCCTCCAATATTGAGTTGACAAGAACTTTTATTTAAAAGTTAAATACTTTAGTGCATCAATTCTTCATGTCTATCACTCAAAATGGGTTGTAAATTTGACTCTTGCACTGCTCCTTATCAGACCCTGCTATCTGCAGCCTGATGACAATAATTTAAAATTAACAAAGCCTTCCCTTAACTTTAAAAAGGAAAAATGTGTTGTGCTTATTTAAAAATGAACTCTAAGCAGTGAGCTACTCCGAACGGCTCTGGAAGCTACTATTAGCTCATGATCAACTGGTTAGAGACACCTGCCTTAGAGCATCTTAAAAGGGTATACAAATAAGTAACATAAAAACATCTTAATCCTGGTCTGTGTGTATTGGTGACTGCACATATGGAGGTCTGTGTGAATGAGTGAATGTAGATCTGCATCCAAAGATGATGGTCCGCCGCTCTGTGGTTTAGAGTGCTTGTAGCTGTTTGTGCTATGCGATCCCTACGAATCAAGTAGGACTGTGTATCTGATCAGCATAAATGTCAGTGTATATGGACTCAGTCCACCTGTGCCATCAGGAAATATTGGCATGGTTCCTAGCTAGCTCACAGTGTCCTCTCTGAACCCTTAAACATACCAGGGTACCAGATGGTATTTGCAACCTCGAAAATGACTACTCAGATTCCTAAGGAAATTATGGAAACATATCCACCCTTTCATTGTCCTACTGCATACCCAGGATGAGACATAAGAAAGATGTGGAAATGTCATTTCATATATTTATTTCAACAATCATATTCTTGCGCAAAAGACAAAAACTTGAATTATTAAGCGAACAAGACAAATCATGGTAACCAGCATTATGAAAAAGGTGAAAAAGATAAACAGTTCAACCATGATAATGTTATTATGTTGGTACACTCCTATCTGTTGCTACCTACACTATCGAGAGCACAGTAGGAGTGTCCTCTGCCAAATCAGTTGGGATAGCCTAACCTCCCATACATGGGTAAGATGTACTGGGAAGCCAAGAAGCCAGTCTAGTGTAGTGCAGGCTATTGTCCTGTGCAGGAGGCGGCCAGTGCTTTGAGCAATTATGAATCTAGAGGCAAGGCAGATCTTTTTTAACTGTCCCAGCCAAGAAGAGTTGCCTAAAGGCCTCTCCTACCTTTTTAAATGTCTGCCCGTCCTTTGCAACCTGGTCCTTTGCCCATCCAAATGAAGAATGCATGTTGCATGTGCACCTCTTACGACTGTAGAGGAGATGTTTGGAGTGTGCATGATACATTTAGCCATAGCCACACTGTAATCCATTTTGTGTTACCAACATCCGAGTGTTAGCCAAGGCAAAGGGTTGGAGAGAGCCCAGACTGGTACAGTGAACATTCTAGGGATGCTTGGTAATGGGGTCCTTTGAAGCTTAGGGAGTTTCCTCAGCCCTCTCCTGGCCCATTGTTGACTGGGAGCGCTATCCCACAAGTTAACTGGAAGTTAAAGTAGTACAGCCTCCCTTTTTTATAATCTTGTTTTGGGTCACTCCTGTCAGGAGACCCCAAATACTACCCGCTTTCCTGCTAGAAGCCTGCAAGAAAGACTTTGGCTGGGCCAGTCTGGGTGGAATAAGGAAAGGGGCCATAACTACCCAGAATGAGCCCACATATGTAGGGAGTAATCAGAATTGCTGGCCCCACCAAGACAGCCTTTGCAAAGGTTTGCAGAGTTCCTGATGCCCTCTCCAAAAACAACCCAGCTGATGGATTTTGTTTTTTGCACAATGGGTATGTTACGGAAGTGTCCTCAGTAAAAGTTGAATGTTTTTGAAGAACATCGAGTGCACTTTTCTACATTCTGACTAATTATGTTACTTAATATGTTTTGTGTGATTTAATAAGGTACCTTTTTCAAAGACTGGCTCAACACTGAATTAATAACTTGTGTTTGTTGGTTGAGTTCTGAGCCTCTGACCTCACACCATCTCCCTGAGTAACATTTAGACTGTTCAGCCTCATTAGCCTGAGGGTTAAGAGGTAAAGGGATGCACTTGGTGCTCAGTTTTGGGGTCAAAAGTAGTAGTATTCCCCAGGGCAACAAACTGTCACAATCTGAGCCCAGTAAATCTGGTCTTTGCTCAGAGACACCTTAAAAACGTTCCAAATTAGGTGTGTTTGTCTGTACATGGACGTCTCTGTGTGATGTCTACATGTTTTATGAATGTCAGTTTCTTTGTGGCTGTGTGTGCATGCCGCTTACAAAATCAACACCGGTTGGCTTTGCCAATTTTGGTTATTTCAGAAATTCACTCTAACGTTAATACCCAGCCCTTCATGATGCATTCATATATTGGTTTCTGGAGCTACTGGGGCTTGTTTGTTTACTGGTAAACGCTCCAGGATTACACCACGACGCCATGCTTTAACTCTGCATGTACTGTTGGGCATTGGGTACCATCTCTTACTGTATTTGATCGGCAGAGCACCATCACTGTTTACCGGGGATGCTTCACAGTCAGTAGGAGGATGCTGACTCCTCTCAGTAGGAGGCAAGTAGCCTAGTAGCACATGCTCATCAGTCCACCCATTTCAAGCATCACCAGTAGCGATCTCTCTTAGTAGGGGAGATGAAATTGCAGGTGGATTTTGAAATTAAAATAAAGAATAGGGAGGAACTAGGAAAATATATTTTTTCTGTTGACAGATCATCTTATTATTTTTGAATATGCAAACCTCGGTAGGCTTTCCCAGTAGAGATGGGCTTGCGGCTGGGAACCTTAGAGATCACTAGACGCGTCAGGCCCTAGGATAGGGTCAGGCCCTAGGATAGGGTCAGTTGCATCTCAGATAGAACCTGATTTGTCCCCAGCCCTTCAGGCCTTTCAGAGGCTCGAGTAATATTTTCAGTTTTCCTATTGGCAGCCTGCCTCTGCGGTTTAGTTTTTCTCCTTTAACTATCAGAGCTGCCCTTGTTTATTTCCACAAGAAGCCCATTTTAGTCAGTGTTTTCTGTCATGTGTCATCCCTGGGGCACACTGGAAGCTGCGAAGGCTGATTTTATAAAGTATGTCAAGGCAGCAGACCGTGAGGACGGTGACTCGGAGAGGGCAGCGGCGTCGCTGAATCACAGGAGCAGCCTCAGGAGCGCTGTGAGACAGGACGACATGAAGGGTGACAACCTCTGGCCGGTCGTGCCCAGCACACCTGGAGCCAGGATGCGGACAGGCCCTTCTTCAAGCTGCTGTGGTGCTCTCCCGCCCTCTCTCGTTTAGGGCTTCGTGTGACCTCACCGCGCCTAAGAGAACGGATATGATGATCTCACCATCCTAACAGTACCACTGAAAACACCATTATGACTCACTCACATCTGAGACTGGGTGTATGACCTCCCTGGAGCCCGAAGAACCAGTTAAAAACAAAACAAAACAAAACCGGCAGGACCTCGATTGCCTAATAAATGCAAGGCGGGTGATCCGAACGGCAGGTAAGTGTAACCCAGAGGTCTTCAAACTGGGGGGGCTTCAGTTGATCCCAGGGGGGGGCGTCAAACTCTGGCCAAAAGAAATATTATACAGATAATATGCCTTTGTTTTAAGCAGAAGCATGTTATTGTAGTTTTAAAAAGGTAACAGTACTGAACTGCAATGTTTAAATAGGTTTAGACCTATTTAAGCATTGCCATCTTTCTAAAATAATTGTGAACAATTCTGAGGGGGGCCCAATGATTTTTATTTTTCAACTGGGGGGGGGGGGGGGGTGGGGGGCGCGGCATTAAAAAGTTTGAAGACCACTGGTGTAACCATTTCCCAGACATGACCAGGCTTCTCATCAGGACAGGCTAGCCATCATGGGGGCCCCAGACCCCTGTGAAATTGTAGTGGTTTATTGGAAATCAGGTACATTCTTTTTCTAAGTATATTTGTGTGACACAATGGCCACCATTTCCCATACCATAAATTTGGATTTTTTATTTTAAATTGCAACAATTTCAGCCCAATAGGTGACTGTAACATTATTTCAGATTGCACCCCACTGGCGGATTTACACTGGGGGCCGTGCTATCTGTGTCCCTAGATATCTATATTTTTTAACTTAAATAACTCCGAATCTACCAAACAGATCTACACCAAATCACAAAAAGAATGCTCTGTGGACCAAGATCTATCTTCCTGTCAAATGTGGTGTAATTCCATTCAGCTGTTTTGGCTGTGTCTAAAGAATGCAAGACACAGAATGGGGGTAAAAGTTTTTTGGAACAGCCCCCACCCCCCCCAGTTTTTCTAGGTCCCTGCTTAACTAATCACTCTGAAACTTTCCATGCAGAACTAAGAAAAGTAGGACACTATTTGGAAAGTTTTGTGAAGATTTGTATAATGGAGCCAAAGTTATTGACAAACCAAAAGACACTGGGGGTCATTTTGACCCTGGCGGTCCGAGACCGCCAGGGCTAAAAGGACGGAAGCACCGCCAACAGGCTGGCGGTGCTTCCAGCCCTATTACGACTGCGGCGGAAGCGCCGCGGTCGCACCGCCGGGGCCGGCGGTTTCCTGCCGTTTTAGCCCCGGCGGTGATAATCCGCCAGGGCAGCGCTGCCCTGGGGATTATGACACCCCTACCGCCAGCCTGTTTCTAGCGGTTTGCACCGCCAGGAAGAGGCTGGTGGTAAGGGGTGTCCTGGGGCCCCTGGGGGCCCCTGCACTGCCACTGCCACTGGCATGGCATGGGCAGTGCAGGGGCCCCATAACAGGGCCCGGGCAGCTTTTCACTGTCTGCATAGCAGACAGTGAAAAGCGCGACGGGTGCAACTGCACCTGTCGCACGGCCGCAACACCGCCGGCTCCATTAGGAGCCGGCTCCTATGTTGCGGCCTCATCCCCGCTGGGCCGGCGGGCGTAAACTTGGTTTGTGCCCGCCGGCCCAGCGGGGATGTCGTAATGGGGGGCGCGCGCCAAGGTCGTAATGACCCCCAAAGTCTGTATGGGGAAAATGGTCTTAACTATAACTACCTACTGGCTATTGCCAGTAGGTAATATATATATTTTTACATAAACGTACATACAGGAACGTTTTTTTTTTCTTCTGTTTTTTTGTTGTTTTATATTTGGTGAAAAACCACCCTGAAGTGTGTATATGTATGTGTGTGTGTGTGTGTATTTGTATATATGTGTGTGTATATATATATATATATATATATGTATAAAACAAATTACATTTACACTGGCTGCTATTTCACCAGTGTAATTATGAAGCTAGAACCATGGGGACAAGAAAGAGGACACACAAAATGTAGTGCTCATGCCCTCACCCATAGTGGAAAGGGATGCAGTTACAGATGTTTTAAATCATTTTACAGATAAGATTACACATTACATTACCACTTTGACAAAGGCAACTACAAATGTAGTGTTGTTTATTGGTTTGAGCATGTGTTGCATATTCAGTTAGCTCTTGCATGTGGTTATTTATGGTCATAAATATTATGAGGTCATAAGCATTGCACTTGGTGTGCACGTTATGGCCTGCATGGCTGCCATGTGAGTCAAAGAGTGGTCCTAACCATAACTTAAATAAATCAGTGTTTTTTCAATTTGAATTTGTAACCATTACTGCACTTTAGCTGTGTTTTGTTGTTGTTGAATTTCTGAGTTTTTTTCAAAACATGCTAAGTTGGTACAACAGCCAACCATAACTTCTCTTTAACCTTTGTTTTTTTAAATGTTTTTTTCCGTTTTTTTTTTTGGTCATGTGCCACGTGTAAAAGACTCCTGGACTGCATGTACAGCGGCGGTTGGGCATAGTCCCCGAAGCGGTGACTGTCCAGTTCCCGAATAAAATCAGAATTACCCACTACTGTTGTCATGGGTGAGGGATGTATAGTGTAATCTCTATTTGGTCATCTAATCCCAAGTGGTTAAAGTTAACTTTACTTATAGGTGAAATATACAGATTACAGCATTGTTGGTGTTTAGGAAGCCATAACACTTCAGCGAAGGGGCGTGTCATAAAGCTTTGGTCCATTGAACTGCAGATTTTGTTTTACGTTCCTTTGAGCCATTCAACTTTGTGTCGCAGTTGAGCTGCGTCGTAATTCCTGCATATATTTGGTATCCCCAAACGCCCCTGTTGTGGTGATTCTCTGCAGATATATTTGTGGAGCCTTGGGTTTTTTCTTATCCCATATAAAACCATTGCAGAGAGCATTTAGATGGAATAGGTTGTGTTTCGTTTTACAAGTGGAAGATTTTGAAACATATAAAGCATCTTCGGGAAGATAGTCATTTTAAAGGAAGCAATCCTGCCAAGCTTAGAGAAAGCATGGGTGCACCATGATTACACAAAGGATTTAATAGTTTTAGAAAGAATCTTGAGATTAGTTCTAGCACATCCCTAAAGGTGAGGCATTAGGAAGATCCCCAGGTAGATAGGCCCCTTGAGGGTCGTCTGAAAAGGGGTCTCCCACGGAGCTTTACATCCAATTGTGAGCTATTGGTGTATTTACACATTTAAATACTTAACAAACACTTTTGGTGAGGAGATAGGCTAGGAAAATTGGGGTGGCAGACAGAAAGTAGATTCTCCTTCCAACCTGGTGGAGGAACACGAATTTTGGAAGGGTTTACAGGTGGGACTAGAGATTTTCTGCAAGTATGTATTTGAGATAATGTAGTCCAGATGGACAGTAGGAGAATTAAATCAAGAACAAAAGGTTAACCATAATATTGGGTCTTTGATGTTTCCTGACTGTGGTGAGAAAGGCCAGCTTCAGTGGGACTGGTGGTAGACACTTCTATGGTGGTGGCAGCCACAGAGAGAAAGATTTTCATCTGACGTAGTTGGTCTTAAAGTTGGGGATTTTTTAGGAGGAGCATATCTCTTCTTTGCAGTCTCCCTGAACTACTAGAGACTGACAGAAGTTTATTTATATAGGGCAAACTTTAATTATATATGACCTTGTGTACTAAACTGCACAATTTGAATTTAGTTAATTCTGGCTTGGGCATCAGGGTAAGGTTTTGAAAATTAGGGTAATGTGATTGTATTTCTTTTTTCCAAGGTCACTAGTCTTACCGCTGAGCGAAGGATGAATTTCCAAGACACCATGTGTGATTGGAACTCTCCAGCAAGGAAGCAATTTCCAAAGCCCTGCCTAAATATTTCAAGTGAGTGAACAGTTGTTTTGAGATGTTTTGATGGAATGAGGTCATGGATTTTCTATTTTCTTTAGTGAGGGGAGTTGAAAATTGGCTGCTCTTGCCACATTGTTGACCTGAGGAATGATTGGGAGAGCAGAATCTTAAATGAAACCCAAGGATTTAACTGTGTGACTAGGGGATAGTGAAAACCCTTGTAGACTCTGTCTATTTAGTAATAAAGGATCAGTGTTTCTTTTCGATGGTATCAATATAAGTAGGCACTCCATTTCTTGAGGATTTAGGTGAATGTGTTTGCCCAGTATCAATGACTGAGGTAGGGCTAGATATCTTCTCAGGATGGCCATGTCTTCTGTTATTGATGTTCTTATATACAGTTTGCGTGGTTTCATTGGTGTATTGATGCACTGGGACATCGAAGTGTTCCAGGGTAAGGCTTAGAGGATCCTTATAAAGACTGAGCAGCATAGAAGTCTGAATTGATCCTTATGAGACTCTGGTTACTATTTTGTTGAGTCCAAAATGTGTTCTCTGATTATTATTATTTTTAACCCATTGGGGTCTTTTGGTTAGTAGAATTAGAACCATATCAGAACCTTTCATCATATTCTCATGTGGTTTTCAAGAGTTGTGAGAAGCCAGCAGTGATGAACCACATTAAAGGCTGTTGTTAGGTCTTGCACTGTGATGAGACAGGTGTCACCTTTATCAATTATGTTGTGCAGATTGTCAAGTGTTTTTATGGTTGTTGTTTCTATATTGAAGCTAGGTCCGAAACCAGAGTTATAGTAATCCATGAAACATTCTTTGATGTAGTTGTTCAGTCAGCCACTGATTGTCTCTATAACTTTACCCAACCATGATCATTTTGATATAGGTTGGTGTAGTTTGCCGACTGTTTTTACTTCGTTGCTTTTTAGTGGATGGCTGTGATCTGACTGGTTTTCAATGAATTTAGGCATACCCCTTGACCTAAGGAGGCATTAATCAGATTGCACCAGGTGCCTAGGAAGACTTATAGTTTTTCGTTAATCACTTATCTGGGATGGGGATAAAAAAGTAGTATGGGAATTTAAGATTTTGGGGAGTTTAGGCTAGGTAATTTGGTGATATGAGATTTGAGAGAGTATCAAAAGTTAGAGTATTTTGGTGGAGATGGTGTGGGTTTTACAAGGTTCCTTTTGAGCTTGTCTCTTAATAACTGAATTTTGTTGGCTTAAATGTTACACAGCTCGTTATTTGGGGCTATCTGTTTGTCTTGCTGCTGATATGTGGTGAATCAACAATTGGACGTTGTTAGGGATGTGGTGAATTGCTCCTGCACATATCCATATTTTGCTGTGCTGAAGCAATGGCAAGATTGAATTCTTTTCTGTGTTTGTTGTTTTTTATATAGAATTACGGAGGTGTAGACTTTCTTCCTTCTTTCTCGAGTTTTCTGAGATTGCATCTGGCTTTTGCAATAGATTCAGAGTAGCATGGTCGACTAGGAATTGGTCTGAGTTGTTTGTAATGTTGAGGGACAATTTTGTCAACTATTTAATCTTCTTCTCTTCTTCTTAGGTTTTGGTCAAAGTTTCAATGATTGGTGTGGTGTTTAGGAAACCGGGACAGGGTGAAATATTTTTTTAATGCAAGTGGTGTGAGCTTCAGGGTTTTAACTAGTTTTTTTCAGTAGAGTGGTAGGAAATAGAGATGATTTGCACAATGAAAGATATGGAAGGGAACAATGAAATGGTCTTACCAGTCATTATGTAGGCAGATAGACAGTTTGCATGTTTGGTGTCAGCAAGGTCCGATCCAGGATTTCACCTTTTGTGTTATAATGGCATGAGTTGGCTGAGTTTGTGTACGTTAGTTAAGTTGTTGATAGCGGATGCATATTTGCAAGTAGGGTACAGATGTCATCCAGTGGTATAATTCCATGGCACTTCAATCATGGCATCAGCACTGTCATATTGATGGGCACTTTTTATTGTTTCTATTCATTAGTTTGCAAAATTAATTGAGGAGCATGCAGAAACACTCCGGACAGTAATATTAAGCGCTCTGTATACGAACAAGAGACCATTTTTATTCACACAAGTAGAGTGAACAGGCATTTGTCAAACTTGAAAGTAGTAAGTGACCACATCTGCTTAGCTGTGTGTAACTATGATAACATGACAGCAGGTGCATCAAGCCATAGGGATGCAGAAACACACCTCACGTGTTTTTTGAACTTCAGAACCTATTTCTCTTCTGGCCCCACAGCAAAATGTTCAAGCTGGTCCTCCTGTTTTCTGTGCAAGAAGCAACAGTTTCCTCTGCTCCTGGAGCTCCTGCACTCTCCAGCCACAGAAGGGAAATTTGTCTGCAGGTGTAAGTTGGAGTAAATATGTTTTAACTCGTTTTTTTCCAGGTGTTCCTTAATGCATGATTTTCACCCTCCAGCCTCACGAGGGAAGAGAAATGTTGCAGGGCTATCAAGATTTTGTGGCAGGACCTTGACTCACTCTAGCCCTTTAGGACCTGCAACAGATTAGTGCAGCTAGCCCTGGAGACTACGTTGGACACATATTCAAGACCAGAGCTGGAGCCCTCTCATCCCAGTACTCCAGTAGTAATTGCTAAGTGCAAAAGCCCACTGGAGTTTTCTTGTCTTCTGTACCTGACACTTCACTACCCGGCTTGAGTCAAGCAGGGCGTTTTTTTGTTTTTTTAAGGGTAAACCAGCCTTCAGTTTGGCGACTGATCCCTAGCCAATCCTTACACAATTGCCAAGCTTCCCTTCCAGATTTTTTGTGACTTCATAAGTTTCCTTTCCTGGAAACTTATTGTGCGGCAACAAAAGTATTCTGTAGTTCGTGCATTAAAAAACAAACAAGGTGGTCTTCTTAATCAAGTGTGTGTATCGTTCACCTCTGTCCTAACTCTATCCTGCCCTTTTCAGCCTACTAAACTTCAGAGAAAAACATCAGTACGCCTCCCTAGCTTTGCGTGAATTATCGTTCAAGTGTCGGCTTTAAATTTTGGATCAGCCCTCAGTTTCTGAAAAATAGAAATTTTTCTACGAAATGCACTTTTTATTTTGGATAAATGACTGGAGCTTTTCATTACCTGAAAGAAAACATGCGTCTTTTAGTAGTTATACCTTTGGCCTCAACCATCAGCTTGTCATGTTCATTAGGTGCTCTCATGTTCTGCTTCCTCAAGTGGACGTTTTTCACATGGCCATCTAATTAGTATCATATGCTAGTGACAAACCAGCGACCCCCACAATATGCCATGGATGGCCACCTTAAGGTTCGGTCATCACTGTGGAAGTGGTGGCCGGATAATGCAAAGGATGCCCAAAAAAACACCTTTGCACTTGCAGAGATGCCCCCACCCTCAGTTTGGTAGGAGTGTCCCCAGTCGGCCCTGGTAGTCGTAAATGGTAATTTTTCATCACCACAAACTCTAGTGTGGCCAGAATGAGTCTGTGTTGGGCTCCACGTCTCTGTGTGGCCCCCGGAGGCCGGTGAGCAGATCCTTGACACAGGCCTAGTTTACCGGTACATTTTATAAGTTGCCCCTGAGTATGTAGCACATCTATAGCATGCATTGATCACACTCCGGTCTCGCACAACATAAATGTCCTTCTTTTTATGTGCACCAGGCACATTTTCCTTTTTACACATCTTAATAGTCGAATGCATTTTAGGGAAACACTCGCCTGTTGTCAGCGGTGGTTGGTGGCGCTGTAGTGAAGGCACCCTTTACCCTAGGAGGCAGGGGCCTCACATGTATGCAGCCTGGGTCAACCATCAGAGCAGCTTTAGAAAGCGCCTAGCAGGGATCAAGTGCGTAGTGTGCGCTATACCGAATAGAAAACCTGCTGTAATATAGGACCTCCATCCACCTGCCTAGAAATGACTGGGGTTCTCAGACACTAAATGGAAATGCAGATTCCTGACCCCAAAAAAATCCTGAATGCACCCGAAGCAAGCCTACTGCAAGCAAAAAAAGACAACGACAGACAGACATAAATTGATGGCGTGAAATACACTCCAGTCAATTTGCTCAGTATTAAAAACATGTTTATTACCCGTAAACGAAGAGCAGAAAAATAAGCCTCCGAATCAATCCTCGCGCTCAGGAGCGCTTGGCTGGGGGCCAGATTTCGGAATAATTGCTGACGGGACTGGAGGACTTATCTGATTTACCGTAGCAAAGGCCTTCTCTTGAATGCGGCCTGAGCTCCGAGGAAGGCAAATCCTGCCTAATTGATTGAAATGGCTGACTTTCACCTCGATCAGGGGCTTTTCGGTTCTTTTCAAGTGGGGCCCCCACCCCAGCTTTTTCTCCCAAGTCACAGCGTTTGGCATTTATGCCTTAAAGGTCAGGCATTTAAGACTCTGGGGGAAAAAGGTTCCTTTTGAAAGCGTATTTTTTTTAAATGTGTTTTTTCCAGAACCTTTCTTTTAATTGTGAACATAATTGGTGGCCTCACTTGCCAGCATTTCGCGCCACACCCTCCCCATCTACTTTGTAAAGATTGCGCCCTCATCTTGTCACAGCAGCGGACTCGAACCTTGACCTCAAGCGGAAACACAAATAATATTAAAGTCCCAATTGGTTGAGCAGGTGAGCAACTTTCCCTGTGCGCTGCAAGGTGGATCGCCTTTTGCCTCTTTACAGTTGGAGGTTTGTTGTTAGTGAAAGCGCTGGTTTGGGAGCAGAGGTCTTAAACTGTTATTCTTGTTTTCTTGGTTAATGTTAGGTCCTCTAAAAAGTCGAAATAGCGACTTATTTGTGGATTTTGGTGGAAGAATGATTGTCTGGCATGGGTGGGAGTGGTGGTTGGCTGGACTTCTCTTCTCCGTCCACACCAAAACATGGAGCTATTAGTCCATTTTATTCTGCCCCAAAGGGCACTACTTACTTTGTTACACCTTCCTCCACCCCTGCTTGCACCGCCTTTCTCCATTTCTCTTACCATCCTGTGCCCGCACCATTCTCTGCCTGCAATGGCACCACACTCAACTACCTTCCAACACTCATCTGTGACCTCTTCCATCTGTGATTACACCTGCATCTGTTCCTTCCTGCACTGTCTACACCTTTCTCAATCTCTGACCCAGCCCACACTCTTTTTCACAGTTTTTGTTCATACCTTCTTGCTGTTCACATCCCTCTATGAGCTGCCCTGCCAAGTTCCACAGGTGTTGTGTTACTCCAATCCGTTTTTTTTTCTTTGAATTCTGGGACTTGTAGCTTTGTCTATTCCATTATAAAACAGGACTACAAGCTCCAGAATTCAGAGGAAGAATCCAGGACTGGAGCAGCACATAATGCATGGACATGGGTAACTTGGTAGCTATATATGTGTCCCCCTCCATGGACCATTGCCACACCTGTCCACAACATCTATAACCATAGCACTTTAACAACAAATCCCTAACCAGTGTAACTTCAAACCAAAGCTGCAGCCAGTGTGTTTTAAAACCAAAATTACACCCAGTGCACCTTCACACCACACCTAGAGCCAATGCAGCAGTATAGATAATCTACAGCCATCACAGAACATCTGCGGCTATTGCAGCAAACACCAAATATAGAACCAGTGTAACTTCATTTCAAATCTGCAACCAATGTACCTTCAAACCAAACCTACAGCCACCACTGTATCTTCAACCTAAAACTACAATGAATGTATTGACACAACCAAACTTCAACCACTGTACCGTCAAACCAGATCTACAACCGAAGAAAAGGAAAACCGGTTAGTAAGTTCTAAAGCCCAAAAAGAGCAGAGCTGGAGCAAGGTAAAACACGAAATAAAATGAGAGAGGGAGAGTGATGGACCAGCTAGCAATAAAAACCAAGTGTCTGAATTGTTGCTGAGCCGGGTGGTCCTTAAGGCACTCCTGGTTCTTATTATCTGACAGGAAATGGAGCATGTGCCATAGCTGAATGGATGCTTTGCTGCATTGGAATGGTTGGTTCCATCATGGAACAGTGAAAAAAAGTTCAGTGTTTTGTTGACCAGTGGCCGTCTGTTCAAGCATCATTTCTTATGCTTATGTCTCTTTGAGTGCCACATAAGGGGGGATGAGACGGAGACTTTTGCATACTCTTTGCCTAGCTACATTTTCATCATAGCCCTATCTTCCCCTTCTAATTTCCCTTTCCCCTCTTCAAGCTCTTTGCCCCGCCTCCTTTTTCTATCTTTGTATTTTTTTCTGTTTTACTGGAGTGTACATCTGGTATTTTCACCCCTTACCCTCTGTTGACTACTTACTCCATTCATTCTCCTAGGCTGTTCATTTTCGGTTGCAGCCCAGCCCTACACACACCCTTACTGTGATTTTTTTTTTTTGTTGCTTTTCCTGAAACCCGAATTCCCTAAATTCCATTCCATTCTCTACTCTAATTCGCTTTCCCTCTTCCCTCGATCTTTTATTTTATTTTTACCTTCAGCCCTGCGTCCAGCCGCCTCCGTAGTGACAGGTTAACACAATCAATTTGTGTTTACTATTTCGAAAATAATCAAAGTAAAAATAAATGAATATTCCTTCCATTTTCTGACCTCCCCCCGATTTGATTCTAGGTCCCTGGGATGCAGGATTGCAGGGGTTAGTAAAATTACTGAGTTAATGTGTTCATTCCGATACACCCATTAGTCAACTTATGCTTGGTAAGTCAGTCTTCTTTAATTCAGACTTATGTCTACATGGCAGTCCCCAAGCCTATCAATGGGATTTGAGCTGGTGGTAACCAGGCTTAGCCCTCCTTTGCCACCTTGGCTAAAGCCATATCACCTGTTTCAGAAAGAGGAAGATAGGTAGCCAGCCCTGAAGTGAAGCATGGTGACCCTGATGCACAACCTAAACATAGACTCCTGCTGAACCGAACATCATTTACTCCATGTGACCTGTCCCTTAAGAGATGGAGCTGCAAAGTTCTAAAGTCCAGGTAGTCCTTAAAAGGGACACTCATGCCCCCCTGCATCGTGAATTATTGCAAGTTTTGTACACGACTACAGTTTGAATAGATACCAGTTTTCATGTGGAGTCACCCAGCAAAGTATCATTATTGGTCTGGAATTTTCAACCACAAGTAGTGGTT
This sequence comes from Pleurodeles waltl, assembly GCF_031143425.1. NCBI lineage: Eukaryota > Metazoa > Chordata > Amphibia > Caudata > Salamandridae > Pleurodeles > Pleurodeles waltl. The sequence continues at coordinate 1,152,988,553 of NC_090448.1, forward strand.
CGTTTCCAGTAATCAACATTGCGCCTGACCACAATTATGAAGAACCAGCAGGCATTCGTAACCAGGAAAAAAATGTTTTTGCTGGCCAAGTGTAACAAAGGTAAATATTTTGTTATCTAACTTTGATAGAGTTTTCATTTGACTTAATTTGACTTGGGTATATTTCACTAAGAACGGTGTTATTTTTTTAAATTACGTATTATATTGATTTTTCCAATATAATATTATGCAACCAAATAACAGTTCTCCATCACCCTACTCCCACACCCATTGAGGTCACCGACTCGGACTACTTTATTCATCACTCACTCAGCCGTTGCAAATTTTGTCAAACTTTTTGGGGCATCCTTTCCCCTGTAGATCACCTTTTCCTGCGTGTAACAAATATTAATTTCTCTTACCCAGTCTCCCATCACCAGTACGACTGAGGAATCCCATTTGCGTGCCTCTTCTGTCTCTTAGCCAGAAGGAAGCTTAGATTAAATAAGAAAGACATTATAAATTGAGGTATCTCAGAGAGTTTTCGTATTTTTACCCATAGGGTTTCCTTCTGTCTTTGCCTGAATCTTTTAACTCTTGTATACCAAGCCACCTCATTGACGTCGGTCTAAATGACCAACAGTAGTCAGGAATTCCATTTAGCATCAGTGTTTGCACATTTAACTTATGCAGGTATCTTGAACATCCATAATGTGTCTTGCATACGTCTGACGTCCTGTTTGCATATGTGTAATTACCGGTCTACAGAGCAGTCACAAAACTCTTGTTTTTTAATCCACCCGTGCCATTACTCCATTTATTCTTTGCCGTTTACTGTTTTGTGTTAATTGCGGTCTGTTTTGCACTTGTGTTTGTTTGTTTACAGAGGGCTGCAGTGTTCTTTCCAGTCCCCTATCATCTTATCCTTGGTGTCCTGCTGCTCTTGGAGTAGGAGATATGTGGAGATGCACGGGAGTGTGGGCTCCAGAAAGTCCTTAGCTGCTAGCAGAGCGCCAGTGCAAACAGGCCAGAGTACCCCTAAAGTAACGTGTCCAAAGCCAGTGTACACCCATTACTGCTAGAAACTGAGAATTCGTGAAAGACAAGAGATATGAAGCGAAGGTAAAAGTGCATTTAGAGGTTATGAAAATGGCAGAGCACATCACCGGCCAGAGTCGAGAAATAGGAGGCCCGGGGGACGAACAGAGAGTGTAATATGACATAACGTGGAACAAAATAGCAAACCTAATCTTACAGCCAGTAAATCTGGCTCTGGGAGAGCTGCAGGGATAGATTCCCACTGCACAGACAATGTCAGCGAGGCAAAAAACAGACAAGCACATAGCAGCAAAGAGCTACACAAAATAAGACACACACTCCTTGTACTGACTACCACATTCACGTGGACCAGACCAACCTACTAATCTGCATGCCTTGCACAGGGCAGTGTGATCAGTCCTTACATACTGAGGAGTGAAATTTAACATCTAGGCAGACCAGAGTATTCGCAGCAGATGCGTATCACACAAGAAAATTGCTAATCCTGGGAACCGAGAAAAGCCTTAATATGTTCAGCACAAATTTTCAAAACTCAAGAAAAAAAATGGGAGGCATAGATGGAAAATGAGGTGATAATGTAGGTAAAATGCCAGTACCTAGAGAAACAGAAGAAGCGTAGAACGTACAAAAGAGCAAGCCACTCTACACCCGCTGAAAGCACCCCACCCTCCTTCCCCCAAATCACAAAATCAAAAAGATAATTGGGGGTTGGGACCGCCCATCCCCGTCAGCTCATCGCCGCATACACGCCTAAGAGGATCCTTTGATCCTCTAGCGCCTGGAGGGCCTTGGTCCCCTTCATATGAAGAGTAAGAAGTGGAGGACGGTCTTTTAGCTTCAATGTCTCCAACCTCTGGAAATCCTTGCCCCTGTGGTCAGTTGACAATGAACTTGTATCCTGAAAACAACTCAACCTGGCTATTTGATAACTAACCCCCTGCGGAGGTTGCTCCTCATGCGGTGCCATCTCACTTAGCGCTAGGATACCTACGGGTCACCATGCGTGCTATAATCCGCCTAGTATAGTATCTCAAGATACCGGTGGCTGGGTTTATTTGTTTCAGGAAGCCACTTCAAATACAGACGAACAGTTAAGGAATAACATTGAGAACTAGGAATACTCACAATTTTTATGTCACAAATCAGGTTAAAGCCAACAGATTTGCAAAGACCATAAAAAAAAAAACTAAAGCTCTCCGAAGGAAGACACAGTTAGAGATGAACAGGTTAGTAAAATCAGATTAGTAAATACAGAAATAGAGGAGTCAATGCATGTGGCACAAAAGTCAGATGAAGAGGATACAGTAAGTTTAGGAACCACAGAAGGCGTGCACGAAGAGAAACGAGTGTGAGGTGGGCCCCGCCATGCTAATCAAAGAGCAGAGGGGACCCAGTCAGAAACCACAGATGTAGGGTGTTTCAGCTTGGTAGCCTACTCTGCAAATCCTGGGCATTGTAAAAGACACATCTGTCCTATGTCATGGAGAGGTGGTCAGCCAGGCATGTACCTAGTGGTACCCACATGTTACGTAATGGTTACCAATTCCTCTTCTCTTTGAGCCTGCTTGAACCCGAGTATATTCGAAATAATAAAATTTTTTGCCTTGGCTGTATCATAGCATGACTTCCCACAATGTGCTAAGAATTACGACCACTAAGCCTGCGTAAGTAGTTTGCTAGAGGGAGCACCCTGATAAATATGCATGCCCAAAAAAGTGATGAATTACCACCATAAAGCTGTAGTCAATATTATAGCAGATGTTGGTGCCAGAAATTCCACAGTTAACCAAGCATCGCCGCAATTATACTACACCCAACATGGAATCATTTTTAATACCATTGTGCAATGGGTGTTCCCAATTTGGAAGAATTACTACAATACTGCCGGAATAAACATTATGCCAAAGGTGGGCACGACTGTGCTGAGGGTGCACACAGGATCCAAGTCCAAAAGCTTTTATTGTTTTAGCAGGTGGTGCTTTTAAAAGCAGTTAGGTTCTTCACCCCACACCATAATTATTTTACAGAACTTAACTTATTTTAAAGTTATGTGAATACTTAAAAGAGCAATTGCTAGTTCTAGATTCTTCATATTTCCTAAAAATGTTAAAGCTTGGTTCATTGAACAAATACAACATTAACAAAAAAGGTCGTGAGTGCATACTTTCAAAAATGTAAATGAAGTTTTGGGAACACTTGAGAGGCCATATACATAGACCAGCCTTCAGCTTATTTGAGTGCACCAATACTTCTCTATTCCGTCCATTTTACCAATTTGGAAACCGTGATTAATACGTCAACTGAAGCTAAGCACTTCTTGATGGTACCCGTAGGTTGCTTATTGTTTCTATAACAAATCTTCATCTTTGCTTCTTTCCATCATCACTTTCAATTACTCTTTCAGGAGTTATTATTCAGCATCAATACCAGAAAATGTTTAGATTTTTTCAAATTAAATATTCACAAGTTTTTAGAAAATTGTGATCAGAGTTTGATATCTCCATAAAGCATATTGCTGATAAGTTTACCATGGTTTATTGCTTAATATGCCAGAGAAATTCTGTGAAACGTCTCTTCACAGGTAGGTACCACAAGGCTCTGCCAGGTCATCATCAAAATCGTTAATCAGTTACTTAAAACCATAAAAGATACATGCAAAATATCATAAATAGAAATGACATAATGAATATAAAAAGCAAGAACACCACCTCAAATAGAATTTCAAGCTAAAGTCATTGAAAAATCATTCTGGCTAACAGTAATACAATATTAGGGTTAAGATCATTCATCATGAGGTTAAATGACGCACATCGCTTAAAATTAATATCAACCACTTCTTTTCCTGATGTTAATGGCACTTATTTAAAAAAAAAAGCAAAATTAAGGCGGACAAATTCTGCCAAATTCTAATCTCAGTGATTGGATTATCCCTCATTCGGTAAACCAGGTGATATTTTAAGTGGGAAGTCTTCAAGACTCAGAAAACTAAAATTACTCTCCAGAGCAAGAAGCTAGCTCCCGTAAAGCACAACAGGCAAACGTTTATCCATCAAGTGTTGTTCTGAGCAGACATAACACTGAAAATGCATCCATTACACTATTGAAGCCTATCAGGCTTTTAGTTAGCCACCGCAGAGAGTACTGGTCAGCTATTGAAAATTCATTTTGATACCCCACTTTTTCAAAGGGAATTAAGTTAATATTTTCAGACCAAAAAGCTTGGTTGGTTTAGTACTACTTTGTCAAAAATATCTGAGAATATGCCCATCAGTTAAATTAGCCAATACCTGCTCAATTTCCCAAGCATTAGCAACTTTGTGGTAGGGCAAGAATTTTCCCAAGGCTGGGCAGTGTGCATCATGCAAGTAGTGCCCGCAAGTTGCTAACATTTACTGGTAATTAAGAGGGCCAGAATTTTACCATGATTGGGCAATCGGCATCATCCCTCGGATGCCCACAATTTGCCAGGAATTACTACCATTATGCAAGGGCCAGCATTTTACCACAAATGGAGCATCTCATGGATGCTCACAACTTGACAAGAATTAGGAACATTTTTTAAAGGGCCAACACTGTACCGGAGCAGGCAGTGGGAAACGAGCACTCCTGAAACATGCACACACGTCCATCACAACATACATCCATGTGCACATAAACTAGTATGGAGACAACCAGGCAGCATTTTTTCATACCTACCTGCTCCTTGACGCAGTCATCTCTACTCCTAGTTTTTCTCTGGGCTGCTATGTCTCTCCTTTACGTGGCTGGCTGTTGCTCCCAATTCGTGCTCTGAGGGGGGGGAGGCTGGGCTGGAGTGTCCTGAACTATCTAGAGGAGGGAGCTGGTGGTAGTGCCTGGGTTTGGTCGGTGGTAATCTAATGGTGAGGAAGTGGCACAACATTCAGAGCTACCAACTTTGGAGCTGGGGAACCAGGTTCGAGTCTCTGCATTGGCTCAACGTCCTGTGATTCTGGGCAAGTTTGTTAAACTCCCCGTGCCTACAAAAATGAATGTGTCCTTGTGTAACGTAACTGGTGCTCTTGTAAAGTTCTCCAATGCCTTCGGGTCGAGTAGTGCTATATAAAACTGCAACAACAAAAAAGCGGGGGAAGAGGGGTGAGCCAGAGAGTAAAGGAGAAAGTGGGAGAGACTGGAGGACCATGAGGGAAGGAGCAAGCGGGTGTGACTTAAATGGGTTGTGAGATGATGCAACCTGAGAGACTGGTGACCTGGAAGAGAGTGAGAGGGGGCAAGCCGGAGAGACCCTGGTGGTCTGAGAGAGTGGTTAAAGATACAGACGCGTGGTCTGGGGGAAGGGCCAGCAAGCATTCCACCAGGTGAGGCAGGGTTATCTTCTTCCTCCTTGCCTGGTTCCTTCTTCTTCTGTGGCCTTGTTGTGAGAATGCCGGATGGCTTCACTTCTGTGTTTTTTTTCTTCGAGTGTAGATAGAACGTTCTCCCCCGCAGCAATGAGTATCAAGTTCTTCCCAACAGCGTGCCATAGGTTTACCATTCGGGGAACACCACGTAATGGTTCACCTCAATGGGACACAATGCTGTGCTTGTGATGCAAAACTTATAAACAGCTACAACATGAACATATCCCAGCGCGGGTATGCTAATTGTTTCTACATTGAAAAGAGAGAACAGGTGTCCCGTTTTGGAAACCTGAGTAGAGCTATGGATACTGGGCACAGACAGTTGACTGCAACCACAGGAAACTACAGACCAGAACTTAACTATTAACTCACTACACCAGCCCAAGCCTGCGGAAGCCGAAAGAAGCATCCAACAAACGTAAAGGTGTCCTCCATTTCTCCACAGATGAGAAGGGAGACTAACACCAACCATATAAACCTCGGAAATAGAAAGCAGTATAAGTAAGGACTCCAGAAATGTAGGTAAAGCAAGAGAGCCGGAGACCAGGCAGAACATCAGCCAGAGGAAGGAGAAGAGGGGATGCACAATAGAAATGATATGGACCATCAGTCTTGCCGTCAGTACGAAGAACATAAGACAGGTGGAACCGTGCTACCAACCTGACATCATAGCGGAGGGTTCCAGAGGAGAAATGGTACAAAGCATCCAAGATAATCTGATGCTTGGGAACCGACTGGTGGATACTGCAAACCCAATGAAAGGCACAGTTTCACAGGCTGGTTTTATATATTAATTTAAATGGAATTTTTCTTGAATCCATAGATCAGTGTGTTTTACAAAATCTTTAGAGTTAAAACTATATTGGGGTGGTGCCCTTTTACACCAAAAACTAGACATGGGACGAAACTGCCTTTATTTGGAGCAAAAAAATACAAAAGACCTTACCAGAAAGACTGACAACCGGGATGTTATTCTGTATGAGATGGAGTATAATCAGTGCTTTAAATGGGCCGGTACTGTCCGGTACTGAGTACCGGCACTTTTTTATTTTGAGAGGGAGAGTACTGGCACTTCTCAAGAATAACGCAATACTTTGAATTGCAGAGTACCGGCACTTCTCGGTAACAAGTAGGTACTCTGGTGCACAGTACCTGCACTTCTATTTTTCCATTTCAAGCACTGAGTATAGTGATGAAACAACTAAAGGGTGCACAACCGGACACCAACGAGAGTCCCTTAACCTCATGCAAATGTGCACACGAGGAAGGCACTCGAGGTGAAACAATCTGAGGGTTTTGTTGATTTCCAAAAGCCCTTCAACTCACTTTAGCATAAGGAACTTTTAATGAAACTCCTCGAAAATTATCGAGGAGGAAATGTATATGGTGCGATCAGACACGTGCTGCGAATAAAGTGCTAAGACTAAATATGGAGCTAGGCTCGCCAGGCTGCAACAAAGAGTGGGGCAGTGATGCTGCCTGAGGCGGACACAATTAAAGATGTACATGAGTGCCCTAACGTTCATGCAACACAAAGCTCTTAATCCGGATTATCACTAGAAGGTATAATATTTACTGCCTGGTCTACACATAGGATCTGTTCTGATCTCTAACAGAAAAGCCCCCCAGCAGAACCCTACCACAATGTGAACACATGTTACAACCTGTGGACTCGGAAAATATAACAAAAAACAAAACCATGAGATACGAGAAAAAGCTCTAAGTAATTTCACCAATACCAGATTAAGATAATCTGGGAGAATATCAAACATGGAACGCCTGCCTGGGAATAACATTCTGCTTCTCTGGAAAAGACACACTAATAAACCGAAGCACGCCAGCTGAGGCTGCCACAAACCCAGGTGGACAGGGGTGTAGAAAGGACTGCCACACACAGAGACAGACACATATCACAACTACATCAATCCAAGTGCTAGACAGTAACTGTGTATTGTCACACAATATGTAATGGCCTTCAGTGGTTACAGATCCAGGCAGCCACATACAACTAGAGGCAGAAAAAGTAAGGCACAAACAGACATGAACCGCAGGTCGGACAGGATGTGCCCAGCACCTGACCCAAGCCTTTGGGAATACGAGGAAAGCTCCCTCCTACACGACTCCAGATTGGGGACAGAAGAGACATTTTGCTGGGAGGAATGTGTTTAAATGGGTCACCAGTGTGGAGGTAAAAACAATTCACTTTAACTGCCAACATTAGGTGGCCTGAATGTTGCTTTATTTGTAATTTGCCAGGGTTTGTAGCCATACTGTATGTATGTATGTATATGGTATTTCTATAGGGACAGCTCTTTAAGGTTCAGTCAGGCACAAGAGCTGGGTCTTGCTGGGCAAAGTCCGAGGTCTGGCGGAAATGGGTGTAGAGTGCCTGGCTTGCGACTCTCTCAGAGACGCATATTGTACTTAAACCTTGCAAAGCCTGGGAATGTAGGTGCTGTGCCAACTCCTATAAGTGCCCGGTGCGAAATTATTGTTATGCTGGAGTAATTAGAGTAATTTTGTGTTACTGTTTTGATGCAAAATTACCAAAAATTACACCCGTTTGCGTAACCGAGTAATTTAACACAAAAGCTCTACTGTAGAAGCCCTGGAACGCCAAATGTACTGAGTGCGAGCAGCTGCTGTTCATTTTCTGAGTCCATATTTCGCTAAGAAAATAGTGCTAAATGTTAGTTCTCTTTAATTCTGCATAATCTCACTTCATTTTGCACAGTTACACTACACTACAGCAAATTACACGAGTTAGTTCCACCCCTACCTCTAAGCCGGGGGGCAAAAAAAGTATAATTCTAATGTGTGAGAATATTGGCTAGCTTCACAGAGCAGGGATTAAGGACACATTCAAATTCTGTTGAGTTAAATCGAGAATAACCGAGCGTGCGTCACCTTGTTACACCGTGAGACGTTCAGAGACGCGAGTGTGAATCTTTGCAGGTGTTGGTAAAGCTGTGCGGTTTGCTAAAAACGGCGCTAAGGAGCTATTTTGGGGCAGGAGCTGTTTCACTTTCTCTGTGTGCAGCGATTACCCCGCCCTCTCCCAGCTGGGCCTCGGCGGGGAGCTGTCCAGGTGCTGAAGTGTCTTCCGGGTGGAAGCAGGTGTGTGCCTGCCCTTCCCAGCAGGGGCCGGTCCTCTCGTAAATAGGGATTTGTAGTCTCCCGGGCGCCTTTTCAGGTGTGGAAAGGCCTCTCTCTAGGATCAGAGCATCGTTACTAGTCCGCAAGCATCACCTCCGGGGTAACCATGCGACCGGAGGCAAGGCAACGCGCCGGGCAGCGCGAGAGTGTGTGCATCCCAGAGTTTAGCACCCTAATGACGCTGCATCCAACGTATTACTCAGATCCGTGATTCTCCAACATCCTGCGTGCAATGTTTAAATCTCCTCTTTTTGAGCTTGCTATACACAGCCTTCTGCGCGATAGGTGCATCAACTCGCTGAGCTATCTGAGGCACTTTAAATGAGCATCCTATGTTTAAGCTCAGTGTGTGCGTGAAGCACCAGGCCCTGACACCCCCAAAAAGCCGGGGTTCAAGGCTTCTTGATTTGATAGCAGCACACCTCGGAGCAGGGGGTTCTGATCCTAGCTTGGGTACATGACCAGTATGTTCGGGACATTTCTGGTACGATAAGAAAATTCTTTCTGCGGAGCGAAGTCTGCGATAGAGTGCATTATGCAATTTAAATGTATTTGCTAGCTGAGTTTTCAGGCTGTCCGACTTTTTATCCATTGCACATGTTAGGGTGACCACCTGGCATAGAGGCGAATTCTGGACAGTGGGTGTAAACATTTAGGACAAAGGGTCATAATTCAGGGCAAAAAATCAGGACAAAGGGTCAAAATTCTGGACAGTGTTAGTTTTACAGACACATTGGCAGAGGACACGTCTTCCAGCTGCCAGCCTTTTGGCTTTGACAATGCTAGTTTATTTTTGTCAGGATTTCGTAAACCTTACTGCTGGGGGAAATGCTGCCCTTCAGCAACATAACAAAAATGGCTACTAGCAAAAATATTTTGGTTCCTAAAAAGCACAAGTGGCCAGAGTAGTCCTTAGCAGGGTAGAAAGTACTTTGTGTATAGATGTGCACTTTATGAAATGGGAAATGGAGTCACTCACGGTGAAGTTGGCCAACGGCTGAAGTGAGCTGATCCACTGATGCAAGCTGTACGCTCTAGTGGGTGTAGATGTTATGTGAACGACAACAGACCAATGGCTGAAAGACTGGTTAAGATATACCCATATATATGAATATCTCTAGCTATTTATTCATCTATTGTACATGTCTAATTTTACTGAAATTAAAAGGTCTTCATAATGCCAGGCCAAACTTTAATGAAAGACAGATATTCAACCAAAACACTGCTGAGAAAACGCCCCAAAGTCGTCTGGATAACTCAGTGTAATTGGAGTATCTCTCTCTGGTGTGGAGGAATACGCTCACCAAGACATCACAGATAGTAATGTGTGTTAACACTTTTCAAACATCTACGGAGTAAAGACAAATTGGCTTCTTAGTCCAAATCAACACATTTGAAATGCAAAACAGACAGGTAAACATAACTAATTTAAAAAACATTAACAGGCTCCAGGGTAAACATAACTAATTTAAAAAACATTAACAGGCTCCAGGTGTTAAGACCTGTGAATGGACTATGGGATGCTCACCATGTAAATCCCACGCTGCACATACAGCACCTCGTGTGTCTATTACCCTCCCCTCTGTTCCTTTACAGATGCCCATTCTCATGTGGGGGACACCCCAGAAACATTCTTGCCTCCTTGACTCCACCTTACCCCATATGCCTCTCCTTCAACACTATACGGGGCAGCTGGTTTCTTTTCAATATGATCCAAGAGGGGAATGTTTACATTAAGGTTTTTACATCCATCTGTGGCTTACAAAAAACATTTCACATACATTTCCCTGTTCAAGACGGAAACCGGTCTGCCATCTGCAGCACTCTTTCTAGGCATGGAATGTCCCAGTCCTGTATAGCGTAATCCACCTTTCACCAGATCAATCTTACCAGCAGCCGTATAATAGGAAGTTTACAATCTAGCTATACTGATTTGATGGGAGTGTATTAAAAATAATAGAATTTCAAAATGAACTTGGAAACATTAATGTGTCCCTACCTCTATAAAAATGCCGCCAGTGAACTCTTGAGTTGTTATGTGTACCCCATATGTGGGTTAGAGTCTCACAGGTGGAGCAACATTCTAGTCTGTTAAATGAAACGCAAGAGCTTTTTGTGTAGCGCACTTCCTGAATTTACATATTGATGTTGCATTTAAATAGTGCTTATTACCCCTAGCAGGGCATTGGAGTGCCTTACGGCAGGCAACAACCTGTTCCAGAGTCCAAGGTTAGCGGTTAGTCCAGTATTATTGGTTATTGTTGACTACTGGGGTTCATCTTGTGTGCTCAAAAAACATTCCTTGCAGTCAATCCAGTTTCTTTGTGGTGGATTAAATAATTAGGAGCTAGTTGTGATCATTAGTGGAGACAGGGAGTTTGGGAGCTCACACACGTTTGGTTGCTGAAAAACAGTAATGGAGAATATGAAAAACCAGCATGTGACAGTAGGGTGTGCTCCAAGAGAGGAGGCATGCATAGGATGGAAGGAGAGGGAAGGTGAGGGCCTTGCCATCTCGAAGGGAAAAGGGATGTGACAATCAGAAGTTTTAATTAAAGGTCAGTTTTTTTGTGTCGGATTTTAGGCATATAGAAGATATTTTTGAAGCAGCGTGCTATTTGAGGATACAAGACTGTAGAAATTAACAACATTATTTGCATATGTGCTATATTAGCTGTTTGTGATAAGCGCTGGAATCAGTCACGAGCAAGTTTTAAGGAACCCCACCACTCTTATGCACTAAAGGCCTGACATAAATAGAAATATGTCTGTCCAATTTTAGTAAAATCGGAAAAGTATGTCACAACAGGCGACAATCATGCATGCCTGGAGTCATTCCTGGTAAATATAGAGAGCATTACAGTAGAAGTGTAACAAAATCCTAAAATGAAGGGAAAAAATGCAATTTGATTACAGCAGAGGAAGAAAGATAGCTCACTTATAAATGCAATCATTGCAGATCTATGGACCCTTTACCTATGGAAGGGAAACTCTATTAGCCTCACTGAAATTTTATTTCAGAACATCAGTTTCTCAGAGGAGCACAGATGAAAACGATGTTATTCTGAATAATTAGGTTGAAAAATGTGAACATACTCTCATTAACCATAGAGGTGGGTGAGCCACCGAAAGCTCTAAAGCTACTGAAAAGCTAAAGCCAGGCTCGGCTAAAGGTCCGTAAGTAACTTTAAGCCCAAAACAAGCTGAACTTGTATGTGACTTCTGCCTGCTATCCACACCCTGCCCTTACGGGCAAAGAGTTAAAATCAATACATCAGCATTTGAGATAAAATGGAGAGACACGTATAGATAACCATTTTTAGTGAATAGGTTGGACAAAGTGAAACCAGAAAACCAGGGATTAGTCCCGACTTCCCCCATAACCAAACTGTGTGATTTTCTGCAAATATGTTACTTAGCAAATCTTCCTTTTACTTCATTATCGCATATGAAAACACCTTCAAATATGTGACTTCAGTATACCAGCTATATATAATTGTATTTGTTTTAGAAGACTATAATGTTGGTGTGCCTATAAGAATCTGGGCCTCATACAGAGTGCAGATAAAAATTGGCTCGCCTGCTAGGTCACTTCTGGCACTGTCTCCAGGAGGCATGCGGGACAGGAATGGTTCTAAATATATATTTTAAAAAAATATCACTTTTAATAATTACATCTCACTGCATTGATAAAATGTGACTTAAGACAAAAGCTTCCTCATGTTAAAGAAATGCATTTGTTTGACTTTTGAAGAGACTTTATAATTTTTTACGGGTTACTGTTGCATAATTTACATGCAAAAACATTCAGGGATCAGCTCATGCTTGCGCTTTTAGAGCCAAACGAGACACCTGGCTCGGCTCTGCCACCACAACTACACCACTAGATAAAGGAGGCTCTTTTATTTCACATATTTACCTAGGATCACCCCATTTGGTCAAGCAGCAAGTGCCTTGATATTTCAGGAGTGCCCTGAGGTGTTCATCTGCGCTTGTAATCCCTCACTCGACGCAAACGATCGAAGGCTGAACATTCATTTAATCCTGCGAGAAAGCAAGTGCCTCAAGGCCTGGAGTGAAGAGGAGGAGGGCATCGGCACGAGAATTAGGAGAATGCTAGAGCGATGGGAAGAGGGAGAAGAAAATAATGCACCTCACAAAATGTGAAAATAAAGACAAACTTGGCCTGAGCAAATAATGTTCTATTTGCACACGCGGACCCATGGAACAGTAACCAACCGTCCTCAGACACTTTAACTTAACTTGTCTGTTGCAGAAGTTAAGATTGTCACAACCCCGGTCATTTCTTGTTGTCCTGGACAGTAGTCTGTTGCTAGCTATGTTGTTGGTCTTTCAAAAGAGGGAACTGCGGGCCAGGAACAAGAAGCCTTCTTGTGACTCGCCTGCACCGGAACCAGGGTAGAAAAGGAGCGAAGGTGTGTTTGGTACCCCTTAAAGTAACCGCAGACTAATTAAATGATTCTGTTGGGTGGGAGGGGGGTGATGAGCCCTGGGATTGGCTGTGGACACATAAGCCAATCCTAGGTAGCCTTACATGCTTTGGCCACCCTACTGGATGGCCACTGTGCCAAGCAATCCAGTCACATAATTGGTTGGTCCCCTACGTTGCCCAAGTTACAGACAAACTGCATCCGTAAATGACGTTATCCCGTACAACGAACATGAGTCTGAAGTTACGGACTGTCCGTGTAAATTACCGACGGGTAATCACCCTAGCACATGTTCATAAGAAGCATGGCACTGCTGTGCTTTTTAGGTCTAGCCTGCAAATAGGTCAAGCTGTTTGGTTGCATAAAACCTATTGTGGGCTTACTAAAAAGTAACCGAGTTTTACAGCCGCCCCTCGTGTTCCATGTTGACAGATCAAGGGTAGTGAGCTATTTTCATAGCACATTTAAACAAAATATTCTACAGAGAACATTTCATGTATATTTATTATTAACAAATTAAATTGATACTATTTTATCTAGCAAAAAGACACACACACACACACCGTCTCCCCCCCCCCCCCCCCCCCCCCCCCCCAACAGCAAACTCTCAACTGAGCTACCTTGCCAACTTTAATCTTAAGCAATTGGAGGACCAGGAAGATAAATTGATTTCCCAGCAGCATACAATTTGGTTTGATTGGGAAGTTAAAACTAATTAACTTCTTCTTGTTCAATGGCTGACCAGCCTATTGAAATCACCTTCGTGCATATGAAACATATCATATATTGTCATTCAGTTTCACGAAGACTTGCCTTCAGACCCCATAGGCTATAGAGTTATATAACTTATAAGTTACTAATGTGTGGCCGACTACATCTTCAGTAGTTGTGTGGCTAACGGTTCCATTAACTGATTATTTGGTCTTGGTGACAGCCGGAACTTTCCACAGATGCAATATGTATTAACTAACTACAGGCCAGATGTCCAAAGTATTTTTTTTGTTTTTTTGTTTTTGTAGTTGCGAACCCTGCAATACACAAAATCACAAGGATTATTACTGCAAGACAATTTTTGGCATGTAAGAAGCCCATTTTATGAGCCAGAAAAGCGTTTTCAACTTGCAGAATGGGTTAACCAAACCAATACCGGAATCACAATAAGGCAAGGGACGATCCTTCCAAAGTATTAGATATTGTATGCATTGATGGTTTGCAAAAGCAATTGCAGTGGCAAACTGTTGATCAATTACTAACACATCGGAGGTGGCACCTGATTTGCAAAGGGGACTGTGTCTCTTTCATTACGTAATTATTGGATGGGTTGCCCTCTCCTCAGCGAACTTGATCAAAACTGTGCTAAAACCCAGTGACATTTTTAAAAATGGCCTTCCAGTCATCTGACTGTCTTGGTTTTCATTTGGTCTGAATGGGAAATTTGATGGTTTTCCTGGTGGAATTCAGTGCTTCCCTGCACATTCCATAGCAGCCTCTGAAACTCCCTGTGCTTTGATGGATTCTAGTCCTGGAAATGTCTGTGTTCAGAAGCATTAGTTATGTGAGTTTTGCATTTGATGAGGAGCCTCTTATCATTAGCACTGATTTTGTGACCTCAGCTATCCTTTGGAAGAAATCTTCATAGTAGAGGTTCTATTTTTGTTCATATTTGGGAAATACGCTGTGGAAGGGAGGCCCTGTGGGCTAGAGGCTAAGCTGCGCACTTTAAATGTTTGGTTTTAATCTCTGCTTGCACACTGCCAAGCAAATCACATTATCGTCTCCTGCCTCTTAATGTAAGTGTTATTTTAATATGTCAAGTATTGCTGTTGAGTGGCCTGCCTACATTACACATTCAGTAGTACTGCCACAACTGCATGACTGGAGAGACAAGCTGGTAAACAAGGATGGTAAACACAGATGGTAAACAAAGATGCAGCAAAGAAGATTTATTCTAGGTAAAAACAAAACTCTGGAACCACGTTTTAGGCACAGAGATCCACCTCACACGTACCTCCATACATTGAAAGCTTTACCATAAACATTCTACATTTGACATTGAAGACTAAACAAAATTGAGTACCAATATATAGCACACAGCCCTCTTCCACAAGAAATTACATTTACTAATAAGATAAAGATATGTGAGATAGAAACTGGTAATGTTCACATAGTGACTCGAAGACACAACCTCTAAAGATATGCTAGCTTTACCATCAATTAGCCAACCATATTTTGCATCTGGTGCATTTCAGGTCTGTCATTTAATATGTATCTACTGGTCTGAGAACACCTACTTGCGTAAATTAAGTGTTGTCGTTGCTGCTGTACATAGGTGAATTTATGTCTGAAAACTAGACCATACCAGTACTTCCCTTCCCTAGATTGTAATGTAATTTTAAGTAATATCATAATTTATTTTCTACATCGAGGAATCTTTCTTTAGCATCTCCTGTGATTCGCAGAGCCCCTAGGACATACGTGCAATTATGGAAATTCTTCTAAAAATGTGATATTCTAAGGAAAAGACAAGACTAGGAAGAAAATGAAGGATCTTAATAACCTTGCTGTTTGTGCCTGGACTGTGCCTGTAACAAGACACTGTAATGATACTGTCAGAGGAGTTAGGCACACATATAAAGCCGACTATATTATATGAAGGTTGGACTACTGGCTTATGCACCAAGGGGTGGCCTTCTGATTAGGGGATCTGCTGCATATATGAAGTAAAGAGGAAAAGTAATGGACAAATGCCTTAGTGTCTGAAAGATATTAGTTACAATTGTAACAACAGATGGCATGATTTGCATTTTATGTGTAGCCAAGGTGTCATAATATTTTCAGTAAGTATGCTCCCCATGGCTGCATATCTGAATTTAAAGCTAAGCTGTGTAGTAGCCATCCCACATTCCTCGTCTGGCATATTCCCAGTATTCTAGGGAGAAATGCACCATTGGAAATAGTCTATTCCTTCACCTTAGTATTGGAGTCCAGGAAACCAAATACAAGCCTCACACTGGTGTAAACGCAACACACATGGTAGGCTTGGTTCCAAACTCTGAAGATTTATTTACACATGCTCTGTCTCAATAGGGAAACAGAAGCATAACTCACATTTTGTGGCACTCTGGAAAGCTCAGTAGACGTACCCCTGGAAAAAGGTAAACACTCTGTATCTTCAGTAGCTTACACGGTGGCCATTATAATCCACATTCAGGAAAATAAGATAATGTTACAGACATTGGTTATTAAAAGTGGTGGCAGGGCGCCTTCTCCCTTCCTCGCAGTCGATAACCCTGATGTGCTCTCCACCTACTCTGAGAGATCACAATAAGTAGTGACTCACCAATGATGGGATGTTAGCTGTTGTGAGGTTTGCCCTCCTTGAGGGCCACCTAAATCTGGGCTTTGTCTAGAGTTCCTGTCTAGAAAGCGTGATCGTCCTAGCAAAGTTGAGAGGCAATGTTGTGAGCAGGAGCTAGCCCCATGGCTGTGAAGCAGGATCCCATCTGGTGCCATGAACTAATTTGCCTGGGTTTGTAGCATTGGTGACTCGCACTATACTTACTAGACAGTAATTAGTGGGTCTGGTTTTGGTGACTTCTATCCATCATCTCTGCACCTTATGCATAGCGAGGGCAGCCTGAGATGCAGGTGACACCGGAGAATTTGCATGTCTGTGTCTTGGACCTTGCTGGTGCCAGCCTGTCCACGAAATGGTCACCCTCCTGACTAGGCCACCCTCATAGTACCCGGATGCCTCCAGTAGGCCCCCGCCCCGACACCCGCCAAACGAAGACCGACAGAGTCTGATTGTTTTTGGCATTAGAATAATTTTATTTACAAATGACAATTACTTAAAATCACAAATCATAAAAAACATTTCCTGTAAATCAAAATTCAATCCTGTCATAAATCACGATAACAACACATCCAAGGATCCTCCTGCGTCCCGAACACCGTTGGACCACACAGGTGAACCGTACTTCACCTGTATCCTTGGGGGGGGCGGTTCCCAACACCTCAACGTCCCTTGTCCTCGTGCTCCGGGTTCCGCCCCCACCCCAACACCAAGCTGCCGTGGGGGTGCAACAGGGTGGCCAGGAGCGGGAGCCCCGTGCCCACCCCAGCGATCTGGGCACCCTAACCCCCAAGCTGGTGTGTACATCCACCGGTTGATTCAGGACTGCAGGATCCTACCTTCGGTGTTATCCAGGGTACCCTGCCTTGGGTACCCCTCTGTTGCTTAGGGTGAATGTATTATCTCATTTCCCGCCTACTATTCCCCCTCACACCTTACCCTAAATCTCATGTCTAAAGGGATGGGAGGGTGGGTAACGCCGTTCACTGGCCGTGCCGCCCACGCCGTCTCCACTAAAAAGGCTGAGGCCTGATCTGGGGGGCACTTTAATACCCCCTAATGGAGGGGGCGGCGCAGGCGGCCGGAAGTTACACGTGCGGCCTCCGGAAGTGCCAAGGCCAGAAAACGTAAGACTAGCGTACAGGGCTCGGGCCACGGCGGCCCCGGGCACTAAGCGCCGCACCCCCCCAATTGGGGAGGCGCTCTGTCATAGTAGACGTTCTCTCCTTGCTGCCATCAGTGATGCTCTTGGTAGAAGCAAAGCCCCCCCAGGATTGCTCCATTGGCAGCCACCTGCGAGCCCTTCTCTCTCACTCTCTCTCATCCTCCTAGACGAAATGCATAAAGCTGACCAGAAAGGGGGGAAGGGTGTGCTTTCTCCTATTTGGCGGCCAAACTTTAGAACAGTTGTTCCCTGGAGCTCAGGAAGACAGGCTTAAAAAGGATTTGGAGACTTTTTTTTTTAGGCAGGATTAGGTGATGGTTAGACAATGCCTATTGGTCAATGCTGGGACACTTTGTGGAAGCAGCTGTTCGCGCTTTAGAAGTATGTATTTAATTGATTCATTCATTTGGTGAACAAACTGCTATGGATACCTCTAGATCAGTGGTTCCCAACCTGTGGTCCGGGGACCCCTGGGGTCCTGTGAAGCCTCCTCAAGGGGTCCCCGACTCCTTAGAAAGTTAAATAATATTAATAAATTAGGTCCCCTGCTTTCAGTATTGACTTAGTGTGGGGTCTCCAGATTCCAGTAATGATTCAGTGGGGGTCTCGTGGTTCCAGTAATGATAAAAGTGGTGGTCCACAGAAGTTAAAAGGTTGGAAACCACTGTTCTAGATCTTAGATAGTTACTTGACAACTGTTCCCCTTATGTATCTCCCTAATCTTATCACTGCTTTCACTCTCTCGTAGACCGGACTTGGCTCCACACACAGCCTGATTACATCATATTTCTGTCCTCACCATCTCTATATGTTGCTGCGCTTCCTACCAACCCTTGCAACTGTGTCTCACCCAGTTCTCTGCAAAGTAGTGAATCTGCTGCAGTCGTTTTCTGTGCTTTGTATTCACGTTACATATATTGCAGAGAATGCAGCCATACAAAAGTTATTCCATTAACTTTCTAAAGACTATGGACGGACGAACAAAATTAATGTAAGTAGAAGCGAGAAAAATCTTTTAATGTTTTTTTTTAAGGCAAAGTTCACTCTGCAGGAGAAACAGGCAGCTTTCTTGCCTGGGTATGCAACATTGCCTCTGTAGAGGCTGCCTGCCTGTCCCAGTACTGCAGAATACTCGTACCAGCAACAGAATGTTGTGAAATGTAAAGACCTAGTCTGATTGGCTAAAAGTGCTGCAACGGGTCAATGTTCATCCATTCAAGATGATGCATTTAAGGGAGGAGTTACTAGAAGAACCTCCTAGGGGATATATTGATCTGTTATCCAAAAAAAGAATCTTGTATTCATGCTTAGGTATGTAGATAAAATTAGTTTGGGCACCTTCATAACCTCACGGAAGAATCAAAGACTTGCAACATTAGTCGTTTCCTTCTGGACATGCACATAGGTACCCTTTCAAATGTTCTGATTAGGTTTGGATATAGTGAGCTTGTTGCTTTTCTCCTTCAGGCTTCCTTTAGTCTATACAACTCTTCCTCAGGTGTCAGGTGCTGATGTTGTTGTCGTATACTGGAATTCTTCATCAGCATTGTCTCTTTATGGATTGTCATTAGCCATGCCAGTGTGTTTATGTCTCATAAAGCCTTGTTGTGGGAAACCGCACCCAATTACAATTATGGAGGAAACTGACTTCTTGTCTTGGTAACTTTCAGGTATTTCCTTACAAATTAAAAACCTAGGGCCAGATGTAGCAAAGGGTTTTTCCCATTCTGTGTCAATGGGAAAATGTGTTCCTACATATGGCCCCTAGTGTTGCACACCTTGGAGATGCAAGAGCTGACAAGTTTCGGTATCATACTTTGAAAGAGTGGTGCCTTCCTCAGGCCATAGAGGGTCCTGCACACATTCCTCGCCCAATCCTTAGGAAACTCCTAATTAACAAAAGTTGCAAAGGTCAAGTAACACACCAAGAGACCTAAGACTGAAAGTATTTATTTGATTTTTAGTGTTAACGTTTGCAATTCAGTTTTGTTAGGAATTCTGAAAATAGGTCAGAGCTGGACCATGTACATTAAAAAAGAAGTAAGTAAAGTTTTGAATTTGATGAGTGCTAACTGTAACATGGTGAAGGAATGTGTGAAACAAAACAAGAAGTAGGATAACTAATACTTGCACATCAGCGATGACCTGTGGTTTTTGCCATTTGTAAACCAAGATTACTTTGTTGTACAAGAAGTTACATATATTCTTATGTTTCTTGCCCCAAAGCTTAATAAAATAGAAAAAGTTACATCATATAGAACCGACTGAGATTTATGCTACTCTAATTATCAGTTGCATAATATTCTGTAAAGAGAACACGTGGATATATTCAATACATATGTACCACTTACAATCTTCTTAAAGAAATGCACAACTTGCTTACCTATGTTTTAGTGTAAATTATGCGACACGTACTGACACCATTGTGCAAGATGCCAGCGTGTGAAGTGCCACTTTATGGATTCTTGTGTTGCAACGACATAGTGATACGCTACCATAATGACGATGCCATTTTAGAGAGTGTCCGCATCCTCTTGAAATGGAGCCCCATGGTGGCAACAACATGGAAGCAATGGAGGGTCAAGGAACCACCTGATTATGTTGAGTAAACATAGCAAAACGTTACATTTTTGGTTACCAAGCACTTTAATGCTAAAATAGAAGACGCAATGCTGTAAAATGTTGCCAGGTTGGATAAAAGCAGTGCATCGAGTTTCTTGTCTTTAAACTGCATCCACAGGGCAGCTGAGGGTCTTGCGGGCTCTGGAAAAGCGAATTTGCTACTCTGTGACCAGTAGTAGATTATATTGTGAAAATGCAACTTTTACCACAATAGTCCAGTGGGCTTATTTACTGCTCTTAACTAAAATATAAGAATATTTTGAGGAGAGGAAAAAAATTCAAGTACTGTAAGAAAAAATTAAAAAGCAGTAATTTTGCATTGCGGAAAGCCAAGGCCTTGGCAAAAGGATCCCACTCGTACTCCTCAAACTAAATTATTAGCATATATCTACTTATTTTAGTTCTGGGGCAGTCAAAAAAAGCGTGTGCTTCTAATGTTAATTCCCATAGGAATTTTGAACACGACTACAGCCTGAACTGCTGGGCGGAATCACACCAAATTTGGAAGAAAGCTAGATTTTGTTCCACAGATTGTGCTTCTGGTTATTTGATGTAAATCCGTTTAGTAGTTGTTGAGAAATTTAAGGAAATCCAAATTCGTATATCTGTGGCTGCGATGTCTTTGCGAAAAATAACGAGCTTATGCAGAGATGTACAGAGCTGATTGGCTGCCAACATTTCAACCAGGAAGTGCTGGCTGCCATCTTGGTTGGAAAAGGGGCCATATTAAGGACTCCCTGATCCCCTAACTCTTGTGCTGGGGTCTCACCAGGGCTAAAAAATACTTTGTTAAACAAAAAGTTTGCAAAAACAAAAAAAAGGTTTCAGTGTCATCCCTAAGTCAGGGGTCTCCGGCGAAAGACCCAAAAAAATGATTACATGCAATCAAAAGAGCCGCCATTACATGAACTTTGCACACTACCCCTGTCATGTGTGACAGCTGACCATTCTTTTAGCGGGATTTTGACCTCTGTGAACTAACCGTCCCCAGTTCACCACCTCTTTTTTTTACTTCAAAAATGATGCAAATCTTGCAAAAAGTGGCTAATTTGCACCCTTAATGTGTTCCAGAATGAAAACAAAACTACTAAATTACTTTTAAGTATACTGAAGGCAGGGTGCACCTTTAATTTTTAACTTGCACAGGGTGGACAACCTTTTTCTTCTGAAGACCACAGAGTGCCTGGTTGCACTGTACAGTCGTGCGGTGAAAATGTGGTCCAACATCAGAAGTGAGGCTTTCCAGTCGATGTGACCTGTTTTGCTATTCGCTGTTACACTGCACTTCTCTAGGTGAATAACCTCGGGGGCTCTGGAGTGGGTGTCTTTCTTTACCAGCTCGATGGCAGTCATCGACCTCAGAAGCATTAAAAGTCGGCTGCTCTAGGATTCAAACCTACGACCTCCAGATTGCACACAGGTATGTGCAGCAGGAGGTGAACCCACTGGACTGACTTCAGAAATGCCACGGCTGAAGGTGGGATTCATGTTTTTTAGTAGTGGATAAAATATTGCATGTCTCTAGTTAGGTTTATGCTTATTTGTAAACCTATTTCTATTTTAGAAATTCAAGAGCTGGTCCTACAATATATTTATTCTAAATTCCGTTCCGTGCCCTTGGGTTCTATTTCTGTCCACTTAGAGCATTATACATGGTTGTTCTTTCCCTGAATCCGATAATATTTGAAGGCGAAAGGTAATGCGAGCTGGTTTATTGAAAGATGCTCTGAGTGACTGCATTTGTTGTCGTCCGAGTACATGCCAGAATGTACTTGGAGTGTGCACCGAGGCTGAGGCTCAGTGAATGGGGGGCACAGAAGGTACCCAGCCTTCAGTAAAAGAGCCTCATTCTTCTGCTGTGAATGACTGAGGGGGGCCGCACTTCATCAGTTCCTGGGGGAACAGCGGTGTGTGCTGCGGGGGGGTGGGGGTGATGTGCTGGCTGTCTACAGTGTGCTTACAGCATTGCAGAGAGAGGGGGAGGGAGATGGTGAGGGAGGAGGGGGGAGGCGAGAGAGAAGAAAAGCAGCAATAATTGGAGATGCAGTGCAAATCTACACAGAGCACTTAGAAATGGAGAGCAAATCATTAAGTGGGGTATTTTGAGAAATGTGCAGAAGAGTAAATGCTGGGACAGGTGCGTGTGTGTGGGAGGTACTTTTGTGAAATTAAGCAATGTGTGTTTGTGGTGTGTGCATTGAGT
Source organism: Pleurodeles waltl (assembly GCF_031143425.1). Taxonomy (NCBI): domain Eukaryota; kingdom Metazoa; phylum Chordata; class Amphibia; order Caudata; family Salamandridae; genus Pleurodeles; species Pleurodeles waltl. The sequence continues at coordinate 1,153,010,922 of NC_090448.1, forward strand.
TTATGGATGTGAGGTGTTTCTGTAACATTACACAGTATGTTTAGAAATGTGGGAGTTGTGTAAGGTGAGCACTCGGCACGGAGGCCAATTCTGGGCATTGACTAAAAATTCAGGACAAAAGACCAATTTTGCAGACACATCTGAGGAAGTCAAGCATCAACATAAAAGTAAATATATGGCCGACACATGTACATATCCAAATAGGTTTATGTCCTTTGGATTGTGTAATACTTCGCAGCATTGAGCAGACATTCATATGTAACAGGGTAATTTAACAAGATTATAAAACTACCTAAAAAAAATGCTCTTTGCAGGTTTTGACATCTAGTGTAAGCCACCTCTGTCAGAGCATTCTGTCCCCTTCTCATGGATGACAATGCCAGAAGCAGCTCTGTGTAGCTGAACAGAAACTTCCAGCTTGTAGGCCGCAGCACTAGGAGTTTTAGTTTTTCTGATTGAAAATGGGATTTTTATCAGAGATGGGAGACCTCAGAAGTTCTCTATGTCCAGTAGAAAAGAAATATAAATCTGTGAAAAAATGTTTTTATTCATCCTGGGTCTCAAATTCTGCGTAAACAAGTTTAAGAGCCCACCTGTTTCACGTGTCAGTCCAGGTGAATTCCATTAAACCATCCTTTCAGTCAGATGGCAACTTTGAAGAAACAGTTTGTCATTTCCATGCATTTGATACCTGATTGCCTGCAACAGCCCCCAAGTTACACTGTAGCAACAATTAGTTACTTAAATTGGGATCATGTTCAGTGCGTCCTCAGCGCTGCTGAAAGACTAGTATTGCCCTTAAGCAGCTTTGTTCAAGCTCTGACAAGTAGAACGCTCTCTGGAAAACATTAAACACTCTTCTAAGTAGTTCACAGTGTAACAAAAAGTTTACAGAATTACTCTGCGAGTGAGTGCTTACATCAATCTCAAAAGAAGTAATGAAAACCAAATACCTGATTTCTCCACTTAGGTTTTCCTTAATATTCTGACTATGGCTGGCACTTTAAGAGCACGTAACTTATCCTTCTCAAACTGCAGAATAGACTTACTCAATGGTTCTTATGTTGCAGACAAAGAAAAGGTCACAGACAGTCTCTTAGAGTGTTGGTTGTCTCTTTCCTTGGCATAGACTAAAGAAATACTCACCGAGCTGAAGTATAAAGGTTGTAACTTCTGACGTGCAGGGATTACTGCAACCAAAGCAGTAACCAACCACACGACTTGCATAAAACACACATCTTCATCCTGAATGTTAAGCACTATGTTTTGCAGAAGGCACATTAACCCTCTATTCTTGATTAGTCCAACGCGTGACCATTCCAGCAAGTGCACTGACTACAGTAGTTATCTTAAGTCTGGAACTTGTGGGGACACACATCTGCAGAAGGTGCCTGGCCCCCTCAAGGTATTTTCAATTTCACTCTCACCTTAAACAAGTGAGCCAGAACTATTTTACTGTTCTGTTTGTTCCTGCAGCCTACGTTTTTGAGGATTTTTTTGTAAATAGGAAGGTATAAGTTGGCTTTAAGACTCTTTAAAACTCATCCATTGCCATCACGTCTTACAGGAAAACTTGCTCTGCAGCTCCAGAAATTAAGCATTATATTTTCAGAGGTGAGGCACAGAACTCCTAAAAATGGCTTTGTGTACATTAATGATCAGATATAGAGCCGGGATTTCAATGCACAAATGATCAGACACAGATGTACTTTCAAAGGCCCCTGGCCTTTGATGTGCCTGGCCCCTGAACAACAGTCACCTGATTCCCAGATCCATATACACGTCAAATAGCTGATGAGACGACCCCTCGAACTTTTGTAAGACTTCTCCATAAAAGTATAATTGTTGACACCCAACTTACCTTCATTGAATCTGAACACACAAATAAGGAAGAAGCAAAAGGAAACGAGCAGGGAGTGGTGTCGCAACAGTATTAGTGACTAGGGCGGCCTGGCAGCCCGGATTTGCCAGGACAGTCCCGGTTTTTCACCAGCTGTTGCGGCAGTGTTAGGCAAATTTGGCTTGTGTCCCGGTTTTTGGAGAGAGTCGACTGAAAACAGAGGGGTGCTTGTTTTGTGTGTTACAATGCTGGGCTAGTTAGCAGCTATTATAAGAAGCAATTTAATTCAAATGTATCTTACTGGCTTTGAAATATTGCATTTTATTTATTTTAGTGCCTCCTCTGTGATTCTAGGCAGTGCTTAAAATGGGGAAAAAATAAACGAAGGTACTCCGATTCAGCTGGTGTGTGGCTAGTGCGCGGGGGTAGGGGTGGGACTCAGAACGGGAATGATACAGACAATTCTGCCATATGTCAGGTATCCATTATCACTTGCATTGCCCTTGTTAGTAGTCTCAAATGTACATATGTGTAGATTCCCTCTGCACGTGTAGCTCAACACATAAATGGTGATCGATCGCCAAGCTGCTGCTATGACCCACTGAAGTATGTTTACAGCCAAATGCATTTAAAGTGAGCTTGACCTATGCTGGGTGGTCTTTGGCCAGAAATGTATGGACTTGGCTGAGATTTAGGCCAGCACTTAGCCTTGCTGGACCCCCGATGTACTATCTTGTGCCAGTGATGTGGGGTCCTGGCTCAGCCATTTCAAACCAAGGGGTCATGTTCTACCTTTACGTATGCTAATAAAGAGTGGCGTGGAGACCTACACGGAAGAGGCCCTAAACCAGAAAGAAAGTCGCCTCTAAGCCATGAATGCAGCCAAGTCAGCAGCAGCACTGTCAGGTTAATGCCCTGTGTGCCTTTGGCATCTGATGAGACACTTTGGATTAGAAGCTTTAATGATGACTTCTATGTCAGTTGTAGTACGTACCAAAACATGTGTTAAATGTACTACAATAAACAAAAACACGTTGACTTGTTAAAAAATGAAGGCCAAAGATCATGTTATAATAAAGTTTCCTGGTTTTGTGATATGCGCAGCTTCTTGATGCAAACTGTTCTTGTTTGCTTTGAGCACAGTACTCATAGATTCTCGTGTGCGCATGAGCAGGCATTCACACGCAAAGCAATCCACAGATTAAAAAAATATATATATACTTTCTGAGAGGGTTCAGATTTTCTCTCTTCCTCTTTCACACACAGCACCGTGTCAGGGGTTGTAAGCACTATATAAATACAAATACAGACTCACACACAATCAGACAGCCACTTGTGAAAAGGGCTCCCAGAGGATAAGAGAATTTTTTTAACTCCTTCCCTCCAGTTGTTTTCTTAATTCCCCTCTCAGTGGACTGCCTGAACTCCTGTGTGTGCACAAATGCACACAATAGTGTGAATGTGATTGACAGTGCAGGGCCTGAATGGACCCTACTTGGTCAAACACAGCATGTGGTTAAATTCCCAACACCCAGACATCCCTCATAATAATGCAAATGAGCTGCTGCTGAATGGTTCAGCAGTGACCCAACGCAGGGCTATGGAGGTGCTTTGGCTGTCAGTGTGGAACAGACAGGCTCCACTCTGACAGCCTTGTACCCCGCCTCAGTGAGCCTACTTTCATAGGTACCAGTACTCTCCTTGGCAGTGGAAAAGTGTTGGTTCTAAGGGCCATATGTACCAACAAATTTTCCCATAGACACAGAATGGGTAAAACTCTTTGCTACATCTGGCCCTAAGAGGGAAAAAATAAGTGCCGGTACTTAGCAGCTGTGAGTACTGGCCCATTTAAAGCACTGATTGTAGGTTCATGAGGGCTCTCATTCTGTGCTGCTCGGTGTATATAAATATTGTAGTCCTTCTTTTGTTTTTGTGAAATGTCTCGGTTTTTGGGATTCAAAAAGCATTCCCAAAGTTTATCTACGACCAATGAGAGCAACACTACATGCTGCAGCACGCTTCGTCTTAGGTCTCAAGAAATTTGACCACATTTCCCCTGTCTCGCTAACCCTCCAAGGCTCCTCATTGAAGCGCAGGACCAATTCAGAATCGCTTGCGTTACCCACCGAGCGCTGCACTCCTCCTCACCCTCCTATCTAAACGAGAAAATGAAAATAGGGGTTCCTGAAATGCCCAATGCCTGCTCCTGGAACCCCCCACCTTCAGGCGAGAGCGATACATGAATCGGCCCTTATGGCAGCGCCACTAGAATCTGGGACTCTCTGCCTCCCTCACTCCGTCCAATCACCTGCCCAGCATCCTTCAAACAGGACCTCAGGCTCCTCCTATTTGACAGACATCTTGGTTAATTCACCCTGGACCCGACTTATTTACTTTCTCCAATGCGCCCTGTTCTAACATTCGTTTGTGGCCTCTGCTCTATCGTTGTAACTGTCTCTTGTAGTAACTCCTGTATACACTGATGTAAATGTCCGAGTTCAACTACTACTAATGGAAGCCACTCTAACCCTGGGTTGTGTGTGTTGTAAAGCGCTCTGATGCCAGGTCTCCCTCTGCTATTCCACTATGAAGCTGTGCCAGCGTGCCTCGGTCCTTCCAGGTAGCCCACCTGCAATTCTCCCCCACAGACTACACTCGGCCCTGCCCCCCACCACCGCCATGACCTTCAGTCCTCCATCAGTGGAATGTGTAACATGACCCTGTGAGCGCAGGTCAATGCAAAGCTTATTTACATTATTTAAAATATGTAATAATATTGCATTTTAGGTAGAACTGTTTGTGCACCAAGACAGGATGGGTTAGAAAAGCATGAGTGGCCTTGACCCCCTGCTGGGTAAATATGCTCTTTGCTGGGGAGAGTACCCCAGACCTGCCTCCCCAGGCCCAGCAGGATATATTTTTGTGATGGCTGAAATCACATCACCGTAAATCTTCCGGTCCTCGCTGTGAGCGGCACAGAGGGGCCTCTTTAGTGCGGGGTGGGTAAAGTTGGCACCTTGTGACTGTGTGTGGGCGGTGTGTTTGAAAAGTGATAGTGTTTGTAAAGACTGAGGGGGTTGCTTGCGCGAGCATCGTGCGGTGGGAAGTGTTTGTGTGACTGTGTTGGGAAGTGCTGAAATAAAATATATCGTTTGTGAAGATCTGGCGATCCTCTGAGTGTTTTCAGAGGTAACGAACGAAGGGTGCGCCAGGCTGAGAGCGGCAGACGCTGTGTGTTGGAGCTGCAATGAGCGTGCGGTAGGCGCTATGGGCGCTATTAAAGTGTGTATCAGGCCGGCGCTGTGTGAGGTGCGCAAGAGGCGCTTTCCTCGGTGGACCTAGTGAGGAAGGCAGAATGCTAATATGGTAGTTGGACATTTCAATAGCGCTGTGTGTCTTCTAGGCGGCTTCTTGGTGCTTTTGTGAAATGAGTGGAGGTGGCGAAGAAGGGGGGCGAGCTGCTGTTTCATCAAAACAGACCTCTCAAGGATGTGTTTTTTTTTTATATCTGTTTTACTATTTCACATCAACTACAGCAGCAGTGAATCCAAGAGGTGGGTTTTTAATCCCAGTTTCGAGATTCGGACTGCCTCTGAGGGGGGCTCTTGGATCTGCAGGTTCCTTTCTCCCAGTTCTAGTTATTCATATTCATTTCTTCAAGTGGGGTGAATAGGGTGGTTTGGGGCCTGGAGAGGGAGGTCACTTAGTGTGGAGGCCCAGGAAGCATGAAGGTATCCTGTCAGGGAGGCGGGTGTATATCATAAAGGGCCTGGCTTGGAGCATGTAAACCAACTCCTGTGTTTCACACAGCCTGGCGCCTGAGCAGTACTTCAGTACTTCAGTACTTCTCTTTGAGTTTTCTGTTATTGCGTCCAGGCGTGCCACACAGCAACCATCACGTGCACCTAAAACAAGCTCGAGCCGCAGAACTTTGCAATTCTAGATAGTTGCATCAGATAATTGAATAGCAATGATTTTGTTGTGAATAATTAGAATCGGAAATGTTTCAATTCTGAGAATACGAGACTGTGAATGAAACATTACTGGGGTGGGGGTGGGGCTCCCCGAAGTGTCTCAGACACTCCCGTTTGCTCCCCACGTCTTTGTGAATATACCTCCCTCTGCGCAGATCACGCTTCCCCGCGGTTACCACTGGCACACATGATGGAATTGCTCTGTGCCCTCTACAGAGAGGCCGAGGATTGGATGGGCGAAGAAGCTGCACCCTTTAAAGCCACTGTCGGGCACTGTGGCAAACTTGCACCGCCTACAGCGGCAAATCCTGCGCGCTCTACCACGCATTGCCATAGACACCCTCCACAGCCTGAACTCCCGAGACACCCGGAGGCCACACAGTTCACGGGATGCGCTACTGCACCGGCGCTCATGTGGGCCTCCACTGTGTATCATTACTGGAACCCGGGGACCCAATCCGAATTATTATTGGAATTATCATGCTATGTAATATGAAGGTTGTCTTGACTTTATTCCACCTGATGACTCTTTCATCTACCATCTCCCGTCCCCTTTATCTCAGAAATGCAAATATTTCCTCACCCCCACTTTCCCACTGTTTTTGAGACTTCGTTTTCCTCCTTTGCCCCCCGCCCCCTCTCCATTTTCTGCCTTTCTCTCACTTGTTCTGGGTCAAAGTCTGATGATGAAAAGCAAGACCCATCACCCAAAAATGAGAGCCGGTGCCCACCAACTGCAAACACCGGTACAAATTAAGCACTGGTTTATTCATTGTACTTGTAGGTTTATTTATCCTGTTAAAAATTTAGCTCGAGAGTTCTGGCTTTTGTGGTCTTTTTTGGATGATTTCTGACAGGGGTGGCAGGAGGGGGGATTTTGTGAGGGGGGTATTCAGCATGTCTGTGTTACAGTGTTGTTTGGGAAGTACTTGATAGTCAATAAAGGAACAGTTTTATAGATGGAGTGTCTGAGATTCAAGAGATTGGAGCACACAATTAGAGATGCTATATGACTGACAAAGCTAGACATGGAAGTTTGTGACTTGGAGAGAATAATGTCTTGTGCACGAGGACAAGAGAAAGAAAAAAACATGAATATCAACTTGAGATTGAAAACCAACAGACAAGAACTGCATCAGCTGGTAATTGCAGAAGAGGATGAAGCTAAAACGGAGACTATGGATTTAAGTGCTTTGTGGATCTCGACATGGTAGCTGAAGCAAAAGGTCCTTCTAGGCAGCAGCTTATGACACTAGAAGCAGAGGATTGCCAAATTCCATTTATGAGCTGCAAATGTAGTCCTGTATTCAGAGCAAAGTGGGTTGCAAAATAGTACTTTCTTTTAGCACCAAAAAACATAAGCACCAGCAGTGTCTGCAAGGTAGGTGCTGGCTGCCTCCATCACTGACCTATTAGATGCTTATAAACACAGCCTCCAACCCAGCGGTGAGATTCAGAAAGAAAGACTGAGGGCCTCCCTCTGGAATGATCTCTCTGGATCTGATTCCAGGGGTCCCTCAGAAAGTCTTGGGCAGCCCTGAGCCATCGGTTTACCTGGTGAAGCCAGCTTGGCCCTGTCTGGTTTTCAGATGTACCACACCTTTAGTTAAAGACACACAGCTTCCTCTGAAGCACACACTGGTATACTTAGATGAGCATCAGCACATCAGTATTTCCTGCAGCAGAGGTCTTTAAACTGTTGGGTAGACCTCCCCCACAGGGCCATGAACTGATCTCACCTGGGGGGGGGGGGGGCGGAGGATTTATTCTGCATCTGGGGATCAGAGTCAGGGGCAGGCTGAAGAAAATGATGTGTTGTTGTTTAGTGAAGGAAAAATGAGTGGCAGTCAGCCACTCTAAAATGAGCCATCAGTAGTGTCTTCAGTCACTTTGTGTCCTGGATGGGAATGAACATCAAGGTGGGGTTAGGGCGACTCCAAGTAACTTTCAGAGTCCCTCCACCTATTCTTAATAAAAGATCACACTTCATACTTTTACTCTTGTAGGGAGACTTGGCTGGCATTAGAAAGCTGGCAATCATATTTACTGCATTTTTAAAACAGATATTTGGACGTCACTAATGTTTCAATTGTTAAATATGTTCTGAACTGCATTTTTATAGAAAACCTGTAAGAGAAAGTTTTATTGTGGGGGTCCCTAATGATTTTTTTCTACACGAGAAAGGGGCTCAGCATTAAAAAGTATGAAAACATTTTCTAGGAGTCACTCTGCTTGAGCACAAGGGTCCAGGCCCCAGCGGGACAGGTAACAATAACAGCTGCAGCCGGGTACATAGCTAGAGGGATTTTAGATCTCAGAAACAAAGCCCGGTACGGGATGGAGTTAAATGCATGGGAACTGCGAGACACACAGGTCTCGAAAGAACTTAAGGTCGAAACAGAGCTATACTTTGAAGAAAATAAATATTCTGTCAACTCAGCAGTGGTACTGTCGGAGGCATACAAAACGGTGCTGAGAGATGGAGCCCAAAATGTCATTGCATATAAAACTAAAAAGGAAACAAAAGAACTGAAAGATATCGAAAACCGACTGATGGCTTGAGAAATGGGTAGGTCCGGAACCTCTGATGCTTCGCCCCATGACAATCCTGCCAGAGGAGTATCGCGCCCTGGGAGATAGGGAGGTGAGTGCACACGTCCAGGTTTCCCAACTCAAACTTTACGAAACATGGGATATGGCTGGGAGGTTATCGGCCTGGCTGGGACTAGAAGAGATGGAATCTTGCTGGTTCATAGTGTTCTAGATGAGGAAGGCAAAGTGCACAACACTGATGTAGATAGCCCAGGCATTTGACCGAAACTATAAAACCTTTCTCGAGACCTGCTTGACAATAGTCCAAATGCAGAGTCTTCCGCAAGAGTACCGCAAAGACCTAGAGGAAGATATTTCCATCCCGGAAATAAAATCAGCCATTTCTTGACTTAAGGCGGGGAAAGTCTCCGGGCCCAACAAAAGTAATGTCCGAATCATTGCTCCACATCTGCTGCAGCTGCATAACGAGGATAAACAGGGAGGGGACGTTGCGCCCGGACCTATGGAAAGCCACAATGGTGGTTCTACATAAATCGGGGAAACTAACAAGCTGTGGTTCCTATCGCCCAATATCTCTCCTAAACGTCGAAATTAAAATATTAGCAAAAATATTAGCCACATGACTGGGGAAGGTCAGCTACCCTTTGATCCATAAAGGTCCATCTGGCTTTATGGCAAAACGGTTAACCACATTTAATCTGCGAAATATCTGCATGTCTTCGTCTCATTGGATGCTGAGAAAGCTTTCAATGCTGTACACTGTCCCTTCTTGATGCAAGCGCTGACCAAATACGCATTTGGTCCTGAGTTCCAAGAATGGATTAAGCTCCTGTATAGAGACCTCGTGGCAGCGGTTAGGGTAAATGGTATCCTGTCCACTGAATTTACAATTGGACGTAGCACCAGACAAGACCGCCCTTCGCCCTGGCACCACCAGGATGTCTGATTCGAGCCCACCCAGAAATCGGGGGCTTTTGGACAGAGAAAGAGTTGGTGGAGGCAAGAGGATATCACTATACACCGATGATATCCTACTGTGGTACCCATCCCCCAAGAGATCATCCCAGTGATATTGCAGGTGTCTGATTAATACGGGGCCCACTCTGGATGCAATATCATTTGGGACAAATCGGGTCTCTATCCAACTGGGATGGAACCAGAAATGAATGATCTAGCCCGTCAATTACTTATAGCAGAAGACTGGTTTAAATATCTAGACATCTTTGTCGCCTTCAACAGAGAACGTGGCTTAGGCCTTAACCTCCGTCGAGTAACACCAGAGTTCCAATCAGACACTGAAAGATGGGGAAACTACCAATGACGCTGCTGGGTCGAGCAGAGATGTTCAAGATGATCACCCACCGAAATTTGAATACATACTTCAAACTAATTATCACTCTATCTCAGATGAATATTTCACCAAAACTAATGGAGAAATCTGCAAATTTTTATGGGGGTGGATCCTAGAAAAGCACTGCAAACCCGGCAAAGAAACCAATACAACAGTGGTATAGCTCTCCCAGATATCCGATCTGGGCAGCCCATTTATTAGTCATCAATGACTGGGGATATGCCCCTGGAGGTCACCTCACTTACCAAGTTGAATGTCTTTAGTTCTACACTAACTCCTACTCACACTACCTATATGGAAGTTGAGGCTGGAGGAAGCCGGCAACGCAGGTGGCTATAGGCACCTGGATCAGGGCTAGTAAACACTTAGGTTAGCAATGAAGTACACCACGAGACCCCACTGGAATAGGACGGAGATTCAAGGAAACAGGAAAGTTAAAATGCTTCAAGTCCTGGGATTTTACTGCAATTTCCAGATTAGGGGATCTCCTAGAAAATGGGGAATTAATCCCCTTTACCTCCCTCCAGCGGGATTATCAACTTCATGCTACAATGTATTATCAATACATGCAACTGAGCCACACATGGAGAGCTGAGGGAATAGATACGACCGAAATCCCAGATGTCTCCCTAGAAGGGAGATTGCTCTTGGAGGAAATACGAGAAAAAGCAGTCTTGTGCACGTAGAAGACCATAAATAACAACATACTTGATACTTTGCAGAAATTTAGGGAGATATGAGAATGTGAGCTGGGAGACACAAGTAACACAGAGTGGGAGGTGGCACTGATTCATCCAAGAGAGGTGGGGATCAAATCAATGTTGAGACTTCTACAATTCAAAATTCTTCTGTGATAGAGTTCGACTGCATGCACTTGGGAGAGCTGCGACACCAAACTGCCTGTGATGCGGAGAGCACGAACGTACATTCCTACATACATTATCGGACTGCCCTAGTATACACCAATACTGGAATAAAATAACAGATGAGCATGCCAAAATCCTTAGTATACCCCCAAAGGCACACCCCAAATAAGGGCTCCTGGGCATTCCCACAGATATAAATATCCAGAGAGCTCAGTTACTTTTTTAGCAATTTAGGTCTAGTTGTGGCAAAGAGGGACATAGCACGGAGATGGGGTACACCGGAACCATCAGCACAGGAAGAATGGAGCAGGGGGATGGATCTTTATATGGTGGCAGAAAAGAGCACATGCCAATTTAGAGGCATTCTAAAGAAGCATGCTAAGATTTGGGGTAATATCATGAGATGGATGCGGAGGAGGAAAATGCAGTGTCCTTGCAGGCATGATTATTAAATGTTCCAGTGTACCTCTGTATATGACTGAATGTAACTGGATGTATGTAAAACTCCCCAAGGCAGAATAGGTTGCACTACACGGCTAAATGTACTTAATAATTATCAACTTGATGTAAACAGTTGATTTTTGTTTGAAAACCCTAATAAATATATATATATATTATTTAAAGAGGGTCTAGAGAAGTTAACCTTTACCCTCCAAGGCCTGTTCTCTGAGAACCTGAATGTTTCTCTGCCACACAATTCACCATGATTTTCCAGTTCAGGGATCAGCAGTTGAGGTTTTTGCCAGTGGTCCCCACTAAATGGCTCAACCATGTCGCCTGGTCCCTGGATGATAACAGGTCACTCTCCAGACACTTGGCAGATTTGTTCATTTAGATGGCTTATTTATAGACCCTGAAGCCAACAGAAATAATATGGCTTCGTTTTCCACCTTAGTGAGCCCGTGAGATGTCATCTGACTGACCTGGTGCATCTCATTCTCCTTGCAAGAATTCCTGCTGTCAGATTGGATCTGAATCTTGTTCTTTTACATCTGATGCACAAGCTTTTCAAAGGCATTGCTTCCTGTGAGATGCCGCAGCTTTCTTTTCAGACGTTCTTCCTGAGCCTTGTTGCATCTGGTGTGCTGTGGTGAACTACATACCGATGGATGTCTGAACCATGCCAAAACCACAAAATCAAATGATGGACGGAGTGTTGAAACTTTTCAAACACCCACCTCCCAATCACTGCTACTGGATTCAAGCTAACCTGGCTGATGAGGGGTGATACCCCGAAATCGGTCCCAAGATGCTTGTTTCTGGTCCTGGGAGGACCTTGCTTGATAGTTCGATAGTTCGGGCTGGACTGTTCCCAAGGGGAGCAGGGTCAAGACTGATTTGCAAATGGCTGGGTCCAAACTGGGGTGATGTGGTGGGCAAAATAACAAAGGCTTAAACCCAGATCTTTGACTGGAGGTGAGTGTTTGAAAAGTTTAAACACACTGTCCATCGTTTTATGTTGTGGTTTTGCCGTCTGGGACCTGCGCCATCTTTCATTAGGCCAACTCGATGATCTTGATCGGTGCACTGGTGAAATGGTGGTGTATTTACAGTGCTAAGAGTTTCAAGCTTGTGGAAGAAAGCACTCTGAAAATGCAATCCAGAAAGCACTCTGAAAATGCAAGTCAGTAATACAGTGCCGGTACCATATGAAAACCGTTTTCATAGGCTTTGATTAAAAGAACAAACTCCAGGTCCTTTTGGTTAAAGCCTGTTCTGGCCCCTAAGCTGCTTTTAGGTTTTCTGGTGAAACAGTTCTACAGATTTACAATTCTTTCAGGAGTCGGGACCCTGATGAGAAGGTTGGTTTCTTCTTTAGCTGCCTTTTCATTCTCTCATCCACAGGAGGGGAGACCCTTATGCTTCCCTTTCACCCCAACTCAACAGTTTATTTTTAACTAAAAAGTGTGGGATCTGTTCTGATCAAATTAATAAAGTTTGGGAATGTCGTTCCCCTGCCCACTTCGACCTCTGGTTTGCAGAGAGGGAAGGGAGCAATCCTTCTGGACAGTCAGTCTCCTTCCAAGTGCACATCCAGTTATTTGCTCCCCCATACCCCTGCTGTCAAAGTGACCAGAAGAGAGCAGCATATGGTGACCTCACACCCTGATTCTACCATCAGGTTTGCAGACAACACAATCCTATTGCTTTGAACTAGCCACTTTCAGTCCAGCCAGATAAAACGTAGCTGCCTCCACACACGAGAACACACGGGTCCTATTTTTGTGCCAAACCTTTAAACATGCAGAATTTCAAAATGTAGCCCTTAAACCCATCTCCGAAAGATCTCTGTGGATCACCTGAATGTTCTATCTCTTCTTCAGAGTCTGTGCGCTATAGTTCGGGTCACAGAATTTATATGATATAATATGATTCCGTATGTGGTTTTTTTTAAGCATAATTATGGATTTGCAGCATTTGCCACAAAGTCCATCATCTGCTGCATGGTCTGCAGATTTACCCCAAAAAATTCTAGCTCACACAGATCAAAAGTTACTAAAATCATTGCAACATACGTTCATGTATGTTCAGCGGTAAGCCCTTCGCAAAGGTTAACTGGTCATCTTTCAGTTGCTTATTTCTGTATTTTGTTATTAAACTATTACTAATGAGATACAATCTTTGCTCAAACAGTGTTCATGTGTAAAAACTGCAAAATAATGAAGTCATACTATAAAAAAAAATGTGGATTATGCTGCATAATTTGCCTTTTTTCGCTGCATAGTTTAGTCAACTCTGCTGAATTATTTGGTGCTTCCCTGCTGCTTAATTCCAGTGGCCCTGGGTGTAGTTGTGGAAAGGAGAATGCGTTTACCCTCCACTAGGGGTGAGTCTCTTAGGAGGTCAACTCTATGTTCCACTAAGCATGTTGCTGCTTCCACACTGGCTACCCTCGTCATTGTTGCTTTCAGTTTTGGCTCCATACACAGAGATGGTTTTCGTCACCTCTGGTTTCATGGGAGGAGATGTGGCCTAATGGCTAGAGCTGCTGACTTTGGAACTGGGGAACCGGGTTCTATTGCTGTTTTGGGCTCAACCAACATCCTGTGATTCTGGGCAAATCACTTAATCTTCCAGTGCCTACAAAAATGAATCTGACCTAGTGTAACATAGTCTGGTGCTTATACAAAGCACTCAATGCCCTAGGGCCGAGTTTGTGATATATAGGTCTGCAAAAAAAATAGTCAAGTACTCCCATCATACCATTCTGCCCCAAGACCAAAGCATTAACCATCTCCTGTCTTCCAAGTCTGCTGCCCTTTGTTTTTAAACCTGGAAAACAAAGAAGTGAGGTTTTGCCTTCTGCACCTTCCCTGATTTCTTGTCCAGCATGGTTGCACCACTGTGACAGTGGCAAGGCCCACGATCCTGCTGATGATAAAGGCTGCCTCTCCCCTGCCTTTTCAACCTCATTCTTCAGGCCAGGCTTGGGCGAGCCACTGAAGGCTCGAGCCAGATACCACGCTCTGGCTCGGCCCGAGGCCCTCCTGCATCCTCGAGCCTGTAACGAGCCGAGCCCGCCTCTGCTTCTTTGTGCCTTTAGTGCGCTATCAAATCTGTCTCCAGTGTGTAGCAGACCAGCGTTAGAAGCTGCTTTCTACAGTAACAAAATCAAAATTGAAAAAGGCCTTGGCTTGGCCATTCCCCTCTGTTTCGGGCATTGGACTTAGAGAATGATGTCAGATCAGCAAATTGAGAGAAGGAAGGAAGCATTTCACCATCTTAGCCTTTATCTGTGCCGTGAGATGGGGAGGCAGTGCTTCATTTGTGCTTGTTTCCGGTGCTGAGCACCGGCACTTGTTGTTGAGGGCCGGGGCTTATTCTTCTGCCTCAAGCATTTACTGCGATTAAAAAAACACATGGGAAACAGGGAGGAAGGGAAAAACGAAAAAGCGTCACAATAGGAGAAAGCAGAAAGCTGCAGGAGTGAACTGAAGGGGTTGGGAGTGGCTGTAAATGGATTAAAGAGGCCCGAGATGGCTTCAGGATTACGCTGCCTCAGTATAATATGCTCGCACATTTAATTGCAGCAGCCGCGTTTCAGGGAGGGCTTTGGGCACCGGCACCTTCTTATTTACAAATTAAGCGGTGGGGGGAGGGCTGGTGGATGCCTGCAGTAACACTCCCCGGGCAATCATGGTCCAATCAGACTCTCTCTCTCGGAGGGAGGCTGTGGGACACGTGCAGTGTGGCTGACCAGTGAGGTGGTCCTTTTTCTGCCCGTGCAGAAGCTGGCCTGTGTTTGAAAAACTCCTTGCACTGCAGCCCGCGTGACCCATGGGTCGCCCTCGTGTGTGGAGGAACCACACGTCGGTGCCGCCCTTTAGTGTACAGGTGACCGGCGTAGCCTGGGTAGGACGGCCGTTCCCAGCCCTGTCCTCCCTAGGAAGAGCGGCAAAGATGGGGCAACGCTTCCTGCATCCCTCCGACGTGGCCTTGGGCCCTTTAGGCGCTACAACCATACATAGCACCATTACCCTGTAACTTCGTCGCTGTTCTTTGCGAGTTCCATTCCTTTTTTTCTCTTTTCCTCTGCTGGCCTTCTCTGCACTCCCCTCTTACGCCAAGCGCTGCGAGACATAATAAGGACAGAAAAGGCGCTATGCAAACAACAAACCTGACTTGAAATAGCGCCTCACACTCTTATCAGAGACTGAATATTACAGTTTTGGCCAATATTTTTTTTCCCTTAATAGAGTGGAATGTACATCACAACTGGATTGGGACAGAACCTCGTTACTTTTGGAAGCCAATTTTCTTATCCTAACTCTTGGCAAGTGACATGAATGTGGCGCCTCGGGAGCGCACTGTGAAACTTGTATTAAAGCGAACCCCCCCCACCTTATATTGTTAGGTATCGTTGGTGTATTGATCAACAGAAATCCCATAGACTTATCACTTTTTAATAGCGTCACATGAACACTATTCATGGAGCAATATCATAGTTTATTAAATTAAACGAGAGGGTTTTGTGCAGTGCACGTCTTGAACTTATGTATTTGACGCTACTCATATGTCACAACAAACAAAAAGAACACTAGTGGCAAAGAATTTGCATAAGATCACACAGTTTGGTCAAATAGGGAAACGGGAATTGATCCCGCATTTCCCATTTTCACGCTGGGCAAATCTGCTCATAGATGGGCATCTTTTTCTCACATCTAAGTTTATTGTTTTGTCCTTAATTCTTGGGAGAGCAGTTTCACACGGGCTAACCTTGGCCACAGGCATACCAGCGATTCACAACAGATACATACCACTTTACTACGTTTTTTTTAATGACACGTGAGATTTACAGGACGTGGTGCCCGGGGTGGGATTCGAACCCTGTCCCCATCTTACGTGGTCGGCATTTGTACCCAAATGGCCTTCTATGAAAGCGCAGCTTGTTTTGGGCTTGAGGCTCCAAGTAGGAGAGCCCAGCATCTGGCTCAAGCTTTCAGTGGCTCGCCCCCCTATGCCCCCGGGCTATGCCCCTGATCAAAAACAAAAAGGAAAATCTATCCAATCTTTTTTTCTGCCCCCTCTTGCCTTCATGCACGAAAATGTACTTAGCAGCATTGCCAAATGTGCTTTGTATTCTCGCTGGACAGAATCTGCAGGCTGCTTTCTTCTCACCATTCAGTGCAGTGATGCACACAAAACCACAATTGCCCGATGCACCACCGCTTTAATAGCTATGTGATGAAAGGGGCATTTCTTTAATCTGTGCACATTCCCTACAGACTAAACTGCTTCTGATTTATTCATCGGGCACAGACCTGTAGAAAGATATGCAGGGCAGCTCCATGGCATTCCTCCTACCCCACGTACTCACATTCTGCATGCACTGTGCTCTCCAAGGCATGGGCAACTTTAGTCACGAGGTCTTAAGAAATCCAGTTGCTTATCTCTCTGCTTGGGGAATCCACCTACAGGTTGGGATTAGGAGTGAACTGGGGCACACAGTTAGGATAAAGGTGCCTCCGTAAAGGCTGTTCTACATCTAATAATCAGGGTTTCTCCTATTTTGAACATCCTCACATCTGCACCAACGCTGTTGCTTAGGACCATTGCATCGAAGGGCCTCTTGGCCAAAGGAAGAACTGGCGAGAGTGAGCGGGCACATGCCAGCTTATCTACCTTTAATGTGTGTTTGTATGTGTGATACAGCCCATTGATGCTTGTAAAGAGCACCGAGGACCAGTGTTTGTCGCCCTACTACCTGGCAAGATAGCCACATCTTGGACATAGGAGATCAGGAATAACAGTGATCCTGAGACAACTTTATCCTGTTGCTAATGTTGTTCATTTTTATCATGCTCAAGACTCCATATATATGGCATAGTATGACTTTTCCAGGTTCACTGGTTCTATATCGCTTTATGAGACACCAAGCGCCTCTTAGAGGCTATAATTGTTCTCCCATGAGTTCAAAAGCATACTTATGACCAGGGGTACTTGAATTATGTGATTGTGTGACGGCAGCGTTTTTTGCATAGTTATTGATTTGCCACACAATCCATCATCTACTCTATAATCTGCAGATTTTAACAAAAAAATGTATTTTTAGCTCAAACAGTTCAAAAGTTATTAAAAGCGCAGCGACACATTTTGCTGCGCGGTGGAGGCCCTTTGCAAAGTTTGACTGGTCACCTTTCTGTTGCTTACTGTTACACTTATATCTTAAACCTGCACTTATTAGGTACAACCAATGCCCAGACAGTGTTAACAAGTGTAAACATGACAAAATAAGTAACTAATACTATCCCATGAGCTGCATCATACTAAATCATTTGCCTTTTTCTTGCCACATAATTTACTTAATCCTCCCACATAAACTGTCTCTCCACTGCCACATAATTCCAGTGACCATGCTTATGACCACCCATTTGGTGTTTCTTTGAGGTGCCTCCTTTTTAAACAACCCTCTTTGCGTGTGCTAAAGACCAGGTACTTTAACTTGAGTAACTCAGTGGGTCTAATTGAAGCATACCCTGTTTCATCATTAAAGGCAAAGGAATTTGTTTCCTATTATTGAGTTATAGATGCAGGGTTCCTTTGTCCATTAGAGATGGAGCAGTGACCCCCAAATAGGATCAGTTTATAAGAAAACTCCTAAAAAATGTACACAATGAAGTCAACTGGTTGTTCAGTTGTCAGGAGTCCAGCTTGGAATGTGCAATGTGGCCTCTGTTCTGAGCTCTTTACTAGATACCAAGAACACGTTTTTAGCCCTTGGCTTTCAGGGTAGAGAGGCCGAGCAATGCATGGCTTACTGTGGGATGGTGCTATGGGTTGCAGCCTCAGCCTTCATGTATGCAACAGACACCACTTAATAAATCTCTGTTGAGTCAGTGCAGCAAAACACTGTTATAATTACATACACTACTAAATACTGCGCAGGATTTTACAAATAAGCACAGCATGGCAAGTGGAAATGCCAAGGGTGCACACTCTAAAGGGCCTCATAAACATATGGGCCACATTAATGACAGGTCCCATAGGACACTTAACCCTCTGAATGTACCCTGTACTTCCTGCGCTGGTGGCACCTCTAAAGATGTGCAAATAATTAACTACTAAACCCTGCAACCACAATACCCTCCATGCACTTAACAGAGTATGGAGCGTACAATCCATAAAGGTAAAGTCTACAGGCTCTGTTGGGTGTAATCACAACAATTAAAACTCAGAGGTCAGAGTACAACACAATCAGTATTAAAATATTGCAGGATAGTACTAGCTTTCAGTAACCTTCACCATCATGTTAAATGATTCTTTGCTAATACCCTTACTGTCAATAAAGCATTCAGTGCTCAGTATAATGCAGTGTATGAGTCTTTCTCTTGATGTTATATTTACCACAAAACATTCTTTCTATGTACAAACCAAGGCCTTTGCAGCCCAAACCATAAAATTAGAGAAAAGTCTACCCAGATCACTCTGGCTTGCACCTGGGAGACCTAGGGTGCTAACACAAAACTTAAAGTAAAGTTGAAAGAGGGTGTTGGGGGGCACCACTGCTCCTGGGTGACCCCCAGCACAAAATAACTCTATTTTGGTGTCCCTGCATCTGGGTCACTGCTTACCAAATATGCAAATTATATAGAAGCACCAATGCCTTATTGGCCATGCTTTTACAGGTGATCTCCTTGCTGCAGCCACAAATTATTTTTCTTTTTACGCTCTTGGGCACGTCTTTATACATAATTTGGGTGCCTGCCCTCAAGCAGGTAACGAAAATTCTATTGTCTGGGACCGCGAGGGAGCCTTGTCCCTTGGACTGGTTCTCCGCACACTACCAAAGCTCTTCAGGTGCCGACCCGGAAGCCAGCTCCTTCCTTCTGTTCCCACATGCAGTGAGCATGTGGACAAGGTGCTACATGGCGGGTGCTCCAGGAAACAGCCATCACAACACGGCTGTTATCACAAATAGCCTTTACCGTGCATGTGTTACAACACATGCAGCATTACCACGCATACCATTACAACAACTTATCTTGTAAAGAAAGATATGCATGGTAGGGGCTATGCTTGTTAATGGTAAAGGCTGTCAGCGTCATTAGAGGACATGGAGATATCCTTCCGTTTCCTCTGAATGACCTGCGCTGCGCCTAGAAGAGCTGGCTATTCATCATGGCGAGGGAAGGAATGGGCTGAGGGTGGGGAGGGGTGTACTGTTTTAGTGCTTGGGTGTTGGAGCGGTATGGTTTTAGGGCTGGGGCGGGGATGGTTGGGGACAGTTTTCAGGCTTGGGGTGTAGTATGATTTTAAGGCCAAGGGTAGGGGTACTGGTTGCGTGGGGGTCTGGTTTTATGGCTCAGGGCAGGGGTGTGGTAATTTTTAGAAGGGCTGGCGGGGGGCAGGGTGTTGCGGTGGGGGTCTTCTTTTATGGCCTAGGGCAGGCAGTTTTTAGGAGGGCTGGGGATGTCGCGCTGAGGTCTAGTTTTAGGGGTTATGGCAGGGGTCAGCTAGTTTTTAGAAGAGCTGGGGGACGAAGGGCTGTTGCACTAGGGTCTGGTTGTAAGGCTTAGGGCAGGGGTCAGATAGATTTTAGGGGAGCTGGTTTAGTACACAGGGCAGGGGTCAGGAAAAACCTTTACCACACATGTCTTTAACATTCATGCTCTTACAATGTAATTTGTTGTATAGGCATGCGTGGTAATGGCATTCTCGTTGTAACGCACACGTGGTGACGGCATGCATTGTTCCGTCATACAACCGGTGCTCCATCGGGTACAGGGACACTTGGCCTGCTCCTGTGTTTCTAGTGAAAGGGAGGACGCCATGTGTTTCCTCCTTAGACAGGGGGCCCACTTATTAGCCCCGGTACAAGGAAAACAAACAAACACACTTGCATTTTTCAGGGTCCATCGCATCCAAAGAGGCGTGATTGATCTTGTTTTGCCCAGGAGGACACACTCTAATGGCCTCCTGACTTACAAATTCCAGAAGCTGGTTTTTACTGCTCAGTTAGGAGCAGCTCAATGCATGGCCTCCTGTCTGTTAAGGTCCTCTGTCTGTATTCTTGGCCCTCCTTGGCCTGGAGACTTCCTCTGCAGTACCCTGCAGTCCTTAAGGCAGATTAGCCTCCCTGCATGCACTCCCAGGCCCCAAGGCCTCCCGGGCACATGCAGCGCTTCTGTATGCCCAACAGGAGTCAGTGTTTTCCCTTTTAGGTGTTGTTCCCTAACAGGACCAGTCGACACAAGTTCCAAGGGAATCCTCTCCTTCAGGGTCCCTCAGCAAGTCCATCTTTTTAATTAATATTGCATTGTTTCATTCAAAAGTCATATTTAGTGGCTAAAATCAATTTAATTGGCATAGTATAAAATGTAGTTGCCTGCAGTTTTGTGTAGCACGAACTCGACCCCAAGGTATTGGAGAGCTTTACATGTGCACCTGTTATATTACACAAGGTTTTGCTTTTTTAATGCACAAGGCGATCTGCCCAGAATCAAAGGATGTTGAGCGGATACAAACTCAAAAGTGGTTCCCCAGTTCCAGATCAGCAGCTCTGGCTGTGACGCCACATCCGCTTCCCAGGACTGCAGTGGGTTAAAAGGGTTCCCTATCCATTACAGAGAAAGTTCAAATCACCGACCAGAATGCTAATGCGCTTATTTTAGAGACCCTCCTCTATTGAGGTGACCAGTTGACTCCATGCAGTGAAGGGCCTCTGCCCTGGAGTTTCATTCAGTAACCCAATGCATTCTGGGAGTTGCAGTGCAGGTTCATGTCAGGTTATGCAGTTGAACAAAGGCAGCTGAAAACAGTCCTTTGTAAATGTTTGGCCGGGATTTCAGCATTGTGGTTTTTTTTTTTTGTTGTTGTTTTTTTTACATTCACTCTTCCTAAGCAAGACATCTGGGGCCAAATGTACAATGCTTTTTCCTGGTCACAAACGGACTGATTCGCAGGTAGGTCATTTATAACCTCATTGGGAATCGATAAATGTGTTTCAGACACATTTGAACATTTCATTTTGTGAGTCTCTAATTGCAATTCGCAATGAATTGCAGTTAGAGACTCGCAAAATGAAATGGTGGTACATCTGGCCCATAGTCGTTTGGGCGCCTATCCAGTTCTTGGGAAAATTTCCATTATATTCTGTGGTATGAATTTTCATATAAATTTAAATAGTTTATTATTACATTTTGTTTGGTATTCTTTCATATCCAATATTCTCATTTGGTCACTTCTGTTGCTAATGTCAACAGACACCTTGGAAATTTATATTTTGAGCCTGTGAGCGCTGGGACGCTTCTGCTGAAGCATCCGAGCGCTTTACAAATGCCATGGACTGGGCGTGGCCAGAACTATTTATACTATATAATCACTCTAATGCCGAGATGAAGATAAGGTGATTTGGCGGAAGGACACTGTATTTGGCAGGATGTGGAGGAAGGCCGCATTACACATGGGAAGACGAGATGAAATATACCTTTCTGTATGAATGTATTTACTTAAACAACGCGACGCTAAAATAGTGCCCTGTATATGGGTCTTGGGGCCAGATGTAAGAAAGGATTTGCGAGTCGCAAACGGCAAAAACTGCCGTTTGCGAGTCGCAAATCGCATTTTCCTATGCAGAAATGCATTCTGCGAGTCGGGACAGACTCGCAAAATGCATTTCAGAATCGCAAATAGGAAGGGGTGTTCCCTTCCTATTTGCGATTCCAAGTGGTATGGAATACCATTTGCGACCGCATATGCGGTCGCAAATGGTGTCGCAGTTACCATCCACTTCAAGTGGATGGTAACCCACTCGCAAATTGGAAGGGGTCCCCATGGGACCCCTTCCTCTTTGTGAATGGACCCCAAATTATTTTTTCAGGGCAGGTAGTGGTCCAAGGGACCACTACCTACCCTGAAAAATTACCGAAACTAAAGGTTTCGGATTTTTTTTTTAAGTGCAGCTCGTTTTCCTTTAAGGAAAACGGGCTACACTTAAAAGAAAAAAAAACTGCTTTATTTAAAAGCAGTCACCAACATGGAGGTCTGCTGACTACAGCAGGCCTCCATGTCAGTGAGTGCCCATAATCGGTATGGGGCCGCAATTTGCGACCCACCTCATTAATATTAATGAGGTGGGTCATTGCGACCCCATACCGACTCGCAGACGGTGTCTGAGACACCGTTCTGCATAATATTTTGCGAGTTGCAAATAGCGAGTTGCTATGACTCGCTATTTGCAAGTCGCAAAATGTTTCTTTGCTACATCTGGCCCTTGGTGTGCGTCTGTACACGCGCACGTATTGCAGCGCTGTGAATTGTGCTCCTAGAGTATAAAAACAAACCTGTACATAGTTGGGTTTGTTAATGCTCCTTATTTGCATTCTGCAGGTGGCTGCTCTCAGCACCCGCAGGGTGCACTTTTTCCAAAGATGTGGGGTTTCTGAATTCGTGTTTTTAAGTTTGCAATACTTTTCAGTGAGATAGCACGGATGTTTCAGTCTGCTGAGCAGGGATGCATTTGAAGGCCTGGCCTCACTGCCAAAGAATTGTTAGAACACTCACAGCACAGATTTTAGACCAAAGGATGATAGTTGGGCAGCCTTTGTGTGTCTTTTTACTCACGTCTGAATGTAGGCTTCTTTCATGTTTAGTGAGCAAAGGAAACGACCGAGTGATGTAGCAGCCCGCCGCCTGCTGTTCCTCCTCTTAAGAAATCTAACCCTCTTGTGTGTCTGCCTGGGCTATGTCATGTGATTTTATTTAGTACCAGGAAATATAAATGGTTCACCACATCACTTCTCATACGAAACAGTGCTCTCCTGAGTGTCCTTTTTCTCATATAACTTTTGTAGTAGATCTGAGGATGGGAGGGTTGGGCAACATTCGCGGAGTTTGATTCCGCGGAATCACGTGGAATTACATTAAAGTTCCACCAGATTCCACTGAATTCCGCCATGGGGCGGAATGGGCATTTGGTGCTGTTTTTTTTAGCCCAAAATGCATCCTCACATTCAAAAATGGATACCAGGATGCATTTTGTGTAAGAAAATAGCGCGGACAAATGCCACTCGGCACCCTAACATTTAAACTTTGAATCACTACAAAAGAAACCAAGGGCGCCCAGGATGCAGTTGTTTGTATGTCACTATAAAGGCCACCACACAGTTTCCTTCTTGGCTTGCCCCACACCAGCTTTTGAAGACTTGCAGCTAACCCTTTACTGTGACACTAAGGAGATGCCTGATAAAGCAGTGTTATCGGTTCATGTGCTTTGAATGGACTCACACCTGCGCTGCATGTATCCATGTTGAAAGAGAAGAACTAAAATCCAAAATGTTTCTTTGGCATCTAGGAAGAGATCTGTAGATGCTCAGACTGTAACAGGGTCCCTCTGATATTTAAATAATAGTCCCATCCGCTTTAAATACCTCCCCCCCCCCCAAAAATCACCTAGACTGAAAAGTTGTTTGGGAGGATTCACATCAAGATTGGGATATTAGACAAAAATGAGGGGGGCCTGCAAATGTGGGCCATCTGGCAGAAGGGAGTAGAAGATTGAATTTTAAGTTTGTTGTCTATGCGTCTGACTTCTCAGATAGGGGACGTCGATGGGATTAGAGGGCTCCTTATCCTCTCATAGGACATATTATAGAACTGCACCCTTGAGCAAACACCCTGATACTCATAGCCCGTCTATGGGGAAGATGGTCTGCACCAGGATGAAGGGCTCCAGTAGAAGACAGATCCATGAGTGCCAATGAGCAGATAAAGATACAGGTGATGGTGCATCAGGCCTTCCTGCCTTTCGACACATAGAGCATCAGTGTGTTACAGAAAATCACAGGGTCAGAGATGAACATGCAGAAAATCTTTAAGTTTACTTCCATGCACAGCGGAAGTTCTGGGGTGTAGGCCAGTCAATGCAGCTAAAAGGACTTGATGATCTCCTGTGGGATCACATTGCTGTACCGCAGACAGTGCGCAAAATGCTCCAGGATTCTAAGATGATGTTCAGAGACTGAATTAGGAACCAGGTGAGAAGGACAGCTGTTTGCAAATCTTGATCCTTGGTGTCCTGCAAGCACAGAGACCTGTCTAGAGAGATCTCGGTGTGGCACATCTGTGCAGCTGTAGGAGTGTTGTATTTCCACGTACTCGTTGTAGACCCTTGGATTGCCAGATCTTCCCCTTACAGTGCCTTAAAAGCACCAGACACTGCTCACTTGTAAGGATGCACTTTATCAATGGCGGCCTTGATAACTAATGCATCTGGGTTTTAAAGATGATGTGAATTCGCTGTGTGTGGGAGAGACACTCTAGACTTGCCTCTGGTGCTGCCCTGTACACTTCCTTGCAGCTTGAAAAGCCAGCTTGTGCAAGATATGCAGTACGGTTTCTCGCAGTCTAAGCCAAGGAAGGTGCAAGTGGTATAGACAAGTCCCTCACAATGGAAAGGAATTGCGCGTATGCAGTTACTGGAGTGAAGGATAGCTGGAAACCTCCGGGTAGCTGTGCGCTATACAAATCCAATAAATAAATAAATAAATAAATAAATAAGGGGCTTGGTATCGTACACTGACCGGGAACCCTCAGTTTACTGGACTCTGTGGCATTCGCTAGCGCAGTCCCCGTATCCTTGCACTCTGCTACAGTTCATTAATCCTTTTCCAGCAACAAGTCCAACAACTGACTGGGTGTATGGAGGGTACTACTTTGTTTAATTATGACTAACGTAAAATGCAAATGCAATAAAAGTACACATCCACAAAATGCTGTGGGCTGACCTAAAACCTGGAGAACACTTCAAACAAGAAACAGCTGAAGGGGCTGGCCAACCAAGCCTATATTTGTTCTTAGCCAGCATCATCTCCTGGCGACAGTAGATCTTAAATTCACCTTCTCAGAACGCACTGAAGGAATATTCAGAATTGGATGAAACCCGGAACATCTGCAGTGCATGAAGAAAGGATACTTAAATGAAGATCTCTGAAGATAAACTTTAAATGTAAACTTAGACTGAATCCTTCCATTTATTCAATTATTTAGACGGTGTTCCTAGTATTGGTTGAAAGGGCTTGCGGAGCTCCTATGTTTATTTTACACAATATGTGAGGGGTGCCTCCGGTGTAAATAACAGCAAATATATATCGAACTACAAAACAGTACCATGTAACAAAGATGTAATCCAAGTCAACTCTAGCTGTTGTGACCACATAGACTTTTGCCACTAGTTGCCAGAAGACATTCTAACCATTGGTGATGACCAATACGTATGGATACTTCCTCCTTCAGCCTCGAGGTACATTCAGGATAGATTTTATAGCATTACTTCTCTTGAACTCTTCCTGTGCCATCTTCTTGTGGACACTGATGCTGCGTTGAACACATCCCCTTCCCGTCACTATACGCAGGTAGAATATCTGTCCTTGCACATGCGTGCATGTGCTTTATGACATGCATGCCTTCCTGGGTGTTCCTGGTCCACGCAACTTCATGCACACATGGGTTCAAGTTATCCATGGCTGTAAACTCCAGAAAGTGGATTAAGGCAGCGACCCTAAAGGTGGGACGGATGTGGATGGGCCATTCTTTGGTTAATTTGTAACAGATATATTTTAAATAAAAGGGTAAGCAAATGGACGTGTCAAGATTCTGACATCCTCCCGTATGAGCCTGTGATGAGTTTGGTTAGGAGTGGCAAGAGTTTGGATTTAGTATAGTTTAAAAGATGTGGCTTTCCTGAACTTTGATATTTTTTGTTGCAAACATTCAGGTCCTTAAAGTGCAGGTCTTGCTCTTGCTGAGTGATAAGAGATCTGCCGGTGGAAAATACCACTCTGTGTCAGTAGCATTGAACGAATACAAAAAATAAAATAAAAATCTCTTTCAGCTTCTCTGGGATCCATTGCCATTAATCTTTTTGCTTAGGTACCCATATTTGATGTTATCATAAACTATTTCCTAAAATGTGTCTGACTCGTGGCGGGCCTGTGAGCACAGGAATAGTGTGCGTGACATCTAAGCTTGCGCGTCGCCTGCTAAACTACATCAAAGGCTTAATCACCTGCTACTGAGACCTATTTTCAGGCCACTGGTTTGAATCCGAGTGGAGCTGACTAAGCCGTTCATTATTCCAAGGCCGGTAAAATGCATGCCATATCGGGTTTCGGTGACCTCTTTGCTTTAAGTGATAAAAGCCATTTCAGTCTGGGCTTTGTGCAGAGCTACTGACTAATGTTATTCCACTTGAATTACCAGAGTCTCTTTTTTCCGAGAAGAACTATTGTCCAGGAGACTGTCCTGCTGTTCAGACAAGACCTCCAAACCTTTTTATTGGAGAGGGTTGACATCTGTCTGCGGTTCTAGTTATCTCTGAAAGGTTGATCTGATTTGCATTTGCTGTGGCTTGTTGGGCTGTTTCTTTGATCACAATGCTGCCCTACAACGATCTGGAATATACCCCCGTTTGTGCTGCTAATTCACTGCCAATACATAGGCCCTTGGTGTGCTTATGAATGGAGATGGGAACCAGTCCCTCGATTGCATGACAGCTGTACTAGATTACGAAATACGTAGGCATATCAATCTCCAGAAGATCACACACTGCATCGGGAGAGGAGAATTTGTTTGAACACGGGGACAAAACTCTACCCCAAATACCACTATCAGATAACTTCAGGTCTCTAAAAGCACCAAAGACCAGGCCCATGTGGTAAGGTGGGCTTGTTGAAGTGAACCAAGAGTACAAATTCTATGATGCATTAGTTTGTTAAATAAAAGCTCATTGTATTAACCAAGGAGGCTCATGGTAAACTCGTGCAGCATTTGTTCACCCGTGAGTGTTTTGTGGGACCAAAATGGCTTAGAGGGAAGGAGGAGGGAGAATTCCGGATAGTTAGTCATCTGGGAGGGAAATGAAATAACCTTTACAGTCTGCTGCAGCATATCTGGCTTTTGCATCGTTATGATTTGTGACTGACAAATCTTCGTTTTGCCTTCACAGGGAGCTGCTTTGTGGAAGATTATGGTCAGATGACTGCGCTGGGCCGTTTTGAGCATCACATGTCTGGTCATGCAAGCAGGGGAGCCTTGACCAGCCGCCGCCTGAAAATCCATGTCTAATTAGCCTAGCATAATGGAAGCCACTCAGTGCATCCTCCAGTTGCATAAGCCCATTATGGAGGTCTGTCACGTCAGCTTCTATCTTCCAAGGGGGAAAGTCAGAGGATTTACATACAGAAACTCTGCAACCCGGCACAAGCCCGCCGACTGCTTTGATAAGTGCTACCAAGTCAGGGAGGAGGTGGCCAAAAGCAGATGCCAGCCTTTTGAGAACGTCGAGGCTGTGCTGAGGCAAACCACAACACAAGACATCCTTGGCCAGCTCTACAAGCTTACAGCTGCCAAAGAAAGGCTTCTGGCCAACCTTCTCTGCTCGCACCGTGGGCTTGAATCCAGGATGGGCAACCAAGATGGGAGGCTGCAGGACCAACAGGCCCTGGGGGACCAGGCCTCCGCCTTCCACGACGTGCATGAGTCTTTCTCGGCCTCCACTGAGAGGAAGAATGCCACCACAAAGGGCAAAAAATCAAAATTCGTCCGGAGGCGGGAGAGCTTGGAGGACTTCCTGAACAAGAAAATAAAAAGGAAATCACATGGAAATTTGGAGCCGCCTGAAAGTTTTGTAGGCCGGGATGGTAAATTTGCGAAGGACCATGCTCCACCAACACGTTTGTCCGTCCGCAGCTCTTCTGGTTCTGCTGCGAGGCCTGGCCCACATTTGGCGGGAAATGAGGAAGGCGGCATACCATGTGCTGCAGTAACAGAGCCGGCGACGATGGCTACACCTCGCCTACAGAGCTGGGGGACTCTGGAGTCAGACACAGACCTCTGCAGCTCTCTGTCGGAGTATGACAACGATGTGTTTGCTGACTGCGTGAACCTGATGCATCCAGGAGAGAGTTTATTGGGTGAGGTGGAGGGAGCGTTCAAGGGGATGCAGATTCCGGGGGACAGCTCCTTCCTAGAGAATGCTTTCCAAGAGAGCTTTGAGGCCCTGGTGAAGTCGGCCACGGATGAAAGCTGGCAGGGCTACGAGTACCGAGAACACTCTTACAATGGGCACTCAGCAGCGACCGTCGTTGCTAGAGCACGGGATTTAACGCCTTGCATGCAGAGAGTGGAGCGAAGCTGCCCTGTCGTCGACCAAGACACTGCAAGAGAGCCCGGAGGAGAGAGTGTCACCCCAGTCTTCCAGTCAGTACAACATGACTTTGTGGCAAGAGCCGAGGTGCTCGGGGTTCACCAATCCCAGAGGCAGGAAGACAAAATGAAGGATCCAGACGCGGAGGGGGCCTTGGGAAGCCTGCCCGTGGTGGTGAACAAAAAGCTCCTGAAAGTTATCCAGAGTGATAGCGTGGACGAGGCTGCGGAGTGGAGGGGTCTGCAGTCCGAGGGGAGCACGGCCGTGCAGGAAGCTGGGAGGCCTTTTCTTCTGAACCTGCCTCTAAATTCAGCTCTTGGTGTGTCCCAGGCGGGCCAGCAGGCCAGGCCCGAGGATCAGCAGCAGCAGGGACCGGTGTCTCCCTCCCTCGTGGCCGCCAGCAACGTCTTCCACACCTCCTACCCGGCCAGCAACACCTTGCAGCAGATGTCCCCCCTCTCCTCGCGCCTGCCCAGCCCCCAGCTGCACCACCGGATCCTGCCCCTGCCCAGGGGCCGCTCGGAGGAGGAAGAGGAGGAGCCGGGCCTGCGGGGCCACGTGGAGAAAGAGGCCTCGACGGGCAGCTCCTCCTCCCCCAGCACCTCGGACTCGCAGCCCCACCTCAGGGGCCTCTCCTCGGCGGACAGCGGCATCGGCACGTGCGCGGGCCAGCCCACACTGCCCCCTTCAGGTGAGTCCGGGGCCCTGCGCCTCCTGGCCCTTTAAAGGCAGGGGGCAGGCAAACCGTGCAGGAGCAGCGCGGCATGTCTCAAGTGGGTGGTAACTTGTGGCGGGAGTTTCTATATAGCACCGGGGTAGTTCCAACATTTTTATTGTAGCAGGAACATCTGGCACATCAGGTGCTGTACATGGAAGTGCTTTTATGCGTGGGCCCAGATGAGGGAGATGACGAGAGCAAACAGTAGGCGTAGGACACTTTGCAGTTGTGTTTTTTGTTCTACACTTTTTCACGTTGCAGAGTTACATAGCTATATCACATCCCAGTTGTTTATAATCCGAGGCAGTGAAAAACGCACCATGCCCAGTTCAGCACACTTTTCGCTTGGATGCTGAATATAGGATGGGAACCCAGATCTCCGGATTCCAAGACTTTACCCACTAGTCCATATGTGCCCCTGCACAGCAAAGATTTTGCAGCAGGTTTCCTTCTACTGCTGTCCCTTCTGGCAGCCCAGATGTTGCACGTCTCATCTTTTCAATTTACTATTTCTACTGAAAAGCTGCTCAAGAAAGAGAAATAATTCAATCTCAGCGGAAGTGATGGAAATAAAAACAGAAAGCAAATGAGAGAATCCTAGAACAGAAACTGGGGAGCGATAGAAAGCAGGGGCAGAGTTGGGGCCTAGTTAACCTTACTGTCTAACATGAGTACAAGTCAGTGTGGAAATGAATGGAACCAGCGTTCCTTATCTGACATGAACCTCTATGGTCTGTGTTTTTTATGAACTCCGAGCCTTTTGCCAAACAATATGTCGCAAAAAAAGTACTTGTGGAGTCTGTTAAATAATCACACTCATACTACGGTATAATATTGGACTGGGAGTCACGCTAATTTAGGTCTGTCCCAGGATTTGAGTGATTTTCTGGCCCCGCCCTGTGAACTGAAGAGGCATATCAAGTATGCATTCTTTGACAGTGTGCTAATGTCTCTCTAGTGGTTTAGCACATAAATCGATGGTGGAGACGTTCTGTGTTTTATGAATTCATAGTAGTGGCCAGACCGTTTCATCCCTGGAGTGGAGGTCCACTGGCCTATTCTGGTAAAGTTGTACTTCTATGTGCTTACCCATCTCGTGCGGCTAACACCCGAGGTGTATGTTGTGCCTGTTGGTAGCCTGCGTGCTACATGCATGCTGTGTTTGAGTGAACCAAATTAATAGAAGCCTAGGGGATCCATTACACTGGCCTGGCCCTTGTACAAGATGGAGGTGAGGATTTTTTCCCAAACAGGCTGAAGGGAGGAGTGAGACTTACACATGGAATTTCTAAATAAGCCTTGTCTACTGCTCCCTCATTTCAATATTGTGTTTGCTGACCAGCAGCTACCCATCAGTCACACTGAAGTAGTGCTGTTTGGTGGATGGTAATGGTGAACGGTGGGCCTGAAAACTCTGTTGTGCAAGGTGAAGGGGACCCATTTGTTAAGGTCCAGCCAGTTGTCTTTTCCTGAGAAGTCTTTCATTTTGGCTGATGGACAGGTGCAGAATGCTCACACCTCTTTGTTTCTCTATTATGGGTGCTTCAGCCAGGAGAAAATCCTGCTGTGATATGTAGCACTCTACACAAAGGCTGTGTCTGGAGAGCAGCCTGAGGAGGACACTTCAAAGGAGAACTAACCCAAACTGCTGTGAAAGTGCAGACAGTGGAAACGCATTTCCTTCCTGGTGCTACCTTACAGAAGTAGGACCTCACTAGCTTGTGCATTTTTACAGTTCTACGTTCTCTAGGACCAAGGAAAGGGAGTGCTCTGCAGAGTACTCAAGAGGACTACTATTCAACCAGAGATGGTGTCTGTCCGATAGCCAACTTCGCATATGTAAGCAGACGTACGAAAGCAGACTATCCCGAGCCTTCCCCCTGTTGGAAGAGCTGTGTACCTCACTTGAAGCACCTAGAAGCTAGGCTGCCTGATAAGAGAGGGTAAGAGACACCAACCCTGCAGGAGCAGTGACTGTCCAGGAGGAGTTAGGTGCAGTGTTACCTCGTGGCTGGGGGTGCTTTCAGCAAAAAGAGAAAAAGTCCCCAGAGGAAATGACAATCAATCAACACACCCTTTTCACTTCAATAACTATTCACGAATATACCACATGCTATATCGCCCAATCACTCACTCCAATGATTGATCTCAAATTAAGGAATCAGTAAAATGGTTAGATTTAATTAAATAATCCCATAAAATTACAAAATCCCTTAAAATTACAATATCAAGCTCCCCATAACAAGTAAAAACATAAAGATTATTACATGGAGACCAAACATATAAAAGACACCATCACACAGGAAAAAACAAGACATCCGTTTTCATCTATTGTCTTCCAGCTGTCCCAGTCTTGGCATATACATGCCAATCAATTCTTATACACAATCCGTATTTGAATTTAGGCCCGTTCCAATGGGTCCAGCGGTCCAATTAGCGTTGACGCGTTTCGGTGGTCATATAGAGATTCTTCCACCACCTTCTTCAGGACAAATAAATATGCTCCCAACGTGTACTGTTCAGGTCTACAGGGGATAGACAACAAAAATACAGAAATCTCCCACATACCACAAAACCCCTTTCTTCCTTCCACCTCTCCAATCCAAATAAATTCCAGTTAAAAATCCCCATTTCTTACATATAAAACTATAAAATGGAGAAAATCCAGATTCCTTTATAATGAGAGTCTCATGGAAGTAAGCACTTCAAACAATCGTTAATCTAAATTAAATTAAAAAAAAAAAAATACTTTCAGAACAGGAGGACTGCAGAGAGCGAGCTGTGCACACCAGTGCTGGTGGGTCTAGAGTCTCTCCAATAGTGGTTCTTGGTGGGAACCATGATGATTCGAAGTGAAGATTGCTAAAGCCTAGTTGGCTGTGTGATCCAGGAGTAGTGTGGCTTGTACTAAATCATAGAAGAAACACAGTCTGGACTATCCCATAGTTGTAGGAATCTGGCTTTTTTATATAGTGGACCAAAAATAGGTACACTGTGTAGAGAGTCCAATCAAACCCCAGAGGAATTCCTGAGGCAGAAGTTACACCCCAAATGCTCTTTTGTGGTAGTGTGGATAGGCAGGTAGGCATACCGGGGGCTAGTTCTAAGCATGTATTGCAAACAAAAGGCAGTAAGCGAGCCACCCACTCGGTAAAGAAACCAGACACCAGTTTATATCAATAACACATACTTTCATATAAGTTTTGATACCAATATCATTGGAATCAAAGTGTACTTTTCGAGTTATGAATTTTAACTGTTTTCAACAGGAGCGGTAATGTTATCTATCCTATGGAGGAAAAACAAATGCTGCCTACAGGTATAGTATAGCGACTTATGGGAACCAATCTCCTGGACTTAAGGTAAGTTTAGGGTGAGGTCCAAGACAGCACCCACAGGTCACCTTGGGTGGCACTGGGGCGACCGGGTGAAGAGATGCTTTTCAACGTCAAATGCCCAATGTTATCCTATGGGGAAAACATGTACTGCATTTGGGCTCTTCACAGCAACTTATGGGACCAATCTCCTGGACTTAAGGTAAGTATGGGGCAAGGTCCCAGGCAGCACCAACAGGTCACTTTGGGTAGCAATGGGGCAGCTGGATACAGAGTTCTTTTTAGCGTTGGGTGCCCAATACTAGTCAATGGGAATTGGTCCGGTCGAAAACAGGCTACAGATTTGGACTGGGAGGCCAGTCAGGCTGAACCAGCAAGTGGGCTCCGCTCTCACGATGCTCGGGGACACCTTAGGTCCTCTTCACCACGGGCCAGGTGTAGGAAAGTACCATCTTGCCTGGCATGTTACCCCCATATTTCACTGTATATATGTTGTTTTAGTTGTATGTGTCACTGGGACCCTGCCAGCTGCTGCTGCCAACCCCTCAGACAGGTTTCTGCCCTCCTGGGGTCCAGCCAGGCTTGGCCCAGGAAGGCAGAACAAAGGACTTCCTCAGAGAGAGGGTGTTACACCCTCTCCCTTTGGAAAAAGGTGTCAGGGCTGGGGAGGAGTAGCCTCCCCCAGCCTCTGGAAATGCTTTCATGGGCACAGATAGTGCCCATTTCTGCATAAGCCAGTCTACACCGGTTCAGGGATCCCCCAGCCCTGCTCTGGCGCGAAACTGGACAAAGGAAAGGGGAGTGACCACTCCCCTGACCTGCACCTCCCCTGGGAGGTGCCCAGAGCTCCTCCAGTGTGCTCCAGACCTCTGCCATCTTGGAAACAGAGGTGCTGCTGGCACACTGGACTGCTCTGAGTGGCCAGGGCCAGCAGGTGACATCAGAGACTCCTTCTGATAGGCTCCTCCAGGTGTTGCTAGCCTATCCTCTCTCCTAAGTAGCCAAACCTCCTTTTCTGGCTATTTAGGGTCTCTGCTTTGGGGAATTCTGCAGATAACGAATGCAAGAGCTCATCAGAGTTCCTCTGCATCTCTCTCTTCACCTTCTGCCAAGCAATCGACTGCTGACCGCGCTGGAAGCCTGCAAAACTGCAACAAAGTAGCAAAGACGACTACTGCGACCTTGTAATGCTGATCCTGCCGCCTTCTCGACTGTTTTCCTGGTGGTGCATGCTGTGGGGGTAGTCTGCCTCCTCTCTGCACTAGAAGCTCCGAAGAAATCTCCCGTGGGTCGACGGAATCTTCCACCTGCAACCGCAGACACCAAAGAACTGCATCACCGGTCCTCTGGGTCTCCTCTCAGCACGACGAGCGAGGTCCCTTGAACTCAGCAACTCTGTCCAAGTGACTCCCATAGTCCAGTGACTCTTCAGTCCAAGTTTGGTGGAGGTAAGTCCTTGCCTCCCCACGCTAGACTGCATTGCTGGGAACCACGTGTTTTGCAGCTGCTCCGACTCCTGTGCACTCTTCCAGGATTTCCTTTGTGCACAGCCAAGCCTGGGTCCCCGGCACTCTAACCTGCAGTGCACGACCTCCTGAGTTGTCCTCCGGCATCGTGGGACCTTCCTTTGTGACTTGGGGTGAGCTCCGGTTCACTCCACTTCGTAGTGCCTGTTCTGGCACTTCTGCGGGTGCTGCTTGCTTCTGAGTGGGCTCTTTGTCTTGCTGGACACCCCCTCTGTCTCCTCACGCAATTGGCGACATCCTGGTCCCTCCTGGGCCACAGCAGCATCCAAAAACTCTAACTGCGACCCTTGCAGCTAGCAAGGCTTGTTTGCGGTCTTTCTGCACGAAAACACATCTGCAAGCTTCTTCACGACGTGGGACATCCATCCTCCAAAGGGGAAGTTTCTAGCCCTCTTCGTTCTTGCAGAATCCACAGCTTCTACCATCCGGTGGCAGCTTCTTTGCACCCACAGCTGGCATTTCCTGGGCATCTGCCCACTCCTGACTTGATCGTGACTTTTGGACTTGGTCCCCTTGTTCCACAGGTACTCTCGTCTAGAAATCCATCGTTGTTGCATTGCTGGTGTTGGTCTTTCTTGCAGAATTCCCCTATCACGACTTCTGTGCTCTCTTGGGAACTTAGGTGCACTTTGCACCCACTTTTCAGGGTCTTGGGGTGGGCTATTTTTCTAACCCTCACTGTTTTCTTACAGTCCCAGCGACCCTCTACGAGCTCACATAGGTTTGGGGCATTCCACTTCTAGAGTATATGGTTTGTGTTGCCCCTATCCCTATGTGCTCCCATTGCATTCTATTGTGACTATACATTGTTTGCACTGTTTTCTATTGCTATTACTGCATATTTTGGTATTGTGTACATATATCTTGTGTATATTTGCTATCCTCATACTGAGGGTACTCACTGAGATACTTTGGCATATTGTCATAAAAATAAAGTACCTTTATTTTTAGTATATCTGTGTATTGTGTTTTCTTATGATATTGTGCATATGACACTAGTGGTACTGTAGGAGCTACACTCGTCTCCTAGTTCAGCCTAAGCTGCTCTGCTAAGCTACCATTTTCTATCAGCCTAAGCTGCTAGACACCCCTCTACACTAATAAGGGATACCTGGACCTGGTGCAAGGTGTAAGTACCCCTTGGTACTCACTACAAACCAGGCCAGCCTCCTACATTGGTTGTGCAGCGGTGGGATAAGTACTTGCAACTACTTACCACTTTGTCATTTTGTACTTTTCATAAGAGAAAAATATACAAAACAAGTTCAGTGTATGTACACCTAACCAAAACGTTTTGCTTTTCTTCTCTTCCTCCTTTGCTAAGTGCTGAAAAGTACCTACAAAACTTTCAGAAAGTTTCCAAAAAGTTTAAAAAGTTTTTTCTGTTCCTTAAAAAGTTCTGAAACGTTTCCTTTCTTTTTCTGTCCCTTAAACCTTTTCTATAATGTCTGGTACAGGTCAAACTGTTGATCTGACCAAAGTTGCTTATGACCACCTTAGCTGGAAAGGAGCAAGGAGTCTCTGCATTGAAAGAGGTTTAGGGGTAGGGAAGAATCCCTCAAGAGAACTGTTAGTTAATATGCTCATTGAACAGGATAAGACCTTAGTTGGCACATCTGTTGAGAAATTAGCTGATGGTTCACACTCTGACTCTGGGGCACCCCTAGTAAGAGAGTTAGAAGGGAACCTTCCCAGCCTGCCCCCTAGCAAGCCACCTAGCATGGCTGATACTAGTGTGAGTTCCCATCATAGTAGGAGTGTTACTTCTGTAGGCCAGAATGTTAGAGTGCCATCTGTTAGGGACAGGTCTCCCTCTGTTCATTCACACCATTCTTCTGTGTCAAGGCATGCCCAACCCATCCTCCCTGAAGACAGAATGTTAGAAAGGGAACTCAATAGATTGAGAGTGGAAGAGTCCAGGCTGAAGCTTAAAAAGCAACAGCTGGATCTAGACAGGGAAGCATTTGACTTAGAAAAAGAAAGACAGAGGTTGGGGTTTGGACCCTATGGTGGCAGCAGCAGTATTCCAAATAGTCATCCTGCAAAAAAACATGATTCTAGGAATCTGCACAAGATAGTTCCCCTTTATAAGGAGGGGGATGACATTAACAAGTGGTTTGCTGCACTTGAGAGGGCCTGTGTTGTACAGGAGGTCCCTCAAAGGCAGTGGGCTGCTATCCTATGGCTATCTTTCAGTGGAAAGGGTAGGGATAGGCTCCTTACTGTGAAGGAAAGTGATGCCAATAATTTTACAGTTCTTAAGAATGCACTCCTTGATGGTTATGGCTTAACCACTGAACAGTACAGGATCAAGTTCAGAGAAACCAAAAAGGAGTCTTCACAAGACTGGGTAGACTTTGTTGACCATTCAGTGAAAGCCTTGGAGGTGGTTACATGGCAATAAAGTTTCTGACTATGAAAGCCTGTATAACGTAATCCTGAGAGAGCATATTCTTAATAATTGTGTGTCTGATTTGTTGCACCAGTACCTGGTAGACTCTGATCTGACCTCTCCCCAAGAATTGGGAAAGAAGGCAGACAAATGGGTCAGAACAAGGGTGAACATAAAAGTTCATACAGGGGGTGACAAGGATGGCAAGAAGAAGGATGGTAAGTCTTCTGACAAGGGTGGGGACAAATCTAAAAATGAGTCTTTATCAGGCCCACAAAAACACTCTGGTGGGGGTGGTGGGCCCAAATCCTCTTCAAATCAAAACAAAGAAAATAAACCATGGTGCTATTTATGTAAAATAATTGGCCATTGGACAACTGATCCCAGTTGTCCAAAGAAAAGCACCAAGCCTCCCACTACCACAACCCCTACTGCTACACCTAGTGCCCCTAGTAATAGCAGTGGTGGTGGGAGCAAACCTACTAATAGCCAATCCAAGGGGGTAGCTGGGCTCACTTTTGGTAATTTAGTTGGGGTTGGTCTTGTTCGGGAGACCACAGAGGCTGTGCTAGTCTCTGAAGGTGCCATTGATTTGGCCACCTTGGTTGCTTGTCCCCTTAATATGGATAAGTACAAGCAACTGCCCCTAATAAATGGTGTTGAGGTTCAGGCCTACAGGGACACAGGTGCCAGTGTTACCATGGTAATAGAGAAACTGGTCCACCCTGAACAACACCTACTTGGTCACCAGTACCAAGTGACTGATGCTCATAACAACACACTTAGCCACCCCATGGCTGTTGTGAATCTCAACTGGGGGGGGGGTTACTGGTCCAAAGAAAGTTGTGGTTGCCTCAGATTTACCTGTAGACTGTCTACTAGGGAACGATTTAGAGACATCAGCTTGGGCAGAAGTGGAGTTGGAGGCTCATGCAGCAATGCTGGGCATTCCTGGGCATATTTTTGCTTTGACAAGGGCTCAGGCCAAAAAGCAAAAAGGACAGGGTGACTTGGATCCTGGAAGAATGGACCAAGTGCTCCCTAAAGCTAGGGTTAGTAAAGGTAAAACACTACCTACTATCCCTCCCTCTACAGTGGATTCAACTTCTGAGGAAGAAGAATTTCCACCCTGTGCAGAACCTACACCAGAGGAGCTGGAAGCAGACACTGCTGAGCTTTTGGGTGAAGGGGGGCCTGCCAGGGAGGAGCTGAGTGTGGCACAGCATACCTGTCCCACACTAGAGGGTCTAAGACAGCAAGCTGTCAAACAAGCAAATGGGGATGTCAGTGACTCTCACAGAGTTTACTGGGAGGACAACCTCTTGTATACTGAAGCAAGGGATCCAAAACCTGGAGCTGCCAGGAGATTGGTGATTCCTCAGCAATACAGAGAGTTCCTCCTAACTCTAGCCCACGACATTCCCTTGGCTGGACATTTAGGGCAAATGAAAACTTGGGACAGGCTTGTCCCCTTGTTTCATTGGCCTAGAATGTCAGAGGACACAAAGGAATTTTGTAAGTCCTGTGAAACCTGTCAAGCCAGTGGCAAAACAGGTGGCACTCCAAAGGCTCCCCTTATTCCACTACCTGTGTTTGGGGTCCCCTTTGAAAGGATAGGGGTTGACATAGTTGGCCCCCTTGACCCTCCTACTGCTTCAGGCAATAGGTTTATTTTGGTGGTAGTGGACCATGCCACCAGATATCCTGAAGCAATTCCTCTAAGGACCACTACAGCTCCTGCAGTGGCAAAGGCCCTCCTGGGAATCTTTTCCAGGGTGGGCTTCCCAAAAGAGGTGGTATCAGACAGGAAGCAATTTCATGCCTGCTTACTTAAAGGCCATGTGGAAGGAATGTGGTGTTACATACAAGTTCACCACACCCTATCATCCACAAACAAATGGACTGGTTGAGAGGTTTAATAAAACTCTCAAAGGAATGATAATGGGACTCCCTAAAAAACTCCGCAGGAGATGGGATGTCCTGTTACCTTGCCTCCTTTTTGCTTACAGGGAGGTACCCCAGAAAGGAGTGGGCTTCATCCCCTTTGAACTCCTTTTTGGACACCCTGTAAGAGGTCCTCTAACACTTGTTAAGGAGGGTTGGGAACAACCTTTAAAAGCTCCTAAGCAAGACATAGTGGACTATGTACTTGGCTGAGTATATGAAAAAGGCCAGTAAAAACCTTCAGGCCAGCCAAGAGCTCCAAAAGCAATGGCATGACCAGAAGGCTGTTCTGATTCAGTACCAACCAGGGCAGAAAGTGTGGGTCTTGGAGCCTGTGGCCTCAAGAGCACTCCAAGACAAATCGAGTGGTCCCCACATTATTGTTGAGAAAAAGGGAGAAGTCAACTACTTAGTTGACTAAGGCACTGCCAGGAGTCCCCTTAGGGTGCTCCATGTCAATCGCCTGAAACCCTACTATGGCAGGGCTGATCTCACCCTGCTCATGGCAACAGATGAAGGACAGGAAAAGGAGAGTGACCCTCTCCCTGATCTCTTCTCTTCCACAGAACAAGATGCTCTAGTGGAAGGTGTAGTTCTGGCAGATTGTCTTACTGCTGAGCAGAAAGACCACTGCATAAATCTCCTGGGTCAGTTCTCTGAACTCTTTTCTACTGT
Source organism: Pleurodeles waltl (assembly GCF_031143425.1). Classification (NCBI taxonomy): domain Eukaryota; kingdom Metazoa; phylum Chordata; class Amphibia; order Caudata; family Salamandridae; genus Pleurodeles; species Pleurodeles waltl. Next base: position 1,153,049,740 of record NC_090448.1, read on the forward strand.
GCCAGGCACCACTTCTTGGTGTGAGCACACTATAGATACTGGAGACAGCTTGCCTGTCAAAAGTAAGATCTATAGGCAGCCTGACCATGTCAGGGACTGCATAAAACAAGAGGTTCAGAAAATGCTTGAACTATGAGTGGTTGAGCACTCTAAAAGTCCATGGGCCTCTCCTGTGGTACTTGTACCAAAACCTCATTCCAAGGATGGAAAGAAGAAAATGCGGTTTTGTGTAGATTATAGAGGTCTCAACCAGGTAACTAAAACTGATGCTCACCCTATACCCAGGGCAGATGAGCTAATAGATACACCGGCATCTGCCGAGTATCTAAGCACCTTTGATTTGACTGCAGGGTATTGGCAGATCAAGTTATCAGAGGATGCAAAAGCAAAACCTGCATTTTCTACCATTGGAGGGCACTACCAATTCACAGTAATGCCTTTTGGGTTTAAAAATGCACCTGCCACTTTTCAGAGGTTGGTGAATACCGTCCTGCAAGGCTTGGAGGCTTTTAGTGCAGCTTATCTAGATGATATAGCTGTCTTTAGCTCCACCTGGGATGATCACCTGGTCCACCCGTGGAAAGTTTTGGAGGCCCTGCAAAAGGTAGGCCTCACTATCAAGGCTTCAAAGTGCCAGATAGGGCAGGGTAAAGTGGTTTATCTGGGACACCTGGTAGGTGGAGAACAGATTGCACCACTTCAGTGGAAAATCCAAACTATTATAGATTGGGTTCCCCCTACAACTCAGACCCAGGTGAGAGCCTTCTTAGGCCTCACTGGGTATTACAGGGGGTTCATAAAGAACTATGGCTCCATTGCAGCCCCTCTTAATGACCTCACATCTAAGAAAATGCCTAAAAAGGTATTGTGGACAGCTAGCTGTCAGAAAGCTTTTGAGGAGCTGAAGCAGGCCATGTGCTCTGCACCTGTCCTGAAAAGCCCCTGTTACTCCAAAAAATTCATTGTCCAAACTGATGCATCTGAATTAGGGGTAGGGGCAGTCTTATCACAACTTAATTCTGAGGGCCAGGATCAACCTGTTGCTTTTATCAGCAGGAGGTTGACCCCTAGAGAAAAGCGTTGGTCTGCCATAGAGAGGGGGGCCTTTGCTGTGGTCTGGGCACTGAAGAAGTTGAGGCCATACCTGTTTGGCACTCACTTCATTGTTCAGACAGACCACAAACCTCTACTTTGGCTAAAACAAATGAAAGGTGAAAATCCTAAATTGTTGAGGTGGTCCATATCCCTACAGGGAATGGACTATACAGTGGAACATAGACCTGGGAGTACCCACTCCAATGCAGATGGACTCTCCAGATATTTCCACTTAGACAATGAAGACTCATCAGGTCATGGCTAGTCTTATTGTCCTTCGTTTGGGGGGGGTTGTGTAGGAAAGTACCATCTTGCCTGGCATGTTACCCCCATATTTCACTGTATATATGTTGTTTTAGTTGTATGTGTCACTGGGACCCTGCCAGCCAGGGCCCCAGTGCTCATAAGTGTGCCCTGTATGTGTTACCTGTGTTATGACTAACTGTCTCACTGAGGCTCTGCTAATCAGAACCTCAGTGGTTATGCTTTCTCATTTCTTTCCAAATTGTAACTAACAGGCTAGTGACCAATTTTACCAATTTACATTGGCATACTGGAACACCCTTATAATTCCCTAGTATATGGTACTGAGGTACCCAGGGTTATGGGGTTCCAGGAGATCCCTATGGGCTGCAGCATTTCTTTTGCCACCCATAGGGAGCTTTGACAATTCTTACACAGGCATGCCACTGCAGCCTGAGTGAAATAACGTCCACGTTATTTCACAGCCATTTACCACTGCACTTAAGTAACTTATAAGTCACCTATATGTCTAACTTTTACCTGGTAAAGGTTGGGTGCTAAGTTACTTAGTGTGTGGGCACCCTGGCACTAGCCAAGGTGCCCCCACATTGTTCAGGGCAAATTCCCCGGACTTTGTGAGTGCGGGGACACCATTACACGCGTGCACTATACATAGGTCACTACCTATGTATAGCTTCACAGTGGTAACTCCGAATATGGCCATGTAACATGTCTAAGATCATGGAATTGCCCCCCCAATGCCATCCTGGTATTGGGGAAACAATCCCATGATCCCCCGGGTCTCTAGCACAGACCCGGGTACTGCCAAAACTGCCTTTCTTTGGGTTTCACTGCAGCTGCTGCCAACCCCTCAGACAGGTTTCTGCCCTCCTGGGGTCCAGCCAGGCTTGGCCCTGGAAGGCAGAACAAAGGACTTCCTCAGAGAGAGGGTGTTACACCCTCTCCCTTTGGAAAAAGGTGTCAGGGCTGGGGAGGAGCCTCTGGAAATGCTTTCATGGGCACAGATGGTGCCCATTTCTGCATAAGCCAGTCTACACCGGTTCAGGGATCCCCCAGCCCTGCTCTGGCGCGAAACTGGACAAAGGAAAGGGGAGTGACCACTCCCCTGACCTGCACCTCTCCTGGGAGGTGCCCAGAGCACCTCCAGTGTGCTCCAGAACTCTGCCATCTTGGAAACAGAGGTGCTGCTGACACACTGGACTGCTCTGAGTGGCCAGGGCCAGCAGGTGTTGTCAGAGACTCCTTCTGATAGGCTCCTCCAGGTGTTGCTAGCCTATCCTCTCTCCTAAGTAGCCAAACCTCCTTTTCTGGCTATTTAGGGTCTCTGCTTTGGGGAATTCTTCAGATAACGAATGCAAGAGCTCATCAGAGTTCCTCTGCATCTCTCTCTTCACCTTCTGCCAAGGAATCGACTGCTGACCGCGCTGGAAGCCTGCAAAACTGCAACAAAGTAGCTAAGACGACTACTGCGACCTTGTAACGCTGATCCTGCCGCCTTCTCGACTGTTTTCCTGGTGGTGCATGCTGTGGGGGTAGTCTGCCTCCTCTCTGCACTAGAAGCTCCGAAGAAATCTCCCGTGGGTCGACGGACTCTTCCCCCTGCAACCGCAGGCACCAAAGAACTGCATCACCGGTCCTATGGGTCTCCTCTCAGCACGACGAGCGAGGTCGCTTGAACTCAGCAACTCTGACCAAGTGACTCCCATAGTCCCTTGACTCTTCAGTCCAAGTTTGGTGGAGGTAAGTCCCTGCCTCCCCACGCTAGACTGCATTGCTGGGAACCGCGTGTTTTGCAGCTGCTCCGGCTCCTGTGCACTCTTCCAGGATTTCCTTTGTGCACAGCCAAGCCTGGGTCCCCGGCACTCTAACCTGCAGTGAACGACCTTCTGAGTTGTCCTCTGGCGTCGTGGGACCTTCCTTTGTGACTTGGGGTGAGCTCCGGTTCACTCCACTTCGTAGTGCCTGTTCCGGCACTTCTGCGGGTGCTGCCTGCTTCTGAGTGGGCTCTTTGTCTTGCTGGATACCCCCTCTATCTCCTCACGCAATTGGCGACATCCTGGTCCCTCCTGGGCCACAGCAGCATCCATAAACCCTAACCGCGACCCTTGCAGCTAGCAAGGCTTGTTTGCGGTCTTTCTGCACGAAAACACCTCTGCAAGCTTCTTCACGACGTGGGACATCCATCCTCCAAAGGGGAAGTTTCTAGCCCTCTTTGTTCTTGCAGAATCCACAGCTTCTACCATCCGGTGGCAGCTTCTTTGCACCCACAGCTGGCATTTCCTGGGCATCTGTCCACTCCCGACTTGATCGTGACTTTTGGACTTGGTCCCCTTGTTCCACAGGTACTCTCGTCTGAAAATCCATCGTTGTTGCATTGCTGGTGTTGGTCTTTCTTGCAGAATTCCCCTATCACGACTTCTGTGCTCTCTGGGGAACTTAGGTGCAATTTGCACCCACTTTTCAGGGTCTTGGGGTGGGCTATTTTTCTAACCCTCACTGTTTTCATACAGTCCCAGCGACCCTCTACGAGCTCACAGAGGTTTGGGGTCCATTCGTGGTTCGCATTCCACTTCTAGAGTATATGGTTTGTGTTGCCCCTATCCCTATGTGCTCCCTTTGCATTCTATTGTGACTATACATTGTTTGCACTGTTTTCTATTGCTATTACTGCATATTTTGGTATTGTGTACATATATCTTGTGTATATTTGCTATCCTCATACTGAGGGTACTCACTGAGATACTTTGGCATATTGTCATAAAAATAAAGTACCTTTATTTTTAGTATATCTGTGTATTGTGTTTTCTTATGATATTGTGCATATGACACTAGTGGTACTGTAGGAGCTTCACTCGTCTCCTAGTTCAGCCTAAGCTGCCCTGCTAAGCTACCATTTTCTATCAGCCTAAGCTGATAGACACCCCTCTACACTAATAAGGGATACCTGGACCTGGTGCAAGGTGTAAGTACCCCTTGGTACTCACTACAAACCAGGCCAGCCTCCTACACTGGGGCTGACGGGTGCAGAGGTCTCTTGAGGCCTTGGATTTTCGTCACTGGGAGAACTCGTGGTCAAGGGGCCCTGGAAAGAGAGGGTGCAGGCAGCGGTCAGTCCACAGTGGACAAATCCATGGTGGGGTTTGCCTCTGCAGGGCCAGAGGACCACGGTGGCACCGCTGGCCCACTTTAGCTCGGGCTAGGCGGCACAGTTGCAGGGGTGCTTTCCGGTGTCGGGTTTTGGCGGTCCGGAGTCCTTTCAGGATGCAAGGAAGCCTGCAGGATGCAAGGAAGCAGCTCCATTGTTCCACAGGAGATCCTGGGTCTTTGTTGAAGGCAGGCAATCTTCCCAGGCTTTTGGTGGCAAGACAGCTGGCAGGACGAGACAACTTTGGCGCAATTCAGCAGGAACAGCAGACAGTCCAGCAGGGCTGGTGCCAAGTCAGTTGCTTCTTCCTTAGTCTTTGCTTTTGTGGCTCTTGAGTGCCCTTCTTTGTAGATTAGCTGGAATCTGAGGTCTTGGTATCAGCGGGTCCTTAGATGCTCAATTCCAGGGCTTTAAGGAGAGTGAAGGGTAGTAGTCAATGGGCTACTTACCCCTGGGGTCACTACAACCCCTAGATGACCACTTCCTTTGGTCAGAGGGCATCATCCTGTCTCAAAATTCCTAATTCCACCACACACAAGGTAGTGGGATTCCTAAGACTATGTTAATTTAGCGGTGTGTCCAGTCTGCCATTGCAACATGCCTCCTGCATAGCTAATTTTCCCACCTGCCCAGGTGCCAAATGGGTCCTAGGACATCTCCCTTCTGAAGGAAGCCACATCTGCATACCAAGGGTGGTGGGCTTCTTGAAGATCGCCTGCCTTGGAATGCAGATTTGCAGATCATCCTGTTTGGAGAGCAAAGGTTCTCACCCTTGGTGGGTCATAAACTTGTCTGTTGGTGGCAGGCTGGTGTGAACTAGTCAGTCAGCCCACCAGCAGTTGGTATTGTAGGTTTTCAAGGGGCACCTCTAAGGTGCCCTCTGCGGTGCATGTATTAATAAATCCATCACTGGAATCAGTGAGTGTTTATTCATACGAGATGTTTGATACTAAACATCCCTCTTTTCAGTGAAGTCATCATATAGCTGGGGAACTCGTATTGAGCAGAGTCCAGCACATGTTATTTAAAATGGCTTCCATGTTCACTTACTATGTCTAAAAATCGACAAAGACTCAGGGAGATATACCTTTACCAGTAATATAATGCACCCTGCATTGGGGGTGTAAGGCCTGCTGTAGGGGTGACTTACAAGTATCACCAGCAGTGTTAGTGAGCATGGCACACAAGTGTGTGCCATGTTGGGTTTTCACTTTTTGGAGCACCTTGTCACGCAGCCTTCAGCGGCAGTCTGTATGAGTTTGGTGCTGGGCCCCTTAGAGTGGCACAAGCTGTGCTGTAGCTTTAGGGGGATCATCTTTAGTACCCATGCCCTAGGTACCAGAGGCACGATTTACTAGTGACTTACAGAGGTGCTAAAGGGCCTAGTCACTTGGGGATCAAGTGACCAGGTGTCTTGTTTTGGGGAAGGAACACTGGCACTGGGGACCTGGTTAGCAGTAACCCAATGCACTTCAGTCAAAGTTTAATCAAAACCAGGCAAAATGTGGGGGTCTTCTGGAACCAGAACCCAGTTTCCTCCAGTAGTGACTAGCAGAAATGCAACCTAAACTAAGCCATAGTGCCCAGAAGAAGTGCAGCCTATAATAAGCCTTGGTACTCCGACAATGCATGGTGTAAACAAAGACACATTGCGAAGAATAAGTTAGGCCAGTGCACGGCCTTGTTTCCCAGAGAAGATTGCCCTGTGCATGGCCGTAATAGCAGTTGGAGATTCATGGTCATGCTTCCAGTCAGAGATTAGCCTGTTCGTGGCTGTACCGCCAGGAGACCAGCCCATGTGGGGATGCACCGATCTCTGAACACTGGCCCACCTGTTCCTTGTGCAATCACGCCTTTCACAGGGACTGCTGTCCCTGCCTCTGAGACTGCCCCCTACAGGCATTAGAGATGTGCAGCAGCAGAATCACCGAGGACACATCTGCCGGGCGGGTGCCCTCAGTGAGAAGACCCTGGCGGTGCTGCCGGTGTGTGTGCTTTCCGTCCTAGAAACAGGACAGAGCGGGTGCACAGAGCGTAATCCAGAGGGCTACCCGAACAGACTGATCCACTAAGGGTGGTAAGAAGTGAGCAAGTAAAGTGAGAAAGAACAGAACAATTGAACTGTGACTGAGCGCAGCTTACAATAGAGGGGGCCCTCTGCATCTGAGCTACAGCCTCTCTGCTGCCTTAATCCTGGAGAATACCCACCTAGACCAGAGAAAGGGGGAAACCGGGCAGATAGGGGATGGAAACGCAGCCAGACTTAGGCGCCAAGGGCACTACATTGTACCTTACATAAATCATGTGTGTAGTGCACCGTTCTAGTGTACTATAAAAGTATGTTTTTTTTCTTAAAAGTTAAAGACTGAGTTGGACAATGTCATAACACGTTTGTGTGATTGTTGGGCCCTGAACTTGCGCAGGCCCACAGTGCCTCCCTGGAAAGCCTGACTGCTCGCCATTGCTACCACTGAGAGTCAAGTGTTGAAGGGACTGTACTTTGGCAAGTTTGCAGAGCCATAGTATGTAATAGAGGCAGACTATCTCATCCCCGTGGCTGAGTCCCTAGAGCCCTTGACAACCCTATGTACCCCTAAACGGGATCTGACATATATGTTTTGTACTTTTCCTGCTCTTATGTTATCCTAGTGTATAAGTAAGGGCTTCTTGGTGCTAGATCAGTTTGCTTCCAGTTTAGTGGTGATAGTGAGTCCCTCGCTGCCGTCTTTACTGTGTTAGCGTATACTTAGATGTCCAACCAGATGCATGCCATCCTTCCCAACGAATCAGCAGCATGAGGGTCATGTTTTCACTGTGAGCTCTCTGGGAGGGGCTCGCGATCGGGCAGGCACAAGTCATGTGATGCACACCCACTGTGAGGCATGAGCAGGACCGGAATCAAAGGAAAATATTCATTATAACGATTGCCTAGATGCAATTGATGCTTTGCAGACTGAATCAAGGGCTCTTCATTTTTTTCAAATGTGATATAAAGATTATTAAAATTACAATAAAAAAAAAAAAATGTATGAAAAAGTATCGTTTAAATGAGGCACAGTGTTTATCCAAAGACATTAATGTTAACTTTTTCTTAATCTTCAAAATGTTGTCCATTAAAAAATATATTTATGTGCATATAAGGGAAATAGTCACCTGTTACCTCATCCTATTCTTTATGTATAGTGGGAAAATGATTCAGACTGTCATGTCCAGCCCAGTAGGATTAGCAGCCACTTTTAACGTATAGCTAAGCAAGTGCCCAGCGAGCAAAAGCACTTTGCACAAGATCACACAATGGGTTCAAAACACATCCCCTTCCAGAGACTGGGACTCTTCAGTGTCGAACTGTGACAGAACATGAGCCCTGACACCACAATAAAAGTACCCCCCTCTGCCCCCCACCCAGCGACTTAGATGACTAAAAATGTTGCCTATGTTTGCAGGTTTGGGCAGTTTTAAACTTGAAAAGGCATGCTGTAGTGTTTTACAACATGTGAAAGGCTGCATGGATTTGACCTTGCTGTAGGCAGTATTTGTTTTAATGCCTTGGAAATCAGCAGTGAAAACCGCTCCAACAGACCATAAAACAGGTCCACAAACAAGCATTTGCAATGCAATGGGACTCGTGTTTGCTCGAGTTAGAGCTATTAACATTGTAAATTCCTAAATAGACTTTTCTTGCCACATAAATCGAAAATGAAAAGTAAAACAGATTACATAAGCGAACCGATTCAAGGCACCACGGCCGCCATTAGCTCGAAGGAGAGACACAAAGGGAAAAAGAAGTTTGCTCGCAGCCGAATGTATTGACAATTGTGCAATTATCCATGTAACAGGGTCGATGGCCAAGGCAGTAACAAAACTGCCCCATAGATGGACAAACGTAAAGCATTAACCAATGATAACAAAGGATTTTTGAAAGGCAAGCCCATGAACGAGTGATAGTGATGGGCGTGCGATGGGCGTGGTTAAAAGCCCACAGATAGATTACAACACGTCAGAGTGCTTGCGCGCTCAACCTAAAACCGGCCTACACACTGACCTGTTAAAGAAATCTTTTGGGAACTGCCTGATTGCCCTATGGGCCTGTCCTACTCTGTCAGTCCTAGTTGGGCTTTGTTAATGTGCACCTCAAGCTGGTAAGAGGAGGAAGAGCATCAAATGTAATGTGTGAAACTTTCTGTCTTCACTTGATAAGGAAATTACATTTGCAAGGAAAATGGGTTTGAACCACCAAAGGGGTTAGCCTTGTGTCCGCTATTAAATGGTGAACACAGATTGACTCTGTGTTGGCATGTATTTGAGCTAGGACCCAAGAAGCCAGAGACTTTGCATAAGATCACACAGCTTGGTACAACTGAGGAGCTAAGATGGGAAACCAAAGCTTTTGCTTTCAATGTCACCAGCAACCTCCTTGTCTGTTCAGGGAATTGTGCTCCAGTTTTTAATATGTTCCCTGCAATGTCCGTGATGAGAGATTCATGTGACAACACTTCCTTAAGAAGAACTACAAAAAAGCGATGGGTGGAAGACTTGAAATAACCACAGCCATTGGCATTAATTGGGCTGCATTCCAGTCCATCGTTTTTGTCCTATATGCCTACCTAGTTGGAAACCAGCCATAAGCCAGTCAGACTTGGTCCTTCTCGGATTTTTTTTGTGTGAGAACACACCAGAGATTTTCCTAAAGGCAGGCTGACTGGAGAAACAAAATTGTAACATGACCCCTCAATGAACAAGCATTGGCAATCCCAACACATCTGGTTTGAATGGACTGTTGTAATTGTAAGCATTAAAAGTAAATAGCATGGGAATAAGTATGGAATAAATATGCATTTGTGTGAAAGCAAACAACTGTAGAATAATGTTGGTTAGAAGGTCAGGAGAAAGTTGAACTGTCAAGCCAGACTTAATTGACCATGTAGGTAGGTTAATGACTGACCTCCTCCCATCTGTGCTACTTCCAGAGAAAAAAATAACATAAATTACAGAGTGATTTAAAAGAACTTTAGTAGCACTCCAGTGCTGTGTGTGCCCCTGAAAGTTCAAGCTTGGGCAACTAGACAAATGAGCAAAATGATCACAGATGTGTGGAGGGCCAGCACATTTTTGGGGGAAGCACACAACTTCTGCCCAATCAAAACATGTACTCTTGTCTCCCAACATGTGGGTGGAGCCACACCCCCTCTCCAGTGATGCTCCCATAATTATCTGGCGAGAGCTGCACTGTCAAGCAAGACAGTAAAAATGTTGGACACCCAGATATATTGGGACATGAGAATGTTTAGGATTCCATTGAAAAGAGAGAAAGGAGCTGCCACAGCCTCTAACTGGTAGTAGAGGCCCACCGTTGGAGCTGTCCTGTGTTCCCCGCTCAGAGGGAGCCCCACACACCTGTACTTTTGCAGCAGTCAGGGCCAGAAGGTGAATATGTTGCTGCAGGCCCAAATTGCCCCTTCTGTTCCCTGTGCACTTATACAATGGAGTAGACAGGACTGCAAGACTGGTCCTTAATTTCTGGATTACCCCAATTGATAAAAGGCGTCAGTGAGGCTCCTGTAGTTGATTGTCAAGGACAGCGTTCTTCTTGTGTGGTGTGTTTGCCCAGGACGATGCCAAATGTAACCGATTTGCGCAGCGCACTGATCGTTTAGGTCCGTGATTTTTATACCAGAGTCTGTGGAGGCCTGAGGGTTCGTGACACCTACTGAGAGGGTCCACAACTGTTCACAACAGTGGTTCCCAACGTGTGGTCCGGGTCCCCTGGGGGTCCGTGAAGCCTCAAGGGGTCCACGACGGCTCAGAAAATTAAATAATATTAACAGATTAGGATCCCAGGATTCAGTAATGGCTCAGTTGGGGGGTCCCTGGAATCCAATAATGATTCAGTCAGGGTCCCCGGATTCCAGTAATGATAAAGTGGGGGTTCACAGAAGTCAAAAGGTTGGATACTACTGGTTTACAAAATTAACCCAGGAAGTTGAGTAGGTATTAATGCAGGTGCAGGCAGAAGTAGCACGCCATGACAGAGTGCATTCTAGTGGGACAAAACCCATGTAGATCTTCGCTCACGTCTGTGAGCCCTCCATTTTAGTCAGTCACGTGTCTCCCTAAAAGGACTTCAGCTGTACTGTTAGAAGGACATTTAATATATAACACTCAGTGGAAAGAAAATGTTCCAAGTTATAGGAGACTGAATAGATTTTGTCACGAAAGCCATCGGGCCTTCTCCCAGGAGGTCTGGGTAAAAGGCTGTCCGCCTTCCGCCGCCTAGTGAGAGGGAAGGAGGCATTGACAAGTGGTGACCAGGAGGCTGTGTTACTGTGACTCTGCAAACTGGATCAAGTACATCCGTTCCAACCTTACCTCTCGGTAGTGACCGTGAGCAGTCAGAGGCTTCTCAGGGAGTTGTGAAGGGGCAAGAGCCCAGAACTCAAGAGTCAACTAACAGACAGAACAGCATAATGTTCAGCCCAGAGTTTATCGCTTGTTAAAAGCAAAGTAATTTAATCTCGCTGCAAAACAAAATACTGCACCATTCAATAGAGGGACAGTTGCAGCATTTCATTTTCATCTACAATCCCAATGAGTTTCTTGTGTTATGGGAATAGGCATTAATCGAGTGCAGGGGCTGTTCACTCTTGGTTACCCCATAGGTTAATGCGTCGATAAGTTCGGATAGCTTTTGCCAAAAGAGTGCTCAAGAGAGTAAAAAGTCTGATATTCATGCACGCTCTGTCTGATCTCAGGTAGGCCCTTCTTTATCTGCTTGCTAGAGCTGTAGCTCTGGTGACACCAGTGGGTGCAACTTCTGAACCGGTTCCTGCCGCAGCAGTTTCATGGGTGCAGAGTTGCGATGACATTCTCGGGGTGCATACCCTTGTTTGGGATCAGTGCTGCAAGGCTGCTCAGTGGCTCTCGCCTTCGGAAGTTGCGGTCTCCCAGGCCGGTGGCAGAAATCTAGTCAGTCACAGCACTTGCAACCTGTGAGCTAGGTCTTCAACGGATGGGTGCCTCGGCAGATGCCGGCTTCTGCGTCAGCAGCGATGGGAGCTCATATTGTGGTGGTCCTGACGTCAGCAAGTGGCAGGACTGGCCTTTCGCAGCGCGGAACAGACGATGTAGCTTCTAACTTTACTGTTTTGGCACAGTTCAAACTAGAACTGCCAACAAGCAGTGGATGCAATAACAGTGAACTTAGAATGACATTCAAACACATGTCACGTGGCACTCAGTGTCAAGCACAAGATTTTAGTTTACATGTTTTAAGCCATACTCTTAATTACATGAGCTGTACCTCTTAGAGACTTGTTCCTACCACAGTACATACCATAGGGCTGGGAGCTTCAATAAAAAGCAAATGCTTGGTCACATGTAAACTGCTAATGAAATACAGGTTGCTAAGAATAATGTGAAAGCCACTTGAGGTAACCAGTGACTGCTAGTATGTATGCCATAGTATGTCATCACAAGTGCACCATAGTAGTAAAAATATGTATTGAAAGTTGCAATATTGAATCATCATAAATGAGCTTTCTGAAATGAACTTATCCTATAGAAAACAAGCTCAATTTATTAGTGTCGCAAAAGTGTATATGTACCTTTTTATATGGAAGCCACAGGCCCTCAGCTTTGTGAAGGACATTTGAATGAGCTGTGTCTGACTCAAGAGGAACATCTAGTAATGACCTGGTATAGCAGCCTGGTGAAGACTGCAAGGAGTTGGATCTGATTTGAGGGCGACATCCTACATAAACTTGAAGTGCTGCAGCCTTGTGAAATAATTTTAAGCAGTTGCTACTGACTCAAGAAGACCATCTAGTAAAGTCTTGAAGGACCTCTACCTTGTTAACGAGTTCCAGCTGTTGTTTGTTGCTGTCAGGGATTAGTTATGACTCCAGATCCTGCAGCTATGCTACAGGCCACACCTATTGGCTTTGCCAATGTTTATTTTGGGCTTTTGACCCAAACCGTAGTTACAGTGGTAAAAAATTGACCTGCAAGCCTACCTCGGGCACGATATTACTGTTGGCTGAAAGTCCATCTTGATGACATGGGGCCACTTAGTGGGTGTGGGTAAAGTAGTGACCAAGAGAAGCCACGACTTGAAACCTAATGTCCTGGGTCTACAGTTTGCCCGCTAGACTGATTAAATTGTAAAATAAGGACTGTCGGTCCCCAGATCTCTGCACAGAAGTCTGTGGCTGGTTCTCTTAAATGGTGGCATGCCCAATACCAGGCTGCGTAGTATAGAATCCACCTCAGGCCTCTTTAGTCCACCACCAGACACTCTGTCACTTAATCTCACTCTTTCAGGTTCCTGATTTTTCATTTATAGCGGTTTTCCTGTCTTTCTCTAACTCCTCCTTTCTGCTTTGTTTTTTTCCTCTCTTGCTTCCGGTAAAATGCCTGATGCAGAAAAATAAGTGTCGGTCCCCAAAAGTGAGTGCCGGTGGCGCCCACCGGCTCAAATTAAGTATTGGGCTCACTTAAGAAACATTACTTGGATCGCCCTGACATAGTGCTCTGTGATTAGACTTCTAAGTACTTTCATGTCTCAGTAATAATCGCCATGGTACCCAGCCTGCGTGTGTTACTCATGTCAACGCAGCGAGCACATTAACCTGCTGACCTACCTTCTTCTGTGACGTACTGGCGCCGCCTGCAGTAAGACTTCTCCGGCTTAAATGGCTGCTTTATGAAAAGAGCGAGATTCTGTTTTAATGTTTTTTTTTTTCTGCAAACAGAATGTTCCTAATCTGAGCTTGTTTTTATCGAAATTGAGTTGTGATTGATTTTCCGGACATGAGAAATGGCGCTCAGTGCCTGCTGTTATCTGATGAGCCACACGCAGCCGGTCGTTGTAAGATGTTCCATATCTTTGTGCGCCGGCCAGAGACTTACAGTAAGCGGCCTCGAAGGACACATACGCGTGCGAAATGAGCATTTTCGGGGAAATATTTCACTGTATTTGTAGGGGAGCTGCGTCTTGCTCCCACACAAAGGGCAAACTCTGCCTTCGCCCGAAGACACAATTGTTTGGAGCAACAACATGGAGGCAGCTAGTTTTTTTTTTCTGATTTTAGACTCTAGCTGAACCCAAAACAAAGGCCTGATTTAAAGAGCCATCACCCCTCTTGAAGTTCAAGTATCATCCTGGCTGGAAGCCATCTGGAGCTTAACCCCTAGATGCCAGTACAGTGGAAGGACTCAAAGGTGCACAGCTCATCACTTCACAAGTACTTATGAGAAACTATGGGAGGCAGGTTCTTAACCTTGTCCAACACCCTGTGTAAGAGATGTGCTAGGGACAAGACCGGACTAGCCGCACCGGGCGTTTCCCCTGGAGGCTGGAAGGATGGGAGGTTCGCCTTTGTTACTGGGGGCCGGTTTTGTAGTGGTGCAGCAGTTTCAAAAGCACTGCAGAGTTCCTTGTATATCCAAGAGTTTTTAGGCAACAATAAAAGCAATGGTGATTAATGTATCTGTGAGAGAGCAGTTTTGTCTAGTGGCAGTTTTGACTCATTCATCTAAGGGAGCGCAGAGGGTTAATATGCCTGCTGCAAAGAATGAGTACTGTGCAGATCAAGGAACTTTATTTTATGTGAATGCTCAGTCGTATACTGCTTTTGTCACAGCGAGCCTTTTGTTACTGTCCAGTTCATAAGTTACAATCGCAATATAGCACAGGGAACTATGAACTTCCATCAAAGAGATGCATGCAAACTACATGGTACACGTCAGAAAGCTACGTTTTTCCATTTCTTTGATTATCCTAATTTTGATTTAAAAAGTGTTTGTTTGGGTAGAAATACATTATTATTAGTAAAGTCAACTATAACCACTGTTACGTTCTGAATCCTGAGTTTATGCTTACCCAGACCAAGCACTCTAAAAAAATGCATACCAGTAGGGATGACATGTAAACCCTACACATTGTAGTGCCAATTGTCTTGTGTAACATTTTCTACACACTGATTTTCATACGTATGATTCATTGTCTATGTGTGTGATGTAAAGTGCTCCAACACCCTACGCTGGTAAGAGGTGCTATAAAACATAAAATACATGTGAGAGAGGGGCTATGGAGAGATGAGAGGCGCTGTTAGAGGGCGATGCTGAGGGAATCATTGAAGAACCCAGTAAAGATTGCTGTACCCTGGTGCTCTGTAAGATCATCTTTTACTTTGTATTAAAAATGAATACAATTGAATATAATGAAAAATGTGTTGTACAATGCACTTTTTTAACAATTTTTTCCCCCACATTTTCTTGGAGAGGAGAACCCTTAGAAGCATCATTGTAGTGGTCAGGCTCGCTCGCTATGTCCCCTACGGGGTCTGGTCTGACAAAATCTGCCAGGGCTGCTTTGGGTTCCCAGTCCGGCCCTGGCTAGGGATATGTAAGAACACAATATGTATCCATCTTTGTGAGTAATTACACAAATATTGATTTAAAGGGCACCTAATAATTTATTTTTACATAATTCTTTTATAGCTGTACTAATCCCAATGTATGGTGTCAGAGCGCTTTATACCACACGCAAGTACACAATCATACAAGTGTGTAAATCACTGTACAGGAAATGTTACATATGAGAATGAAGGTTATAAGGTGGTGTAATCACATATCATCAATACTGGTAAACATTATTTGTTAAGAGCAAATGTCACGATAAAAATAAAATAAGGATATAAAACGTAATACAGTAGTTATGGTTGCCTACACTAACAAGGTTTTATTAATTCCCAAAGAAACCCGTCTTTGCAATCTCAACCCATGGCTTGCAGTATGCATATAGCTCCTTGATGTCAATAAATAGATCACTGTGCTATGCTGAAAGGCTTGCAGCTTATGAACTGGAAGTAACAAAATGATTTCAGCATTAAAAGCAGTAGCCCACGTACCTCTCTAAATAAAATACCAACCTGTGATGCGCATTTTACACAATGTGCAGGCACATTGACTCTCTAAGCTACTTTTAGTCAAAACTGTAACCGCAGAAAACAAGAAATCTTCCAAAAAGCTGTGCCAACCACTAGAGTTATCTTACCACTAATATAATATCTTCAAAGCTGCTGGGCAAACGATCTCTGAAACAGGTGTCTTAACCCTATGAGGTATTTTGAAATGCAGCCTCTTTGTGACCAATTAGGTAAACTCGAAACTTTATTGTCACATATTTCTTTGCAGCAGATTAAAAAAAAATGCATAGGCTGACTGTCGGCCTCTTCTTTTCAACCTCCGCCCCTCGTGACTCCACCCCCTTTTCTCTGCCACACCTTGACTATCAATTTATGGTTTCCCGGCATATCTTTTTTCCAATTTTAGCACTGCTTCCCCACGCTGCCCACACCAGGATCTGCACCCAGGCTTGGATGGGCCTTTGGGATGGCGTGGATTTAACTGCATCCCCATGTTAGCTTACCCTTGTGAGCACCTCCTTCTGTTGGAGCTGACAGACCATCCCATTCGCAAGTTACTGGCAGATCCTAGTTGTGTTCCAGAGGGTACAGTCTTGGAACCAACAAAAGTGGTTCTGTACGTGTGTCCTATTTTTGTTACCCGAATCTAGCACTGCTCGTGTTTGTAGCACCTAATCTTGCGGTGCTGGTGCCATGCCGCAGCACCACAGCATTGGGAAATAAAAAACACGAGAAGGGCATAGGGGGGGCAGAAAGAAGCAGGTTTCAGGGGAACACTGCACAGTTGGTCTGTGCAAATGTGTGCATGTTTGTGTTTGCATGTTTTAGCACTTGAAAGTCAGACCTAATCTTTTTTACAGTGCTATGTTTTGGTTTAAAATAGTTGTATCCAATATGAAAACGTAAAACTCTAGATCTTCTTTTGCATTTGACTTAAGTGTCTCTGCAGTGCCAATATGGGTAACCTGTATCATTATTTTGTTATACTGTGAGATGTTTGACAAGGCCGGACATGGAGAATTCTAAAGTTCTGGGGCATCTAACGTTCATGAACAGTCAAAGTATAGACTACATGAGATGTGCAGACCACTCACCACAATCTTCTTCATCCACTTTTTGACTGGTCAAGTCCAAGTTCATGTGAGCAGCTCCTTCAAGGTTAGGTACTGAGGTCGGCCCCTCAGTGGCGTAATGCAAAATAATGGGACCCCACTGCAGAATGTGAAGAGGGACACCACATTCTCACAGATATCACAAGTATTCTTTGGTCCTGGGCTAAAGGGGACCACCAGAAGGGTTGATCCCCCCCTGAAGGATTCAGGGCCAATTGCACTGCAGGGGACTGCGTTACGCCCTTGGGATGTCCAGCTCCATGTGCCTGATGTCCTGTGAGTGAGTCCAGCAGCTTGGGTATGCACTTGCTTTGTGCAGAGCACCCTGCTGACTGAGTACAGCAGGCTGGACATGTGCTCCCTGTGTGTGGAGCACCATGTGGGATGAGTGCATCTGTCTGGGCAGGTGATTGCTCTGTGCGAGGAATACCTTTCTTGCAAGGTGTCCGTTGTTGTTTTGCTGGATGTTAGGCAGCGTCATGGTCTGTGGCTGAGAGCATCTTACCTGATATTCTCTGTTAGAGGACTCTTAGGGTATCTACTTTCACCAGTGTCCAGCATTACCTTCTCAAGTCAGGGCTCCAGGGGCGCCCTCTACAAGATTACTGCCTTGAGGTTGGCTTCTTAATGAGTGCAATATTTGATTCTGCATCTTTTATGCTTGGGTGCATGGTGGCCTGAAGCCATGTCGCCTATGATGGTACTGATAATTAAGGACTGTGATGAGTGGAAGGGACGTGGAGGTGATGTAAAATTATCCACTACACCTACTCTTCCTGGTCACTGTCCTTTTTCTCAGCCTGCCAACCAGGTCAGACTGGCTTTTACGGCAAGTAGGCAGTGACCGATGGGCTGGTCTGACAGATCAGTGTGGGGGCCCTTTTTTTTTTTTTAGCAATTTTGGGGCAGTTTTATGGCCAGGTGAACCGTTTTCTTACTGTTTATTTCCTACATCTTACCACTTTTTTAACTCAATATGCTTCACTAATGTGGGCCAGTCTTATTTTGGTGCCCAGGCCATTTTTTTTCTCCCAGTCCGACCCTGGGTTTTGGGTGTGTTTAGGTTTCTAGATTTACCTGGCCCATTTTTAACACCAACAATGAGTTGCTTGGTAGCAATCTGTGATTTTTAGGGGGAAAAGAAGATTCCATCCAGGTTCAACTAAGGCAATGGATATTACAGCCCCAGATGCTCCGTGGGGCTCACTTGACAGTTTGTTTGCTTGAGAGTTGGGTGTCATAGATTTATTGAAAGAACTACATTCACCCCAAAGTTAGTACTGTCAACACATTGTGTTTTGTCGAATATTTTCAAGGGCGGACGGTTTTTACTTCTATGAGACGGTAGATCTATATTAAGGTTGTTTTTTGACATACAGAACATGAAGGGCCTGTACCACAAAGCCAAGTGTTCCTCATGGGCGTTAGTCTAGATTGGGTGGATGAAACCGAATAAAAATGTGCCTAGGTAGACTCTTTCGGCACTATCAACCCAAGTAAGTAAATAAAGAGGCAGCAGATAGGATCACAGCCTACCCTTAGGCCTTCCATTTGCTGGCTCCATCCTCACTGTGCTATTCTCGCTCCCCGTGGCATGCATTTGTCATGCCTCTCCCTGTGGTTGCCACTCCCCGAGAACAGGGACTAAGGGCCAGATGTACAAAGGGATTTTCCATTTCTTAACAGTCCGAATCCCTATTTGGGCCATTAAGAAATGCAAAATGGACTCCTCAGATGTACAGTCCCCTTTAGGGAATCACAGATTGTGCTTTCTACCCAGCGCAAATCGCATTTTATGATCCTCTGAATAGGAAATCTGAAATAGGGATTACCTATTTGCGATTCCTTGTCAGATGTACAAAGCATTTCCTAAATGCGAATTGGGCATTTAGGAAATGCGATTACCATTGACTTCAAGTTTATGGTAACCATGTGCAAGTTAGAAGACAGAAAAAAAGAAGCACCCCAAAATGTTTTTTTAAAGTGCAATAGAGCACACACACATGCCCTTTCGGCATATGTGACATGTGCACCACTATTTTTGGGGTGTGTATTGTGTGACCTTTTGCCCATAGCCATCGTTGGTTTTACATTTCTCAACTAGCAATTTCCTAATAGGAAATCGCTATTTGGGAATCAAAACCGGCCCATTGTCACAAATGGCCTGGGATTTCTTATTTGCGATTTCCTAATAGTGATTCCTACTTTGTAGGAATCACTATTAGGAATTCTGTATCTTGGTACACAGCATTTTGCAGTTTCTAAATAGCAATTTCTATGAAGTTGCTATTTAGGAAATGCGAAATTGCATCTACATACATCTGCATCTAAGTACAGTATCCCTCCACTGCTCTGATTTTATGACCATTTTAGAGACTTCTTTTTTCTTGGCTTACGAGCCCTCCTCAGGAGTGCTGTGTTTTCACTTGCTCTTTAAGCACCGGGAGCGAAAGAATGGAGCCTTTTGCACTGCAGCTACTACTGAGGGCACGCAAAAACCTATTTGATCTGGGTGTGGTCTTTATTGTATTTTGCCATAAACTACTAAAACACGCCCCACTTGTGCCGCGTGCCCGCTTTACCTCGCTGGTAATTGCCATTTTGATGGAAATGGGCCAGTGACTTAATTGCCAGTGTTTTTGGGAACGTTTTGGAAAACTTCATTCTAAGGCATGTAACTTTGTTTTCAGCAGCTAGGTTGGGGTGTTGAATTGGAGGGAGAGAGGGGGGAGAGGGAGAGGTAGAGGGAGAGGGGTAGAGGGAGAGGAGGAGAGAGAGAGAGGGAGAGAGAGAGAGAGAGCTATGAGTGTTAAGACTGCAAATATTTTGGATTGTAGTCTGCTCGTGAGCACCAGTGGGGTCACTCTGCAGTATGGCTATTGCACAATCTTGTCCCCATTGTCTCTCTGTTCATCGAAACGTCCCCACTTTTAGTGACAAGAGCCACTTGCCGAACTCCTACCCCTGCTTTGGTAAATACATTTGCCCTTCCTTTCATTTGATCCATATGCATATGCCCCGTGGGTGCCCTAGTGTGCCCTGTGCCCGTACTCAAGAGTAGAAAGCCTGGTGTAACATGAGGAATTTGAAATGCAAATCAGCCCCTAGAAGTTGAGGCAGAACAAATCGGCTTTTTATCAGGGACAGTAACACCTGTGCCCTCTCTGTGCCTTCCCTTTTTCGGGTTGGTTTGCATCAGGGTGGTTCAGAACTCGTGATGTATAAGTGTATATGTAGATGATGGCGTTGGAAGCACTTACATGAAAAGAGATTAGAAGATTAGCATCTGTCGACATGAGCATTTCGTCTGCATTCGGAAGTAGGTCAGAGCTTACAGGATCCTGGCTGCTGTGTGTGTGCCAGACAAGGAGCCTGTACTGCAATGGGTGTATGCTTAGATTGGCATTTATGTTTGATGTAACTTGTTGTGTTCCCCAAAATTGCTTTACCTTTGGAGGGAGTGCTTTGCTTTGAGCATAACAGCAGCCACTGCTCTTGACAGAGGAGTAACAGCGCTTGTTTACATAAGCTACCGAGCCACAGACGTAGCTTATGCAGAGCAGATAGCCCGAGGTCGTCTGGGGAGTTTACATGTTATCATTGCACTGACACAGCGAGGCCTGCCAGGCATGGCGAGTGGAACAAGGACTCCAACGCCTCCATCATGCAGTAAGCCCTGCAAGCATGGAGATTCTGTGCAGTGATGCACTGGTTACATTTGACGAAGAACGTAGTTTCTGTAAACCACAGCTACTTCCCTCAGAGGCAAAGCTCTCCACACACCAACTCATGAAAATAATTGTTTCAACGTATTGCATTCAACTCCACATAACTGAACATAATGCCACACAATTCCACACCACACAATTTTGCCCCAGACAATTCCATTTCATGCAACATATTTACACTCTACATGACACTCAACACCACATAATTCACTTCCACTTAATTGCATGCTACTCAATACCACATAAATACACCCTACATCAATCTACTCTATGCAACATAACAATCCACATAAATACACTCCACACAATGCAAGATAATTTCACTCAACACCACAGTTCCATGCCCACAATTTAACTCCACACAATTCCATTTCACACCACATAATTGCACACCAAACCACATAATTCCACACCACACCACATATATCTAATTCACAACACAGAATTCCACATCTTGCCACAAAATTCAACACCACGCCACATAATTCCACTCCTTTATATATGCCACTCCCTATAATTACACTCCATGACCCACAATACGACGTCACATAATTTTAGTACACTAAATAGCACATAATTACTATCCACATAATTCCACTGCACACATGCTACATATTTCCACTACACATAAGCGCTATATAAATACGATTACAATACAATACAATACATAACCCCACTCAAATCCACACAATTCCACGTGCCACACAATTCCACAACAAACACTTTCACTTCAACCCACATAATCCCAATCCATACCACATACATCCACTCCACTCTGTAACACATGGCTAAAAGACATTGCCATCACCAATAGCTGAGATTTCCGAAACCCTTTGGTTATGCCAATGCTTATTTTTATTGAACCCTCTTAATATATGCGCCCCTGACTTCAGACTTTCCTCCATGAGCTCATAGGAGCCATCAGATTAATTCTGAACATAGCGAGGCCGGAAACCCGGGCTCATCTCCGAGACTGCTTTATCACACCTTCCCCCCCCCCCCCCACGCCAACCGTACTTGGTGTCACGCTTCTTTCCCCCTCTGTAACTGTCGGTAAAAGATCATTCATCTGTCTGGTAGATGTTATGCATTATTTTCGTGCGCTCATTCACCAGCGGACGTGTTCACTTTCAAGTTCACTTCCCGTTGATGTTCTTTCGTGCCGTTACCCCAAAGTCAGGCCTAAATGCACCCCCTCAGGCCAGCCCTAAACAGGACTAAACAGGTCGTTTTTCACCTCTGAAGCCGGGCGCTGCCCTTGAATTCTGTTGACTGGTAGCGCCTCGAGGTGCTTGGTTAATGTTGCCGAGTTATTTCACAATCTGAAGCTCCGATCAGGTTGAGCGCTCTCTCCCCAGTGACTCATCCCTCCTCCACATCCCGTGCGAGGCTGATGCGTGTCTCTCAGGGCCGCACCATGGTCCCTCTCTCCGCCGCTAAGGAGTAGTCTGCCTGCACCCCTCCAGCGCCTCGATGCCCCCGCAGTGCCTGCCCGAGGCTTGAGAGTTTACAGCGCTGTCTAGACATTGCGAGCTCTGCCGGCAGGAGGGAAATCTGGACACACTGCTGATCCGGGGTGAATGGTCCGGGCTCAAATGCGCCGCGGGTAAGTGACCGCCTGAGGGGGCGCCTTTGTTTTTTTTTATGTGGAGGGGGGATCGGGGAGTGGGGGGGAATTGAAAAGGGTAGTGGATGTCCTGCTTTAAAAAAGAGGTTATCTGTGCTGTGACGCCCGTTACATTTAGAAAAGCGGGAAATGAGTTCGCTATATTGACATTTTGTTTTGAAGAATATATTCTGAATGTGTCCTGCATTGCAAATCCGAAGAGCCCCTTTACACTCGGAATACACTTTCATGTGGCTTTGTCGATGTTTTTAGACTTCTTCCGGCACGTAGTCAGGCAAGCCAGGTTTAAAATGCACCTTGTTGGGTGTATATTCTCAAATGCTGTTGGACGCAGGGCCGCCTTAGGACTGGTGGCGCCTTGTGGCGCAGTTTATTGTGGCGCCCCCACCCCAGGACCTCCTCGGTTTCACTCACTACTACCCGGCAAATGTGCCCCTCATCTCCATCGCTCCCCTTTCCATACATTCATGTGTTTTAAAGTACTTGAAAAGGCTGGCTTTAATAATCCACTCAGCTATCCACATAAAATAAAGGGGCATATTTAAGAGCCCCTAGCGCCATTCCAACGCCGCCTTAGCGTCATTTGTTATGCTAATGTGGCGTTAGAGGCCACAAACGCTGTGCCATATT
The DNA here is from genome assembly GCF_031143425.1 of Pleurodeles waltl. Lineage (NCBI taxonomy): Eukaryota > Metazoa > Chordata > Amphibia > Caudata > Salamandridae > Pleurodeles > Pleurodeles waltl. The sequence goes on from NC_090448.1 coordinate 1,153,072,266, forward strand.
TATCCCTTTGCACTACATTATGCCTGCACCAGACATAATGTATGCAAATGTGGCATTCCCCCGTTAAAGGGGGTGGGGTAAAAAAAAAAATGGCGCAGGAAATCTGACAGATTTCTTTGTGTCATTTTTTTTCTGGCACTTTTAACGCCTGCTCAGAGCAGGTGTTAAAAGGAGGTTCTGTTGGTTGCAGTGCGCCTCTGGGTGCTTTGCAGGATTAGCATAAACATTTTTTTACGCTAATCCTGCAAAGCGTCAGACTAGCGTAAAAAATTCTGACACTAGTCCCCTAACTACCGCCATGTTGCACCGTATTTTAAATACAGCGCACACATGATAGTGTTATGGGAGCGCTAAGGGGCGCAAGAAAAGTGGTGCAGCGCCACTTTTTTCAAATGTGCCCCACAGGGCAGTGCTTAATTTGTAAATAAAGGGGTGCCAGTGCCCAAAGCCACCCTCTTAAACATGTGGCTGCTGCAATTAAATGTGTGAACATGGAATACAGAGGCAGCGTAACCCTGAAGCTATCTCAGGACTCTTCAGTCCATTTACAGGCACTCCCTGACCCTTTAGCTCACTCTTGCAGATTTCTGCTTTTTCCCAATGTGACGCTTTTTTGTTTTTCTCTTCCTCCGTCTCTCCCATATGTGTCTTTTTCTCGCAGTAAATGGTTGAGGCAGAAAAATAAGCTCCGGCCCTCAAAAATAAGTGCCGGTGCTACGCACCGGAAACAACAAGCACAAATTAAGCACTGCCATAGGAGCATATTTAAGAGCCCCTTGTGCCACTCTAACGCCACATTAGTGTCATTTTTTTACACAAATGTAGTGTTATAAGGCCAAAAATGTTGCACCATATTTACAAAGAGGCGCAATGCATGCATTGAGCCACTTTGTAACCCTTTGCGCTACACTGTGCCTGCGCCAGGCATAATGAATGCAAAGGGTGCATCCCCCCGTTAGGGGGGGGGGCAAAAAATTGATGCAGAGAAATCTGCCAGATTTCTTTGCACCATTTTTTTCTGGCACTTTTAACGTGTGCTCAGAGCAGGCATTAAAGGGAGGCTTCCATTGGTTACAATGGGCCTCTGGGTGCTTTGCAAGATTGGCGTCATAATCCTGCAAAGCGCCGGACTAGCGTAAAAATTCTGATGCTAGTACCCTAACTACCGTCATGGTACGCCGTACTTTAAATATGACACACACATGGTGGCGTTAAGGGGCGCTAAGGGGTGCAAGAAAAGTGGCACTGCGCTGTGTGCAGTGCCATTTTCTTAAATGTGCCCAATTGTTCTTTTTTTTGCAGCAGGCATATTAACCCTCTGTGCTACTTTATGTTGAGTCAAAGCTGCCACTAGGCAAAACTCTCATCTCTCTCCCTAGCAGGAACATTAATCACAAGAGGTATCTTGACATTTTAATTGTTTAGGCTAAACACAGAAAGAACTTTTCAGCAGGTGCTCACAAGTTTCAGAAGTAATTGCTAAACACAGCGCCCCCTGAGCGCATAGCTGGCCCTGGTTGGACGTATAGTGCGTTTTCAGAGTCTCAGGCACAGTCAGGTGAATGATTGGCCTGTCACCCGAGCACTGCCTACAAGTCTTCCTGGGATATTTGGAGCCAGTGAGGTTAATGTGTGGTGTGTCTATTTATTCGCTCATAGAGCGTTTAAGCTGTTACAAAGCTGTTTTTAATCCTTTAAGTTAACAACTTTGCAATCAAAGCATGAATTCTTCTTATCTGCTGGTTTTAAACCTGTTAATGTCTTCTTAGTTTGTAATGAAGTCTTTTCAAGACAGCAGACCTCTCTGGTCACTCACCCAGAGCTTCCTGGCCAGCAGTAGAACATTAATCTGACTCAGAAAGACATTTACACTGCCTTTTTAAAACAAGCATTGGCACTGCCAGCACGTCTCGTTTATATCTGAAAGTGCATCTTCAGTCATTTGTGAGTTTAGGCGCTCAATATGTCATCATACATGCACTTTGTTTCTCATGTTTGCACTCACTCACACATCCATTAAATCACCCACTGACTCATTCTTGCATTTACCCACTAAGCCCATGGGTGTCGAGTCACCAAAATGCCAGGGGTTGCGGTAGTGACACCGACATACCTTATGACCTTAATGACGTCACAGGAAGTGACATCATATGACCCGTGACATAGATGTTTTCTCAGGGAGGTATGTCACATGACCCCAACATCACATTCACACATCCTCTTTCACTCATTCGTATTCAATCTCACTCACTCACTTGCATTCGCTCCTAATTTCACTCATACACACCCATACGTACTGACACTCAGGCTCAGGTTTACTAATGTTTTGCACCATGTTTGTGTCGCTTTTGTGATGCAAACCTGGTGTATAGTGTTAGTATGGGATTTACTTTCCCAACGCAAATACTGATTTGCGTTGACTAGTATCCCACAGTAACACAAGATTGGGCTATGCACCGATTTTGCATTATTTTGCGTCACGTGGGCATTCTATCACTAATGTATGAGCATTCCCATGCAGTCACCCATGGGCTTTGAAGCAAATCTTTTGTCGATGCTGTCATAACAAGGAGGATTGTTTTCATTTCTCTTCATTTTTCCAACTTTGCCTGTGTGCTGTACTGTAGTGTATGCATACAAAGTGGGAAGAGCCTTAAAGAGTAGCTTTTGTACTGGGAGGTGCCCCTTCCAGGCCAAAACCTGTGCCTCAGAGAGCGCACACACCCTTTCACTATGGTGCAAGGGTGTGTGCATTGCTGCGTGGCTGCAAAAAGTGCATCAGCGCACGGAGAGAGAAATAATGCTCCATATCTTAGCAGATATGGAGCATTTATCTCTCTCCCTTCGATGGAAGACAGCACAGCATCTCTGGTACAGCGTTGCTTTTCGTCAAAGAACAGTACATTTGGGACACCCCATACAATCTCACTACCTGCCACTGTGTGACACTCACTTTTACTCACACACCCATAGTTACACATACAGACACATGCTCACACATACATGTGCTCTCATCTCACATAAACACACACACCCACAAGCATGTATACAAGATTAACGTAAAACACACATGCAATCTCGGTAAACACGAAAGATAGAGTAAAAGTAATAACAAACTGCAGGTGACTAAATGTGCCTAACATATGTTTGCAGTAAAAAAAATGACTTAAATTTAGCAGCAATACATCAGTCTTGCACAATGTACATAGTGTATGGTTGCTTTGAATTTCCATCTTGACCTCATGTTAAGAAGGAACGCTTTGGCAATCTTGGAATGTAAAAATAATGACACACTGAGAACAACATCATTCCAGATGACTGCACAGTAATTATCACGTTTGTCAGCCTTTTTATAATGTTATTGTGCATAGTGCGTCAATGTTGTTTCTATCCAGCATGGCCTACATAAAGTCTCTAAATATGTGGCCCTCTTGCAATAGTAAAACAATGATACACTGTGGGCATTTCCTTTCCAAAATAGCTAAGGAATATACAAGCAATGGCGACGCGGAATGTGACACACTGTTTTTACAATGAGCCGTAAGTGAGTTGCCCAGAAGCACCGCCTAGGAGCTGCAGGATGGTTTAGCAACAAATTAAAAAAGAAGGAAAGACATAAAAAAGACAGAAATAAAAGTAAAAAATAGAAAACAAAAGGATTAGCCCACCAACTTTTGCATTGACGCACAGTTATGTTTGGAGGTCTGTGCACATGATTACACAAAATGGCGTCACCCAGAGGGCAATGGAGCTGGTGGCAGAAGTGAGCTGACCTATTACTCCACTGAATCTGCTGTCCTGGGTGGAAGCAGAAGGTGAATGACTCTCCCAACAGACCAGCAACAAAAGAGAGCTCACCCCAAACCACTCTTTGAGAATATCTTGTGTTTATTATGGTTTCATTACAAGCGCCTGCTGCATAACAAACCTTTCAGTCCATCATAGGTGTCTACTAACATTATCACAGTCCATATCTTCTACCACCAGGGTTTATTTTTATCGAAGGGCGTAACCAAGAACAAACCCCTAGCACGCCAAGGTAATCCATGAGATTCCATATAACAAAATATCTCTGAACATACTCTAATACAATGTAATGACAATCTGCCCATTAAAACGTGTTGATTTAAACATGCGCTTTGCATAACTGATAAGCCACGCCTTCTGCTTTTCTCATCACATTTCAAAATAGAGAGATCACGCCTTTGGCACCAGATATAACATTTCCCGATGAACCAACCAGGCCTACAGCCTTCAAAATTGGTTTTGCAGAATAAGTCCCAGTAGCCTGCTATATTGAGTATTCAGATACCCACTTACTGAGATAAGTGGCGCTACAAAGCCTACATGTGCTTGAGTTATTGGTTGAGAAAAATGTCCCTGGTTGAGGTGCAGTTGTGAACATTTTTGGGCACAGCTGGAGCGGTGCTGCCTGCAGTAGGCGAAAGTAAGAATATTGTATTTGGTGATAACCCTTCTGGGCCGTCTACTTGGATTGGAGTAGGGTGCACACTTTTTAATTTTTTATTTTTTTTAACATTGTTAGATACTTTGACAAGACTCTCAGAATTGATCATCACATCGCAGAGTGCTTCTGAATTTTGGCTGGGGGTGTCTGGTCGGAGGGGGTTGATTGTTTAAGGCATTATGTGGAACTGTTAGGCGATGCCTCCGTAATTTGAACCAGTGACCTTTGGCTCACCTAGCAGATGCTCATTCCACTGAACTATTTTTCTGATGTTTTGTTCTTTGAAGCTTTTGTTTGCCGAGTAGATTGCTTTGTTGTATTCGCATGTGCATGTTTTGTGCTGCTTGCCTGCTGTGGTGGGATATTTTGTGCTGGCACAGAATTAGAAGGGCTGAGAACCTGGCTGTTGATCTTTTCTCTGGATTCTTGGCAGACTGCTACCACCTGAAAATATTCGAAGAGTTCGTCTTCGTTGAGGTGTCGTAGGGTGATGTTGGCAGACGTTTGTATTGAAGATAGTGCAGGTGTGTGTGATATATGGGGTACAGGTCTTCACTTGAGTGTGGTGTGGGCAGTTTTGATTGGGATTGCTTTGTAATCAGACCAGGACAAAGATGTGTAGTGTAGTCTGTTTCATAAGAATTCTGTTAGCACACAACTCATAGAATAACAGCATATATCATTTGCACATATGCATACAACATTTCCCCATGCCTGGATCGAAAAAGATTGTTGCAACCAAGTGTCTTGAGCCCTTCTTGCGACAGCCACAGAAAATGGTTTCAGGAGAAACCAGATATAAAATGGACCTCGAGCAAATGTGTGGGGAGCTAAAATGGGGAATGGTGAAATGGTACTTGTACTTACTTACCTCTTTAATAGTGGCACAGAGATGACAAGAATCTTGTTAGTCAGATGGTCAGGAGTGGTGGCATTGTTTTACATCTGCAGGCCGTGGGGTATTGGGTGGAAATGTAAGTTAGGTGTGTATTCTAATTCTTGGAGTTTCACTGGTGGAGAAAGCTAGGACCCTGAGGAGTGCATTCACAAACTTTGAACCCTCTTCCTACAAGTATTCGAATTAATATAGCTTGTCCACAGTAATGGCCAGAGCTATCAGTGTACACTGTTATTCGTTTGAACTCTTGTTCTGATGTGTATTAGTAAGCTAATGATTTTTCAAGCAATACTAATGCCTCGATTTTCACTTTTGGGTGATGTTTCGATGTGTTTTATTGAATCTGGGCCTAAGCGTCACACCACCTCCCATGAGCTGGGCTTGGCTGCTATACCAAGCAATCACTGACTAGAACACTTTGGAGGTTTCTGGCCAGGCAGAAACACATGCAGTCTCACCTTGAACTCTTTTAGCACTAAACTGACGCCCAGTTGGGTCACTTGCTTGTATAAAAGTCCTCGTGGCGAGGTGGTTGGCACTGATCGTTGACGTTACCCTGGTGGGTCAGTTTGCTGAATGCTCCATTTCACGTACACCGAGATTATCTTTATGTTTTGGAGCAGCGCAGCACATTCACAAATGCCATTATCTAGTTGCAGAAAGTAATTTGGTTCAAGTGACTTATTTCACGTGAAAATCAGCTGTGACAGATTCTCTCTAAGGAGCTTTTCGTTGGCTTTTAAAGGGATGGTACTGTATGGCACCTAAATAATCACGAGTAAATGGGTGCCTAGGGGAGGCTGGAGTCCCAGAAATATTAACTAAACAGTGGAAGAAATCTCCAGATGCACCACAGCACTGAAAAACAGCACAGAAAGAGGAGTAAACCAATGTGATGGGCTCTTCTAGCAAACCAAAGGCAGAATAAAGAGAAACAAGCATTTGTAATGCAGCGGGTCTCGCGCTTGCTCGAGTTAGAGCTATTAGCGTTGTAAATTCCTAACTGGACTTTTCTTGCCACATAAATTGAAAATGAAAAGTAAAACAGTTGACATAAGCAAACTGATTCCAGACGCCACGGCCGCCATGAGTTCGAAGGAGAGACACAGAAGGAAAAAGAAGTTCACCCGCAGTCAAACATATCGGCAAACGTGCAATTATCCATGTAACTGGGTCGATGGGCAAGGCGGTAACAAAACTGCCCCAAGGAGGGACAAATGTAAAGCAGTTACCAACGAAAACAAAGGATTTTTGAAAGGCAAGCCCGCTAATAAGTGAAGGTGATGGGCATGCGGTGGGCGTGGTTAAAAGCCTACAAATTATTACAGCAGGTCAGAGCACTTGTGCGCTCTACCTAAAAATGTAGTGATGTGCAAGAAATGGTTCAAGGAGGAAGTCAATTTCTTCTTGTTTTCATCTCCCCAGGTTCCAGCCGCTCTTTTAACTGGATTAATGAGGAATGATTTTAGTTCTTGAAGTTTTTTAAACCGGTGATAATTTAAGTGAAGTCCTGTTGCGTGGCTCAAGTCAGATAAGGTTCTTGCCACTTCTTGAATACGAATAATGAACAGTTGCATTCTTCATTGCTGTCCTTTGGAAAGAATATCATCCAGTTATCTACATCACATTAAGGTTTTCCACGCTAGAGATGCTTTTAACTTCATGTGATCCTCTTCCCATATGCAGTAATTCATCCATGTGTGTTTGCCACCACGAGAACACAAAATAAAGAATTATAGCCATATATTGGGCACACAGATTGGATTGTGTTTTGAAGGCAGAACACCTGCAGGATGCAGGGTACTGGTTCCATTGGGTTCTCAGATCCTCAAGAAGACCGTGTCCTGTGATTATGTTCCACCAGTGCTAATTGACAGGGGTTTATGATGAGCCCACGTCTCAAAACCAAGGGACATATTTTCACTTCTCAAGGGGCACCCCCCCCCACCTTTGATTCCCTTTAGTTTCTGATATGTCCGAGTGTTTTCATACTGTGGCTGTTTTTGTGCAATACATTTTCACACTTCCACCCATCTCACAGCCTTATTTTTGTGTTTTTGGCTCGGTTCTCATCGTCCGAGTCCCCAAAATCCAGGACAGAAGGGACTTCTGAAGAAACTCGGTGTCATAAAATTCAGATTTTAGAATGCTTCTTCCTGAAAGCTGTGACTTAACGTACAGCCACTTGCCCTATGTCTTACGTACCTGCTGCATGTCCAAGATCGGATGTACCTTGTTTTCGCTTTATAACTGCAGTCATGTGTGGAATATTGGTTCTTGTGTGCAGGCCTGGTCCATGCAAACCAATCTCAAGTTCCTCAGATTATCCAACCATCTTTTCCAGTTGTGCCTAAGCCACCCCTTGATTTGAACTTTGGAAACAAATCACATTCTTTTAGTCTTTGGAGGTCCTTCAGTTTGATTGCTGCACGTAAACAACTCTCCCAGGTACTGAGGAAAATAGTGCTATGATGGTGCACCGATGCTCTTTCCCACGCCGCTAGTGAAGACCCATTGCTGGAAAGATACTCTTGGATTTGGGGCATATCTTCACCTCAAAACCCTTTACTTCATCTGACCATCACGTACTTGAGTACCCTTTTTTGTCAACAATTATGTAGACAAACAATCATTTGAGCCAAACCATCTGGACCTGGACTTAAGGGTATGTGTAAATTAGCATTACAATTTAGATAAGGTTACGTTTCTTTAATTAATTAATTTATGGTTATTATTCATTTAATTTAATAAAGTTAAAGCTACTATTAATTTAATACAGTTTAATTTCATGTCGTTTAGGGTTGGGTTTAGCTTAATATTAATCTAATGTAGCATAATTTAATTTCATGTACGTTATGGCTTTTATTTACTTTATTTAATGCCATCTAATTTAACTGCATTTAATTTTTTATTTAATTTAGTTCGTCAGTTTAATTTAAGACCTAAATGAATAAAATATTTTATGGTTACTTTTAATATAATGTATTTGGTTACATTTAATTAAATGTAATCTCTTTCCAGTTATGGTTAGGTCACAGCGTAGGGTCTTAGTAATAGTTACTAGAACGTTTGTGGTAGGCTATTCGAGTAATGTTATTAGGAAGTAATGATGGGTAAAGTAATGACATGCAATCATTGATATACCTCGCTGTGTAACAACTGGTTTGGTTCTACAGGGATTGCCAAGTCCCACTGAAGATGAGCGTTGTTTGGCATCCCCTCGCTTGGCCAATCTTTGTCTACCAAGACTAAAAGATAATGTCTGAGAAGCCTGTTCATGTAAAAACATATTTTTGTCTTAAGTAACATGATAGAGGACAAATAGAAAAACTTTGGTAGCAGTACTATATAGATTCTGCACCTCCCCCAAACGAGGGTTAGTCCAAATTCTCCAAGTAAAGAGTGCTCATCAGGTAAAGGACACTATGCTACCAATATAGCAAGCGGGTGAAACCCTCACATAGCAAAATGATACTAGTTGAACCAGGAGCACAAACAGTCTTAATTGGTCTGTTGACAAAACAGGTCAGTTTATTGATGGCAACAAAGCACTTTGTAATCCAACACCAGGTGTGTAATCCACAAGCAGAAAGCAGCAAACACGCGTTTCTTCCTAGATGACTTTTTTAAGGCTGAGATTACAGTCCAATGAAGATAATCCTAGAGTATCCAAATGGGGAAATCTAAGGTTTAATCCCTGATAAAGTCAGCGCACCAGAAGATTTGGCTATGAATGGATAAACTCTGTTCTCTATGTTATAAACCAGTCCTGTCAGTGTGGCTGAAAAAGCAGTAGCTGACCGTCCATGCGTTTGTGATTGGTTCCGGTCTTAATGTACCCAGTACGTCGAACGCGAACCACTAGTAAGATAAAGGCCTTAATAAGCCCCCTAGTAGCACTGAAATCAGCTACAATGGCACCAGACACGACCCATGCTGTCCAGATGACCACACTACAGCAGGGTTCTGGCTCCCCATCCTGCCCAGAAAGAGCTTTTTTTTCCATGTACACTGGCCGGTAAGATTGGAGTCGCTTGGGGTGTCCCAAAAAGTCTGTCACTAATCTATATCCCAATCAGCAGTGGAAGACAGCAGAGATCTTGGTCCCATTGTGTCCCCAAATCAGAGTAGGCATCACTAGCTCCTGTCTTCAGCAAAGGCCCCAAATCAGGAGGCGGGTAATCTTTTGATTGTGTTAGTTTCCACCGGGTTAGAGTTGAAGTGACCCCCCGTATCACTACTCTGTAAATGTAGATGTGCAGTTTTGTAGTCCTACTTTTCTTTTTAGTTCTTATGCGCATATCAAAATAATTCACAACATGTAATTACTGTATAATCATCAATCACAGCAGCAAAATAAAAAAACATGATTTTGGTTAGATCATAAAGTAAAAATATATTACCTAATGTTTTCCCACCAACCATCTCTAGGCAAATCTGCCAACAAAGCACAGTATCGTGGGAAGTGTAGTTTTGATTTTACCATTATAGGTGCAGGCCTGACTATCCCTATATATGTGATAATGGTGCTGGCTAAAAATCAAGCACTTGAAGGTCTCACACATCACATGGGGCACAATGATGTGGCCCCCTCTCGCACAGCACCCCGATCCCACTGCCGACGGTCATTCTTTGCCCCCCAGAAAGCCTTGTGCTTCTCTGCCTCTCTGTGTCTGTCTCTCAGCCTCTCCTTGGACAAGAGTGAGTGAGCAGACAAGAGAAGGAAGTGTCAGATGATTCAGGTGCATACTCTGTTCTTTCCTAGTTTATTTAATTTTGGTTAGCGGTGTCCTCTTCAAACTGGTTAACAGGAACCAGGGTGTTCGTAAAAGGGGGACGGATGGGCAAGACACAGGTTAGTACACTTTTAGACACAATGAGATAGTGATTGGTCCACAAACACAAGTGGTTTACTTATATGTTTTGAAATAAATCGAAATTGTCCAGGTTGCAGTTGTTTAGCTGAAAGACCACACCATCTCTCCGTTTGAACCGCGTCACATAAGTCAATAGTAGTTTACTGTTGCTGGGTGTGCACGGCAACTCAAAAATAAATGTCTACATGCTATAACGTGAGTACCGGCTGTCTGTGCAAGAGCCCCTTTTGCCCCTGAAGCCGCTCCAGTACTGTAGGAGGCTGGCCTGGCTTGTAGTGGGTACCAAGGGGTACTTACACTCTGTACCAGGTCCAGTTATCCCTTATTAGTGTAGAAGAGGTGTTTCTAGCAGCTTACGCTGATAGAAGGTAGCTATAGCAGAGCAGCTTAGGCTGAACTAGGAGACATGCAAAGCTCCTACTATACCACTGGTGTCATATGCACAATATCATAAGAAAACACAATACACAGATATACTAAAAATAAAGGTACTTTATTTTTATGACAATATGCCAAAAGTATCTCAGTGAGTACCCTCAGTATGAGGATCACAAATATACACAAGATATATGTACACAATACCAAAAATATGCAGTAATAGCAAAAGGAAGTAATGCAAGCAGTGTAAAATTACAATGTATTGCAATAGGAGCACATGGGTATAGGGGCAACACAAACCATATACTCCAAAAGTGGAATGCGAATAACGTATGGACCCCAAACCTATGTGAGCTCGTAGAGGGTCGCTGGGACTGTAAGAAAACAGTGAGGGTTAGAGAAATAGCCCACCCCAAGACCCTGAAAAGTAGGTGTAAAGTGCACCTATATTCCCCAGAGAGCACAGAAGTCGTGATAGGGGAATTCTGCAAGAAAGACCAACACCAGCAATGCAACCAAAGTGGATTTCCGGACGAGAGTACCCGTGGAACAAGGGGACCAAGTCCAAGAGTCGCGACAAAGTCGAGAGTGGGCAGATGCCCACGAAATACCAGCTGAGGGTGCAAAGGAGCTGCCACCGGATGGTAGAAGCTGTGGATTCTGCAAGGACGAAGAGGGCTAGAAACTTCCCCTTTGGAGGATGGATGTCCCACGTCGTGTAGAAGCTTGCAGAGGTGTTCCCACGCAGAAAGACCGCAAACAAGCCTTGCTAGCTGCAAGGGTCGCTGTTAGGGTTTTTGGATGCTGCTGTGGCCCAGGAGGGACCAGGATGTCGCCACTTGGATGAGGAGACAGAGGGGGCGCCCAGCAAGTCAGGGAGCCCTCACAGAAGCAGGCAGCACCCACAGAAGAACCGGAACAGACACTTGGAAGAGGAGTGAACCGGAGCTCACCGAAGACACAAAAGGGAGTCCCACGACGCCGGAGGACAACTCAGAAGGTTGTGCACTGCAGGTTAGAGTGTCGGGACCCAGGCTTGGCTGTGCACGAAGGAAATCCTGGAAGAGTGCACAGGAGCCGGAGCAGCTGCAAATCACGTGGTACCCAGCAATGAAGTCTAGCGTGGGGAGGCAAGGTCTTACCTCCACCAAACTTGGACTGAAGAGTCACTGGACTGTGGGAGTCACTTGGACAGAGTAGCTGAGTTCCAGGGACCACGCTCGTCGTGCTGAGAGGGGACCCAGAGGACCGGTGATGCAGTCTTTTGTTGCCTGCGGTTGTAGGGGGAAGATTCCGTCGACCCACAGGAGATTTCTTCAGAGCTCCTAGTGCAGAGAGGAGGCAAGCTACCACCAGAGCATGCACCACCAGGAAACAGTCGAGAAGGCGGCAGGATCAGCGATAGAAGGTTGCAGTAGTCGTCTTTGCTACTTTGTTGCGGTTTTGCAGGCATCCTGAGCAGTCAGCAGTCGATCCTTTGGCAGAAGGTGAAGAGAGAGATGCAGAGGAACTCTGATGAGCTCTTGCATTCGTTATCTACAGAATTCCCCAAAGCAGAGACCCTAAATAGCCAGAAAAGGAGGTTTGGCTACCTAGGAAGGAGGATAGGCTAGCAACACAGGTAAGAGCCTATCAGAAGGAGTCTCTGACGTCACCTGCTGGCACTGGCCACTCAGAGCAGTCCAGTGTGCCAGCAGCACCTCTGTTTCCAAGATGGCAGAGGTCTGGAGCACACTGGAGGAGCTCTGGGCACCTCCTTTGGGAGGTGCAGGTCAGGGGAGTGGTCACTCCCCTTTCCTTTGTCCAGTTTCGCGCCAGAGCAGGGCTGGGGGATCCCTGAACCGGTGTAGACTGGCTTATGCAGAGATGGGCACCATCTGTGCCCATCAAAGCATTTCCAGAGGCTGGGGGAGGCTACTCCTCCCCAGCCCTAACACCTTTTTCCAAAGGGAGAGGGTGTAACACCCTCTCTCTGAGGAAGTCCTTTGTTCTGCCTTCCTGGGCCAAGCCTGGCTGGACCCTAGGAGGGCAGAAACCTGTCTGATGGGTTGGCAGCAGCAGCAGCTGCAGTGAAACCCCGGGAAAGGTAGTTTGGCAGTACCCGGGTCTGTGCTAGAGACCCGGGGGATCATGTTACATGGCCATGTTCGGAGTTACCATTGTGACGCAATACATAGGTAGTGACCTATGTATAGTGCACGCGTGTAATGGTGTCCCCGCACTCACAAAGTCTGGGGAATTTGCCCTGAACGATGTGGGGGCACCTTGGCTAGTGCCAGGGTGCCCACACACTAAGTAACTTAGCACCCAACCTTCACCAGGTGAAGGTTAGACATATAGGTGACTTATAAGTTACTTAAGTGCAGTGTAAAATGGCTGTGAAATAATATGGGCATTATTTCACTCAGGCTGCAGTGGCAGGCCTGTGTAAGAATTGTCAGAGCTCCCTATGGGTGGCAAAAGAAATGCTGCAGCCCATAGGGATCTCCTGGAACCCCAATACCCTGGGTACCTCAGTACCATATACTAGGGAATTATAAGGGTGTTCCAGGATGCCAATGTGAATTGGTGAAATTGGTCACTAGCCTGTTAGTGACAATTTAGAAAGCAGAGAGAGCATAACCACTGAGGTTCTGGTTAGCAGAGCCTCAGTGAGACAGTTAGTCATCACACAGGGAACACATACAGGGCACACTTATGAGCACTGGGGCCCTGGCGGGCAGGGTCCCAGTGACACATACACTAAAACAACATATATACAGTGAAATATGGGGGTAACATGCCAGGCAAGATGGTACTTTCCTACAAGTACCAATGCTCCAATTGTTTTGAAAAGATATCACCACTATTGTATTTTTCAGGACTTCATGCCTTCCAAATAAATTCTTGAAATTATTTTTTTCTGATACGGCCCCATCGGAGCATGCATATTCTGAGTTGAGTCTAGGATTACACTCTAGGGAGCTGATGTGGTTTATCCTGCCTGATGACTTTTTGAAGTGAAGCAATTGTTTAATGGTGCCCTCCAGAGAATGTTTTAAAAAACCCAACCAGGTGTCATCTACCAAGGTGATATTCTGGAGTCCAAAACCTAATCAACCATCATCAAAGGAGCATTCTAGAATACAAAAAGTAACCTGATGTCATCGGACAAAGGGACATTATGGAACAACAGAAACCCTCAAAGAAAGTAGCATTCTAGGATACAAAACCCCACCAGAAACCCTCAAGGAAAGGGACTTTCTGTATTCTGAAGCTACTCAAACCTTCTCGATGGAAGGAAAATTCTGGAATTTAAAACCCTGCCGGACAGTCTCATTCAAAGGGACATTTCTGGAATCAAAAAGTCAACCAGACATTCTCAAACAAATGGCCATTCTGGAACCCTAAGCCCAAACAGGCATAATCAAACAAAAGGACTTTCTGAAATCTAAAGCCAAGCTGACACCATCATACAGACAATCTAGAAGCCAGGCTCGACTAAGGTGTCCTTGAACAAAGTTTATTATAGATTCCAGTGCCAACCACAGATTATCAAAAGAACAGAAATTGTGGAATGCCCGCAATGTCCTCAAACAAAAGGGCGCAGTGAAAACTAAAACCCAACCAGAAGTCAGTAGACAAAGACACATTCTGCAACCCAAAACCCAAACAAGCATTATTAAATAAAGGGTAGTCTGACATTTAAAACTTAACCAAATGTCTTCAGACAAAGGGACCTTCTGGAATTCAAAGCCCAACCATAGCTTGTGAGGAAATGGACATTCAGGAATCTTCAGACAAAGCAGCATCTTGCGGAAACGGCATTCTGGGATGTGTAAATCTCTTTCTCCAATTCTGTTCCTCAAACAATACACTATTTCCGCCTGTAGAGAATAAGTTAATGTTTCCTCAGACACCTGTACGGTTCGCCTCACTCAGATTTTGAACCAGTGTGGTACCAGATTCAGCAGGTCTTGTGGTGCTAAGATATCATGTTTACATATAACATGGACAGAATTCATTCTGGCATTAATCTTTTTCTCAAATGAAAGTAACAAGCTCAAAATACCTGAATGGATACTGTCAGTTCTGCAGTGAAGAATTTGACCAAAGATCTACGTAGTCAGTTGCCTAGCTATGAAGTCCCGACTTTTTTGCCAGGTCTTGGCATCCTGGCAGTTTTTGTTTCTGATTTTGTGTGAAAGGTATGGGCTTTCTGCTGCCATTGAAAAGGACAGGTCTACAATAACAGTTTTGCTGGAAATCCTGTTAGGCCTCCTTGAAACTTGGCACAATGAAATGCAGTGCAACCATTCTGTTGTCAAAAAAGAGCTTTCAGTTTAATTTGAATGACTTTCCCAGCATGGTGGCCTCATGAAACAGTTGTGTTTTAGTTTCTGTATAGCATGTGGCTCTTGAGGTCAGAGCCAGCTGCTCAGTGGTAGCCAAGTGCAGTAAATTGGACTAAATTATCCGATTCCTCTCATTACCCCATGCTGGCCTTTGATTAACAGTGACTTAATGTGGTGGGAGCCGAGGCCACTTAATTCTCAAATCCTGCTTACAGCCTAACAAGCACTGACAAACCCCATAGGTTTGATTTCTTTACCGCCTAAATGCATGCACACTGACCATCAGGCACATGCAAATACAAGTCTATAAACATTCGGGCATGTTTACAGTCAAACACACGGCATCCCACCCTTTGTGCAGTCTTCATGCACACAAGACAA
Source organism: Pleurodeles waltl (assembly GCF_031143425.1). Taxonomy (NCBI): domain Eukaryota; kingdom Metazoa; phylum Chordata; class Amphibia; order Caudata; family Salamandridae; genus Pleurodeles; species Pleurodeles waltl. The sequence continues at coordinate 1,153,087,602 of NC_090448.1, forward strand.
AAGACAGAGGTGCAAATATGTCGAACAGCACAGGTAGGTGTCTTTGCAAACCACCCTGGCACGCAAACCAAGAGACATGCGGGCACCTGTGCTAAACTCGTGCAGGCTTAGACCACAGAAATATAGACATGTACACCGAGGCACACAGAAAGGCACTTGCTAACAGTGGGAGAAAGAGAATGCTGGGCACGTGGACAGACTGCTGCCCGGTGGGTAGATCATTGCTCAATCAGTACTGGGAAGATGCAGGCGTAATCTTTTGCTCCCTCTGTATTGGAATCATTTTTGAAGTGGAGAAAGGAGTGGTGTCTCAGGACCCATCCAGCCCTTGGTGTCTCTTTGGAGAAGTCACTTACCCAGGGGCTCATGCTACCACCCCAATATATACACAAATATACAATGCACACAGGCCAACCAACCTAAGGAGTCCATGTATACAAAAACTCAGAGCCACACAAAATCACACGACCAATTCACACACCTATACGTGAGTCACAGAGAGAAGTAATTGTATTCATATAGCGCTTACTACCCCTGATAAGGCATTGAAGCGCTTTTCAGCAAGCAGAACTAGGGTAGAACAAACTACTGGAAGGATACTGGATGATGGTGGATGAGTCAAAAGACATTAGAATTACTAAAAATAGAAACAATATATACAAATCAGAGTCATCAGGAGGCGGCGTATCAGAAGAGGAACATTAATAACGGGTAGGACTGGCAGCGCTGTTGTGAGAGTGTGTTAACGACTCTTCAGGTTGTGGAAACGTGATTGGAGGGTCCTGTTGAGGGATTGTAAACAAGAAATGCCCCTGATCTCAACTGGGAGGGGTTTCCACTGACTGCGGTCAAGCAGGTGGAGAGGGCGACACGCAGTAGGGGGCGCGTAGGTGGATTTGGCACCAATGGAGGGTGGAGCTTGAGAGTGATTGGGAAGAGTAACAGCTGAAAGTGTCATTAACGTGTGGTGGGAAAGGCTGTGTGGCCGCCACAACTAGGATGGGAGGCGTGAGTTCTCTGGCTAGCCAATCAACTGTTGCCTGAAGAGATTGGTTGGTGCTGAGGGACAGAGGTCACCTGTGTTGCAAAGCTGATCCCTTTCTCAAGAGGATTAAGTATTTTGGAAGACCCATTTCACCTTCTCTTTTATAGAAGCACACATGCATGGATAAGGAGATGAACAGATGGTTTGACAGAGATACTCGCATACATTTAAATGTGCACATACAGATTAAAACACAGATGGATACTCACACCTTTGTATACGTGAATGCACTTAGGCACCCCTGCACACTGCGTGATTGACATACATTCACATTTATATGTTGGGATGATAAAAGTTTAACTGATTGAAGATGGTGCAGGCATTTTTCTACCTTAATCCTTGGTCCCTTGATTGTGCTTGCTAATGGTATCTTGTAAATGTTTAGGCTAACGTGCTAACTTTTCTCCCACTCCAACTTGTTCATTAGCTCAAATGTGTTCGCCTGCTGATATGAAGCATATGAAGAGCCAACTTAAGCAGAAACCCAAAATATGGGTTTAAACTTTGTCTCTGTCTCTTACTAAACTTCATGAACTTAGAAATGCTATGCATTGACGGGGATAACATGTTTCAAAATGAACTAGCAGCCCAAGAGAAGGACAGCACCAGAGTTCTCTAAAGCCAGATTTTGTCACTTCCACACTAAGGATGGACTTGGCCAGGTGTGTGTCACAAGTCCCAGAGTCTCAGTTTAGCAGCCAGATGCGGTTTGTGCTTCATTGCTTTATATGCATTGCCTTATATGCTGGACATTTTGAAAATTCTTCTAGCCTTTAAGGGAAGCTATGTAAAATCCAAAGAATAGGCTGTCCATCAAAATGTATGAGCGAATCCTTGAGAATCTGCACGAAGACAGAGTTCCGCACTCGGGTCTAGAAAAAACCGAGGCGTGTATCACAGGTATGAAAAAAAACAATGGTATAAAACACTTTACCTTCTTAGGAGATACTATTTGAATTTTGTGGCCTGACAGATGTACTAGATGTAGACTTGCTTGGTAAGTTTAGAACTGAGAACCAAGTCAAGAGATTTTCTTGGGAAGCAATTTGTGAGCTAATGTCATCCACACAAAGCACCAGCAGTCACAGCTGGACAGGACAGACAGTACACTGCACTAGAGTGCACTTGCCCTTGCTGTGGTTGAATTTAAGGTGTCATACCATTTTTCGTTCCCTTATAGCATTTAGCCATTGAGACCTCAGTGTACACCCGTGTAGCACTTTTCATTCCGGTGAGCCCTGATATAAAGCGGACGAGCAAGGGGTGCCATACACTGGTGGGACAATCGGTGAGACACTTACACACCTATCTATCTGCCTCACAAAACATGCATTCCACATTCCACATTCCACATCAACATCTCTAGAAGATTTCCAACTACTTCTGCAAACCTAAAAAGCCCCAAGTGGCACAAAAATAAGACCAAGAGGAAGGCCAAATATTAAATTCTCTCTTTTGTAGCTTTATCCTCCTCTTACCTTGTGCTCCTTTCCATATATTTTTAAATTCGGTTCACCTGCGCTTACTTTGCGCTTGTGAATTTTCCTTCTAAGCCTGACTGCACTATTGAAGGATCTCCTCCTGTGGTGTCATTCTGTACTGGTCTGTCCAATCAGACGTGTTCAAGCTGAGTAAAAGGCAGTTATTCCAAAATAAATTGAATTATGATCATGAAACTACCTTACGGCAGGAGTCGTGAGTGCAAAAAAGTAAAAAAAAAAAAAAAAAAAATACGCTGAAAGGTAGTTCACACCTGGGCCTGACACTGGTAAATAGTGGTAGAGAATAAGGTTAAAGAGTTGTAGACCAAGAATCTGCTGTGTTGCAGGGAGGTGGGTTTGACTGGGGGCTCTGAATCAATATCCGAACCCTTGGACCGGCATCAGTTTCTTTCGACTCGGCAGGTTTGCTCCATCACTGACGGGGATGTGACTGCAAAATACTTCTTCTCTTATTGATGTGGCACCTGGAGCGGAGTCAGTCTTCCAAAGACCTAGAAGATGCATTAACTGTGACTTCCAGCAGATTCAGGAAAGTGTTGAGAATCCGCCATCTTTAGTACTTTTGGGAAGGGGGGGTGGTTAGGAAGCATGCTAAATATTGAACCAGTGGGCTAGAAGGCTGGTATTCAAAACACCTAACGGAGCTTTATTCCTTTCAGTAGTTATATTATCTGAAGCAGAATTCAGTCTGAGAAACTAAAGCCATTCCATAATTAGCTTGTAATCTGATTAATGTTCATCTTTGTTTAGGTCAATAGAACTTGTGCCTACTTTTATTTTGCCGCCCCCTCCTTTCCAGACACCTCTGGTCCCTTCTTTTAGTTCTTCCTACTCTTATTACTTTCATTACCAACCTGCGTTCCTTCATCTTCTTCTTTCATATCTATACTTTGCCTCTGTACAACTATTTTTATTCCTTCCTTACGTTTTTCTTCTACCACTCTTGCTGCTTTATTCCTTCCTTTGTTACTCTGCCTCTTTTTTATTATTTTCTTCTCTTCACTTTCGTACTTTCCTACCCCCTTCCTTTTTCATTCCTTCTATTCCTCTCTCAGTTTTGCCTTTGTACTTTATTGTTAATGTTCTTCCTTTCTGCTATTATTCACTCTTTTTCACCAGTCCATCCTCCCTATCTTTGTATTTCCTTTAGCTCGTCCTTTCCTATCCCTTATTTGTTCATATCCATCCTTGTCTTCCTCATCATCTCCCTTTTTACATTCATCCTTGCATTCCTCACTTTTCAATCCGTATTTATTCGCTCAGCCGTTTTGTTCCTTCTCCTATTTACCGTTCATTCCCATCTTTCTTCCTTCTCTACTTAATCCCTTCATTTTGTTTACTTTGGTTCTTCCTTCTCTACTTCATCCCTTCCACGGCCGCCGTGAGCACGAAGGAGAGACACAAAAAGAAAAAGAAGTTTGCGCGCAGTCAAACGTATTGGCAAACGTGCAATTATCCATGTAGCAGGGTCGATGTCCAAGGCAGTAACTAAACTACCCCAAGGAGGGACAAACATAAAGCATTTACCAATGATAACAAAGGATTTTTGAAAGGCAAACCCACGAACTAGTGATGGTGATGGGCGTGCGGTGGGCGTGGTTAAAAGCCCAAATAGATACAAACACATTGGAAAAGCAGCGCTTGCATGCTACTATGCTCGACTTAAAAACTGTATGCACACTGTAAAACATACTGTGTGACAGGAAATAATGGTGATCGGAAAAATATAAAATACTCTGCGAGGACATAAAATGCCACTTTGTAGTAGTAGTGCGCCAGGAAAAATGCCCCCCAGCCACCCACAATTCCTGTGCTATGGGGAAACCTCTGAGGGACACAGTGCCCTGAGAACAGCATTCAATGTCTGCTTTTTCATGAAACTAATGCCACAGAAAATATCTGCCAGGCGAGTACATTACCACAACAATTGGGCTTTAGGAGAAAAGTTCCTCCATATTATCATGCCAGGGCAAAATGGAACTCTGCAGTTTGTAGCTAAGGGATTGAATGTCCCAGTATTAATGTACGGGGAGAAAACTACCCAGGAGGCAGTTGTACTGGGTAAAATGTTCCAACGAATATATTCAGAAGAAAATTGCTGTGAGTATTGTACGGGAAAATATTTGCTCGCAGAACAATGTTGGCTTAAAAACATTTCTTGTGTTTTGTGTTCTTTTTTGATTCTAAGCTTTTGCTGTGTTCTGTTTTTGGGAAGAGTAAAAGATAACACGGTTTTATTATTTACAGAGGCCAGTGTTTGAATGTGTGTAAGGCAGGGGTCTTCAAACTGGGGGGCAGGCCCCCCCAGGGGGGCCTCAAGTCATCCCAGGGGGGCGCCAGGCGCTGTCCAAAAGAAGCATTTCACAGATATCAGTGTTTTGTTTTAAGCAGAAACATGTTATTGCATTTTTAAAATGGCAACAGGGCTTAATTTCAGTGTTTAAATACATATAGACATATATAAACATTGCCATCTTCTCGTGAAAAATTCTGAAGGGGGGCCCAATGATTTTTATTTTTCAACTGAGGGGGGCGCAGCTTGAAAAAGTTTGGCGACCACTGGTGTAAGGGTTCCTACTGATGTCAATGGGCCCAACAGCTCTGTGCCTCGTTAAGAGTCAGAGGGACAACATTGAAAACACCTTTATAATAGAAATGTGAAATGTATTTCTGAAAACGGGAGGTGCTTAGCGTACATGTTTTTGAGGTTTTTCCAGAAAATGAAATTCTGCTTTAAAAGGCCACCACTAGCCCTTACTGCAGTTGTTGTTTTTACTTGTGCATATATATGGAAAGTTAGGGCCTGAATTAAAGTTTGGAGAATGGGTTACTGCGTCACAAACATGATGTCCGCCATATTACGATTTCCATAAGATATAATGGGATCGTGATGCGGTGGATGGGATATCTGTCACGGTTGTGATGGAGTAGCCCCCCTCCACCAAACACTAAATTAGGCCTTTAATCATGCGACAGTTGAAGGTATATATTGGATGGAGGTTACAAAAGTGAGATTGACCAACAAGTGCTTCTTGAAGGGTCAATACCTCTCTATTTTGGCTGTCAGTGGGTGACTTTTATTAGAAGCCACGGTGTTACATATCCACTCTCAAAAACAAGGTAACGATCAGTCGGAAGCATACTACAGTATAATGCAAAGAGATAACAGTTTAGAGTGGTCCGCGGGATGCCAGCCACTTCCCCCCCATATCTTCCTGTGTTTCTTAGGGCAACCCCGTGATATGCAGATAGTTTCTTCCTGTTTGGCCCACCAATCCATCGCTTGCTCGCTGTTTTTTACTGTAAGCCTCCAAATTTGTGCAGTAAATTTTGATGCAGCATTTTGAGGTTGAAGAACTCGAGGAAGCTTTTGACATTTGCGTGCTGAAGGTGGTTTCCCTTTTCATACTGCATGCAAGCTACAAAAAAGCCGATTTTCCCAAGATCGCTGATCCCCGTGGTATTAGCGGTTCTGTTGGTTTCCAATTTGTCCTCCCCTCCTGGGTGGGTAGGAGGTTTGCTAATCTTTTGATCCGTTGCTGCAATAATTCCTTTGATGCTGATACCGCTTGGTTGGTTTTTCACGTTTTATGTTGTCGGATTGTAGGAAAATTGCTAGATCCATCGCGAAGCCGTTCTTATGTCTTTTTTTAGAATATGGCTCGATGTATGCTGATGAAGGAGTGTGGGCACACTCGGGTGCAGGGGGAAGGTAAGCTGTGATGCAAGTGGAAGGCTTGCTACAGAGATCGGATTGTAACCTGCTGGTCACCCACTATAATCCCTTAGCCTTTCATCTGTCCACGGTCAATGAAAAGTTGAGTTGGGCGATATTAATTATTCACTTGTGCCGTGACTAATTAAGACAGCGCAGGCAAATTAGAAATGTTCCTGCTTAAACTATTGCTGGAAAGTCATCTCTCCAACATTGGCCCACACCTCACGCTGTGGCATGTTATGTGACCTCCCATTCACCCATAAGGCAATTGCAAGCAAGGAAAATATTTCTCCTAAATCTGGAGCGTAATCCTTCTCAGTCCCCAGGTCTCCCATATGTCTTTATCCTGCTGACAAAAGCCAGGGCTTTTCTCTATTTGGATAAAGAGAGAGGTTTCATCAGTTTGCACAAAGTACAGGGTTTTACCTGTTTGGGTGTAATAAAGACATCAAACCCCTGTCTTTCACCAAACACCGCTGGGCCCTATAGCTCCACTGATAAACATCATATGCATCCTCTCCATGCTCCATTTCAACCACCTTTCACGTGTGCACATTGCATCTGTGAGCCCCACAAGTGAACATCCAACCCATACATGCCCAACATGCTGCTCAATACCTCACACAGCACACCCAATGAAGATATTTCTTACTTGTGTTATTAATGTGCAGTTGGTGACCCATGGCCTATTGAGCGATTAAATGCCAGCGCTTCGTCAAAGTGCAATCCACCACAGAGACAGCAGCCATCCACGTTGTTGATTGCGCCATACAAATCCTGCAGTCCACTAGAGACAGCCACCCATGTTGTTAATAGCGCCATACAAATCATCCGTCCTCTGCAGATACAGCAACCATCCACGTGGTTGTTGGTGCCATTCAAGTTTGCAATGCTCTACAGAGACAGCTACCATCCAGGCAATCATCTATGACCATGGTGGCTAGGGCCTCCTGATCATGCCCGATCAATACAGTCTTATTTGCAATAGACCATTGAGTTTTGATTGACACATTCAAAATGGATTGTGACATCATAGTACTCCAATGGTTCAAGTAATACTTGAAGAAGGCCACTCAACCGGTCCAAATGAGCTCCTCCGAGCCCGGCTCACAAAGGCTTCAGAATTCACCAGTATGGCCACAATCTTCGGACTGCTTGACTTTATTTAATTTTAATTCTTGGTTTTGTAGAGCACTGATGCAGTCCGAGCTTACTTCAAGTATACTAAGGTATTCTTGGATGCTCAGTATGCATACCCCAACGTAATAGTGTTTAATAAGGTAAAGGTTTGTCTACGCCTGAGGATGCGATACCCCAGCAGGACAAAATCTGTGCCCGTGGTCAGTGATTAGGAGTAATGGTAGGTACAAGACTTGCTCTGCAGGATAAACCTGGCTGACTTACTCCTCGACTTGTCTGCATCAGCAGGTTCCTGGTTTTCCACGTTGGTACCAACTTCATTTTCAAGGTTCATATTGTGCAGAAGTCAAAGACTTGTTGATTCGCACTCCGCAGAGTGAAGCCATTAATCCTGAAGCACACTTCAGAAACAGCCAGGGCCGGCTTTAGGGCGGTGCGACCAGTGCAGCTGCACCTGGCGCTGACTTTGGTGGGGGCGCTGTGGTTAAAAATAAAATATGGGTTTAAAAGTAGGGGAACTTCCTTGAGCGTCCAGAAATTTTCAGGCAACAATACAGATGTGAAGATAACTGTGATGATTATTGTTCCTGCTGGTAAGACATCCGAATTTGTCTAGTGGCAGTTTTGAATTATCATTGTAGCGCACAGAAGCCTGCTGCAGAGAACGTGTACCATGCACATCACGTAACTGAGTATGACTGAAATATGCGTAGTGCTTTAAAAAATGAAATGCATCTGAGAGAGGGGCTATGGAGAGATGAGGGGCACTTCTGGAGAGTGATGGGGGGGGGAGACTGTTGCATTGGGCACCATAAACTCTAAAATCGGCCCTGCAGAGGCCACTCCTGTTCTGGACCAGCCAGTAGCGTAACAAAAGCCCCTGAAGTACCCGCGGTACAGGGGGGAACTGGGAGTGAGCTCTAACCCATCCACCCCCTCCCCCCCCAGCAAAACTGGTAGCACTGGTAGGTGGTGGGCCCCCTCCATGTGATTTGCAGGGGAGCCCCTCTCAAGTTTTGTTACACCACTGGGTCCTGCCGTAGGGCAACAAAGGTGACTCCAACTCAGTGAATTTTTGGAGTTCCATTTGAGTTCGCTGAAGAACTTGTTCCACGTAGCAGTACGCCTCAGCACCTGTTCTTGAAGTACAAGAGGGTAAAATTGACCATCCGGGTACTCCACTGACAACCACTGCCTGTCTACATCAGTTTCACGACACTCATCTCCCACCCGCCCACACCTGAAGAATAAGATTTAAGAAGTCGAGCATGCATGACCCGCAAAAGCAGTATCTGCTGCCTGGGAACCAGAAGATGCAAAGGAAGAAGTCACTAGGGTTCATATGTACGAACACATGTTCCCATTGACACAGAATGGGAAAAACCCTTTGCTACATCTGGCCCTAGGTGTCCCTGGGGAGTAACACGCGTGTGCAATTTCTGCAGCCCCTGGGTACTTTGGTATTGCAGAAGGGGCCTCACCTGCAGAGATTAGACGCAGTACATGTGTGCAAGCACGAACTCCTGGCGGTGTTCTATCATTCGAATGGAGGAGAGACCCCCATGCAAATGAAGAAATGCTTTGCCTCTGCGCTACGGCTGTATTATAAATGTTGACACAGAAGCAGAAGAGCTGTCACAGGGTGCACTGACTGTGCACCACACTGAGGTGACACACAGTCAGTGCACCACATCAGGGCATCCCTTGAAATGGACCAAAGAAAGTTGCAGTGGGCCCGAGGCTTGCCACCGCATCTCTGCCCCTCCTTGAAATGTAGGTGGGTTGCCTGCTTGCACAGTGAAAGACATACTGACTGCTTCGAACATGTGATGCACTTTTCACTAAAGCGCTGCACGGGATCAGTGCATTCATTAGAGTGCACTGACCCGGTCTGCTCCTGACGCACTTAGGTGAAGGTGCACCACAGTTCACACCAGGACAGCGCGCTCCATCCAACACGCAGGCTGAGGTTCTGTCTTGCAGTTCGCCCAGGATCTGAAATGTCACCCAGTCTAGAAGCACCAAGAGTCATTCCTTCTCCATCACCCATGATGCAGTACCCTTGCTCTCACTCCTCCCACCTGCACAATTTACTTAAAAAACTTCTGTCATGTTCATTGCTCCCTAGCTGGGGTCCCGCTGTGCAAATCAGACACATACATGCACACTTTATGCAGATAACACAGAGGCCTCCAGAGTAGATAGTATCAATAGGTCATGTATTCTACGAAAATGCACCTCAGCATACAGGAAAATCAACCAAGCACTGTCACTTATTGGGTAGCAAAAACTTCCAGAATCTTCCTTTGATAATCAGCCCCTTGAACATAGCGGTGGAGTGTAACATAAAGCCAGCGGTTGCGATAGAGGGCGGTGGCGAGTGACGCATCATCAGACAAGGCTCTGGGGGTGGGAAGTTGTTGCATCTTGGCTCTCATGTGATTTGCCTCGAGTGGCCATCAACATACGTGAGGACAAAGCGGCCTTTGTCTCCATCACGCATGGGCCTTGGGGTTTCCACATTGGACTGCATGCAGGGTTTCTAGCAGTGCTTAATTTGTAAATAAAAACGTGCAGGTGCTCTAAGCTCTCCTCTCAAACACGCGGCTGCTGCAATTAAATGTGGGAGCGCGGAATACAGAGGCGGCGTAATCCTGAAGCTATCTCGGGCCTCTTCAATCCATTTACACTCACTCCCTGCCCCTTCAGCTCACTCTTGCAGCTGTCTTCTTTCTCCCATTGTGACGCTTTTTTGTTTTTCTCCTCCTCCGTCTTTCCCATATGTGTCTTTTGCTCGCAGCAAATGCTTTGGGGCAGACAAATACGCCCTGGCCCTCAAAAATACGTGCCGGTGCTCAGCACCGGAAACAACAAGCACAAATTAAGCACTGGTTTCTAGTGCCAGGAACGTCTTCTTTACAGAAAAATCATGTGACATCAGGTCTTCTCCCTGGAAAAATGGTTTGATACGTCAAGCTGCCGCGGACTCAGATCAGTGGACCTCGCAGAAAGGGATTAATAGCTTATTAGGTGGTTTCAAGGCGCTTTGGGACACTTCCGTGTCTCGTGGCTGCAGTTTCATGTCTCAGGGATGCATTTTGGGAATAATGTTGTTACAGGACCAGTTTCATGCCTCTTAGGCCGATTTTGATGCTGCGTGGGGAACCTTCATCTCTCATCACATGGGATCATGGCTCGTGGACTGCTGCCACCAAGCACATTATTATTATTATAACTTGAATCTTTCTGCGTTCTGACGCCCCCGCTGCTCTTTGCGCCTGTCTTGGTTCGTGGTTTGGCTAACTGTTAACCCGAGAGCTGACCAAGCACGGCCCGCCCTGCGGGAGGGAAGGTTCCCGTGTAGCCATCCTGTGGAGCGCGGCCTGTCCTGTTAACGGGCCCAGTGGAGCAGAGATGGCCGAGGCCTTCCCTCTGAAGGCAGAATGGAGGAGTCCGGGCCTGGGAAAGCATCGGCTGCTATGACCTCACCTCTGCAGCTGCGAGGGTACACCACCTGTATAGGTGGGGTGCATCGTAGCGGGGGTTCCAGGCACACGTAAACACCAGGAGGGCTCCCTTGGGCATTGGACCTTTCCGTGGCCCCTCCTGAGAGTGCCGGCTTGGTTGCGAAATTTCCCTAGCAAAGACCATCCTGCCTCTGTGCCTGCACCTTGTTAGCCCTCTGCTTTCAAAATCGACTTCCTGTGTGAAAATGTAATGTCCCTCTGAGGTTGAAAGACTAAATCCGCCCAGCAGTGGGTTGAGTTTTCAGGCCGTACGATTAATTGACCACAAGTGCTTCATTTGTGTAAAAACGTTTTGGGATCTAACTTTTTTCTTAGCCTGCAGGTGGCACTGCCAAATGCCAGAGTTTCTGAATGCCAAAGATGCCTGGTCTTGATTGCACCTCGTGCGTCTTTCTCCTCCCTCATTGCACTTCCTGCCTCTATTTCACCCTTGCATGTTTTTTTAATCCCTCCTTTTTTCTTTTATCACTGTTTCCTATCTTCCGTGTCCTCATTTCTTCTTTTTTTGCCTTTCTCGCTCTTGCGCTAAGTCAGTTTGCCAACCTGGATACGAAACTGTGAGCTGGTACGCCGCAGCTCTAACCACCGGTACAAATTAAGCGCTGCTTGCCTGCACTGCTCGTAGCTGTACAAAGTAACCTGTCTGCCTGCAGGGGCACCAGCTGCCCTTGGCGCTGTGCCAGGGTGGGTGCCAGGTATGTATAGTGGTGCTGCGGCCCATCCCACTGGACTTCCTGGGAGGCCATTGAGAAATGTCAGCTCAGAAGCTTGGTTAGTAGCTGTGTGTGTAATGTATGCACGAGCGAAGCAGGCGTAGTGATGTGCACGTGCGCTGAACCCTTTTCACCAGGTTCTGGGAACGTGAAGAAACTCATTTTACATTCCCTCCTTTCATAACATGAGGTCCTTCTTTGGGCTTGGCTCCTATCACTTCTGTGCTAATGACAACCAACCATTCTCTGTCCCCGCTCTTCGCTCCTCAGCCACTCACTCAAACTCTGTCTCCTTGCTGCCTCGTGGATTGTTCTGCAGCCCTTGCAGCCCATCTCATCAGACTCTGAAATCAGCTATTTTCCAACCTCATGTAGGACATCTTTCCTGCAATGACTACTTTACTCCTTGAGGTCTTTGCTTTACTCTCCCATGTCTGAAATCTTGGAGTACTGTTTGGAGCAAAAATGCATCTACGCTTTTTCGTGTGTACCACGGCGACTGTAGCCTGATCCAAGTTCCTCAGTATTAGAAAGGCCTGCCCCTAACTCCTGTGACACTCCTTGAAGTGTCTCATATCACAGCTTCACTAGTTGTGCACACTGGGCTAGTGGTGGAAAGGAACATCTAGACTCATCAGGCATCAGTTTTGCAGCCTCAGTCTTCTTCACTCTTCTTAGATGCCAGGCTGCCTTCCTTGGCCTTCTGCAAGCAGGCGAGTGCAGTTTAAACTCCTTGCTTTGGCTTTTACATCGGCTCATGACTGAAATTCTCAACTAGTTTTCTCAAAGTCTGCATTCCGCAAACTCTCGCTTCTCACCGTTCCCTGGTCCTTGTGTACAACATTGCACGCAGTCATTCTGTCCTGTCACCCATCACGTCACGGAAGGTGGCTCCTGTTCCATCTGTGGTGCAAACTCTTCCCACCCTCTGCTAAATTTCTCAGAAATTACCTCAACTGCAAATCCTGCCTGTACAGACATGTCTAACTTCATATGTTCCTTTACCGCACACTGTACCACTGTTATTGCATAATGTATTTATTACATTGATGGATGTATGCATTGACTTGCTAAGTTGTCACAACTAACTTCATGGCTTGATGTAGGACCTAAACGGGCTCTTTTGTTACATACTGTGTTGGTGTACTATGCACTCTACACCCTATCGAAATGCTACTGCTCCTCAGTGAATGAAGACAATACTTCTGTATGTCAGTCTCTGGCCTGGCTACCAATGACACATTGACTGAGCTGGAAGAAGCCAGAGCTTTACCTCCTCTGCCGTGCTTGACTGATGCTGAGTCACATCTCACTTCTGCCCCCACCCCCCACCCTACAGGTTTTCACTGCTTTCCTCAGACCGCGGGAAACATTATCTTATTAAACACTGTTAGGACTGGACATGTTTCCCGAGCTTCCCCACCGAGAGAGGTAATTGAAGAACTGATGTCTGCCAGCGGATGCAACCATTATCTTCGAATAATTAGTTTGAAATTATGGCAGAAGGAAAATTGAGCTATTGCACCTCCGTGGCATTTCAAGTAAAAGTCATTACAGGCAGAGCCCCCTGGTGTTGTTGAAGTTATCAAATTTGATCATCAGTCCTTATGCCTGACCAATTCTTCCCAAATTCTCAGTCTTGGGCTTATGCCACAGACAAGAGGGTTCAGACAGTGTGGATTCTGTGGTTATTCGTATTGCGTCGAGGTCTATACCCCACCGGGATGGCAGTGCATGCACAACCCCGCAGACCCCACGTTCTTGAGTGATATGCTTTCTGCCCAACGCCATCAGAAATACCTGATGAAGTATGCACTGATCTTCTAGTGTCCACCACAACCACAGAGTTCTAGTTGGGACACGACAAAGTCACTCCTGGTTTCCGAACCAGTTCCCAAGAACACTGACCTCCCCACCCTCTGCTCCCACAAGATGGTCCCCTTCTAAGGTTCCCTGAGTTTGTCCTTTGAGGCCGTTCGTGCTCACGCTGTAGCCTATGTTAGCGGATGAGTGAAACTCTTTGGCTGGACAAGGTAAAAATACGAAAACTGCAGTAGTCTGAACTGTCAACTAAAGCAGTTTTTGTGTTTATTTGGCAAAAACAAATTAACGCTTTAGTCTGAACTGCCTACAAATTGGGCAGTTCACCTAGTTTGAGTGGGTCTCACTGGTTCTTATTTCACCGCTGAGAGCCACACAAACTACTTAACTGCCCAAACCAGTCAGTTGTTATATATGGCATTTTTTGCCTTCCATGCTAGGTGGAAGCACATTAAAGAATTTTTCCCTACATGCTGCGCATATAGTTATAAATCTTCCCTACATGCTGCGCATATAGTTTTCAATTTTCCCTTCATGCTGCGCATATAGTTTTCAACTGCTGCCTGCTTAGAGAGGGTCCTTACACAGTCTTGCACTGGAGAAGTCCTGCGGAGTGTACGGTTTACTTCGCTGCATAGATACTGGAAGTTTGTTTAGAGACTTCTGGGCCCGATTCACAAAGATCATCCACACTCGTGGTGGAGGCTCCGCAGTTGTGGCAGGATCACCACACTTGTGGCAGGATCTCCACAATGAGAAACTGTAGATGGAGATCTTGCCGTAAGTGCAGAGATCCCTCCACAAATGCAGAGCCTCTGCCAGGAGTGCGGAGACTCTTTTTGAATCGGGTCTTTTGACCTCAACATAGTGCCTGTTGGCATAGTCAGTGCTTTCTAACTGCAAGCCCACTCCAGTCTTCAACACCACAATACAATTCAGGACAAGGGGCCTTCTAAACTGCATGCTATAATGCAGCGGTTCTTTTCATGTGGTCAGGGGACGTCTGGGGCCCGCAAAGCCTACTCAGGGTGTGCTCAAATGCTTAAAAAATTTAATAATATTACCAGGTTATTAAAGGGTATATAAATAAAGAAGTAACATGTAAAATTGAACATTTTAAAACATTCTGGAAACGTGAAGGAATTTGAAATTGGAGGCTAAAAGTTAAGTTAGTATCCTCAGATTGATTTGTGTGAGCACTGCAAGTGAGTGAAACAGAATATAGTACGAGTGGCCGCAATTGAATTTAGAAAAGCTCCAACCTTCCCATTAAAATACAAATCGTTTTTTTTTTCTCCATATTCGGTTGTGAATTCAATAAAATATTTCAGCATTTGAGTATTTGCTTGACAAATGCTTGTACATCTGTATTGTGTGCATTTCTTTGCACTTCAAATCCTCGTAAATGGTTAGGCCGGGGTCCCGGCTTCCAGTAATGACTCAGTGGGGGTCCGTGGATTCTACAATTGATTCAGTGGAAGTCCACGGGTTCCAGTAATGATTAGGAAGGTGCCCACAGAAGCCAAAAGATTAAGAACCACTGCTATAGGGCAGGCTGACTTTGCAGGTGGGAACCCCAAAGACCAGTTGTTGCTAAAAAAATCCATTGCTGATAAATAGCAGGCAGCAGATCTGCAGTCGTAAACTAAGAGCCATCATGTTTAAGTCTGACTTGAAAGCGTAGTTCTCTGCACAACATATTGCTAACAATACTATCAAATATGCATCTGCCCAGAGGAGTAAAACTCTCTCATCTCATTATCTTGGATGTTTAGTGTATTACTCCACCATCTGCAGAACACTTGAAATCCATTAAGGATTGTTTGATACTTGATATTCCTTAGCAAAATATTGTCAACTTAATTCAAATACTTGCTATGCTCCTTGTATCTCAAAAATAGTACGTGTTCCTATTTTATTACCTACCAGGACTCTTCCTGCTGCTTCCCTGGTTTGTGTTGATGGGCTTTTAAACTATGAAATATCTGAACCTTGTTGATTTAAGATCAGTTTGAGGCATTTTGTCTCACAGTGTAGCAAAAGGGATGAGGCGTCTTTGCTCCTGAGAGCAGAAAAAGTTTGTCCATGCCCTTGATTCACTTTGTTCTGAACTGGATCTCCTCGTTCACCCGTTCTGGAGACTCTTGAATGAAGGGGGCAGATTGTGCTTACTTGAACTTTAGGACACTTACCCATGTTCACAGTCCTACCCATCACCTTCATGTGATGTCCCTGCAGAATTTAGGGCAGACATGTTTAAATGATTAACTGATCAGAACATCCCCTGCCCCCCATTGTGCATTTTCCATTACCTCCAGCATACCGCCGACCATGTTGCGGTCACTTCCACTTCCACTGGCACTAAGGGCCATATGTACTAAAGCATTTTCCAATAGACACAGAATGGGTGAAATCCTTTGGTACATCTGGCCCTAAGGCCCTAGAGGAATTCAGAAACAGAACATATTTCACTTCAGAATGCGGTTGTTAAGTATCAGGGTGATGAGTTACTGCATATTTTCCATTTTTAAAAACCTCATGTTGCGTTGCTTATTTTGTCTTTAAAAGCATTGAGCACTTGTTTGCCACACATTTCACAGTGAGGACATAGAAAACTGCTTTAATTCAGCAACCTTCCAACCATTTAAATGAGCTTTAAGATGTTTTTACCGCTGAACCGTTCCCACGTTTCCACTAGAATAAGGTGCCCATGCAGACAAGTTTACTCTTTATTGAAAGTTCCCTTGGTCTTCCATATCAACCAAAAGATGTGTCTGCCACCATTTTTTCCATCTCCATCTTCTAAAGCACCACTGACCCTCCGCAATTTTCCTCTATGGAAGGTTTTGGCTTCGTCCTAGGACTACATGTATCCACTCCATGGAGAAGCTTTTAGTGATGTACGCTGTTCTTTACCCAGAAAACAGGTTTCAATGTTAAAAATAACCAGCTGGGTGCTTTTTTTGCATTTCAAGGCATGCTCAGTGGAATGGTTTCCACATGTAAGAAATTGGATTATAAGTTGGGGTGGGTGACTACCCACCTTAAGGGATAATCATAACCTTTGTCAGGGTGAACCCTTAAAGACACTAAATTAACCTGAGCTTAACTCCCTGGTAGCTGTGACCCAGTGCAGACATGCTTAACTTGGGGCCACGTGTAAAGTATGCATACAATACTGAAACAGTAATAAAGGTGAAATGCAACACAATAAAAATCCCAAACCGAGCTAGAAAAATAGAGTAAAATTTAGTAAACTAAATGACACTAAAATGTCCAACATCAATCAGGAGAATCTCAGATTAGATTTTTTAAACTTTAAAGTAGGAATAGCCCCAAGAAGCATAACGTGTTAATGATAGTCAATGGTTGTTTTACACTGGAACCTCGGCTCAATATGACACTTAACACGATGGGGCGGAGGTTGGATACACCAGCCAGGTTCATCATGGTCAAAGATTTTACCTTCTGACTTCAGTCCTTTAAATCTCAATCCACCAAAAGAGTTCACTTCCAAAGCCCAACAGGATCTCAGTGGAGATACTTAGAGACTCACAGGATGGCAGATCGAGGCCATCAAGAAGGTCTAGTCCAAGTCCATTTGTCACTTGTCAACTAGGCAGTTGCAGATTAAGGGCTCTTGCCGCTTGTTGTGTCCCTGTGGTTTTTCAAAGTCGTCAGCCTTATAACCCTTGCAGTCCACTTCTTTGTCCTCTATACAAGGGAGAGAGCAGGACCAGTCCTTCAGGGCTCTTCTCAGGTTGCAGGTATAAGGTGAAGTTCTCTTATTATTTTCCTCAGGTTCAGGATTGTTATGAAGTGGGTGCCTGAAAGTGCCACTTTTATGCCTGGTATGAGCCAGTGCTTGAAAATAACTCAGGACCATGTGCTAACAAACTGGGTAGAAGTCTGAGAGGCCAACCCTACCCTCTTTGGGCATTTTCAAGCTGGCATACATGTTCAGACTCTCAAAAGCTGGCTCTGAGGGCTGAGTGTGTGTGTTTGGGAAGGGGAGTGTACTATGGTAATCCTAGTGTCCTCCTACATCTAAAATCAACCTCCAGTTAGGGCCAGTCACTTGAACCCACAATAAACCCAGAGACAGAAGACTGGTAGAACAAAAGTAGGGTTTCCAGCAATGTGACACTGGATACACAAGAGTTGTTTTGGCATCCTGTTTCCCTTCCTTTCAAGTGTGTCCCCATTGTTATCTATTAGACCCAACAGACCTATCAAGCAGAATTTGGCATTCAAGTAGGATTTAGCACTGTAATTTCAGAAAGGATGCTCACAGCCCCACCAAGCATATTCTCTTAGGTTCAGATGAGTCATCTCTGCCCATCCAGGTCAGCCTACTGTTTGCTCCTGGGAGGCACATCACACCTTTTTTACACCAATTCACATATTAATTACCAGCGGCTAGCCTCCAGGACCTTTAGGAAGGGAAAATGGAACTTTCTAAATGTTTCTTAATATCTATTAGAAATAGATCTAGAAAATAGAAACTATCTATTGCAGTTTTATCTGCAAAGGTCCTAAGTAAGCTACGCTGCATGCTTTTGCTAAGCACTATCATTCGATCGAGTACTCGGTTTAATAAAGATTTGGGTAGACCCTTCCTCCACTTATATTTTTGTTTATCCTTGATAATCAGCCCCATGTGTATGGAGGAAGGTGGACTGGATTTCCGTGGCTTATGGTGTGTGAGGGTGAAGTCTTCATGGGGATTAGGTATGCATCACCTTGCCACCATATTTAAAGCAATAGATTTATGCTTTGCAATGGAGCTCTGCACCGCCAGACTCAAAAAAAATAAAAAGGAAGCGGGACAAAAGGCTACAAGTACAAAAAAGTGGCCCATCAATTTATCACATGTTTTTAAAGACAAGCGATACTATCCTCTGTGCCTTCTTTGTCCTTTCTTTTAGGCCACAGTGTATCCAATTGCAGTATTCACACGTCTTTTCCTACTATCACCCACTATTGGTATTGATGGTACTAAGTCATACCATTGAGCGAGAATACCAAGGCATTTGTTACTCTGTCAGGTCAGATGGGAAAATAAGATAGTAATATAAGAGATGATCAGAGCAGTGTTATGAAATGTTTTCAAGATATATGTCTATTATGTACTTTACTTTTTACAGAATCTGAAATTGGAATATATTTATCCCTGAGGAATGGATGATGAAATATCGAAATGCATCGAATTTCAGTATGTTGCAAAGATTACAAAAAAAAGAGATCCAGTCTGCTTAAACATAATGTTGAGAAGAAATTATATGTGTAGAAAACAAGTGAAAGTAATTAAGAAAACCTAAAGTATACTATAGCGTAAAAAAATAAATAGTTTATTTGAAGAGTATAAAGCAATTTACTGAGATTTTCACTGAAAGGTCTGCAAGTCTTTTCTAATGTAATACCTTCAGTGATAAACAAGAAGTTTCAATGCCAATAGGCATGGATTAAAAAGAATGTTGTATGTCAGGCTGAAGCAATACAAGTAAATAGCTTGGGCATTAATATGTATTTGTTGTAGAAGCAAAGAACTGTAGAATAATATTGGAATAGTTGAAAGATCAGGTGACAGTTGCTCTATCTAGCCAGACCTAAATATTCATGTAGGTTAATGACTGCCCTCCTCCCTACCTAAAAGTTCATGTAGGTTAAACACTGCCCTCCTCCCATTTGTGCTGCCACCAGAGAAAAACAACATTAATTATCTAGTTAATTGATACACTTTAATAGTATTACGATGTCATGTGTTTGCCCCTGGATGTTTCAAGCAGCTGGATAAATAAACAAAATGATCAGAGCCGTGTGGAGGGCAAGCACTTTTTTGTGGAAGCGCACAACTTCTGCCCAGTCAAAACATGTACTCCTGGCTCCCAACATACAGGCGGAGCCAAATCCCCTCCTTAGTAAGGCTCACATAATTGTCTAGCGACAGCTGTGCTGTCAAACCGGACCATAAAAAGGCTCCAACTAGGGCACAAAGTTGAGATCTCATTCAGTGCTTATCTAAGAAAGTATTAAAACATGTCAGTTGGAATATTAGTTGTCAATGTGGTGTACACAAGGGTTTATTCATGTCTCTGCCGGTTAAAGGTTTGTGGCAAGGGCTGTCTTAATGAGTTTAGCTGCAGTAACAATATCTGGTATCAAAAAAGTATAGTTTCGAATAAACATGTCACCAAATACACTTCAAATTCTTTGGCTCCTTGGTCACTTCTACATAATGTTATTGTAAAGGTTAAATTATTGTTTACTGTTATTTACTTCAAATGTTGAAAAGAACACTTTGCCTCTGGACAGCAGATTGTCTCTGAGCTCGCTGAGCCTCACACACAATGGTAAATAGTGATAAAGTGATTGTGCCTTTCTTTGCCCACTTAGTGACAGTACTTGGCAGGGCCTTTGAATCCACCTTCAGAAGATCTTGGCAGGGGTGTGGAATTTAATAAAACATCTACTTGTCAATGCGACAGGTTGCTTTATAAATCTTCTTGTCCTGTAGCAAAATCCACGTGTCCCTTTGTCATTTAGTGCATCAACAAATTATGGCAGCAATCTCATTGTAAAAGGGCTCTGATAATAGCCTTTCTCATTATAGCAGGGCTTATACTATAGTAGGACTTAAATACTAGCAAATCCCTTAATTTGCCCCCTTTCCACAAATGTACATATTGTGGCTGTAGGTAGCAGTAAGCAATAGTTGCAGGTTTGGAATGCCCTTTTGAGTTTGTGCAAACCTTCGAACTTGCATGTTTTAGGGGTCTTTACCAGTTCTTTTCTAATTGTTTTCCATACTGAGAAGGCTTGGAAATGTATTTCTGACATTTGTGAAAAAAGTAATTGGAGGGAAATTTACCTCATAAATGCTCAACAGATTTTCTCATGAGCAAATCTAGACGTACACATTTGCTTGAGCTAAAACATAGTTCACAGATTTTTCATCAGTACCATTCCATGGCTTGCTTCTGTAAGTTATTGGTAATTCATGACTCGTAAATCTGCACTATTTCGAGGACGTATACCATGGGTGCACTTTTGTGACTTCCTTTAAGAAATGGGACACTAATTAGGTCTGGTGTTAACCAAGACTTTTAGTTTTCCTTACAGTTCTGTCTCTCTCTGTCTGTTGGGTGGCTTCCCTGTGAGTGACAGCATTGTGCTCCTTCACAAGGAGCATAGCACACAAAGTAGTTTTGTTCAATGCCAGGAACTACAATGGCAATGTGTACTTTTTGAGACCAAAAATGATTTTTGCTTTTGCCACTGTTTGTTATAATAGTGAGGGCCCAGCAGCTCCCACAACAATAAAGTTTTACAAAAGCCATGTCAAAACAAGAAACGCATTGACAAAACCAAAAGGCTGACGACCAATGTCGAACCTACTGACTTTGACAATGCTTGTTTATTTTCTTAGGTCCCATAATCTTGTTTAATCTGGTTACACTGATTTTTCCATTATGGATATATATACTTTTTTTTTTTAAAGAAATACCAGCATGCACCAACACATTTTACAAAATTATGCTTCAAAGAAATTGTACCTAAAATTTAGCAGCTTTGCTTTTCCTTACTGCATTTTTTAATGAATGTTTTGATTTTGAAGTCAAAGGTTCCTCAATATTACTTTCAAGCTTCTATGCAATATTTGCATCTAATCAGAGAGCATTTTGGGAGCATTATGCGTAGCCTCATATTGCTCAACTTTGCAAACTTGTTCACACATTTTTATACTGGAACTACTATCAGTAGTGCTGTCCGAGCTTACAACATATCCTTAGGTCGTGCTCACCCTAATAATTACATAAATGAACCATAAATACAAGTTTGAACAGCATTAATATATGAACACAAATGTTAACTTTACTGTAGACAATGCCCTTCTCTGATCCATAATGTGGAACGGTATACTGGCAGCCCAAGGGCTTGTGATGCAACAAGGATGATCTCAACCATATTCCAAGGAGTACTTTTGAGACGCAAGTTCGTTTTATAAGTGACCTGTTCAAGAGAGAAGAGGATGATCCATTTAGCAGATGCTCATGGGTGCTGAGGTAAAGATAGCTGCCTCAGTCTTGGTGTGGAAGTCAAAATCACGGCATAGAAAAAGTGAAAATTTTGTGGTTTGCCTTCAGAGCATGGAATTTTGGGTTATGCGTGACAGAAATGTACGCAAGTGTTCGTTCATCAGTTCGGATGTGTCCGGTGAGAAGACAACAGACAGCCCTTCCAGTAAGAGGTATTTTCTTGGAGGGGACTCTTTATGAAAGAGATTCCCAGCCCAGTCTGACACAGCAGAAGGCACTGGGGGGGAGAGAAGGGCACAATGGAGCAGAAACATAACCCACAGTTCGGATTCTTGGGATCTAATGCTTTAACCCCCTACTTAGGGGATGTCCTAGTGCTGTAAAGACTGTTTGCATTTGTACCGTAGTTTCCTAATCCCTCTCTGCAGGGGAAAGAAACTTCCCTTATGGCATTTACATGCAGTTTTTAAAGTTCTGGACAGGCTACCCCTCTAAGATAGGGATTCACGATTAAATCCATGGGACCACTGCCTACTTTAAAAAATATTTTTTCAACATTCACAAAGGGCAAGAGGTCCCTTGAAGATCGCTTTCCCTTTGGGAACGCCTTACAACTATCTGTCATTAGTGTGTTAATTATTCATGTTTTGCTACCTGATTTCAGTCGCAAAACATTAATGCAGACTAATCCAATTCGGTATTTGGAAGGGAGCCCTAAACATGCCCCTTCCAAAAACAATCAGTTTTTGGTTGTTACCAAACTGCAGTTTGGGTTTGCGTGTTATCATACGGTTGGCCCCTAGTTCTTAACACATGCCTTAACACATGCCATTTCTACTTCCATAGCCCAACTTGACATCCTGTTATAAGTTTAAGTAATGGGAGATGTCCTTAGAGCTACTGTGTTCTGAGGTATAGGTCAGGGGGGAGTCTGTCAAATCACCATGTGCTTATGCGGTGTGAGACCTTGACACCCAACAGGAGGGACCACCTCCGTATGAATGTATCAACTAAAGCACATCAAGACTGATGTGGTATATGCATGCAGGAATTTAGTACTCTTGTAACACAGAATTACAAATAAATTCCAGTGCTCCACAGGTGGAATTAATCAAATGAGCCCTTAGATATACATTAGTTATCACAGTTACAGATGCATTATATAGCTCACTGCATGCTGAATTGTGCGAGTGTGGTGTTTTAGGACCCAGCAGTTTCTGGGGCCATCCTGTTGCCAGCAGGGCCACCTCCATCTCCAGCACTGAGCCTCACAGAGCGCTTAATGCACCGGCCAGAGCTCTTCCCTTGCTGTTGTCCATTCATAGCCCGTAGCAGCACACAGCATGGACTTCACAGAGAAGCCTCCGGCTGGGAGGTGCTGCTGACAGTGGTGATTGAGGCCAGCCAAAGCCTTCATTTCCATACAGTAAGGTATTGGTGGTTCTGTGCCCAGGGGCTGTGGAAGGGAACTCGACCGAGTCCCAGAGCGGGCAGTCTGGGCTGGAAGAGTGGTGCAGACAGCATCCTGGCCAGCAGGCCAAAACCTTATCAGGAAGGGGGGGAAGCAAGGGACACCAGTGGATAAGGTCCTGAAAACTCTCAGGCCTCCCGTATCTGGCTCCGTTATGTTGCTCGAACACCTGCTTTGGACATCTCATTGTGACATCCTGCAGCTATTGGTAACTGGTAATATGCACATATTTCAAGTAAAATTACAGGATGTGCCTGAACCCCCGGCTCCTGCTCTGGTGCGAAGCCACACAAAGGACAGGGGAGTGACCACCCCCCTGTCCAACTCCTCCCCTAGGGAGGTGAACAGAGCTCTGCCAGGTGGCCATCTTGGAAATAAGATGAGCAGAGGCCCTGGGAGCATCGGACTGGTTAGTCCAGCAAGAAACGTCCCTGACCCCCTCGATAGGTGGGTCCCTGCAGTAAGTGTCCAACCCCCTTCCTGGGCTACTTAACTGCTCTCCTGAGGGTGGGACCCTAGATTTGTCTGCAAGACTTCAAAAACCATCCGCAAGTCTCCTCTGCAAGACATTTCTGCAAACCGGACACCGGAACTGCTGCTGTTCTTTGCTGGAACCAGAAGCAAGACTGTAACCAGTAGGAGGGTTCCTACTGCAAGGTTGTTTCCATGTTCTGCAAAGAATTCTGCAACCCCGTGGTCGTGCATCCTCCAGAGTCACTGGGATTCTGCCTGCACTTAGGAAAGCAAGAAGGAATCTCCCTTGGAGTGGCGGAGTCACTCTCCTGCATCTGCAGTTACTTCAGCAATGACGACCGGCTTGTGAATCCTGCTGTCCCATGGACTCTTCAAGGCTCTACAACACAGGTGGTGATACTGTGGCTCTCCAGAGGTCTGACCTATATTCCTTGCAACTGGGAAATCTGTGGTCCCTCGTTGGAGCTGCTCGGCTGGAAACCCCTGTGCACTGTTTCTGCTTGTTGCTGTCTTGTTTGCTCATCAGTCCGAAGACCTCCTAGCTCCAAGAAGCCCCAGCCTCCAGCACTCTCCAGCTCCAAGAATGACATCCTCTCTGCAACTCCTGCGATGTAGGCATCACTCTTTGCTGTGCTGTAGCGACCTCCCTGTCACTCCCTGTGCCTGCTGCCAGAGGGTCCTGCTGGGGGCTCCATTGATTACTGTTGGCTCTCCTGTGTGCTGAGGGCAGGCCCTGACCTACCTGCCAGGATTGGGTCACATGGGCCTTCCTTGTCCCCTCAAATCCTGAAAATTCGGTGAAACGCTTCCCTGCATTTGTTGCTGGTCCCGCTGACCACTGACCCCTCTGCAACTCAACAACTGGCGTAGGAAAGCTTGTGAACAACTCCTAGGATCTTCCTGCATTGCCTGGACTCCACAGCTGCACTTCATCCACCGTCCTACAGGAAAGCATCTCCAAGAAGGGTGGGCATTGCCCTCCTGCGCCGCCTGGGCAACACTGAGTGGTGTGGACTCTGCCCCCTCTTTCCTTAGGTGCTCTTCTTCCAGAATCCACACCTGGGTTACACCGACCTGGTCCATGGTTCGCGACAGCAGGTGGACAACCAAGGTCCTTATTGACATCAGCGGGAGGTTCCAACACAACGTAACCACTATGCACCTGGGCTCCCTGGTGTAGGTACTTCACTGTTTTGGGTATCAATGGGTGAGGGTACTATCCAACCTCCCTTGTCCCCACAGGTTTCCTCTGGGGTCCTCTGGGAAGGATCCTTGTAAGGAAATGCCTCCTTGACATGGTTACCCCCTAACTTTTTGCCTTTGCTGATGCTAAGTTATGATTTGAAAGTGTGCTGGGACCCTGCTAACCAGGCCCCAGCCCCAGCACCAGTGTTCTTTCCCTAAACTGTACCTTTGTCTCCACAATTGGCACAGCCCTGGCACTCGGGTAAGTCCCTTGTAACTGGTACCCCTGGTACCAAGGGCCCTGATGCCAGGGAAGGTCTCTAAGGGCTGCAGCATGTCTTATGCCACCCTGGGGACCCCTCACACAGCACATGCACCCTGCCTCACAGCTTGTGTGTGCTGGTGGGGAGAAATTGACTACGTCGACATGGCACTCCCCTCAGAGTGCCATGCCAACCTCACACTGCCTGTGGCATAGGTAAGTCACCCCTCTAGCAGGCCTTACAGCCGTAAGGCAGGATGCACTATACCACAGGTGAGGGCATATGTGCATGAGCACTATGCCCCTACAGTGTCTAAGCAAAACCTTAGACATTGTAAGTGCAGGGTAGCTTAAGAGTATATGGTCTGGGAGTTTGTCAAACACAAACTCCACAGTTCCATAATGGCTATCCTGAAAACTGGGAAGTTTGGTATCAAACGTCTCAGCACAATAAATTCTCACTGATGCCAGTGTGCAATTTATTGTAACATACACCCAGAGGGCATCTTGGAGATGCCCCCTGAATACCAATCCGACTTCTAGTGTAGGCTGACCAGTTTCTGCCAGCCGGCCACACACCAGACATGTTGCTGGCCACAGGGGGAGAGTGCCTTTATCACTCTGTGGCCAAGAACAAAGCCTGTACTGGGTAGAGGTGCTTCTCACCTCCCCCTGCAGGAACTGTAACACCTCACCCCTTTTGTTACAGCACCCCAGGGCATCCCAGCTAGTGGAGATGCCCGCCCCTCCGGCCACTGCCCCCACTTTTGGTGGCAAGGCTGGAGGAGATAATTAGAAAAAAAGGAGTCACCACCCACCAGTCAGGACAGCCCCTAAGGTGTCCTGAGCAGAGGTGACCCCTCCCTTTGGAAATCCTCCATCTTGAGTTTGGAGGATTCCCTCAATAGGATTAGGGATGTGCCCCCCTCCCCACAGGGAGGAGGCACAAAGAGGGTGTAGCCACCCTCAAGGACAGTAGCCATTGACTACTGCCCTCCCAGACCTAAACACACCCCTAAATTCAGTATTTAGGGGCTCCCCAGATCCCAGGAAATCAGATTCCTGCAACCTGAAGAAACAAGAAGGACTGCTGACCTACAAGCCTGCAGAGAAGGAGGAAGACGACAACTGCTTTGGACCCAGCCCTACCAGCCTGTCTCCAACTTCGAAAACCTGCTCCAGCGACGCATCCGACAGGGACCAGCGACCTCTGAAGCCTCAGAGGACTGCCTTGGACTGAAGGACCAAGAAACTCCCATGAACAGCGGCCCTGTTCAAAACCAGCTAACTTTCAAAGACTGCATGTTTCCCGACGCCCCCAGCTCGAGATCCAGAGAACAAACACCTCAGAGAGGACTCCCCGGCGACTGCGAGCCCGTGAGTAACCAGAGACAACCCCCCTGAGCTCCCACAGAGACGCCTTAAGAGAGAATCCAGAGGCTCCCATGACTGCCTGTAACAAGGGACCCGATGCCTGGAACCAACACTGCACCCTAAGCCCCCAGGACCTGAAGGAACTGAACTTCGATGCAGGAGTGACCCCCAGGCGACCCTCTGCCTAGCCCAGGTGGTGGCTGTCCGAGAAGCTCCCCCCTGTGCCTGCCGGCACCTCTAGAGTGACCCCGTGTCCCTCCATTGTTTCCTACCTAAAACCCGACGCCTGCTTTGCACACTGCACCCGGCCGCCCCTGTGCCGCTGAGGGTGTGTTTTGTGTGCCTACTTGTCCCCCCCACCCCCCAGTGCTTCACAAAACCCACCTGGTCTGCCCCCGAGGACGCAGGTACTTGCCTGCTGGCAGACTGGAACTGGAGCAACCCTGTTCTCCATAGGCACCTATGTGTTTTGGGCACCTCTTTGACCTCTGCACCTGACCGGCCCTGAGCTGCTGGTGTGGTAACTTTGGGGTTGCCTTGAACCCCCAACGGTGGGCTGCCTATGCCCCAGGACTGAGACTTGTAAGTGTTTTACTTACCTCCTAAACTAACCTTTACTTACCTCCCCCAGGAACTGTTGATTTTTGCAGTGTCCACTTTGAAAATAGCTTATTGCCATTTTTACAAAGACTGTATATGATATTGCTTTTATTCAAAGTTCCTGAAGGATCTAAGTGAAGTACCTTGCATTTAATGTGTTTACTGCAAATCTTGAACCTGTGGTTCTTAAAATAAACTAAGAAAATATATTTTTCAATATAAAAACCTATTGGCCTGGAGTAAGTCTTTGAGTGTGTGTTCTTCATTTATTGCCTGTGTGTGTACAACAAATGCTTAACACTACCCTCTGATAAGCCTACTGCTCGACCACACTACCACAAAACAGAGCATTAGAATTATCTAATTTTGCCACTATCTTACCTCGAAGGGGAACCCTTGGACTCTGTGCACACTATCTCTTACTTTGAGATAGTATATACAGAGCCAACTTCCTACAATCCTAAAATGCGAAAACTCCAAACGCGGCTTCCCATGTTAGCCTATGGACACTGACCTGAGATTACTACTTTCACACGGGTGCCTGGGGAATCCTATCTACTTACCTTTGGGGTTTTAGTGCTTCCCCAATCCTAAGGGTCCTTGGGTGGAAGTGTTTTTTGCATTCTGTATTTTTAGTGTATGGTTGGACTTCACCTCCCCCTTAGGGGCCCATGTTATTTTATGCCTTTACTTACCTGTTGCTAAGTTTATTTTTGTATGTCCATATCTCTGATTGGGAGAAATACCAAAGTTAGTTCTAGCATGTGTATTACATTAAATATAACATATTTTTCTAACACTGGTGTGGTTCTTTCCTGTGTGTACATCACTGACTGACCTGTGTGGTACTTGCATCTATTTTACCGCCTCCTGGATAAGCCTTAGCTGCTCTCCATGCAACCCCTATGAGAGCTCTGGTTATCTAGGACCTCCTCCACGATCACTAAGGGTTGCTTGGACTCAGTACAGAGTGCCTCACATATAGGTGTACACCATGTACACCAGCCTCCTACAAGTGGCAGCCTCCACCCAGGCCATAACTCTCTGTGCCCTGAAGGGTTGTCTCTGACAGGCCTTCGTGCACTAATCCATGCGCCTACACTTTATTCCACTTTAAATAAGAAGCTGTCATGATGCACTCTTTACCTGATGTGCAATAAAACGCAAAGCTTGGTAACTTTCCATACTGACATTACAATGTGGCTTCTTGGAACCCTCAAAGTGAGTTTTAGTGTGATGTGCACCCAGGTGGAACTCTGCAGAATCTCGTGCAGGATTTCCGCCTACCCTTAGTTTTCACAAAGTTTGTGAAATTTCTGGCTTGCTGCATTAAGCAACACTTTTTTGCAGTGTGTACGAAATGACAATGCAGAGGCACAGAGGAGGGGTTTTCACATGACCTTGTGACCCAGAAATAGTCCAAATGACGGACCGATAAACCTCAACCATCAGTGGACGGAACAGGGTCTGGAGAGAGGGGTATTTTGCCCTCAAGCACTATATGCAGAATAGTTTGGTGTCTCCTTTCAAGCAGAAGCAGCCTAGTTCTCTGCTATCAGTCTCCGGAGTCTGTCTATGTACCCAGGGGATTAAGGGAACCAGGCATGCCAAAATATTGTTTTTAGGGGGGAAAACATGAGAAACTCCAGAATTACCTAGCTGGTATGAAGTGCTTTCTACCTTGGTTCCTATACAGATTAATCCTGTTACCCTGGCAGTTCTCGGTTACTCTGAACCGGAAGAAGTGGATAGGTGTTCATGGCAACATGTTTCAGTTTCATGGACGTGAGATGGCTCATTGTTCTCTCTACTGCCAGTGACTTGGATGCTGCATCTGTCTGAACATGCCACGCATTCTTTCTAGAAAGCTGTGACAATATGTGCCTGCCATCCAAACCAAACAGTTTTTTAAAAGAAAAATGTTTGATTCTTTAATAGAGCACTTTGAAATTAGAAACATACATAGGACCCTATTACGAGGACCGCCAGACTCATGGTGGAGGTCGGACTGCCGTAGCTGTGGCGGTCCGATCGCCGCATTACAACCCTGGCGGGCGGACTACCAAAAGACCGCCGTCCACGCTAGGATCTTTGATTCCGACGGCATGATGGAGGTCATGGTTGTATTCCGCCACAGCGGTGCTGAAGTCAGCGCCACCGTGCTGATTGCAACTATTTTCTCTGCCAGCCTTTTCAGGGCGGTTCAACCACGCATTCCGAGGGTGCGAGGGGGCCTCCTATGCTACGGCATTGGACTCGGCTCCATATGGAGCCGAGTCTAATGGTGCTGCTCATTTTCCACTGGGCTGATTGACGGAAACTAGGTTTCAGCTAGCCAGCCCAGTGGAAAACTCTTAATGGGGCCGGTGTGGAGCCCGCCAGCACCATGGCGGTCTCCTCCTTGGGAGTTTAGCGGTCGGGTTTTTCCGACTGCCAATCTCATATTCAGCCCCTTAGATTGGGCATGTTTTCAAAAATACTTACAGCTTGTTCTACAACAGAGCTCACAAATTTTTTTTTCCATTAGTTGTACATTGCTGAAAAGAAAGCTATGTATTATGCACAATGTTCTAATTTGTAGAGAATTAATTTAATGGCAGCTTCGGTAAGATAAAAGATGAAAGTGAACTCGGGTAAGTGACTTCTTCATCCTTGTAAGTGTTGAAGCTTTTAGCAGAAGACCTCAGCCGGGGCGTGTTTTAGCCATAAATGTGGCGCAAAGTGTCTGTGGCCAGGAGGCGAGCTTCATATGCGCATTTTTCATCAGGATATATTTGATGCTAGAGACATCAAGGTCCAAAAACGCAGTCAAGCTGATTCCCATTTTCTTTTCTATGTAATCAGATGTAATCACAGCTCAGATACGAGCCCAATTGGCCTTCTGTGGCTGAAGGAGTGACGTTTAGGGCGAGTGAATTGATAAATGGTTTACTTTCTGTGCATTGGTCTGAGCAGCGTCACCTTGAAAGGTGACAGTGCCCAGCAACGTAACCTTCATGACATTTCCTTAATCCACAGGCCGTCTTCTCCAGGATTCACGTCAGTTTCTCATGAATTCCACATTTACATTTTCTTTCCTCTGGTAAATGTCCAGTGACGTCAGACTTCCTAAGTATATCCGCTGTGCGGGACGTGTTAGATTCTGCAATCTGAGCAGTCGTGAAGCCAAACATATGTAAAACAGTAGCATTTTCATGCAAAATAGCACATCTCGTAATGGAAGAAATCAAAGAGAGACGGAAAAGTTGTTTGATGTAAGAGTGCCTTTTGATGCACCGCATTAGTAAGTGGCTGATCAAAGGACACATGATGTCCCCCGTCCCTTCCAGCCCATTGCACCCTAACTCCTGCTCTTGGGCTGGTCAGTTTGTGCCTTTTGCTCAAATTCTGCGAATAAAGTTAACAAAGGTTTCAGGCCTCAAGTATGGGAAATGGATGGTAGCTCAGAAAACAAGTGGAAGCCTGCAGTACATTGATAGCAGTACCTAGGAACACTTGATGTATGTGAATTAATGAAAAACGAAAACTAGGAAACCACATTGGAGGAAACCAAATCACAGAAAACCAAAAGCTGCATTAAAAGATGTGTGCTGATGGTCCTTGAATTTTTCGATGCTAAGGGCTCTTGGCTGTATTTTTTATTTGTTGTGCAAACGGTTGCCTAATGACATACTACTGGCAATATTGAAAAATACATCATATGGAGCATTTGGCGCTAATGCACAAGCAACACTGCTGACAAACTAAAGTGCTGCCGAGAAATTCAAATAGGGAAGAAACAAATCTGCCTACGTGATACAGCCCAGAGATGATGAATTCGTATATAATGTAATTTTAACAGCGCCTCAGTCTAGGTGGCACCAGAACTCTTTACTTATAACAAGGAGGGAAGAGCAACGGGGTAAGTCTAATGCGGCGCAGACACGGATATGCGGGCTGTGTGTTTGTGTTTCCTGAAACTTGCTCTGCCTATGCACACTTCAACTCTGAAATTCTCAGAATCAGTGCATGAGCTGCAGACAGCACAGCTCGAAAACACAGAGCCTCTCCCTGATTTTATGATGTGCTCTCTGCAGATCATATATACCCTGGGAGTTAACCCATTTATAAGGGGCCCATCCTTGGTCAGTATCTTGCCCTTCGTCCGAACATGGGGGGAAAAATAAACTTGCCTCTCTTGGTGTCATTCGAAATAGGTTGCCAGACAGTCTCTTGCATAGCTGGTCTTTGCCGGGCAGCCTCTTGCATGTGTGGCCTTTGCTGGGCAGTCTCTTGCATGCCTGGTTTTTGCCGAGTAGTCTCTTGCATGCCTGATCTTTGCCGGGTAGTCTCTTGCATGCCTGGTCTTTGCCGGGCAGTCTCTTGCATGCGTGGCCTTTGCTGGCAGTCTCTTGTGTGCCTGGTCTTTGCCGGGTAGTCTCTTGCATGCCTGACCTTTGCTGGTCAATCTCTTGCATGCCTGGCCTTTGCTGGACAATCTCTTGCATGCCCGGCCTTTGCCAGGTAGTCTCTTGCATGCGTGGCCTTTGCTGGGCAGTCTCTTGCATGCCTGGCCTTTGCTGGGCAGTTTCTTGAATGCTTGGTCTTCACTGGGTAGCCTCTCGCATGCCTGGTCCTCTCCTGGCAGACTCTTGCATGCCTAGTCTTTGCCGGGCAGCCTCTTGCATGCCTGGTCTTTGCCGGGCAGCCTCTTGCATGCGTGGCCTTTGCTGGCAGTCTCTTGTGTGCCTGGTCTTTGCTGTGCAGTCTCTTGCATGCCTAGCCTTTGCTGGGCAATCTCTTGCATGCCTGGCCTTTGCTGGGCAGCCTCTTGCATGTGTGGCCTTTGCTCTGCAGTCTCTTGCATGCCTGGTCTTTGCCAGGCAGCCTCTTGCATGCCTGGTCTTTGCCAGGCAGCCTCTTGCATGCCTGGTCTTTGCCAGGCAGCCTATTGCATGCCTGGTCTTTGCCAGGCAGCCTATTGCATGCCTGGTCTTTGCCAGGCAGCCTCTTGCATGCCTGGTCTTTGCGAGGCAGCCTTTTGCATGCGTGACCTTTGCTGGGCAGTCTCTTGCATGCCTGGTCTTTGCTGGGTAGTCTCTTGCATGCATGCCTGGTCTTTGCTGGGCAGCCTCTCGCATGCCTTGTCCTCTCCAGGCAGACTCTTGCATGCCTGGTCTTTGCTGGGTAGCCTCTTGCATGTGTGGCCTTTGCCGGGCAGTCTCCTGCATTCCTGGCATTTGCTGGGCAGCCTCTTGCATGCCTGGCCTTAGACCGGCAGCCTTTTGCATACCTGGCCTTTGCCAGGCAGCCTGTTGCATGCCTGGCCTTTGACCAACAGCCTCTCGCATGTCTGGCCTTCGCCGGGCACCCTCTTGCATGCTTGGTCTTTTCTGGGTAGCCTTTCTCATGCCTGGTCTTTGCCACGCAGTTTCTTTCATGTCTGGACTTTGCCAGGAAGCCTCTGGCATTCCGGCCCTTTGCCAGATAGCCTCTTGCACGCCTAGTCTTTGTCTTGAAGTCTCTCGCACGTCTGACTGGCTTTGTCACGGTTTTCACTGGGCTTACCGTCCAAGTTGATGAGGGTTGGGGAACGACCCCGATTCCGGCAGGTTCTGCTCTGGCCGAGGTAGGGGCGACCCCTTCCGGTAGCCACGGAGCTGTTTGACAATAGCAAGCCACTACAGTCCGTGCCCTCCAGAAGGAGTCCCAGAGGAAAAACCCCAAAAGGGTAAAAAACCTCCAACAGGAACTCCCTGAAACGGAAGGAGGACACAAGGGCGTTAGAACTGAAGATCCGAGAGTACAGGAAAACGAGAGACGGAGACAGGTCAGGAAATACTGGATCCAAAAGAGGAAACCAGCCGGAGCGTGACTACCACCAAAGGAGTGTTGCAACGCAATGAGTAAGCAGCTAAATTCCCCTTATATATCCCTATACAGGAAGTAGGAAACAGGAAGTAGAAACACCACCATCTTGGATTGGGGAAAAGAGTATAACAGTGAATAAAGAACATGCGTCAAAACAGAGAGAAACAATGCATGCTGGGAAGAGAGGAAGTGAGCAGCATGCTGGGAAAAGGAAAAGACATGCATAAAAACACCACCATGTGCAGGTATCCGGCTTTTGCCTGTTGTGACCGGTAAGTGGTGAAGAAGAAGGTTTCTTTGATGTAAAAGTGTAAAGCGCACTAAATGCGCTATGCGCGGCAGGTCTGAGACCCAACTCGGGGTCTCAAATCCTGCCGCGTCCGCCCTTGCGGCAGAAACTAAAGAAGGGGGCGCGGCGAGTGCCGCGACCCCTGGCCGAACTCGCGGCTTCCCCCGCGGCGTGCAGGCAGGCCGCGGTGTTCACCAAATGCCACGCTGCGGCGGCCCGTGCTTGCGGCCGTGGCGGCGTGACAGGCTTCTGGCTTTTGCCAGACAGCCTCTTGCATGCCTGGTCATTGTCATAAATAGTGTGTATCCATAGACTATCATACCCAGATTTACTTGTTAAAATCCTGTCCCTAGAGAATATCTGGTGACTGGTTCCCCCATGCCTTCATCCATGTGAAAGAACGCTCATAGCATCTTCAAACCAACCAGAAAACCTAATGCATTCTTTCCTCTCTTTTCACCACTCTCTTTCTTTTCTTCTTGCTCATAATTTCTTTCTTAGCAGTTTTGTACGTTGATGGACTTAATTTATCACCGAGCTCCTGTCATAAAATAATTATTCTTAAATTCCAAGGTTCCTTAGCAAGTGGCAATTCCATATGGATTCAGAGCTCTCAAGTTTTCCACGTCCAGTCTTTAGTTTTGCATTCTGGGATTTGTATTCCTTTTTTATCCCTTCAGAAAATCAGTACTACAAATCCCAGACTGCAAACAAACATGGTTTGGAAATGGATGAATTAAAGAATTAATCTGGAAAAATTGAGAGCTCTGTAAGAAATGTCTAGTTTCCTCTAGCAAACTGTGAAAACTAGGAGGGATATCAGCTTTTCACTGTTGCACTAGCATATGTTTCAAACATTAGTTGTAAGCAAAATAATGCATGTGGACAGATAGTTGAACTGGACTACAACATTCAAACCAAATAGTAATGCACATTGTCCAAATTCAGGGCATCTATTCTCAGGTCTTCACTATAGGCAGCTTTTAGCTGTAGAAGGTCTATTTTGTATACGACTGGTATTACTTACCATTGGTTGGCTTTCTTGTCAGTCTCATTCGCTTGCTTCTAATTCTGTGAATTCCCTTCCCCTGGAGCACAGCTTCTTCACCATTGTTTTGATTGGATTACTTGTATCCTATTACGGCTCCACATTAGGGAACTACTTTTTTTCTTCCAGTACTTCCATGGGAGTGCATGTGTTTTCTTGTTCTCTCCCTCATATTGTGGTTCCTCCTCCCGGGTCCACGCCCTCCCCCTCCTGTGCTCTACAGTGTTGGTCTTGCGCCTATTTGTCTATTGCCTCACCTTGCCCTGGGCCAACCCCGCTGATCTCTTTTGTGTCTTTTTTCTTTTTTTTGTTAAACGTCACCCACCACCCTCGCCCCACACACAGCTCTTCTGTTGCTAGTCCCCACACGGTCTCTTGTTCCCCTCCACGCCTACGTTCTCCTGCTGGTCAGCAACACTTTCTAAAGATGTAATTTAGCCTTTTTTATTTTGGAATGCCGCTTGCTCCATTCATGATGAACGTATTGTGCCCTATATGCACTTAATGGGCTTTGGGACTGGGTAGCACTGGTGGGTAATTACTGTCAAAAACATCTAAAAATGCATGCTAAGAAAAAAACAAGAATCTTTGTCTGTGACGTGTTTTTCAAAGTCTTCCAAGTACTGAGGGTAAACAAGCATTGGCAAAGCCAGTAGGTTTGCAATCGGCGCATAGTGTGCATGCTAGATTCATACAAACATCAAGCTTTTTGGCTTTGCTAATGAATGTTGGCACTGCAGTACGCCAGAGGCTCACTCAATATCTGTACAGTTCCAACAAATCAACAATTATGCACTATTGAAAGGGAGAAGAGTGTGTTTGTGTCTTCGCGTCTCCATTCCTCTTTTATCTTTTGCTGTCTGGACAGAATCTACAAAGATTTCTATTCAGGTGGATTTTCTGAATGGAAGCTTGTGAAACCTGCCCATCCAACATGTGCCAGTGAAAGACAGAAAAGAAAACTGGGAACACTTGTTCTGCCCAGGAACAGAGGCTGTCTGGATTGTGAGCCTGGCCTCTTCGGGGCACGAGGAAGCCTTCAAAGATATGGCCAGCCTCACTGTCTTGAGCCAAAAGTTTGAAACCAGCATTTGATTGGATTATACCCAATGGACTTCTAGCAGACCATGATAGACTCCGCTCCAGACACTAGAAAAGCTAGTGTGTCCTTGACTGGAGCTGCTTGTTACCGGTCGTGTTAAGGCTGGCTCAAGCCTGAAGCT
This sequence comes from Pleurodeles waltl, assembly GCF_031143425.1. Classification (NCBI taxonomy): domain Eukaryota; kingdom Metazoa; phylum Chordata; class Amphibia; order Caudata; family Salamandridae; genus Pleurodeles; species Pleurodeles waltl. Next base: position 1,153,122,883 of record NC_090448.1, read on the forward strand.
ATTCCCAAGGCCCAGGTTCTTGAAATGCTGTCTCAGTGGAAGCTCCTTTCTCCTTGCCAGCCAGGCCCAGAGACCAAAGTAGTTGCTGTAACACACCTTAGAGACCTCCATAAACACACCTCCTGATGATAGAGAGCAACCACATTGATGACTGAGCCATAGAAAAAAGAAGCAACAGATCATTGATCACCAAAGAGATCAGTTCCACCATCCAATGGGCCGGTGTCATGGCCACCACAAAGGTGACTTTTTCTGAAAGCAGAGTGTTCCATTCATCACCTTTGATGTTCCCTCAGTGAGACGACCTTTTGCTGAAAGATGGGGCAGAGCAGCAAAAACCAAAGGCTGAAATGGGGAATCAGCAAGGCATCACACAATGAAAGGAAGCAAAGCAGTCTAGCTTCTGGGGCATCTACTTCTGAGGTACCTCTTAAGCCTCACATTACTGTCCATGAAGTCCTGAGGGAACACACTCTGCAGAAAATGTGATATACAGTAGAGATTACAGGACCCAGCATGAAGCTTTGTGTGTGGTGTAGCTAACAACAGTTGTTGGATTCAGAGAATGCTGTATGGACAGAGGATTGCCCCTAAAACACCAATACATTAAATGACAACATTAAAACAGTATATAAAACAAATTATATTAAAAGTAATAATATAAAATGCATTTTGCAGTGTTTACTATTAAATACACTTATCAATGAATTGATAATTAAAGTACAATAAATAATATACACAACAAATCGAATCATTTATATAATAATTACCAATTAAATACTAAAAATAAAACTTTAATCTGTAAAAAAATATAATTTTAATAACTTTGCACCCTGTTGCACATAAGATCCAAAAACCTGCTACTAAGTTATGAATTAGTAAGTAAACTATAGAAAAGTAAAATATACATTTAAAATCTGAAAATGCACGCAATAATTAAAATAACTAGCAAATAAACAATTTAAGTAATTATCAAATAAATATTTTAATATTTAAATAACATAAACCGTTAATAAAAACATATAATTTCTATAACTTTCTACTGTATTCCCCTTCAAACCCACAAGTTGCCACTAAATTAGAAATCAGTATTCAAACTATACAAAACATGCACATTAAACACCAAAATATACTCTTAAATAATTAAAATATAGCCCATTTAATCATTTTCAGAATTACCTATTATATAGTTTAGTAATTTAAAGGAAAATAAAAAATATATAATTTAAATATCTCCTACCCAACAAACTGTGAAATTATAATTTACTAATTAAATGTGAAAAATATATTAATTACACATCAAAAATTACAAACGATAGCAATGAAAATTGAAAGCAATTATATTAATAATGGTAACAACTAAAATTATTATAGTAACTAATATGTGTGTGTGTGTGTATATATATATATATATATATATATAATGAATCTAAAACTATATACTTTATACAACGATATTAAAGTGAACAATATTATATGCAATACAATTTTAAAAACTATGTTATATACATAAACAATATTCTTACCTTCTATATTCTGCTTCTCTATATTTCGTATAGTCTATTTATGCAGCTCAATAATTTTGAAATAATATTTATTTGTGTTCAACCAGTCACTATTTCTGCCTTCCTCTGAATGTTCCTTAGAATCCACGTGAGGAGGGGCATGGGAGGATAAGCAAAATGCAGACCCACTGGCCAAACAAAGGACAGCACATCAGCTATCTTGTCGCTTGAGACCACTGATCATTAAACAATTGGCAAACAACTGCCCAGAGGTGCAGAAACATTCATTCAAGTAAGGTTAGACTGGGACAACATCTCCTAAACAGCATCTATCAATTCAGAGGTCAAAATGAAAAAGGACAAAGTGCAGATTGTCCCCTTAAGCCTCATCAGACAGCCAGATGTCTTTTTTCTGTGCAATTGCGGCCTACCATTTTTCTTGCACACTTCCCAATGAAAGTGGGACTTTATGGCAGACAAGACGGATTTCTGAAAAAGTTCGAAATTACAGGACTAGACAATATCACACAAGTCTGACCGCCCGCTGCATTCCTTAGAATGCAAAAGGCTGGGTGACTGTGAAACACAGTGAGCAAATACATATGAAATGTGTTAGAAATGGGGTATTTGGTTGACAGTCCGGTTACCCCCTGTTCAAGCAAGGACCCTCACTCTAGTCAGGGTAAAAGAGAAATACCCTCAGCTAACCCCTGCTTACCCCCTTGGTAGCTTGGCAGAGCAGTAGGCTTAACCTCAGAGTGCTAGGTGTAAAGTATTTGTACCAACACAGACAGTAACTTAATGAAAACACTACAAAATGACACAACACCAGTTTAGACAAATAGGAAATATTTAACTTAACAAAACAAGACCAAAACAACAAAAATCCGACATACACAAGTCAAGTTATGAATTTTTAAAGATTAAACTAGAAAAATAGCGCTTAGAAACACAAAATGCTTAGATGGGGTGTTAACACGGCGTCATGACAGAGTTTTCTCAACAAACCGACACCAGCGGCGCCGGACATGGAGTTGCGTAGATCCCCAGGTACAGTACCTTTGGTGAAGAGTGAAAACAAGCCGATGTGCGAAGTCAGGGCTCGCGGCATCTGTGTGAAACGTTGAATCCGTGCACTTCGAGCGGCGTCGGTCACGACGTGGTGCGGCGACTTCCACGGAGTCACGGACTTCGGCGGGGCTGCAGCGATGTTGGGCCTGCGAAGGTCATCCCGTTCCAGCGAAGATCACAGAGACGGCTGCAGGTGGCGTCACCAGATTCAGCAGCGGCGTCAGTCCGAAGTCGTCCGAAGTTGATTTCCTTGAATTTTCACCAGCTTTCCTTTCAAGGGCCCAGGGACTGGATAGGGCACCACTTATCAGACCAGGAGTCTCTCCAGAGACTGGCAGAGAGAAGTCTTTGCTGTCCCTGAGACTTCAAACAACAGAAGGCAAGCTCTAAATCAAGCCCTTGGAGATTTCTTCACAAGATGGAAGGCTCTCAAAGTCCAGTCTTTTCCCTCTTACTCTGGCAGAAGCAGCAACTGCAGTATAGCTCCACAAAGCACAGTCACAGGTAGGGCAGCTCTTCTTCCTCAGCTCTTCTCCAGGCAGAGGTTCCTCTTGTTTCCAGAAGTGTTCTAAAGTCTGTGGTTTTGGGTGCCCTTCTTATACCCAATTTCTCCTTTGAAGTAGGCCTACTTCAAAGTAAAGTCTCTTTTGAATGTAAAATCCTGCCTTGCCCAGGCCAGGCCCCAGACACTCACCAGGGGGCCGGAGACTGCAATGTGTGAGGACAGGCACAGCCCTTTTAGGTGTAAGTGACCACTCCTCCCCACCCTCCTAGTACAGATGGCTCAACAGGAAATGCAGACTACACCCCAGCTCCCTTTGTGTCACTGTCTAGTGTGAGGTGCAACCAGCCCAACTGTCAAACTGACCCAGACAGGGAATCCACAAACCGGCAGAGTCACAGAAATGGTATAAGCAAGAAAATGCTCACTTTCTAAAAGTGGCATTTTCAAACACACAATCTCAAAATCAACTTTACTAAAAGATGTATTTATAAAATTTGTGAGCTCAAAGAGACCCCAAACTCCACATGTCCATCCACTCCCAAAGGGAATCTACATTTTAATCAGATTTAAAGGTAGCCCTCATGTTAACCTATTAGAGGGACAGGCCTCTCATTTTAGCAATATTTCACAGTCCGGACATATAAAACACATTACTATATGTCCTACCTTTACCAGACACTGCACCCTGCCCTGGGGGCTACCTAGGGCCTACGTTAGGGGTGTCTGACATGTAAGAAAAGGGAAGGTTTAGGCCTTGCAAGTGGGCACACTTGCCAAGTCGAATTTACAGTTAAAACTGCACACACAGACACTGCAGTGGCAGGTCTGAGACATGATTACAGAGCTACTTATGTGGGTGGCAGTCCACTAGTAGCATTTGATTTACAGGCCCTGGGCACCTTTAGTGCACTGTACTAGGGACTTACTAATAAATCAAATATGCCAATCATGGATAAGACAATTACATACACATTTTTGTAAAGGAGCACTTGCACTTTAGCACTGGTTAGCAGTGCCCAGAGTAACAAAAACAGCAAAATCAGAGTCCAGCACACATCAACAACCTGGGGAACAGAGGCAAAAAGTTAAGGGGGACCACGCCAAGGATGAAAAGTCTACCAAAATGTATATAGAAATATAGATGGTTAACTGAATAACCAAGATGTTGTTCACCTCAGAGTTATTAATGACATCATATAGACAACGAGAGTGAAGCTCTAGTTGTCTATTATTGCACTGAGTATCCCAAGGTGAAAAAAATCCCTGTAATTCACAATTGACCCATCTGTAATTTATTGTTGTTTATGCCCTCCCTCAAATCATCTGCCCTTGCTTCCAACATTTATACAACGGCACAGCAGTAATGAGAGAGCTATTTACAGCATGTATTTAAAAAAAAATGTAAACACAGAAAACAGGCCTCCTTCCACCCACCTTCTGCACTCTTGCGATACCCTCCTTTTTCCATAAGTTAAATAGATATCTGTCCTCTTGCCACACATCTCTACACCTTCTGCACAACCCTCCTGCTACTCACCTAGTGTAATCTGAAAATAAAAAGTACCTTGTCTCCTGCCACCCACCATCCACTGCACACCCCTGCCCCCTCCCAGCCCCAGGTGGCAATCCCCCTCTCACATTGACAGCAGAGAGCCGGCATCACACTGACAGCGGCTCTGTAAGCTGCTTGCCAGTGAGGCTCTATGTCTGCTCTCAGCGCAGGTCTGTGGAGACCGCCGCTAACAGGGTAGAAGGCATTTGTTGCAGGCACAATGCGGCCTGTGTTTTCTTATTTTCCTAGAGTCAGTGGAGACCTCAGAAAGGCAGTAGAAGACGCGTGAGACTGCCAGCCACCATTCCGCCATTGTGCATGGATCGGTGGAGACCCGGTCGAGGCAGTAAAGCAAACGGGGAAGCGAGTGCTCCCATGGGTGACTTCACAACAGTGGTTAATCACTTTGGTTAGCTACTGTTGTGATGTCATAGAAATGAACAAGTGGATTCTGATCCAGTTATTCACGTTGAAGTCTTCCAATGGAAGCCATATACCACATATAGAGTTATAGATGGGTAACACTGAATTACAGATGGTTTTCAGGGATGAGTTCTGAGTAATATAAAAAAAACAGTGAGAGTGAAACCACTTGTCTGTGATGTCACTAAGAACCCCAAGGGGAAAACATACAAGTAAATCACTGTTTACCCATCTATAATTTTATGTTATGTATGGCCCGAAAAATCATCTGCCCCTGCTTTCAACTGTTACGGAGAGACGTAATGGGGAGCAATACATAACATGGCCTCTGGTATGTATCCCTGTCAGAAAGGTGAAAAAAAACTTACCTGAATCCTTGACCAGCACTTAACCTGAGTTCTTTCCCCTTTCTGCAGCTGTGGTTTCTGTTTTAAGGCGAAGCAGACAAGCGGAGCTGCACTGACGGACTCCCAGAAAGCCCCGTCAGCCTGGACTGGAAGGCCCTTATGACACCACAACAGTGGGAACCAGTTTTGTTATCAACTGTTATAGCATAGCAGTGGGTTATGACATTCAGAAACGGAAATAAATGATAGATGCTCTCTATGAGAACCATGCATAGCAGTGCAACAAAAGCTCTTCCTAGTGCAGGTCAGACTCTCTGGAGGAAGACATAAAAAGAGGTGAAGCCTTTGTGGTAGTGGAGTGTTAGAGGTAAAGGGGTGGGACAAAATAGTACAAAGGGTAGAAGGCCCGCATCCACTGGATGTGAGTGGAAATGGGGAACTGCATTCTTTTCAGTTCTGCAATAATTGGCCACAGGCTGTTGGGCAATCAGTGCCCGAAGTGCTGGTCTGACAGGTCAGAGTATAGGTTGGTTTATTTGTCTGTTTGCAGGCAGGCCAGGTTCTAGAGGGTGGGACAGGCCCTCCCAAAATGGCCGTGTGGCCCACCCAAGGCCCATTCATAAGTAGAAAACAATCCTTTATTCTTTTACTTAATTAAACAATAGCACAAGACTGCAGCCTCGCTATCGAAGCCTAATTGTGCAACTTTCATGTATAAAGACAGTGCCTTGTGACATGGGTGAGGTCACGGGGTAAACAGGAGTATGTGAGGCATCCCTGCTATATCCAGAATGCAAGCTTCCCTGACACAGTAATTAATTGATGAAAGCAGTTTTACGGCAGAAACAGTGTGAAGGATTTTGCCATATCAAGAAAAGTAACTGAGAATGTGCATGTAAGCAGGATATATATCTTAGTAGTGTTTTTTTTTTTTTTTTCTGCTGTGACACAATTCCTAACTTCAGGCTGGGGACGCTGGAATTAAAGGGATGGGGAAAACCACATTACGCTTGACTAAACTTTGTTACGTAATGAGACACATTTTGTATTACTTCATTATTTTAAAATGTGTTTACTTGAACACTGTCTTGACAAAGCTTACACTTCATTAGTACCAGTTTAACACCAAAATACAGCAATAGACAACTGAAAAGTGATTAGTCAACCTTTGCGAAGGGCCTTCTACTGCACAGCAGCGTGCGCCACTGAGTTTTTAGAAACTTTGACTGTTCGAGCTACAGTTTTTTTTTGTTAAAATATGCAAATTATGCAGCAGATGATGGGTATGTGGTGAATGTGACAAATACATAGTCATGTGAAATATTCTGCAGCTGTAGAGTTGCATAATTCTGGTGGCCCTGCTTATGGCACTATATTAAAATACTACAAAAGAGGGAACCCTGCAACCCTAACCTGACCTGGGTACTACAATAAGCATAAACAAAAATGGTCAGCAGGTAGGGAAAAATTCAAACATTATTTTAAGAGACCAGTACTCAATCCTGTTCTCATGGGTCAATTACTTTCCCTTATTTATTTAAATCGTTTTAATACAAATTTGTAATTGTACTCCACTAAAATGCGATGATTGAAGGTCTAGCTGCCCCCAGCTGACAAATACCTATATATTTATTTAAAAAGGTATTATGTAGTGCATATTAAATTTCTTGTCTGAGTTAATTGACTTAAAAACCTCAATCTCGCAAAAGATGAGTCAACGCGTTTCGGCCTCTTCAGTCAGGGCCTCATCAGGACTATCAGGGGGCAATGACGCCTCTTTTTCTGTTAGAATTAGTAATACTTGCGAGTTACCACGTGTATTACCATGTTGGTACTTTGAAGAATGTAGGAACGTTCAATACCAGAACCTGGGTAGAAGCCTCCTAATTGCTGTGCCGGTGCGGTCGTAGCGGCATGCCGCGTCCGGGCCATTCGGTAACCTAAATTCCGTTTCTTAAGAGAGTAGCTGACTCTCTGCTCCTCGCGTCTCTCCTGAACCAGTATGGCACTATATTAAGCAAAAAAAAATCGCTCACAATGGTAAAGATTTTACTCTTAAGTGAAAAGACTCGCCAAGTTTCACTAATAAAACACAGATACAGGATGGCAAGGAGCAGGACAAGTATCTATTATACAAAGAAAAGCACTGGTAACAATTCGATGGCGGTACTGGCAAGGTGTGCAAGCCCTGTCCTGCCTACTGTCTCCCAGGGTGCTTGCAGTAGGGGGAGGAGCTCGATAGTGTAACTAGAAGGAATTTAAAGAGCACAGACCTCTCTTTGGGGCACCAGTGACTCTGCAATAATTCTCTCCCAACAAATTGCCTTATTTTGTCCCGTTCATAGACAGAAATGGATTAAAGTCAGTGCCCCTGGAATTATGTGATTCCAGAGTTTTACGCATAGTTATGGATTTGTCAAGTTTGTTACATTATCTATCATCTGCTACATAATTTGCAGATTTTAACAAAAAAACATATTACGTGGGTCAAAAAGTTACTAGTGATGTGTTGTTGCCTAGTGGAAGGTCCTCACAGAGTTGTACCGGTCACTTTTCAGGTATTTTAAACTGGTGCTAATGAGGTGAAACCTTTTTTACACACATTGTTAACATGTAAAAAAGGTGAAAATAATAAAGTAAGTCTACCCGCATTACACTGCATAATTTAATCAACCCTGCTGCATAATTTGGTGCGTCCGTCTGGCATAATCCCAGTGACCCTGCCTACAGTGCTGCTGTTACTCTGCGGGTGCCAAGCTGATGAGAGAAGGGTGACGTGGAGAGAGGGTAAGGTGAAGAAGAGGATAGGAGGGCAATAGGGAGGAGGCTGAGGCAGAAGGGATGAAAGTGAGAAAAACTGAGGATGGTTGGAAGGAAAGAAGGACAAGTCTGAAAGGCAGAGGAGGGCGAACAAGGGTGAGGTGGAGAGAGAAGGATGCTGAAGTAGAAGGGTGGAGCGGGAGTAAGCTGACATAGTGAGAGGGTGGCGCGGTCAAGAGAGAGAGGAAGTAGGATAAGGCAGAAAGAGAGGGGTTTGAGGTGAGAAATATGAGAGTGAAGAAATAGAAGGGCACAGCACTGAAAGAAGTGGATAAGTTGGAGGGAGAGTAGGGTGATATGAAGAGAGTCAGGTTGAAGGATGTAGATGGTGAGGTGAGTGGGAAAGGGAGGTGGAAAGTGGAGAGAAAGGAGGGTGAGGAGGGACAGGCAGAGAGAAAGGAGGGTGAGGTGGAGACAGCAGAGGAGATCAAGCCAATAGGTCTAAACTTCTAGAAATATGCAGTCTGATGCAGTAGGTAGAGTATGCAGCTCGCACCCGTACAAGACCACCCAGCTTGCCTAGCCCCTGCTGTCTGGCACATAGGAGTCTCTGGACAACACTATTCATCTCTATGGCCCACCTGTGCTTCTTCATGGCCCTCCCACATCCCAAATCCTGGAGCCGGGCCTGTTTATGGGCCTTTTTTATGGTCTGCTGGACCAGTTTTTACTGTTGGTTTTCCTGATATTAAAACAAACATTGCCTCCAGCAAGCCCAAACCTATGCAATCTTCCATACTTTGTAATACACTTATACAGTGTGTCTTTACAAGTTCAAAACTGCACCAATTTGCAAACATGGGCCACTTGTTTTAGCTTACGAATTCCCTAATGGGGGACACTTTTATTTTGGTGACCGGGCCTATTTGCCGCTCTAATCCAACCCAGGCTGTGGATTTTGGCCTGAAATCGGTTTGAAGAGGGCTAGTGTTTCCTAATGAGATAAAACTCGTTGCTACTTGTCTAGATTTCATGGTAAGAAACCGTTCAAAGGAGATCTCTTAGGGCAGGGGTTCCCAACCTATGTTCCTCGGACCCCTGGGGGGTCTGCGAAGCCTCCTCAGGTGGTCTGCGACTACTTGGAAAATTGAATCATATTAACAGATTAGGTCCCCAGCTTCCAGTAATAACTCACTGGGGAGTCCCCGGATTCCAATATGATTCAGTGGGGGTCTCCTTGATCCATTAATGATAAAATGGGGGTCCACAGAAGTCAAAAGGTTGGGAACCACTGTCTCAGGGGATAATATATCGCTCTGTGACCATTTTCTTGCATAAATACAAGTTTCTGTGGATGTTAGTAGGAAGAAGCAATCATCAATCAAAAAAATTTGTAGAGCGCGCTACTCACCCGTGAGGGTCTCAAGGCGCTGGGGGAGGGGAAACGGGGGGGGGCAGGGAGGGTCACTGATCGAACAACCATGTCTTGAGGTTCTTTCTGAAGACCAGTAGGTCTTTGGTTTTGCGAAGGTCGGTGGGGAGGGAGTTCCCGGTTTTGGGGGCGAGGTAGGAGAAAGACCTGCCTCCTGTGGTGGTGCGTTGGATGCGGGGGTCTGTGGCTAGGGCGAGGTCGGCTGATCGGAGGTTGCGTGTGGGATTGTGGAAGCTCACTCTTTTGTTGAGGTAGGTTGGGCCGGTGTTGTGGAGGGATTTGTGAGCGTGGATGAGGATCTTGAATGTGATTCTCTTGTCTATGGGGAGCCAGTGAAGGGATTTGAGGTGTGGTGAGATTCGTTCGTGGTGGGGGAGGCCAAGGACGAGGCGTGCGGCTGTGTTCTGGATTCTCTAGAGTTTGAGTTTGAGTGTGGTGCCGGCGTAGAGGGCGTTACCGTAGTCCAGTCTGCTGCTGATGAGTGCGTGGGTGACTGTCTTTCTGGTTCCTGGGGGAATCCATTTGAAGAATTTTTTTTTAGAGTGCGGAGTGTGTGGAGGAGGTTAGTGCATTGATTTGCTGTGTCATGGAGAGGGAGGGGTCGAGGATGATGCCGAGGTTGCGTGCGTGGGTTGCGGGGCCTAGGGCGGTGGGCCACCAAGAGTCGGCCCATGTGGTTTTGTTGGGGCCGAAGATGATGATCTCGGTTTTGTTTGAGTTGAGCTTGAGGTGGTTAGTGGTCATCCAGTTGGCAGTGTCGAGGAGCGCGGCGTGTAGGTTGGTTTTGGCAGTGGTGGGGTTGCGGGTGAGGGAGAGGATGAGTTGGGTGTCATCTGCATAGGAGAAGATAGTGATTCCTTGTGCTCGGAGGATGTTGGCTAGGGGGATCATGTAGATGTTAAAGAGTGTGGGGCTGAGGGAGGACCCTTGGGGGACTCCGCAGGTGATCTTGGTAGTGTTGGAGTGGAAGGGCGGAAGGCGGACTCTCTGGGTCCGGTCAGTGAGGAAGGAGGTGAGCCAGTCTAAGGCTTTGTGGCGAATTCCTATGTTGTGGAGGTGTGTGCGGAGTGTGTGGTGGCAGACGGTGTCAAAGGCTGCGGAGAGGTCTAGGAGGATGAGTGCGACGTCTCGCCTTTGTCGACTTTGGTCCCGATATCGTCAGTGCATGCGAAGAGGGCAGTTTCTGTGCTGTGGTTCTTGCAGAACCCAGATTGTGAGGGGTCAAGAGTGTTGTTTGCTTCGAATAAGTGGGATAGGCGGCCATTGACTAATTTATCTGCAACCTTGGCGGGGAAAGGGAGGAGGGAGATGGGGCTGTAGTTGGAGAGGATCTCCGGGTCGGCTTGGTTTTTGTTTAGGAGAGCAGTGATTTCCGCGTGCTTCTAGGGGTCAGGGTAGGTGGCGGAGTCGAAGGAGGAGTTGATTATGTTGTAGAGTATGGGGGCGATGGTAGGGCTAGCTTTGTTGTAGATCCGGTGTGGACAGGGGTCGGAGGGGGAACCGGAGGGGATGGAGTTCATGGTTTTTTCGGTTTCTTCGTGTGTGGTGGGGGTCGATGTGGAGAGTGTGGTGGGGGGTTCCTGAGTGGGGGTTGGGTTGGGTGAGTGAGGGGTATGTGTGGTGGGTGTGTGTGGGCTGAAGCTGTTGTGGATGTCTAGGATTTTGTGGAGGAAATGGTTGGAAAGGGCGTCACATAGGGGCTGTGTGTGTGTGTGGGGTCTATGTTGCAGGCTTTGGGTTTGGCAAGTTCATTGATGATGGTGAAGAGTTCTTTGCTGTTTTGAGAGTTGTTGTCAAGGCGTGTCTTGTAGTGATCTCTTTTGGCGGTGCGTATGAGTTGGTGATGGGTGCGAATGGTGGTTTTGAGGGTGGAGAAGTTGGTTGTGGAAGGTTCTAGTCTCCATATTTTCTCAGCTTGGCGGCATTTGCGCTTGGAGTCTTGGAGTTCAGGGGTGAACCATGGGGCTTTCTTGATGTTGCGGGTGGCAATGTGTTTTATGAGGGGGGCTAGTGTGTCTGCGCAGGTAGTGATCCATTTGGAGAGGTTGTGTGCTCCTGTGTTGGGGTTGTTGGTGTGGGGGGGGGGTTATGGGCCAGTTGGGAGTTTAGTCGTTCTGTGGGGATCTCGTCCCACATGCGGTAGGGTGTGGTGTGTTGGTGGTAGTGTGTGGGGGGTTTGGTGAAGGAGAAGTGGACGCAGCGGTGGTCAGTCCAGAGGAGTTCGGTGGTGTGGGTGTAGGCTATGTGTTGGCTTGAGGTGAAATTTGCGTTGAGCGTGTGTCCTGCTGAGTGGGTGGGTGCGGTGACCAGTTGTTTGAGTCCGAGGTTGGTGAGGTTGTCTATGAGGGAGGTAGTGTTGTGGTCTTGAGGGTTTTCTAAGTGAAAGTTGAAATCACCGAGGATGATGTAGTCTGTGGAGGGGAGGGCGAGCGAGCTGATGCTGTCGGCGATGGTGTCGCAGAAGGCGGGGCGTGGTCCAGGTGGTCTGTAGATTAGTGTACCTCTGAGGGTGGAGTTGTTGTTAATGTGGATGAGGAAGTGGATGTGTTCAGTATTGTTGATAGTGTTTTGGGAGCTGGTGGTGACTTTGTTGGTGTCTCTGTGTAGGATGGCGATGCCACGCCTGGCCTGTTGAGGCGGTCTTTGTGTTGGAGTTTGTATCCCTTGGGGGTGGCTATGGCTATGTCGGGTTCTGAGGAGGGGTTGGTCCAGGTTTCCGTGAGGAAGGGAAGGCGATGTCAGGTGAGTGTGATGTGATGAGGTCCCAGAGTTCTATGGCATGTTTGTGAAGGGAGCGGATGTTGAGGAGCAGGCAGTTAAGGTTAAGTTAATTATTCCACTAATTGTCAGAAACATATTTTAGTTTCCAACAAAGTATTTCAGTTTTATGGTGGGTGAAAAAGTGTTAGCACGGTCTCGATGAAAATGTATTTGTAAAGCAAGTTATATGAAATTATCTTGACTTGAGCGACATCTAGTGTTCGGTAGAATGTATGCAGCCGATGGCCTCCTTTTAATGAGTCTTATAAGTGAATCAGTCGCTAATTTGTATCAGTTTTTTTACTAAGCCACATTTACTAAACACAAGGCACATTAAGATAAACCTCAAACTGAGATGTAAGTAGGTCATTGCCTTCTTCTAACACATAGTTGACCTCTTTTTATTTTTTTAGCCTGTTGCTTTCATTTAAGAAATCAGTGCATTTTGGGAGCTGTGGTCTATGTGTGAGCTGGACTGCTTTGACTAATGCACATCGTGGCAGTGTTGTAAAAGGAAAGTGTGTGTCTGTGCGTCTGTGTCTGACTGTTTTCCTTCCCTGGGAAAACTAGACAACATGAGTTCTGTTGTGACAAGGGTATTTGCTGCTGTTTTGTTCTATGGTGCGCTTGTAGTATTGTTGCAGGTTCATTTCTAGTGTGCGGATGGGTGCGTGTCCTAAAAAAAACAGAAGCAGCATAGCATGGAGGGCAACAGGAGTTTCCAAACGATTAATGCTCGCCTTCACCTCTGCAGCGCTGAAGCAGATTTTCGAAGGCTCACAGAACTAGTACAAAGCGACAGTGATTCATTTACCCATGTCACTTGTAGAGGGAGACATTGAGCTCACAACTTACCACAACCTTATTATACATGCAGGACTGTAATTGTAGATTGTGTTTATATAGCGCTTACTACCTCTGAGGATACGTTGAATTGCTTTGTGGTGAGTATAGAATACCTGTGAGTATTGTCCTGAATGTGCCCATTTAAGTAAAACTCAAAGACCACTTGCAGAAACATAGATTTTGCTTCACAATTCTTACATTTACTAAATAGATGATGGAAAGTGATAATGTTTATAAACCAGTGATTTCTGTGGGGGTAAACATAGAGGTTTAATGTAAAGGGAAATACATTGTAAGCAGATAGAGACCATACTACAAATTAAATTATATCGTAGCAGCAGCAACTACGAGTGGACAGTCCCTTCCAGTGCCCCGATTGATGACCAACACCCCTCTGACCACACCTTTCTTTCTTTACTGTGCTCTTTTCATGAAGTATTCACTGTCTGGACAAAGCTCTGCTCTTAAGCAACACCCCTCCTGCAACACAGTTTATTTTATTTTATGTATATGTTTAGTTCTATCAATTGCCCATAAAAGTACATTAAAAAACATTTTCTTGTATTTTGTCGTGTACATACCTCTCCGCAAGCGCCATCTTATGTAAAAGTGTTTAGTTCATGGCCTGACTGCCAGTACACCCTATAAGGTATTTTTTTGGTGTATGACTATTGTTAAGCAGAACATGACAAATTCGACCACCACAATGGGATAGAGAGATCACCCTGTCACAGGTATGTTCTAAGACACGTTTAGGATGGGTGGGTATCTCTTTGCCAACATCCAGTAGTTCACCCCAACATTTTGGGGGTTCAGTTTTGGTGATCCATTAAACATAGTGAGGAAGTTGAAGACAGGGAGACCTCTGCCTAAGGGAGGAAATGACCCACCAGAACAGTTTCTGTGATGAAAGGGTCTGCGGGTAGCTGTCTACCTGAAAGAGTACCTGGAAGCTCATTCATAGAACAGGAACAGGGCTGCACTAATGCACGATGGTCTGGGATTTTAAGCCCTGTTCTCGGAAAGTTTATCATCCATAAATGCATTTTTTTTCTTTTTAAAGGGCCCTCGCAGTAGACAGCTGACACGAAAAATATACTTTTCTGCTTGCAGCACTGGAGTATGCCAGACAGAGGACAGTGGAAAGAGTTATTTCCACCTTTGAGACCGGAAAAGTGACCCCAAGGGACAGCCCATCCCTACTGTAATGCACGTGGTTTTCGAGCTGAAGATGTTGTAATCTTAGATGAAAACTTGTGGACCAGTTACAACTGACATTTCCCCTGCCGACCCCCTGCATATGTCAGGAAATCACAGAAGGTCTTTTGGACAGAGGAAGTTGTTACGTCTGCAGAAAATCCTGATGTCTAGATGAGCTGGGCACTTTTCTGTAGGTCTGTACGAGAGGTCCCAGGAGCCTCGTGCGACCAGAGTGCGTGGAATAATTCCTAAGGGAACACTCTTAAACCATGATTAAACCTTTCACCAGGCTGCAGGTACAAGGGAGCAGACCATTTCCACTTTAAATACATCTTTTTCTTAAGAGTTTTCCTTGAAAGAGTGACGTTGCCTGTGACATTGTGTCTTTTCTGTTTTTTTTTGTATAACTTTGTATTAAGTTTTCAACAAGAACAATGAAGCCGGATTGATCAACAGCCCACATCATCCTAACAAACATTTTACATCTTTAATATGCCAGGCTAATATATTCTATCTTCATACATTGTTTTATCTACTACACTGTTACTACTGGGCAGGCCATGCACAGTGTATCTGGTACATCTCTCTGAAATTTCTAGTTTTGTGACATTGTGACAGTGGGATATCTGGTACAATGCTCAGTCCCTGGATGCATGGTACTACTGGGTGGGAATCTAAGGACGAATGTGACTCGACTGTGAAGTGGACGAATGCGAGTAGCCATCCATAATTTCCAATTCTGATTGTGGACATGGCTTCTTTTCAAAGACGAAATCAAATGCACTCCTGCCCTCTAGTGGCCTTTTTGAAGGAATAAGTGAGAAATAAGTGTGGTTCGAGAACATTTTTAGGTCTTGTCATGCGCTTACATGCGCTTACATGGGGTATTGTTTAGAAAATAGTCCTCAGAGCCCGCCCTTTGCTTACCATTCGTTGGCTTCATTGTCACTTTTCTATGCTGCCTCCTTATTGGTCAGCACACACCAGGTATCATTTCCTTTTCTTTTTATGGAGCATGGTCAAAGCACAGATTGATTCAACTTAATGGATTGCAGTGTGATTCAGGTGCAATTTTTTTTACTGCCATCACCTGGCTCCATCTCCTTTATCTCCAACCGGCACAATATATGTTGCTCCCTCGCCCATTAGTCCCTTGTGGTCTAAAAGGCATTTATTTGTAAACAACCCAGTACTTGCAGAAGCTTTTATATACTAACACACTCCTACTGTGGAACAAAGGCATCAGATGTTTAAATAGATCCTAGGTCGAGATAATCAGCTACCTATCGTAGTGTATTATAATCGCATTTGTGTAGCACCTACTAGTCCTGACTAGGCTTCTATAGGGTGATTCACTGGCACATTCGGCAACCTTCCATGCCACACACTGCCACCCCACGCCACACAACGCTACCCACTCCACACTACATAGTGCCTCTCTTTGCCACATGATGGCACTCCATTCACTGCCACACAGTCACTTAACACCACATAATACCACTCCACGTCATTCCACTCTGGCACTCTAACCCACTTTACGCCATTCCATTCATTCCACTCTACGCAATGCCACGCTACTCTACATTACTCTGCTCCACTCTATGCCAGTCCACCCTATGCCACTATACTCTTTGCCACTCCACTCTTCTCTATGCCACCCTGCTCTATGCCACTCCACACTATGCCATTTCACACTATGACATTAAATGGCACCGTACTCCATGCCACTCTACTCAGCGCCACTCCATACTGCTCCACAGTACACTCTGTCACTTGACTCTACTCCACTTGGCTACTCCATTCCACTGTACGCCACTCTGCTCTTCACCACTTGAATCCACTTTACATCACCCTATTCTGCACTACTCTACTCTGCACCACTCCTCTCTACACCACTCCATTCTCTATGACATACAAGGCCACTACACTCTATACCACTCCACTCTATGTGACTATGCCACTCTATGCTACTCTATTCTGTGCCACTCTACTCTACACCATGCCAGTCCATGCCACACAATTCCACTCTACGCCACATGGCACTCTATTCCACACAATGCCACTCCACTCTGTCTCTCTACGCCACTTTCTTCCATTCCACGCTACACCACTTCACTGTATGCCACTCTACTCTGCACCACTCTACTCCATTTCACTCCAATTCACTTTGTACCCCTGCATTCTACACCCCTCCACTCTACTCTACAACACTCTACTACATGCCACTTCGCGCCAATCCTCCCTACGCCACCATACTCTGCCACTCTTCTCTACGCCAGTCTTCTCTATGTCAACCCACTCTATGCAAAACCACTCATTGGCACTCTACTCAGCGCCATGCTGCTTCACTCTACATCTCTCCACACTGCACTCTGTCACTTATCTCTACGCCGCTCTATTCCATTCCACGCCACTCTACTCTGCACCTTTATAATCCACTCTGTGCCACTCTGATCTGCGCTTCTCCACTCTGTCACTGGTTCACTCTATACTACACCACAGACCTCTACTTTGTCAGTCCGCTCTACTCTGCTCTCTGCCACTCCATTCTGTGCAACTTCACTCAGTGCCCCACCAGTGTACTTTACTGTCCGTTCCATGCCATTCCACCCAGTGCCTCCCCACTCTACACGCTTTACTTTATGCCACTCCACACTCCATTTTATGCCACTCCATTCCATTCTATGCTACTCTGCTCCCCTCTGCGCTGCTCTACTCCATGCCAGGCTGCGCCATTGCACTTTACGCCACTCTGCCCTGTTACACACTCCACTCTACACCATGCCACTCCCCACCACTTTACTTCACACCACTTTACTCCACTCATGCCACTCCACTCTACACCACTCTGTGCCACTCTACACCATTTACTCCACTTCATGCCACTCCATCTTTGCCACAGTACTCTGTGCCACACTACCCTGTACTCGATGCCAATCTACTCCATGCCACTCTACTCTACTCCACGTCACTTTACTTTATGCTTTGCCACACCACTTCATTCCATGCCACTCTACACCACTCCAAGCCACTCTGCTCTATGCCACCCCATGCCACTTCACTCACTCTGAACCACACTGCGCCACTCTACTCTATGCCACTCTACTCCACTCTCCTTTAGGGCATTGATGCACACCACTAACTTTTGGCCATAATGAACAGCATCCACGCTGATGTACAATGTACAACATGGCTGAAGACATTGGCAAAGCCAATAGCTCTCGCTTAGGTGACACTCATTGGCTTTGCTAATGCTTGTTTACCCTAAGAAATTTGTAATCGTTTTTGCTACATCTTGATCTGGACATCCGAGTTTCTTAATTTTTTGACATTTTAATTATTGCCTTGTTGTCCAATCAGTTAACTTTTTTAAACCTTTTTTTATTTTCTTTATTTTAAAATTCTCTCTGTCTCTCTCTTACTCCCCCCTCCACTCCAAAACCATGTCGCTGTGCATAGATTCTCTATACAGTGTTCACGCCTTCTGAAACCTGCACTAAATACATCTCGCAATAAATGTAGAAGTGTTTTGTCAGGACCAACCACACCCTAGGTGTCTCCTGTTTGTTGAATATGGATGTACTTGAAAAATAGTTTCATAGCAGGAGACTACACTGGTCTGGTACATATGTGAACTTTGTAGCCAACTCTCTCTGCCTTTGTGTACAAAACATAACATGCAGCCATGAGTTATGCTATCACAATACCACTGGTAGATTTTGATTACATGATAAACCATAAGGCATTATCAAACCATAATGCACGTTATTTTTCAGGGATTCATTCTGTTGCATGGGTTTGTCTGGTTTATTGTTTGCCTGTATTCCCCCTGCAACTGATAGAAAAATGTTCGTTTATCTGAGGCAACAGGTAAACGTTTAACTTAGATTTTTCTCTTTACTCTAAAGCAGGTTTTAACTGTAGAATTCATTAGTTTCTTTGTAGGGACCCGCTCAACTTTTCAAGAAAATACATGTGGACGCATTTTGTGGTTTTGGAACGTTTTGTTCAGGTTGGTCACAATTGGGCAAAGTCATCAGCATATCGTAAATCACTTTTTCTACTGATGTAGGTAACACCTGTACCTTCCAGAAGATAAAGGGGACACAGCGTGGCCCTCTAGCCAGTGCAAACTGATATTAATTGAGAGTTTGACTTAGGGGGTTTGGTTGTCTCACGCTACATTTTCTTTGAATATAAAAAATGCATATTGTGTTCTGACCCATGGGTCTATATATTATCATAGATTATAGTGGTAAATTGTATTTCCCATCTCTCTGGCAATTGCCTCAGTGTGCACCGGTTGTGAGATGTGCCCACCCTGACCTCACATCTCCCTGCAAACATTTTTACACACTTTATCCATTGCTTCACTGCAGCTCATGGACCCAACGAAATGATGGATGGAGCAAAATCTACAGCTCCGACCAGTGAGTTGAATTCTGTGTTCATTCATAAAGTCTCAGGATGCCTGCTAAATTCAATCTTTTTCCTGACCAGACATATTTACATTTTCTTTTTAATGCAACAAAAAAATTACTGAAAGGATTCTCGTCAAATCTGGAAGGGCACACAGAAGAAATTGCGCAGAGCCACAGTGTTTTCTGGATATGATCATCTCTTTTGCTTTTCTTTACTCCTGGAATTCCATGTCACAGCTCCTTGGGCCCGCATGTATTTGTCATGTGTGTTTTACAGTGACCCCACCAGAGTAGAGTGATGTTAGTTGGGATCTTCCTTCTTCCGGGTGCATTAGTCCATGGATGACTTAGGGGCTCATTTTGAATTTGGCCGATGGAAAAACCTGTCCACCAAACTCCCGACAGGGTGGTCCCTTACTGGCGAACACCCCCCCCCGCCTGGAGGCATCATTATGAGTTTCCCGCTATGTCGGCGGGCAGACACGTGAGTTTCTGCTGGCTGGCCTAGCGGGAAACAGGCTACAATATTGTCTCCTGATTGTAATCAAGCCGGTGGCAAGGCTGTAGCCAACAGGGTACTGGGCAGGAGCCCCCCCCTGCACTGCCTATGCCAAGTTCATGGGCAGTGCAGTGGTCCCCCTGTGGCCACTTGCACCTGTCCTCTGCCAGCCTTTTCATGGTGGTGTTACCACCATGAAAAGGCTGGCGGAGAACAAGGTCGTAATCCGCAGGGCATCGCTGCATGCAGCACCGCCCTGGCGGATTAGGACCTCTGCCACCTCCAGACTGCAGCAGTCCAAGATCGTGGCGGAGCTGGCAGTTCCCTGTCGGTCCGCCCACCAGGGTTGTTATGTGGCGGTCGGACTTCCACATAGGTGGCAATCCAGACCGCCACCGCGAGTGTGGCAGTCATAAGACCGCCACACTCGTAACAAGGCCCTAAGTGTCACCTTGGAATCCTCAGTACCTGCAGGTTGATCCCAGACAGTCTTAGTACCTGTTGCTGTTGAAAGCAGCAGGAGTAGTGTAGGGCTTCGTAGTCCAACACCTGCGCGGTTCAGAATTTAAGGGCAGCTTATTACTGTTGCAGCCGATTCTCCCTCAAGCATGGAGAGGCCTATCCTTAGGTCAGAGGGATTAGCCACCATGAGTGCCCACCTGATGGATCTGTGCCACCCTCTGGAAAGTCGATTCAACCCTCGTGGGTGCCGAAGCCTCAGAGTGCAGATCCCAACCCAGGGTCGCTATTACTGAGACACACTTTGGTCTAGCAAGATGTTCTGCTTGTCAGAACCATACTTTCACATCGTCACCGCCCACTAACAGTCTTTCAAGCTGCTCAAAGCCTACATTTGCTCTCTTAAAAGATTTGCAGTCAGCATGCTTGCATGCAGTCATTTTTGGATGCGTACATTGACAATTCTAACTTGCAATAACTCCTGTTGCCATATATATTCAAATTATATAGGCTGGGAACCCCTTATCCATGTCAGTAGGTCAACCAGACTCTTGCAAAGATCTCCAGTCAAATAGCTCAAATCTCAAGCCTGTCACAACCTGCAGACCTCTGTTCCTTTGACGTCTAAACCAAGGTCCCCTTGTTGACCTGTGAGCTTTGGCGTCTGTCTTTTGGTAAGGTAATGTGATCTAGTTGGATTGTAAAATTTCTTCTGGCTATGAAAACTTGCAGTTTGATGGGTTTTAATATGCTGGGCTACTTTTGTTTATCATTCGGGCTGTATTCGTGTCTAAAGACCCTAAGGGAAAATGAATGGGGTAAACGTGTTTTGGGACCCTCCTTTTGTATCGTGCAAAGCTGGGCACACTGTGTAGGGGGTCCAGGCAAAAACACGTTGGTTTACAGGGGTAAAAACTAGATTACCTAATAATCTAATTTTTAAGGTAGCTTGGTCGAGCAGTTAGGCCAAACTTGGAGAAGTGTAAAGCATTTGTTGTACTCACAGTATCAACCTTGCAACTTGCACACTCAAAGGAATAACTCGAGACCAATTTATTAAAATATTTCAGATTTTTATGTAATTTTTAAGACCAAGATTATCAAAATTGGTTAAGTACTTTTGAGATATTAATTTTTGAAGTTTAATAAAAATTGTATTTTTTGTGCGTAATTATGCCCCATGGGAATCAATGGTGGATCACCTTTAAAAATACATATAAAATCTTACAGTGGGTTTACCAAGTTCTTCTTTTGCGGGTTGGTTGATGTTGTTGGTGGGCAAACTGTGCCAGCTGGAGAAGTTTGAGTGACTCCTGGTTCCGGCAGGAAAAGGTCTCTGGAGCTGGTGCAGGGCCACTGTGGAGGACCACTTGGAAAAGCACTGCAAGGGTAAGTTTAAAGATGGTTCTTTGGCGCCCCCTTGGAATGTCGAGGTCGCAAGGGGTGGGGGACCCTTAGGGCACAGCAGGTTCTTTGTTGCAGGGCACAGGGCGGCCAGGTGCAGAGTGAATCGTTGAGCCAGGAGCTGTGCGCAAAGATACCCTCTTTAGCAGGAGGTTAATTGGTTCGAGGGTCGTTTGCAGGACAACGGGGGCTCTCTGGCGGGAACTCCGGGGGGTTCCTGAAGTCCCTCGACGACTGGGGCTTCCCCCTGTTCCTTTTTCAGCCCCAGGCGGGCTACTTTTCTTGGTGTCAGATGTTAGCTGACCAATACCCAGGGTATTGGTATGGTTTGACTACTGGAGGACGCAGTGCCACCAAGCTTGGCACACCTGCAGGGTTTCTCCTGACAGTCATCAGTGTTTTGTCGGGTCCAGCTGTGATGTCTGGTTCGGGAGTTAGCGGCTGGTCAGTGAAGTGACCCTTACTGGCTTGCTGGTTTCTTGCTGTTATAGAGTGGTACCTCTACTCTGGAGGGAGTTCTATGGCGAGTTTCGAAGACTGGAGGTCCTCTGGGGTTCTTTAGAGTTTTTCCAGTTGTCCAGCAGCTCCTCAGCGGTGATTGTCGGGTCCTTGGTACAGCTGGCAGGGTTTGGTGCCTTTTCTGTGTTGCATGAGGTCCACAGTTCTCGTGCCTTGGATCATCTTGGTGCTGGTCTTCTTTTGTCCGTCGAATCTGATTCCCTGGTGTAGGGGTGTCCACTAAATACTATATTTAGTGGGTGTTTTAGGGGGAACCTGGTAGAGATCAATAGGTCACCTACCTTTGGGTGGCTACACCCACTAAAGTGACCACTTCCTGTGAGAAGGGTCACTTCCCTATCCCTGATTGGCTACTTTCCTTCCATCCAAGATGGAGGAAAATAAAGTGGATTTCCCACCTCGCAGGTAACACCTTAAAGGTGGTGCATTCCGGTGGGGCCACTCCTCCTACTCTTTGTTTGAGTTTCTCACCGTTGCTCCAGCCAAAAGTTGGGGTTTGCATGGGGTTACCATCTGCTGCTAGCAGTAGGCCTGGGGGTTGAGTTTCAAAGGCGGTTAGCCCTTTGAAGCTCGCTGCCAAGACAGTGCACATTCCTGAGCAAGGGGGTGTTGATACCTCCACCCAGGAAGGGCTGTGTTCTACAAACCAGAGAGACGGATCTCTCCCTCAAGGTTTGTAGATAGGGTGCCTGGAGGTGGCAGGCTGGATAGGACCAGTCAGCAACCATGCCAGGGTAGTTAGCTTTTGCAGGGGGCACCTCTAAGTTGACCCCTGGGTACATTTTATAATAAATCCAGTGCCGGTACCAGTTTGGATTTATCATTCTGAGTTGTTTGATACCAAATAACCCAGGGTTCAGAGTAGCCATCATGAGGCTGTGAAACTCATACTGACCAGTGTCCAGCACATGCATTTACAATGCTGCTCTATTTACTCACTATGTACCAGGTTTGGCAAGGACACAGTGGGGGCATTTTGCTCATGCAGCTATTCCCTCACATACAATATAGTGCACCCTGCCTTAGGGCTGAAAGGCCTGCCAGAGGGGTGACTTACCTATATGGTATGCAGTGGAGAGTGGACAGGGCACACAGGCAGTGTGCCATGTCGAGTTTGCATTTTAGGATTGCACCGGGACACTCAGCCAGCTATGGCAGTGCTGGGTGCATCTGGATGCATGGCCCTAGAGGGTGGTACAATCAGTGCTGCTGCCCTAAGGGGCCTACCTTTAGCACCCCATGCCCTGAGTACCATTTACTAAGAACATGTAGTGGCAGTTGAAGGTGTGGCCAATTACCTTTGCAATTTTAGAGAAAGAACAGTGGCACTGGAAACCTGGTTAGCAGGATCCTAGTGCACTCCAGTCCAAGTTGCATCCAGAAACCAAGCAAAAAGTAGGGAAGGTACTGCAACCAAGTGCCAGTTTCCCACACCTTTTTCTTGGCCACCATTTGACGGACCACCCCGAAACTTTGAACACAGCAGCTGAACTGACTGCAGTATTAGTTTTAAAAAATTTGTGAAGATTTGTCAAACTGCCCAAAAGTTACTGGCAAAACAAAAAACACTTTTCCTATGGAAACTAGGTCCGAACTAGAACTACCTACTGGTGACCGATAGTAGATAATATATGTAAGTATATATATATATATATATATATATATATATATATATATATATATATATATGGATATATACGTTTCACAGAATGTGAAAAACTGTCCTCCCAGATTCCACTGCACTCCATTGTGCAGATCCATGCAATCAGTGTGTTGCCTGGAGGACATAGTGACATGACAGCAGTATTCACACTTTGACGCCCAGTTGTGGTAACTGAATAGTTTTCATGCCATGTCTGCATCGTTTTAATTTTTTGGTCGTTTAGCAGATGCCAGGAGCTAATAATGCACCCGGTATTGTATGTATAAAGATGCCTATGTATTTGTATACAACTTCTTTAAAGGCATTTGCTGTCACCCAGGATAGATATATTGGTCCTCGTTTTTTCAGGCTTGAAGTGATAAACGTCCAAGTCAGCCCGGCAGAGAATCAAATCATCTTGGACAAAGAACGGTGGATCTAAACATTATTGTCATAAGCTGCTGAACTGATACGATAGCTCACTGGGTCAAGGACATGCTGTAAAGATCTATGACCCTGACAGAGTGAATTCATATTTTCAACCTTCCATGGTTGATAAAATGTGTGTCACCGATTTAGATAATAATGCAGAGAGACTGATCAGTGGGAGGCGTGTGCTAAATATTATGACATCGCGTCACACCTTGTCTTTCACCAGCCCATTGGCCACGCCCTTCAGTGTGTGGATGTGGGAGCTCTTTAAAGACCTGCAGGGTGCAGCCTTGGCAGGCCTTGGAGAGGCGTGCACTGACTCAGCCAGCATCACTCCACACAAACCACATTCCAGAAGGACATGTCTTTCTTCGATCTGACAATTACTTGTGGCTTTGAGTTGGCAGCAGGCTGGCCCTGAGCATGTGTGTGGTTTTCTTTGCATCTGTAAATGTGCTGCCCTGTGGTCCCCCTTAAGGTGCTGCCAGTCCTTCTCTTGTCGTCAGTTCATGGTGAATGAGATTTCATCACATGGGTTGCAGTGCTTCCCTAGCGCTTTCATTCTCCTTTTCCGCCCTGCTCTGTGCTCTCTAGCTAGGTTTCTCTACAAGCACCTGCACAATACCTACATATTTACATGTATATATACTCACTTAAGTGTGTTTATTGGACAGGTGGAGAAGACCTCTTAAACCTTTGTTCCAGCGTTTACTCTCTCATTTGTTATGGAGTGATAGGCGCGTTCTATTACATTCGGTGCGTACATAAATCTGTGCATTCTAGGTGGCTGCTGGAAGTTGAACACTTAAAGGGATTCTCTATGTCCTCAAATACCCCGGTAAGAAAAGCTGGTGCAAGGTTTAAAACCATTAACTTGCCCGACACGTCAGGACGTACATGTACATACGAGGGGTCCTAGTGGATTCAGGCCACTTAACCATGTCTCGGAAGCAGGGGCGGCTCCTCCTCTAGGGCAGGGGGGCGTCGCCCCCCCACCAGCAGCTAAGCGGGCAGGGCCCCCGGTGTGACGTGGCTCAGTGCACAAGTATATTTGGCCGGCCAAACATACATGCACACTGTCGTCTCTCTAGCCTGGCACTGTGATGCCGGGCTGGAGAGAGCCTGCACAGACTTCCAATCTGCCTGGGAGCGCCCTGGCTGGGCGCTCCCAGCCAATCCTAACGCTGCTCTGAGCAGCGTCGGGATTGGCCGCAGGGCAGGCTGGGAGTCTGTGCCTGCATTCTGCAACGACGAAGCAGAGTGGATGGAGCGGCGCGGGAAAAGGTACTTTTGATTTATATTTATTTATTTTTTGGGTTCCCCTCATTCTCCCCGCCACGTGCCACCCCGCCCCTTTTCCCTCCTGCGAGCCGCGACTGCTCTGAAGTGGAACCCATCTACTTGTTTAGTGAGTGAGTGTGTGTGTACGTGCGTGCGCATAGTGGAATAAATATATTACTCTGAATAGAGTTCCTTTGGAGACATCTTTGTTGCTTGCTTGTTCAACTTTCTCACATTTAAGTGATACAAATTTTTTTAAATGTAGAATGCAATAAAAAAAATTACCCATTATACCTTAGGTAACAATAGGCATTTATAATACATGGGATTCTCCGATCCCTGTTTAAAAAGCAGTCTGTGGTTTCTTTGTAATCGGTGACTTCTAACGCACCTAGTCACCGATTATAACGAAATTACGTCAGAGATCAATCGTAAGAACTTATTACAGTTGAGTTCCGACAGCACAATGCCTGCTGCCAGAGTCAGCAGCAGAGGGGAATGACAGGGCAGGTCACGGAACGAAAAACGAATTTTACTTTTCCTTTTTCTGTTCTGTTGAGTTTAATGCAAGTTTTGTGTTAAATTGCTTCTAGTAACTTTTTGCAACAAATATCTGACATCTTTTTTGAATGTGGTTAATTTAGCACTAGCTATTCTATTTTTATTTTTCATGTTTGAAAACTCTCTCTCTCTCTCTCCTGCACTGCTCCCACAAATCAATCTAATTTAATTTTTAGCCTCCAGTTTCAAATTCCTTGACATTTACAGTACGTTTTAAAATTTTCAATTGTACATTTAGCCACTTTATCTATATACACGTTATTAATCCATTAATATTTTTTAATTTTCTAAGCAGTCACGAACCACCTGAGGAGGCTTCGTGGACCCCCAGGGGTCCCCGGACCACACGTTGGGAACCACCATTATAAGGAGTCAACTACCTCCTGTTGTACAAGATAAGGATATTGCAAGTCACCTCTGAGTTCCATAACCTTATAAAGGAACTCGGCCTCGTTCCTTTATATGGTCATGGAATTCCTGTGTCACTAACAGTATCCTTATAATGGATGGCTGCAGGTACTTTATTCAATGTATATTTTATTTATACAATTAAGTAACGCACACTTCATAACTAAGTTGTTTCTAGGCTTTTGAGCAAGTGGCTTGAGTGCAGGAAGCTAGTGAGGATTTAAAAATGGAGTGGCTTTCAGTTTCTTTCTGATTGCAAGGAGATTGTTAGAACTGTGTCTGTGCAGTGGTAGGTTGTTCCAAAGGCAGAGCCGGACAGGCCTTTTATTGCACGGGCATTTCCCCGGTGGCTGAGTCCTTTGGAAGCCAAGTTTGAATGCACAGGGCCTCGCCTGGTGCCTCTGTCGCTTTCCCCAGCTCCCCTTGCAGCAGGCATGGAGGCTTGGAGAGGGAGGGAGGAGGAAGATGGAGAGAAAGTGATCAGAGAGGACGAAGAGAGAGAGGAGAGTAAATGGATGGAAAGAGGGAGATTGTGCATGGAGATGAAGGGAGCGTAGCTGGTTTGAACATTTTTGCCGGGCTGCTTGGGTTCCCCAGTCCTACGCTGTTCAAAGGCTTGGGCTAGCCATAGAGAAACAACTCTATCCTCGGATATTGCAGTTTGGTTTAAGGACTGAGAGAAAAATGAAGGTTGCTTGAGGGGAGAGGTCAGGATAGGGATGTCAAAGATAATCTCATGCCACTCCTAGTCTGAAAGGGTATATCAATGAACGAAAAACGAGTAGTGTGCGAATTACAAATGAGGCAAACTGGGGTTCCCCTGGACAGCCGGAAGCAGACTGTGCTCTCAATAATGGGTAGGCAGGACAAGCATCTATAAGGTCTCAAATGGTTCCCTGAGAGAACACGTGGTTACAGCCAAACAAAGGAAGTATACAGGTGTCTGAAGACTGAGAGCATGAGAAATGAAGATGATGACCTTCAGTTTTAAGAAGAATTTCAATATTTTCTGATAAGCAAGCTAATTTATTATTTGTCATCTTGAGAGCCAAGACGTGAAAAGAGGCTCCAAACATGAGACGGACACTTCCTTTAGGCATTTGCTAGCATGATCAGAAAGAACATACTGAAGCAAAATCTTATTTCACAGGATATCTTTTGATTCTGTTTCTTGGGTATGTTGGTGATGTGCCTTCCGGGCTCTGAAAAGGAAGGTGGTGAACTTTGAAGTTGATGGTGTGTCACTAGCAGCCATTGGTGGTTTTGGTGATTCTCTGTGACGTTGGTTTTTGCCCACCAATAAAAGAGATGCACTGCAGCATTATGCGTTTTCTGGAGTCAGCTGATGTGGGAGGATGGTCATTCTTCCAGCAGAAGACAAAGGAAAATCAGGCCACTGTCCTTCTATAATGACTGGAGCCTGAGATATGTTGTTCCGTTCTACCTCATCCTCTATGATTTTCATGCAGTGTCAAGCCATGACTTGTAATGAACACTAAGGATGTCTCCGCCGTCAAGTTATCAGTTGTGGTCATCAATAAACCTTTTAACATATGTTGGTAACATTGGCATTAGGCTCAGATCTACCTCAAATAGTCCAATTTCCAGGGGTGGTTCTTCTGGCCAAAATAAATTCTGGTGTGGGCATCTTGCAAACGTGTGTATAAAAATGCACCTATGTCTGAAAACAAACAAACATCTTTGCTAGCTTTTGTTTTTTTTCTATATTGCATAGTGTGTTATTAATATAATTCATTTACCCAAATAATACGTTAAAATAAAATGGTTATTAAGACATCCTCACTCCTTTTTTCACTTTTGCTATTGTACGTCGACAAAAATGGATTAACCTGGAAAAAATGTTTTTTCATTGGTATATAACACTGTAAACACAACAGACGTACTATTTTTGGTGAAACTGCCTTCATTGTAAAAATACAAAGGAAGTAGCGCACCTGGAGACCTGCACCAGGTGTGCTACTTGGAATGCCATGTGACTTCCCCCCTGGAGGCCCCACCCCTAAAAACAAAACAATACTGACCCTCCCACTCCTAAAAACAAAACTACCCCAATACCCCCCACCCCACCCCTAAAAACAAAACTACTCTGACCCGACCACCCACCCCTAAAAATCAAGCTACCCTGACACCCCCACCCACCCTGAACCCTAAAACGTTCCCGACCCCCACCTGTCCTAAAAACAACCGGCCCTGCCCCTAAAAACAAAACTACCCCAACCCCCCACTCCTAAAAACAAAACGATCCCGACCCCCCTACCCACACAACTAAACACAAAACGACCCCGACCCCCCCCACCCCGCCCCTAAAAACAAAACTACCCCGACCCCACCATCTCACCCCTAAAAATAAAACTACCCTGCCACCCCCACCTACTCTGAGCCCTAAAACCTTCCCATACCTAAAAACAACCACCCCTAAAAACCAAACTTCCACGATCCCCACTCCTAAAAGCCCAAATATCCTGGTCCCCAAGCCCTTAATCCACTCCACGCTTAAAAACTACCCCCCAACTCTGCCCCAACCCCACTTACCTGACCACATCCTCTCCCGCTCCACTCTGCCATTTTTTCTGCCTTAACCACTCATATGCGTAGTTCAGCACATGCGTGGTTAAGGCAGAGAAAAAGGCAGTCATTGTTCCGGCAAGCGTGGTTACGCTTGCGTTGTAGACGTAATCGTTGTTCGGGAGTCGTTGTTCAGGACGTTTCCCCACCAGTACATTCTGCAGACCACAGCATGATAGCTCACGGTACCATCATTCACTGATAGAGGGGCCATAGTGTACAGCACACCTCCAGCATAATACAAGACACTGAGCACAGCTCCACACGCAACATGTAGCACACCTCCCACGATTCACGAATAGAGTAACAAGACACACAACCCTACGACAGCCATGTAACAACCAACCACATTGCTATGCGGCTACTGTCATTCAGACGATATAGTCGAGTTTGTACTTAACATGAAGCAGACTGTAGCAGGTCAACAAACCTGCAAGTATGAAACAAAGCTGGAAAGACTATAGTTTTCTGGTGTATTGGCAGAAAATGTGGATGACCAAGGTGAACTGGCCCTGCCAGCTAGAATCTGGGAAATGTGGGCTCAAATCCGTGAGATTCAGGGAGAGCACCTGAAAGTTCCTTTATATGGCTACTGGATTCAAGATTGAATCGTTGAGCATAGATTTGTGTGGCAGCCACACTAGACAGTGATATCTTGCCTCCTTCAAAATACACAAATGAATAATTCCTCAGTGTACTTACCCTTCGGGGAGTGTATCTGAGGAACTTTAGAATTCCAACATAGGTCGAAGCCAGATGACATAAGTTACACCATTGCAAGGCCGTTTTGCACTAAGGCATTTTTGCTCAGGTCAAAGCACTTAATTACAAAAATCTCAGCCGCTGACAATCACTAGGGATGCATTCCAGGCCTCCTTTTTTCCACTCAGTTTTCCAAGGCTCTGCCAGTCACCTTTGTGTTTTCTGAGGGGTGATGCCTCGACTGCAACAGGTATGTGCAAATGTGTGTCGCTTGCTCGCTCTGCCACAGGACTCAAGCTATGCCTTGCTGACGCGACCTAAGGTAGACCAAAACCACTCTGCCGGTGCCTGTGTTCCTGTGTGGATGGATCAACTCTCATTAGCTAATAGACAATGGCAGCTGGTAATTTTAGGAGGGAAGGAGGGAGGCGGGCGGGACACATAGGCACACATGCACACTCACACTCATTCATTCACACACACACACAACCATTCACAACACTCATTATCAAATATTCAAAGTGCACGCACCAAACATTCATTAAAAAAAAAAACACACACACACCTTCAGCTCTGCCTCAGATGTCCCAGGAGGGTTGGGATTGCTGCCTTCCCTCACTGGCTAACCTAAGGTCAGCCTATGAGGGAAGGCAGTAGTCCCAACTTGTCACAGAGTGGGATGAGGTAAGTCAGACTTCTGACCCCATCGATCTCTGTGGTGAGGTGTCACTGATTGAAACTCTTCCCTGTGCACTTCAGGGCTTACAACTGAAGCACCCAGATCCAAATCAGTCGGTGATGTTCTCCCTCATCATGAGGGGGAGGGCTTCGAGGCACCTTTGCTAGGCTGAAGAGGTCACTGTGACTTCATCAGCCCAGCAAAGTTCAGCTCAGGCAGCCAGGAGCTTGCGCACATCGTGCATGTCCAGCTCCTGGCTGCCTGATCTGAAAATGAAGAGTGTCTGTCGGGCTGATCTTTGCTCAGCCTGACAGACACTCTTCTTGAGGGGCAAAAGGTGGAGGAGTGTGGCCCCTTAGCCCCAAAGGACGGCCGCGGTTGCTTATAGGTGGTTTCTGTCTGAAGCAGGATAACGGGCAAAAAAGGTGTCCCGGATGCGGTCCCGAGTGAGTGCCAGTGCTGAGACCTTCAGGCATTCCACCCATCACCTTGGTGGTTTTCTCGTCTTTGGTCCGTGCCCAGCAATGTGCAATGATGTTGCTCAGATTACCATTGCACAAACATTTACGCTGACTGATCAGTGCAAGGACAACATTTTGTTGTATCCGTCAGGAAGTGCAAATGCCAATTTAAACTGGTGCGAAATTTCCCATCTCCTGTGTAAAACTGCAAACTATCTCACATTCTATTTTTATCATCCGAATATAAAACGTTCACGCTTCTGAGCAGGTACATCCTGTTAAGCATGGCAAATACAGGACATCTGGCATTAATGCACTGAGATGCAGAGAGCATTTCTCCATTTCCACTCCTTGCATGCCTGTATTTACCACATTAAACCCAGGCCTCCTGGCTTTGCCACGTCTTTTTATTTAGTGTGGATGGCAAATACATGTACAGTGTATAGGAGCCCAGATTTTGTGGTGTGGCTACGAACTCCACGAAGAACCAGCTGTGCCAGGGTCAGGTTGGCAGAGAAAGTGGGCTCAGACACCAAACAAAAGTGCCCTCCATTAGCGAATTAGGCCGCTAAAATAGTGTCCGAAGTTTGGAAATCGGAGAAGTTATGAACTGTAAAGACACACGCTAGTTTGTTTGCAAGGTATGGGAGACAGTTTGCATTTGTGCTTGCTGCAGGCAATGTTTGTTTTAATATTTGTGTCATCAAGAGTAAAAACCGGCTCAACAGTTCATAAAACGTGCCCACAATAGCTAAAAGGAACACAGCCTACACCCTGTCTTGTCAGACCAACCCTTCTGGCACTGCCAGTTTGCCTTTAGCCAGTTCGAGCCTGACTTGACTATGACTCGGAAATTTAAAATAGATAGCAATGTTTACTTTAACATCTTATTTCATGATTTGCATCCCCCCCCCCCCCCCCCGCTCCCTCCACTTTCATTTACTACCTCCGCCCTGAGACCCTTAAACACAGCATCACTTGCCCGGCTTGGAGAGATTGCTTTATCGGGTTTGCTCTGGTGCTGCAACATTAATTTGTGGGTTTTTTTCTGGTAATTTTCCACCGAAACGTGTCCTTGCGTTCGGTACTTGTGAGTTGGCGTCTTTTGAACTAGCCTGGTTAAACTGACCTTGAGCTGAAGGGCGGGATGGGGCACCTGAGGAGGGATGGGGCACCTGAGGAATGACATCCACACGAGTGAAATAGCACCAGGTGTACAGGTGTTTGTATCCTCCTGATTCATCAACACCACCTGACTCCGTCCCTGCCCTAGGAATTCATTTACAGTGTGTATTGTATTGTAATTGCATGTATAAAGCGCTTACTACCCTTGACGAGGCATTGAAACTCTTTACGTTGTGCAGCAAATTGCTCCAGAACCCAATGTTAGTACTTAGTCCAATGGTCATTGGCAATTGTTCTCAATGGGATTAGTCTTGTTTCAAATAACACAATTCATTGCATTCCCTCTAGGGTTGTTGTGATAGATTACATTAATAGTAGTTAGTGTGTGGGTTAATGCAGACGGCTGGTGGGGTAACAAGATGAGCTAGGGGAGACTATGTAGTGAAAGGTTTCAGAGGTATGACTTCCAAAGGAGGAGATGCTGCTATCTTTTGCTGGGGTGTGGGCAGTTTGCACAAATATAAGAACAGAGATTAAGGCAAAAATGCACCTGGTGTAGAGTAGGCTGTAGTTAGCGTGAGGAGGCGTGCAGAGGATGGAGATGAAGGAGAAGGTCATCGGAAAGAAAACAAGCATTTGCAATGCAATGGGTCTCGTGTTTGCTTGATTCGGAGCTAG
The DNA here is from genome assembly GCF_031143425.1 of Pleurodeles waltl. NCBI lineage: Eukaryota > Metazoa > Chordata > Amphibia > Caudata > Salamandridae > Pleurodeles > Pleurodeles waltl. Next base: position 1,153,155,141 of record NC_090448.1, read on the forward strand.
TGGCGTTGTAAATTCCTAACTGGACTTTTCTTGCCACATAAATTGAAAATGGAAAGTAAAACAGTTGACATAAGCGAGCCAATTCAAAGCACCACGGCCGCCATGAGCATGAGTGCGAAGGAGAAACACAAAAGGAAAAAGAAGTTCGCTCGCAGTCAGACATATCAGGCAAATGTGCAACTATCCATGTAACAGGGTCGGTGTCATAACAAAACCTCCTCACAGAGAGAAACGTAAAGAATTTACCAATGATAACAAAGAATTTTTGAAAGGCAAGCCCATGAACAAGTGATAGTGATGGGCGTGCGGTGGGCGTGGTTAAAAGCCCACAGATAGATTACAACAGGCCAGAGCGCTTGCATGCTCGAACTAAAAATGAGAGAGGCGATAATTGGAAGCTTTAAGTTAAGGTCAGTTTTTCATGAGGGGGTATAGGAATATAGAAGAGGACTTTTGAGGTAGCATACATTCTGAGGATGCAAAACTGTAGAAAGAAACAACATTATTTGCATGCGAGATAGTGATATATTAAATAGGGTTGATGCATGCGAGATAATGATATATTAAGTACAGTTGATGGGCATTAGAACCTGGCGAACACCATGACCACTGCTAGAATACCTCTAGACCACTGCTTCAGCATTGGCACATGATCAGGTCAGGGGTTGACGGACATATAATGAAAACACACTAAGGGTACGCTGTGGAAGGGAGTATTGTTCGTCAGGGTTGTAGCCCACACCTCTACACGTGAGGAGGAGCCCTATGATGAAGCTTGCCACCAGGTTTTCGTCCTTAAAAAGATAATCCTCTGTAGGTTTGCTACTCAATTATTCAAGTACTGACTCTTCTCCTTTCAACTGTGTACCCTTAGTCTATTTTCATATGTTTATGGTGATTTTACTCCTGTGAGTTTTCCCATCACCCCCTCCTTGCAATTGCAGGGCACAAATTAACACCTAAATGCCTATTTAGGGAAATATGGAGTTGTTAAGGGTGCGATTGACGGAAGCAGTGACCTCCTTGTCATAGGAAGGTGATAATATACAGAGTAAATAATGCAAACATTGAAAAGGAGACCCTGTGCCGCAGTGGGTGTCTTATGATCTCCCTTACAGTACGGCTCACAGTATTATTACTGCATCAAAGTGGGGTCCATGTGGATGACTCTAGTTTGGCATGGCTCAAAATATAGGTGAGGACAACCTTCCCAGACAGTGGAAGGTGCATTGCCTGCATTCGGAGTAGACAGGGATACATTAGAAATTCCACAAAGACTTTGTTAGCAAGGAGATGCGGATTGGTTGTTACTGAGCATTTCGTATTTGGTGGGTGGTGGGGATGTCAGCGGCCCTGCAATTTCTGTTGTGCAGGTTAAGGAAGGAGAGAAAAATATTGTTTTTGAAGTAAACAGGACTAGCCATTTTCCTAAAAATATAGTGGTCGTTGTTATTTAAACAGTCAGATAGTACAACTTAGAACATCATTTATTTTGCAACATGATAAAACTTGCATACATTCGGGACACCAAGGGTGATGGAATTTTAACCTCAAAAAGAAGAAGGAATACATTTCTGCTTTGGCTTGTAATGTGTTGCACATCATCATCTGTAGGAGTATTTCACAGAAGTAGAAACGGATTCAGGCCAATCAGTTCCGAATCTGATGAAGTCCTTGTAAATAGGGAAGCCATTATGAATGTTTGCTTTTCTCTGATTACTTTTATTGATTACTTCAAAAAACCTACTTCAAAAAATGTTCAAGAATGTGGGTATGTTTTCTATTCTGAGGAGCAGCGTGGTCTTAATATGATGGAAACTTGGGAGACATATCGATTAACAGAGTTCTGTGGATTCAGTTTAGAATATTCGCATCTGCTGTCATTTTACTGTACATACTAACAGTAACACTGTTTCAAGACGCCCACCTGTGATGTAGTACCACGACGTTGCAGTACGGATTGGTTGGTGGAAAACTAGTTTCCAAAATGTGGATAAAATGTAATTGATCATAATTGGTTCTGATCACGATGCCCAAAGAAAGTCTCTAGTTTTCAATCTTTTTGGAGCCTAGATTAGGAGATCTCAAGATCCCACAGGAGAAAACCCCTGGGTTTTAATCACTCAGTTTTTGTAAGGCTCGGCTACTCACCCGTGAGGGTTTCAGGGCGCTGAGAGTGTTCACTTTGGACTCATATTTTTCCCCGAAAGAACAAGTTTGTGCCGCCACAAGGAACTGTAACTAATATATCGGTATTCTAAACAAGATGCAACCCTTTTTTGGATTATGGGGAACCCATCAGCAGACAGCTACACACGTGCCAGCAGTTTAGCAGCAGAAACAAAGTTGCACCCCACCCTGTTACTTCACAAATTAGCCAATGGATAAACCAATAATGAGTGTACTTCATGTAGCAAAGGAAAGTGAAGAGAACTTGTGAGTTGCAGAACATAGAGGGTCAGCAAGCTACTTTGGATAATGCTTTAGGATAACCAAGAAAATGTTGTCTATTCAACACCCATTATCTGTAAAATATTCCACTTCTGTTGGTTGATGTGTGTGAATGCACTTTTAATAACCATTTCTATCGCACAGGTACAAACTCAATTATTGTTCAGCACTTTGATTGGTTTTAATCTAGAAGAATGAGAGACTGTACGAAACTCTTCAAAAGTTCACATGCATGCCGAGCACATTGTTTCCAGCCAGTTGCGAGCTTATTTTTGGTGGGTCGCAAAAGTCACAGCAATAAAGATGCCTTCAAATTCTGTATTTATCTTAACACATATGATACACTTCAAAAATAGATCAAATGTCAGGCTGTGACTTCTGCTGCTTATGTTTTTTTTTTAACATGGGGACTGGTGTTTGCAACCCCCTCTCACTCTGCAGTAAGAGAAAGAAATGTAAAGTCATCTTACTGGGGTAACTGGAGTGTGAAAGGAAAGGCTGCAGGATCTCATTATGGGCGAGCGCAAGGCGCTCCGTCCATAAAGTAATCTCTCTTTGGGCTTCAAACCACGCCCAGGTCACGTAAGTCTCTTTCTTTGGTTCCTGGGCTTGCTCTATAAAATCTTCTTGCTTTCATTTGTGAAAGGCATGCATATGTCATGCCTTTTCCGGTGTTTAGCCCACCTACACAGCACCGGTAAATTACTAGAAACATACGAGGCTCGATGTTTTGAGCCTGGTTTCTGGACTACTTTATCTGTTTATTTTCCCCGCAGCGCAATCGCGCTGGGGTTTACATAGCTCGATCGAGCTGTGTTTTTTTATTTTAATTTGTGTGGCAAGAAAAGTTAGGTTAGGAGTTTACAACGCAAATAGCTCCAACTCGAGCACATGCGGGCCCCGTTGCATTGAAAATGCTTGTTTTTTTATAGCACACAGGAAAATGTAAATACTTGTGAGTAAACTGTTTACATTCAGGATTTAGGAAAGCAAAAATGAAGCACATTTGTTTTGTAATTCTGAAGTGTGATGGAAAAAACGATTTTAATAGGCTCAGAACAAAGACCCTTTACTTGGTGATGCACGCATTATAAATATTCACTGAAATCCGATTTCCACACACTATCATTTGTGTGCAATATATTTTGATCAGGAAAACTGCATGCCTGTGCAAATTGTATTGAAAAATGTGCTTTAAAACTAGGTGGGTCTTGAAAACTTGTCATACAAAAAAAATGGGACATGGTTTTAAAACGTTTGGGAAGCTTATCTTCTGGTGTTTGCAGCAGGCGCCTAACCCACTGACCTACTTTACTCAGATTTCAACTTGTGATCTGCAGGTTACACAAGAATCTCTGCAACAAGCACATTAACTCAATGAGAAAGGTTTATACAGTACAAAGCTGTGACGTCTACGTTACACTTACATCTCTTTAGTAAACACATTAATCGCCTGTGGTCTTTTACCAATATGATGTCCTGAGCCTCGCTGGATACTCATAGGTCCCTGCACCAAAACAAAGCTTAACTCCATAAGCTATCCTAAAGTGCTTTCTACCGTGACACATAAATAAGCCACACGGCTGTGGGCATGATTGCAAAACATTTTCTGTTTGTGCTGTTACATATTGTTAGTGGTAAATAACACAGATTCCAGCATATTATGAAAGTGGCTTTCAGGCGGCAGTATGGGGGTTCATCTTTAAGCTGGTGGACTGCAGATGAGGTACAAAACAGCACAACACTACAGCAACACGTTACAATCCCGAAACAACTCCACAATATTGAATAGTAATACAATACAACAACATAGCACAATAAAACACTGTAACTCAAGCATACACACAGAGTAAAACACCACCACAACGTGGCAGAACCAAACTGGCACACCAACAAAGCACAATAAAACACACCAACAAGGCAACATAGGAACACAACAACTAAAAAGCTGACTGCAAAAAAACGCAAAGAATAGCACCTAAACACATCGTCACAACATGGCGACTAAATAAAATGTAAGTACAACACATAACCAAACTCAATACAAAAACACAACTCCAGCTCTTCAACAAACCTATTACAACAGATGAAAAACCAAATAAAACACATAACATAACAGAATGGCATACCTCCACAAAACAACAAAACATCAGCTAGACATTACAACTTGAGACATTAACATGTACAGCTAACCCTACAAATACACACACATGCAACTATCATCCCAGCAGAATGCAACACACAAAATGCATCAGCACAACAATATAATTATTTTAGGTTTGTATCGGTGTGTTATTTCTGTTGTGTAAAGTTGTTATTTTTGGTCTGTATGCGGCTATTGCATTTTTTGTGTTTGTTGTTTTGTTGTGTTGAAAACCACTCTGGGAAGCACAAGAAGGAAGGTTTGCTTGAACACTGATTAAATGTGACGTAGGCCGGTGTTAAACCACAAGGCGTAGTTTAACACACGGAAAAAAAAGGAATAATAAAAGTATTTTATTATCCCTTTATTTTTCTGCTTTCGTAGGGTGGGTCGGGCGGGGCCAGCATCCTCCTCAGCAACAAGTGGAGGAGTACTGGTGCTGCGTCCGAGGCCGGCCAAACTGAAATGCTCACTTAGAACTCTCCACCCGGCTGTGATGCATATCTGGGTGGAGACCAAGCTCAGTGTTCCACTCCCTCCCTGAGCAGCATTTCTGCCCACTCAGGCCAATCCCAGTGCTTCTCTCATGCTGGGAACAGGGAGGAAGAAGACAAGAGGCGACTGGAATGGCGGGACACGGAAGCGGCAGTTAAGTTTATATTTTTTTATTGCACCCCTGCTCTGCGCGCCGCCCCCTGCCCTCCGACCCCTTCTTGGCAGCAGCCGCTACTGTGTGGAGGAACTGTGACTGAGAACAGGAGGTAGGCAAGAGGAAGAAAGGGGTCCTGCATTTGATAATAACATACATTTGAGTTGTGAAAAAGGACATTTTGGGGATCACATGTTCTTTATCACAGGGTGCATGCAACAGCAAAGCTCATTTTTTAGGCGTCGCATTTTAGACAAATGTAGCTGTCTTGCAAGACTATTTTTTCCCCAAAAAACAAACATAGAGGGGCTTTTGGTCTGCAGGCTTCTTTCATTTGTATGTTGAATTGTTGCTCGCTTTTTGCTTCCGCCCACCAGTGCTTACTGCGCGGGGTAGTGGGTCAGCCCACTTTACCCATTGGCTCTCTTCGCTTTGAGTGACTGCATATAGTACACATCCTCCAAAAATAGGTCTTACACTTCAGTCACAAAGCTGGTTGAAAGGCTTCTGTTTTATAATTTTATTTTGTATACTAACTTGAGATACTGGCTATTTATTTTGACCGCAATCCTTTTTAACGTTTGTTATGAATAGAGCTCCCAGTTTTCTTTTTTACTAATGTTACTAATGTTTACTAATAAATACAGATAGAAACCATCTTTTTCCTGATCTGTGTGTGTATATATATATATATATATATATATGTGTGTGTGTATATATATATATATATATATATATATATATATATATATATATATATATATATTTAGGTATGTATAAAAACAGGAAAATATATTTCTTAAATGATTGTAGGTGCTTTCAGCAGGTTTTGTAAAGCCAACGGTTGTGGAGACTAAAAGCTTTGGGAGTTAAAAAGTTTTCCAATGAAGATTAAACAGCTGCATATATGAATGTATGTGACCTACAATGCTCAAGTTTTAATCTTAGTGTGTTTACATATCATGTATGGGTGTATGTAGCATCAAAGCACATTAAGGGCCATATGTACGAAAGCTTTTTCCCATAGATACAGAATGGCTAAATTCCTTTGGTACATCTAGCCCTAAGTGTATGAATTTACACTTATTCATTCACAGTATACAGAAATATAGGGGTTCCCACTTCATTTTTCCCAGAAAGGCCAAATGCATATGGATAAACGCCAAGCAAGCAATAAAATGCACATCACAACCGAAAGAGTTGTTTAAAAACATGTTTAGAACAGTAACATATCTGAATGTTTTTAAATGTAACATTTTTACTGCAAACATAAGGTGGCCAGGCTTTGGTGATGGCATTTTTTTCTTTTTGTTGCTCCTGATTGCATACAAAAATTAATTACACCAGCTTGCCAATGCTATTCCTATTGGCTTTGCCAGGGCTTGTTAAGCATGGGTTCACTTATACAGTATTGTGCAGTTGTATAGTCTACTTAAAAAGTGTGACTTTGTTGTGTTCACAATTCCTGTGCATTTGGGCTCATAATGGGACATACGCCCTTCACTTCTGTAACCATATCGGTGGGTGCACAGGGTACAAAGTGCAGCCTGGCCTGCGGTGCCCTCGGGCTTGCAGGTGGAAATGCTTGACTGTCTGTGTCTTTTTCTATTTCTGTCCTCTGTGTGGGTGTGTTGCGCTGAACCTCCCTGCAGAAGAATGCCAGCTGCTAATTAAGAAAGGGTGTTTTCCTTAATCTGAGCTCAGTGCGCAGTGAGTCAGTCTGTTTAGACCTGAGTGTTGAAGACATCATTTTCTCTGTTAACCAAAGATTGCAACTAATGCAACTTATTGAAGTTGCTTTATTTTCATTCTGTTTCATGTAACGTGGTTGTTACTGATTGATAATCGATGGCCCTGGTTTTAATTTAGGAAATATTGCAGTTTGCTTTGGATATAAATTATTTCTGCAAAATGTATATTACTTTCAGTCTGGGCCCAATTGGCCGCAGTGCTCCCTGCATGAAGATACCAGACTGAGTCAGACAGCAACCTTCCTTGCTCAGTCCATACACGCGGTGCTTAATTTGTGCCAGTGTTTGCCAGTGCTCAGCACCAGCAAGGATTTTTAAACACCGGCATGCGTTTATGAGAAGTCACTACATAATGGTCCACTCCGTCTATTTTCAGGCAGAGCATGTGAGTTCAGTATTAGGAAATAAGTGCACTAAAATCATGATAAAACTAGCACTCCCATACCACCCCTACAGATTGGCATTACATGGAATAATCCAAAATGTCACAGCTTTTTAAATGTCTTGGTTACAAGTAATACTGACATTCAGTAGCATCGGTCGGAGTTGTGGGTGGTGCCAGCCGCAGTATAATACCTTGAGCCCTGGCACTTATATTTTCACAAGTTGAGCACTATGCACGGGTGCTCACGCATGTGTGGGCATGGTCACCCTCGACCTGTGCAGAGCCACTCACCCCACTACACAGCAGTGGATCTTATTTTAAAATGTTGGCATTTGAGGTTATAGATTAAACTCGTTTTCTATTGACATTCCATTAGGGGGTCCCACGCAACAGTAGCCTTCCAAAAATCAGAGACCCTAAAGCGAAAACAATGTTTTGATTCACTACATTCCTATCCTAAAACAAGCCACCTTTAAGCGGTGCTGCCCTGTAGACAGACTGGCACTGATATTTACATGTATAGATTAGGAGTTAACAGCCCAGGTTTGACATCATGTTAAAGAGAACCAAGGAACATGCAATCTCCAGTGGGGGTCAAACTCTGGGACGATATTCTGGAAGTAGCTGACCAGGGCTCCATGATCATGCCAACCTACCTTGATTTTCTGGCTGCCTTTCACATTGTGCAGTACAAAATCCCCTCAAGTTGCCTACAGTTAGTAATCACAATCTCAGCAGCACACACACGTTGTGCAACTTGTTCCTGTTTAACAACAACTAGACACTAAGGCCCAGGCATCTATTTTCCCGCAATTTTTACATTAAACCTTTCATGGATCTCCTCCACGCCTGCCACCAAGACCAGTGCTTTAAGTGGAAATACTGACGTGCAGGTAATCACTCTTTCTAGTAACCTGCTTGCTCCTTAGACATGCTGGTACTCTCCCATTAAATGTATGGCAGCAGTGCTGAGAAGAATAGGTACTCAGTACCGGCCCATTTAAAGCACTGACCAAGACCACTTCCACCATCTACAAAAAGGATACACAAATATGCATGCGAGTATCGGAGAGTTTTCAAAGTTTTTATTATCAAAACTGGTTTTAACAATTTCTTTTCATCAAACATATTACACATTTTTCATTGTTAGTGGCTTTCAACAAGCTGGTGAAACCAACCTACTGAATGCCTTTCTTGGCAAAAAATGTTCACTTTTAGGCGGTTTTCCCCCGTTCGTGTAGCGTTTTACCCCCGATGCCCTCCCATCTTTAATTCCATATTTTTCCTGTTTTTCTCTACCACTCCTTAAACCACTGCCGGTTTTTCTCTTAATTGGTAGTCCCTACTTCTTTCAAACTCATGATTTCCTAAATCCCTTCCTTTCTCTCTCCCCCTGGACTCTTTCCTCACCCGAGAGCGCCTTGGCTCTCGCCGTTTTTTTTACCCAAGTTCCACCCCCTTTTTTCCGACTTACTTTCACATCTTTCCTCTTGTTTTTTCCAGCTGTGTGATCTCCTTTGCCCACCAACTACTCCCTCTGCTCTTTCTCATTTTCTTACGCATGCTTTTACTTCGTTCCAACTCTTATATGCTTTTTTTCTCTGTTAATAAACTGTCCCCCCACTGCTATACCTTTCTTTGTTTTTGCATTTCCTCCTCCTGCCTTCTACTTCCTAACCCTCCCAACTCCTGCAATACTGGTGAACCCTCCAACCCAATATTATTATTTTTTTTACTTACCTTGTCTCCTTTTTAGGACTCGCCTATGCCAGAGCATGCGCTGCTTGTTGCAAGATCTTTTGTTACTTACAACAAAAGAGGCCGCCCATTGCTTTCTATTGGTTGGCTTCAGTGCCATACTTGTTTGCTTGCTTCTTGTTCTCCAGCATCCGTCCCTGGAATGTGGACAGATTACTGTGTCCTTCCACTCATCACTTTTTCAGGCACTACTTTTTTTAAGCACTCTACGAGTGTGTGTATGCTTTTCACCCGTTTGCATTGTGTACTTATCTTCCTTCCATGGTTCTGCCCAGTCCCGCCTCTTCACCCGCCCTCCTTTTGTCCATATTATTACCCCAGCCCTCATTCCTCCGTTGTGCATATCCTTAGGCAGCCCTCCCGCTCACCATCCATTGTCCATCTGTTTGTCCTTGTGCATGTCCCCAGCCCCTCTCACCTACCCTCAGCTGCTAGTGTGTTTGCCCACAGCCCCTACTGACTACCCTCCTTTGTCCACGTGCATGCCCTCATTCCCTCTGTCTGCGTGCTCCTTCATCCCCTCACGTATGTCCTCACCGCCAACTGAGTCTTTCTCTACGGATTGCCTTCCCTCTCTGACTGTTGCCTCTGGAGTACACTACTAAAATATATAGGTATATTTTTTAAATGCAGTAATGCGATCAGCAGTAACGCACTCTAAAAAATGCATTAGAGTTGTGTGCTTTATTTATCATTAGTTTTAGCCATGCTACATAGCAGCCGCACTGCTGTACAGCACGCCAACAAAACATTGCTGAAGCCAAAAGCTCTCATAGGAACAACTTGTTGGCTTTTCCAATGCTTGTTCATCTTGATCTTTTGTGGTCGTCTTCTTGTTTTTACATTTCCTGCCTTTATTTCCAAGAGTTGTGGTAGGTCAAGGAAAAGGTTACAGCAACCCGAGTTTCTTCTTGGTCCTTTTTTCCTCTTTCCACCCTCCATTATTAAATTCATTTTTTTTCATTGAGTTCCAATTTTAGTAATTCTTATCAGTTTTCATATTTTTGAATACACTTGACCTGTGATTCAAACCCAGGTCTGGTATATTTTTCTCCCAATTAAGATCATCTACTTTTTCGTGGAAATTAATGTTCCTAATTTAGAAACAAATTCTCAGCCTAGTTGTGAATCAGAGGGGAGAACATGAAAAATAAATAATAATAATTTGAAAAAGAGTTCAATATCTGATATCTTAAGTTTGATATCTTCTTGAATGCAGCCTTTGCCATGAGTTGTTTCTTCTTAACACACAGCCAAACCGGTTGTCTGATAGAATAATGATGTTAAAATTATTGAGTAACAGAATATTGTCAAAAATATTGAGGACCAAAATATCAAGAAAGTAAGTGTAAATATGTAAGTATAGATTTACTATTATAAGCTACACATCTACATACCTTAACGATATAAATGTCCTCAAGGTACATATGGGGTGTAAAGTCTAGTAAAACTTTGCTTACCCATAGAAGCTTACCTCCACAATATTTTTGTCCTCGATATTCTTGACATTATATTTTATCCACAATATATTTTAGAAATTATATATTTTGTCCAAACACCACCAGACAGCAAATCCACAATCTTCATGGGTATCAAAGGGGTAAGTGTGCAGTGTGCTATGTACATCTGTTATCGGTGTAGGCAAGATGTGCCTCTTCATGTTGGGAAGAATGAACAGTTGATAGCTAAGCGTCTTCTTTTTCTGCTTTATTTTGGCTGCTGTGAGTAGTTAGACCTGGATCTTAAGTGGGCAACCAAGAGTGAAATTAACATTTCTTTATCATAAATGATGGTCCTTCTGACTGCACCTGTGGCAGGAGTCCATCTAGGTATCCATCTCAGAGAATAGTGAATGGCATGGGTGAGAAATGTGGACGCCCATGCTCTTAAACTTCTCACTATTGGCAACTGGGATGCAGTGTGTTCACGTCCACCCCGATCGAGAAGGAGTCCTGAAGCAGTATGTTGTACCTACTCCGAGCAATGCAGGAGACCTAGTTACATGCATCAGCACAGCCAACGTGCAACAGGGCTAATATAATTCCTCTGGCTCTGTGGGGCAGGGGCTGCCCACTCGGCCAAGAGCATGTCTCGTTTACCCTGCTCCTAACCCAAGAAGCTTTGACCTCCTTGAGTTATGCACCAGAAAGATCCCTTAAAATCTTGTGGTGTCTGCTTAAAAATGGTGTGCTGTTGAAGAGAAACAAGTTCACAACTTGTTGTCTAGGGGAGAGTTAGCTTCCTGTTGGTGAACCCAGTGGGCAATTGAAAAGTTGAACCAAAAATTCTAGTGGCACTTAGATTAAAGTTGGCTGTAGCTTTAGCTTCAACATTAGGGTCCGCTGGTGAAAGGCGGCTTACTCATTTTGGGGGTTTGATGTAGCTGGACTTCCTAATAAAGTCTTCATTGAAGGCATTCTGGCCCATGCTGGCCAGTAGAGCATTGAATTGAATGTATGTCGCCTTGCAGACATCAAGGATTGATCTGGAGAACTGCTCATCACATACATGCCATGCATGTATGTTACTGTTCTGTAGCCTATCCATGTTTCCAATAGTACTGTGATTCATACTTCAGACATTTGAAATGCTGTTATATGCATGAATCTATATGATTTTAAAAAATGATAGATTTTCTGCTGCCCAATAGCACGTTCTCATCCGTTGCCTCTCTCTTTTCAGGGAGTTGGACGCTGTCTGAAGATGACCATGGCGGAGAAGCCATCCAAGAACTACCTGAAGACCCAGGAGAAACTGTGTTCCACTGGGACAGTAACGCGCCAGAGCCGGGCTCCGACATGGTCTGGGAGCAGGGAGAGAGGAAAAACAGAAACACCCTTCACCTCACCCTGGATCTTGATGTGAGTCCTGTGTTTGTTGAGTGGGCAAGTCTGTCTTTCATTTTCATTCTTTGCAGACTGCTGAGATTGTCGCAGCCAATCAGAATGCTTAGAATGCATGCACTCGCGTCTGTTGTTTGCCTGCATTCTGGGTCAATTAAGAATGTGAGGCTGGGCCATGACGTAGGCTAGGCAGAGGATGTATGTGTCTACCTGGATTTGATGTGATTAGATGATAATAGTGATAATAGCCACATTGGCTGCTTGCTCACAGCATTAACTTTTGCTTCCTCACATCATGTGCCTGTGGTTCATAAACATAATTACGTGAAGGACAAGTAACAGCTATTAATGCCCTGGAGAGATGACAGTAATATTTAAATATAACATAGGCTAGTGTTGAGATATAGTGACCGAAAAAACATAAAATAAATACGTATGCCATTGTGATCTTTTTTTATTTTATTTTTTAAATAAAACACTCCTAATTATGAGGGCACTTGTACCAGAACAGGAGGATGATATGTGAAAAAGGGCATGAACAAACTCTCAAAAGTGGAAGGTCACACGCTAAAAGAGGCCATGCTCACAATAAGAAGTGGAAATCGTGGATGCCTACTCGCATTCGCCCACCTCACAGGTGGGTCTCAGTCGTCCCCGGATTCCCAACCAGCGGTACCATACGGGACTGAGCCTTGTACCAGATACCCCACTATCACAGAGGGTTAGAAAAACAGAAATTTAAGAGAGATGCATCAGATGCACTGTGCATGGAATGCCTAGTACTAATAATGTATGGGATAAAGCAATGTATGTTGGCAGTATATATTAGCCTGGCATATAAAGGGTGCAAAATGTATGTTGGGATGATGTGGGCTGTTAATTGGGCTTTATTGTGTCTTGCTAAAAACTTAATACAAAGTTATACCCTCCCCCCCCCCCCCCCCCCCCCCACACACACACAGAAGACGCAATGCCACCGGCAACGTCACTATTTGAAAGGAAAATCTTTTAAAAAAAATATGTATTTAAAATGGAAGGTTCGGCTTCTTTGTACCTGCAGCTTGGAAAAAAGTGTAAACTTTGTTTAAGACTGGTTCCTGAGGCAACAGTCTACACACTCTAGTTGCTGCCATTGGCAACAGCACCCATAGAAGGTTCACCAACAACACAGCCTCAGTAGAGTGTTTTGGGCGAAATCCTGATTGTTGGGGATGTAACTGTACTGAGGTCTCCAGGAATGCTGTAAGTTGAGTGTTAATACGTTTTTCCATTATATTGCTCATTGTTGGACAGCAGTGAAATTGGGCGTAGGTTGGACAATATAGTGGGGTCCACCAAAGGTTTCTTTTTTAAGGGTTTGGCCTTTGCCAATTTCTAAGTTGCTGGGACTCTAGCTGTGGCTACTGAATTGTTCATCATCTCATTTAGCAAAAGCTTTACAACATCCACCACCTTGTGGAGGACAAGGGTCCTCTGGGGACCCTGATTTACAGAATAAATTAGCTTGACGTGTATAATAGTATTAACCCTTTTTAGCCATCGTAACATCGTTTTCAAATGCTAACATCTCAAAAACTGCTCAGTGCAGTTACACAAAATCATCAAAAAGCATGCTTTCTGAATAAGAACTACTTTCATGCCAAGTTTAATGCAGATTCTTTCTGCGGTTTTTGCTGTAGCTGCCAGCAAAAACATTTTTCCTTGCCCCCCACCATCCCATATTAACTTTTTTTACTGCTTTTGTGTAAATTACATGAAGTAAAGATTAAGTGGTGCACATACATCATATTTGCATCATTCGATAGATGCATGTGTGACTACATGTGCACGCTCCTACAGACTAGTGTGGGTGCCAGTTTCTTATTTTTTTTATTTACCAAACCAAGATGGCAGACACCACTTTGAGGGGTTAAAAAAACAAAACAAAAAACTTGTTCAAAAGTGCTTTGTAGGTCGAGGCCTACCAGATATCAAAGTTGTCTGGTTCGCTAAAGATATTTTAGGGACTTTCGGGAAGTTGACCTAGGAATTCCTCCCACCCGTTGACTACCATTGGCTTTGTGGTTTGCAACTCACATTTTCTGGCTATTTGCTGACTTAATTTGCTTTCGGCTCTCCAGGTTCAGTTCATCCCTCCTGTTCCCTAAACCGTATTTACTATACATAAACTCATGTTTTGTAAACAGGCCTTTAAATCTTGTTCTTATCTTGTCACTTTTGCTGTGCATTCAGAGACAAAGGTCAGATGTCAAGCTGTCTTCGAGGGAGCTTGTTTGCTTTTGGTTGACTAAAAAAGTGAGAGAGTTCATAGGAAAGAGATACAATTGTGGTATTCACGTTGTTAGTTGTGCAGATACTAGGACAGACCAACATATCGAACATTGTTACAGCGCATGCATTTCTCTAATAAACAGGGACTGAACAAAGTCAAAAGAATGCCTCTCTTAAGCACTTGTGAAGAGATAACAAGCTGTGAGCCTTTCTCGCCTCTCCTTTTGATTGGCGTCTAAGTGTGAGCCTTCAAACCACACCCAGCCAGGATCAGGTTGGAACAAAAGGAGGTCTGATGGCCTCCTAACTTCAGCCTTTATCTAAAATAGATTTGACCTACTTGCGTTATCACCTATAACCTATGCCAATGTGTTCTTTCGAAACAACAGCAAATACTCATATTTAATGTTTCATAACACTTTAGCAAACATCTTTTTCTCTTGTCCCTAGCTTTTGCACATGCACTTATACGTCACTCTTTCTATTTGTGCAACTGGTGCAGTCGCACATGGGCAATCTGGCATCAAGGACATATTGAAAACAAATTACTCCTTCTGTTTGATTTTTTTACAGGACACAAGGATATCCTCTTTCTCTCTATGCCACTGTACTCTATGCCAGTGTCCTCTGTGCCACTTTACTCTACACCAGTGCACTCCATAGCACTATACTCCACAACACTGTACTCAGCAACACTGCACCCTCCGCCTCTGAACTCTCTGCCACTCTACTCTGCGCCACTGAACTCTGCCACTGCACCACTCTATTCTACACTGCTTTATACAACTGCACTCAACGCCACTCTAATCTACCGTGCACCACTGCAATCTACACCACTTTACTCTACACCTCTGAACTCAACTCTGCACCACTGTACTTGAAACCAGTGCACTCTGTGACACTATTCTGCCACTCCTCTGCCCAGCAGCACTTCACTCTACGCCACTTCACCCTACTGTGAAACAATCTACTCTGCATCATAGCACTTTATGCCACTCTGCTCTATACTGCACCAGTCCACACCACTGCACTTTATGCCAGTCTAATCTAAACTGCAGCACTCTAGCCAATGTACTGTACACCATTTTACTCAAAACCAATGCACTCTACTCCACTCAGTGCCAACTACTGTGCACCACTGCACTCTTTGCCACTATGCTCTACTCTGCAACACTTTACGCCACTACACTCTGTGCCACTCTACATCACTGCACTCTGTGCCACTCAATTCGTCTGTGCACCACTGTGCTGTATGCCACTGCTCTCTACGGCACTCTACTCTGAAACACTATGCCACTGCAGTCTACGCCAGTGTACTCTACACCACTGCAATCTAAGACAATCTACTCTGCAAGACCCCACTCCACCACTGAACTCTACACTCATCTCTACACCAGTGCACTCCACCGCACTGCACTCTCCACCACTGTAATTTACCCTGCACTTTATGCAACTCTACACTATACCTCTGCATTCTATCCTGCACCACTCTATTTTATCCTGCACATCTTCACTCTGCTCTGAAACAATCCACTCTACGCTATTGCACTCTATGCTACTCTACTCTGTTACTCTACTCCACCCTGCCCCACTCTATACCACTCCACTCTACTCTGCACCACTACTCTCCACCACACTACTTACTCTACACCACTGCACTCTATACCACTCCACTCCACACCACTACTCTCCACCACACTACTTACTCCACGCCAATGCACACTATACCACTCCACTCTGCACCACTACTCTCC
This sequence comes from Pleurodeles waltl, assembly GCF_031143425.1. NCBI lineage: Eukaryota > Metazoa > Chordata > Amphibia > Caudata > Salamandridae > Pleurodeles > Pleurodeles waltl. The sequence continues at coordinate 1,153,171,146 of NC_090448.1, forward strand.
ACCACTCTACTTACTCCACGCCACTGCACTCTATACCACTCCACTCCACTCTGCACCACTACTCTCCACCACACTACTTACTCCACGCCACTGCACTCTATACCACTCCACTCCACTCTGCACCACTACTCTCCACCACACTACTTACTCCACGCCACTGCACTCTATACCACTCCACTCCACTCTGCACCACTACTCTCCACCACACTACTTACTCCACGCCAATGCACACTATACCACTCCACTCTGCACCACTACTCTCCACCAATCTACTTACTCCACGCCACTGCACACTATACCACTCCACTCTGCACCACTACTCTCCACCACACTACTTACTCCACACCACTGCACTCTATACCACTCCACTCCACTCTGCACCACTACTCTCCACCACACTACTTACTCCACGCCACTGCACACTATACCACTGCACTCCACTCTGCACCACTACTCTCCACCACACTACTTACTCCACGCCACTGCACACTATACCACTCCACTCTGCACCACTACACTCCACCACTCTACTTACTCCATGCCACTGCACACTATACCACTGCACTCCACTCTGCACCACTACTCTCCACCACACTACTTACTCCATGCCACTGCACACTATACCACTCCACTCTGCTCTGCACCACTACTCTCCATCACTCTACTTACTCCACGCCACTGCACACTATACCACTCCACTCTGCACCACTACACTCCACCACTCTACTTACTCCATGCCACTGCACACTATACCACTCCACTCCACTCTGCACCACTACTCTCCACCACACTACTTACTCTACACCACTGCACTCTATACCACTCCACTCCACTCTGCACCACTACTCTCCACCACTCTACTTACTCCACGCCAATGCACACTATACCACTCCACTCTGCACCACTACTCTCCACCACTCTACTTACTCCACGCCAATACACACTATACCACTCCACTCTGCACCACTACTCTCCACCACTCTACTTACTCCACGCCACTGCACACTATACCACTGCACTCCACTCTGTACCACTACTCTCCACCATACTACTTTTACTCCACGCCACTGCACTCTATACCACTCCACTCCACACCACTACTCTCCACCACACTACTTACTCCACGCCACTGCACTCTATACCACTCCACTCCACTCTGCACCACTACTCTCCACCACACTACTTACTCCACGCCACTGCACACTATACCACTCCACTCTGCACCACTACACTCCACCACTCTACTTACTCCATGCCACTGCACACTATACCACTCCACTTTGCTCTGCACCACTACTCTCCACCACTCTACTTACTCCATGCCACTGCACACTATACCACTCCACTCTGCTCTGCACCACTACTCTCCACCACTCTACTTACTCTACGCCACTGCACTCTACGCCACTGCACTCTACGCCACTTTACTCAAAACCAGTGCACAATAAGCCACTGCACTTTATGCGAATCTACTCTGCACCACTATCCTTTACGCCACTTCACTCTAGGCCACTTTGCAACACTCAATTCTACTTCACTCTGACACTATTCTACTCCACTCTTTGCCATTCTGCGACACTACTCCACTCTGACGCTCTACACAACTCCCTCTATGCCACTCCATGCCACTTTACTGCACTTTATTGTACTACACACTGCCCCACTCTAGTCCTCGCCACTCCACTATTCCACTTTATCCCACTCTAGTACCCCACTCTGCGTCATGCCCCTCTATGCCACTCCAGTACTCCGCTCTGCGTCATTACACTCTATGCCACTTCACTCTGACACTCCACGGCATTCCACTCTACTAGACTACTGTACTCTGTGCCACTCCACTCTATGACAGTCTACTCCACTCTACAGAACTCTACACAACACCCTGTAAGCCACTCCACTCTGCTCTATACCATGCCACTCCACTTTACGACACTCTACTCCATTGTCCACCACTCAACTCTACAACACTATATGCACTTCCACTCTGACACACTACTCCCTCCTCAATAATCCACAACAATGTCTCACTCCATGCTACTCAACTCTACTTGACTCCTCTGTACACCACTCGATAACACCCCACTCTACTCTATGATATTTTGCTTTACGACACTCCACTCTCCTTTTCGCCACTTTAACCATGCTGTTAAGCTGGTGTACAAAATGACTAAATCATATTGGCAAAGCCAATAGCTCTTGTATAAGTGAGACCTTTTGGCTTTGCTAATGCTTGTTACAAGTGGAGACATCAGCTGCAAATTACAGGTGCCAGGCCCTCACTAAAAAACGAGCATTTGCAAAGCAATTGGTCTCGCGTTTGCTCGAGTTAGAGCTATTAGCGTTGTCAATGCCTAACAGAACTGTTCTTGCCACATAAATTGAAAATGAAAAGTAAAACAGTTGACATAAGTGAGCCACTTCAAAGCGCATGGCTGCCATGAGCGTGAGCGTGAATGAGAGACACAGAAGGAAAGAGAAGTTCGCTCGCAGTCAAACTTATCGGCAAATGTGCAATTATCCATGTATCGAGGTCAATGGTCAAGGCGGTAACAAAACTGCCCGAAGGAGGGACAAACGCAAAGCATTTACCAATGATGATAAAGGATTTTGAAAGGCAAACCCATGAACGAGTGATATTGATGGGTGTGCGGTGGGCGTGGTTAAAAGCCCACGGATAGATTACAACAGGTCAAAGCGCTTGCGCACTCGACCTAAAAGTGAATGCACAGAGCTACACGCTGTGAACAGAGGCCTGCGGGGTAGTAACATTTTCCACCCAGACTTTATCCTGCAAGCATCAGTCTATCTGCTCCCCCTCTTGCCTTGATTTCACCCTCGCGTGCAGCGTGGGCTCCAGCGTTATCCGGGACATTTATGCTTTACCCAGACTTTCCATTTAAAGACGTCGCTGCTCTACCTAAAGAGTGTAGGGGGCCTGTGAGGGGTGTTGAAGATGATGCGCTCATGGTGAGGTGCAAGCATGGAATCCCGGCGCGGACACTGTGTGATCTTCGGCAGTGTCCGTCTTTCCTCAGTGTAGCACAGTGAGCACAGACCTACTTTTGCCCGGTCTTCAGTAACTTGCAGACACCGCCGGTGCTGATGAGGCCGCGCATTCCTGATGCTGTTGTTGTCGTCCCTCCCGTGTGCCGGAGTGTTGTTTACTTTCGCTTCCAAGGGCAGGGAGTGTGGCATGCGGGGGGAGGAGGGGGTGCTCTCTGGATGCAGTGAGTCACTGTGAGAGTCCAGCAGTACAATCACCCCTCCCCCCCACAAGAGTAAGGACAGCTAGGGGGTACGTTCTCAGGGTGGACAGACGGGGTCGGAGGGAGAGAACCAGACTGCGAGGCAGAGCCTTTCTGTCTCAGAGTGGGCTTCTAGGAGCTCACAGGAGCAGGCCACGGCTCCTCACTGGCAGGATGAAACAGGTGAGCGGTGAATGGACGGGCCGCTTGAGGGGGCTAGGAGATGGTACTGATGCCTTCAGGGTGGGGTGGGGGGCGAATAATGGGACAATATGGAGAGCAAGGAATAACCACCACCTGACCCGCGCGCGGACACCATGTGGCCTGAGCCTTGGAAGTTGAGAAAAAGCCCAGAAGTAGAAGGAAACTGGTCTGAAGAGGCGGCGACCCGCACCCCACCGGCAGGCACACGCCGGCCCTTCTGCACCTCCAGCAACAAACTCAGAACAGGCACAGACGGGGCAGTGCCCAGGTCTCGTTGGCACACACCGGACACGTACATCAGACAGCAGCGGCCGTGCCAGCTCTCACAGGGGCAGCATCTGCACCAGCGGCGGACGATGGCTTACCGACAAGTGCAGCCCAGGCACCAGCACTGCAGGCTCACTGCACACACGCGACCGGTATGGGATGTGCACCAGCACTGCAGGCTCACTGCACACACGCGACCGGTATGGGATGTGCACCAGCACTGCAGGCTCACTGCACACACGCGACCGGTGTGGGATGTGCACCAGCACTGCACACACCCTACATGTATGAGAGGTGCACCAGCACTGCAGGCTCACTGACACACGCGACATGTATGGGATGTGCACCAGCACTGCAGGCTCACTGCACACACGCTACATGTATGGGATGTGCACCAGCACTGCAGGCTCACACTGCACACACGCGACATGTATGGGATGTGCAGCAGCAGTGCACCCACGCGACATGTATGGGATGTGCACCAGCACTGCAGGCTTACTGCACACACACAACAGGTATGGGATGTGCACCAGCACTCAGGCTTACTGCACACATGCGACATGTATGGGATGTGCACCAGAACTGCAGGCTTACTGCACACACGCAACATGTATGGGATGTGCACCAGCACTGCAAGCTTCCTGCACACACGTGACATGTATGGGATGTGCACCTGCACTACAGGCTCACTGCACACATGCGACAGGTATGGGATGTGCACCAGCACTGCAGGCTTACTGCACACACGCAACAAGTATGGGATGTACAGCAGCAGTGCAGGGTCACTGCACACAGGCAACAGGTATGGGATGTGCACCAGCACTGCAGGCTCACTGCACCCACACGACATATGGGATGTGCACCAGCACTGCAGGCTCACTGCACCCACGCGACATGTACGAGATGTGCACCAGCACTGCAGGCTCACTGCACCCACGCAACAGCACCAGCACTACAGGCTCACTGCACACACAAGACAGGTACGGGTTGTGCACCAGTACTGCAGGCTTACTGCACACACACGATAAGTACGGGATGTGCACCAGCACTGCAGGCTTACTGCACACATGCAACAGGTACGGGAATGTGATCCAGAACTGCAGGCTTACTGCACACACGCGACCGGTATGGGATGTGCAGCAGCAGTGCAGGGTCACTGCACACAGGCAACAAGTATGGGATGTGCACCAGCACTGCTGGCTCACTGCACCCACGCAACATGTACGAGATGTGCACCAGCACTGCAGGCTCACTGCACCCACGCAACAGCACCAGCACTGCAGGCTCACTGCACACACAAGACAGGTAGGGGATGTGCACCAGTACTGCAGGCTTACTGCACACACACGATAAGTACGGAATGGCACCAGCACTGCAGGCTTACTGCACACATGCAACAGGTACGGAAATGTGATCCAGAACTGCAGGCTTACTGCACACACGCGACGGGTATGGGATGTGCAGCAGCAGTGCAGGCTCACTGCACGCACAAGACAGGTACGGGATGTGCAGCAGCACTGCAGGCTTACTGCACCCACTCAACAGTATGGGGATGTGCACCAGAACTGCAGGCTTACTGGACACACATGATAGGTACGGGATGTGCACCAGCACTCACGCTTATTGCAGACACGCAACAGGTATGGGATGTGCACCAGCACTCACGCTTACTGCACATACCATACGTGACAGGTATTGGATGTGCACCAGAACTGCAGGCTTACTGCACACACTACAGGTATGGGATATGCAGCAGCAGTGCAGACTTCTTGCACACACACGACAGGTATAACATATGTACCAGCAGTATAGACTTCTTTCACACCCATGACAGGTATGGGATGTGCACCAGCACAGCAGACTTCTCGCACACACACAAAAGATATCTGATGTGCACCAGCAGAGCAACCGTCCCTTGCACAAACAACAGGTATGGGATGTGCACTAGCAGAGCAGACATCCTGCACACACACAACAGGTATGGGATGTGCACTAGCAGAGCAGACATCCTGCACACACACACAACAGGTATGGGATGTGCACTAGCAGAGCAGACATCCTGCACACACACAACAGGTATGGGATGTGCACTAGCAGAGCAGACATCCTGCACACACACACAACAGGTATGGGATGTGCACTAGCAGAGCAGACATCCTGCACACACACACAACAGGTATGGGATGTGCACTAGCAGAGCAGACATCCTGCACACACACACAACAGGTATGGGATGTGCACTAGCAGAGCAGACATCCTGCACACACACAACAGGTATGGGATGTGCACTAGCAGAGCAGACATCCTGCACACACACACAACAGGTATGGGATGTGCACTAGCAGAACAAAGAAACAATGCTGACATGGTTCTATCCAAGTGGTGCCTTCGGTCCCTACGGTACCACTTGGATAGAACCATGTCAGCATTGTTTCTTTGTTTGTGCATTAGATTATTAATACTAATACATTAGAACAATCTATATCTGTATATTCTTATCATTCTAAATTGTTTTAATCTTATTATTTGGATTAGTTTTTTGAAGTGTTGTTTCACTTGTAAATAAGACACGTTCTCTCACTTGTATAATCCAGTGTGTATGTGGTATGTTTGATTTAGGTGCTTTGTATGTCTTTCTTATTTTTCTGATTTAATGTATATCTTTTATGATTGTATTATTATTGAATAATAAAATATTTGTATTTGTAAAATAAGTTTATATTAATTATATAGTAGGATTACTTTATTTGCAACCGAGTACCTAAGTGTAGTAGCCTGACATCATAAGCATATAACTGGTCAGTAATATATAGTTAGTATCATTCTAAATCATAGTATTGGTATGTGAAGATGATGGTATCTTCAAGGTTATCTTAGTAGCTCTTATAGTAGTTTTTCTCTTCTTGCGCATGCACAACAGGTATGTGATGTTCACCAGCACTACATGCTTCTCTTGCACACCCGCAACGGTATAGGATGTTCACCAGCTGTGTAGACTTCCCTTGCGCGCGCACACACACACACACCATGTTTGGAATGTAGTGCAGACTTCTTGCACACTCACAACAGATATGGGATGTGCACCAGCAGTGCAGGCTTCTCTTGCACACTCACAACAGATATGGGATGTGCACCAGCTGTGCAGGCTTCTCTTGCACACTCACAACAGATATGAGATGGCCACCAGCAATGCAGACTTCCTTACACACACACACGGTTTGGGATGTGTAGTGCAGAGTTCTTGCACTCACACAAGAGATATAGGATGTGCACCAGCAGTGAAGGCTTTTCTTGCACACACAACAGGTATGGGATGTGCACCAGAAGTGCAGACTTCTTGCACACATGACAGGTATGAGATGTGCACCAGCAGTGCAGGCTTCTTTTCGTTGTCAAGAATATACATTTTTTAGGTAATATTGTATTTATAAATGTTGTTGTTAATATCATTTTGAATAATTTAATTGTAAAAATATTGATTTTTAATTATCTTTGAGTTTGTTAATAAATTAATTTTGTGTTATTATTGTTTGTATAATTGTTTTTTTTTTTAAATCTGTTTATTGAGTTATTTACTATCAAACAGTGCCTACATTTTTTTAACAGTCTGCGATACAGGTAGTTTCATTTTATAGTTGTATTTCTTCTGTAGTACACTTTAATTACTTATATGGTTGGTTTGCTCTGTGATTTACAACATGTAGTACTGTTACATTTGAATAAATGAAGATTGTAGAAAAGAAAGGAAAATAGTAGGGGGGGATTATACAAAGGGATAACAGGGGAGGGGTTGATGCAGTTGGGGAGATGCTCTGGTGGGATTCTTGGCGTCACCTTTTTGGGGGCTTGGGAGGCGAGATGGATCTGTGGTGGGTCCGGGAGTACAGTATGGGGGTCACATATTCTTATCTTTGAGGAGGGGCAACAAACAATGAGGGAGGGGTTACTCAGTCGGGGTGTCTTGTATTTTTATTTTTGGTGTAGGTGTTGTGTCGGTGGTCTAGGGTGGGCGTGTGTCATCTTTTTCCTGTAGTTGTTCTAGAAAGTTATCCCATATGTCTGCGTTTTTTACCTCAATCCCGATGTCCTGTAGAGTACGTAGTACTTGTATTTCTGCGTTGGTCCAGTGAATCAGATCTTTAGTCCATCTGTGTATGTCTGGGGTGCTAGGCGACTTCCATTGTGTTGCAATGAGTCGTTTAAATGTGATGAACGCTAGATCTGCACATCTATGTTTTTGTTTGTCTTTATTACGCCTACGGCGTATTCCTACTATACAGGATTCGGGTGTGGGATTCAGCGATAAGCCCGACCACTTGGCTATCAGTTGAGTGACGTCGTGCCATATGCGGTGTAATGGAGGGCAATTCCAGGTCATATGGAAGAAATCTGCCTCCGTGTTACCACACCTTGGGCATTCGGATGTAGCTTGTGGGAATATTCGTTTTATGCGGAGTGGAGTTAAATATGTTTGATGTAGATAGTTGAGTTGGGTATATCTGAAGCGGGCATTGCGTGAGATTTCCCGTGTGGTTGTTAGGGCCATAGTCTATTGTTGCTCTGTGAGGGGTGTATGTAAAAACTTGTCCCATCGGGACTGTGCTTGTGGTATTTCCGGACAGGCCTGTAGTGTGCGGTATATCCAGGAGATGCTTGTTTGCGTACCAGCGCCTGTTATTAATTTGTGTAGTGTGGGTGATGTTGGTGGTTCTGCGTTGCCTTGGCCCCATGTTTTACGTATCAGCCCTTTAAGTGCCCCATGCGCAATGAATCCGCCCGGTCCTAGAGTGTATGTCTCTGCGAGTTTCGTGTATGTGATAAACTGGGAGTCATCAAACAGGTTGCCGACCTGTTGTATGCCTTTTGTAGTCCATGCCACTATACCCGGTCTGCCGTGTAGTTTATTTATCCTCGGTATAGATAGTAGTGGTATCTTAGGTGAGTATAGTGGTATGTGGGCCCCCTTTGATACATAGCGGTTCCATGTACGCTCGGCCACTGTCATTAGAACGTCGTTGTGAGGTGAGAGGGGTTCACACCCTATGAGCCAGCCTAGCACCTCTGTGCGTCCCAATTGTGATCTCACTTTTGCATCCCTCTGGGCATAGGGGGTCCTGTAACCACATCATGATCCAGGGCAGTTGTGCTGCTTGCTGCATAATAGAGTTCGAATTGTGGTGCGCCCATACCCCCCTTCTCTATTGGGAGGTAGAGCTTGGTCATGGCTACTCTCCTACGCCCGTTGGCCCATATCAGTTTGGTCAGTAGCTTAGTTAATTGTGTGAAAAGTGTTTTTGGTAGTGTGAGTGGTAGCGCGACAAAATAGTACAGTAAACGAGGGAGCACAATCATTTTGGCCAAGGCTACTCTTCCCATGGGCGAGAGGGGCAAGGAACACCAGAAGGGTATGTAGCTTTTAATTGACCTGATTGCTCTGTCTAGGTTACCTTCTTTTAAGTCGGAAGCGCTATGATAAATGTGGACCCCTAGATATTTAAAAGTTGTGCGTTCCCATTTTAGGTCATTATCGATTGTCGTGTTATCATGCGATTCTGGGGATGGTTGCATGGGGAATATGCATGATTTGGTCCAATTAACTCGTAAGCCGGACAAGGCCCCATAAGTGTTAAGTATGTGTAATATGTGTGGAAGGGATTCAGTGTGGTATACTAATGCGTCGTCTGAATACAAAGAGATGATACGGAACTCCTCTCCGTCTGGGATGCCCCATTCTATTGCTTCGTTGCGTAATCTTGCCGCAAGTGGTTCTATTGCTAATGCAAACAGCAGTGGTGACAATGGACAACCCTGTCGCGTGCCTCTGCCTATGTCAAATTTCTCTGATATGATAGGGCCGGTTTTGACTCGTGCTTGGGGGTTGGTATATATTATTGTTATCCAGCGCATGAATGCTGCACCGAATCCCATTTTTTGTAGTGTTGCCATCAGAAAGGGCCAACCCAACGTGTCAAAGGCTTTTTCCATGTCAAGTGAGACCGCCACGCGAGAGTGGTCCAGTCCAGAGGTCTCGGTCATGATGCGTAGTAAGTTTCTGATGTTGACGAAGGTGTTACATCCGGGTATAAAGCTGGATTGGTCTGGGTGTATTAAAGTAGTCATCAGTGGTAGGAGGCGGTTTGCCAGTATTTTCCCTAATATTTTATAATCTGAGTTTAGTAAGGACAAGGGTCGGTAAGAACGAACGTTCAAGGGGTCACGGCCTTTTTTATGTAGGACTACGATTGTCGCCTCGCATTGTGATTCCGTGAGTTGTCCGTTTTCATATGCCTCTTGCAACATTGTTTGGAATGGTGTGATTGTCTGAAGTGTGAAAGTCTGGTAGTATTCGATGAGAAGCCCATCTGTCCCTGGGGTTTTGTTGTGTGTCAGCTGTTTTAGTGCCTATAGTATCTCCTCCTTTTCAATAGGCTTGTCTAGGTCTATTATTTGTTCTGTGTGTAGTCGTGTCAGTGGTGCGTGGTGGAAGAACCCTGCCAGTTGTGCCGGTTGTGGAGGAGGTTCAGCTTTGTATAGTGTGCTGTAATATTGTCTGAAGGTGTCGTTAATCTCTAGTTGTGTGTTTACTATCGTGCCTGTGTCTTGCTTTATGGCGTTTATGGGAGTAGCTCTTTGAGTCCCTTTTGCTAGCCATGCCAGCATTCTACTAGAGAGATCGCCTTCAGCGTGCAGACGTGCTGTGTAGTGTTGGTAATCGAATTTTCGCAAGCGGATTTCAGTTGCATTCCATTTTTTTTAAGGTTATTTAATTCGGCGCTGCTGACTTTACCCGAAGCTAGTTCGCATTCCTTATTTCGTATTTTCCCTTCAATGTCATGTAGGTCTGTGATCAGTTCCAGACGAACTCCACCTGCCATTGCCATGCCCATGCCCCTCATTACTACTTTATGTCCGTCCCATTCTGTCGCATGTGATGTGGTTGTCTTTGTGTTAATTGCAAAGTAGGAATCTATTTCTTGTGCTATTTTAAGTCGAAAGGGGGGATCGCGTAGCAGGATGGGTTGTAGGCGCCATGTAGGAATTCATGTCAGCTGTCTGCCCCATTTTAGTGTTGCCATTAAAGGGCTTTGATCCGACAAGGTTTTAGCCATGTACGATGCGTTGTGTATCATGTGCGCTAACCTAGTCAAGCATAGCAGCAGGTCTATTGTCGTGTGGAGTTGGTGCACCGGTGAATAAAAGGAGTATTCTCTATCTGTGGGATGTAAGCATCTCCATATGCCTTGTAATTCCCTTTCGTGCATCCAGTTGTGAAGCGCTCGAGATAGGTTCCTGCACTGGGCGTCTTTTATTGGGGGGTGTGATCTGTCCATTGACACCTCTATTACGCTATTGAAATCCCCACCCCAGATGGGAGGTGTGGTCGGGTCGTACAGGATTTGTGTAGTAGTGGTCCGAAGGAACTCCCCTTGTCCCCTGTTGGGAGCGTATATCCCAATTATTGTTAGTTGTTTTCCATCTAGTTCTCCGACCAGGCAGGTGTATCTGCCATTATTATCTGTGTGTATGTCTTGGATTGCATATGGAACGCCAGGGGCGATCCATATTAGTACACCCTTCGCGTATGTTGAAGTTATAGTGCCACATACTATGCCCGACCAGTTTTTATCTATTTCGCCCAGTTCATGTGCTGTTGCGTGTGTCTCTTGCAAGATAGCGATGTGTACCTTGTGTCTTTTGAGGTAGGTGTGTATCCTGCGTCTTTTAGTAGAGTTAGCTAAACCCCTGATATTCCAGGTTACTATGGTATATGACGTCATTATGTATGAGTTAAGTGGTATAGTGTGTTGCATGCCCTAAGTATGATCTTGTTGCGCCCCAGATCCACGGCAGTTTCGACCGAAGCCCCCCCAACCCTCCAGCGTGTAAGATTGTAGAGCATCTTGTAGAGAAAGGGAGAGAAAAAAGGTATAATATAACTTACATTGGTTAATCTAACTGGGGACTGCAAGGCACAACTGGTGCAACAGTTTACATTGGTTCTAACGAAGTCCATTCTGTAACCCAATTGGGTTAGGGGGGGTGTTGTTGTGTAGTTCAAGATGGCACCTGCATTCCAGCCCAGTCAGATATGTTTGTTTCCCATTTAGGGCTCTGTATTATGTCTTTTGGAGTTATAGTTCTCGCGTTGTAGTAGGTTTTTTGTTGATGTACCCCCTGCTTGTATTCCTTAAAGGATTGTGGTTGAGGTTGTTCAAATGATATTGTTTTTCGGGGAAATTGGACTTGTGTTATATTAGTTGTGCTGTATCAATTACGCAAGTACCTGAGTTTGTGTGGAAGAAGTCCTGGCCTTTTGCTTTAGAGGTCATCTGCTGAGCGTGGAGTGAACATTGGGCCGGTGGTTAGCGGCGACGTGAGTAGGCCGTTTTGGCTACTCGTTGAGTCGGAGTCCGAGTTATTGGCGTCTTGCTTGGGTTGTGGTCGTATGCACGAGAATCTGTTCACTACTTTTAAAACTTGAGCTTGCTCATCCGCTGCTTGAGATTTCATTGGGCTTGATACAGACCTGAGCTTTGATCTTTTTTTGCAGCGCGGTTGTTGAGTTAACCATTCTTTTTGTTCTTGGGTTTCGGCTGTAGGGTCTACCAGACCTTTCGCGTGTATCCAAGTCCATGCGCCTTCTGATGTTGGGAATATGTGAGATCTTTCGCCATCCACCACTCGCAGTTTGGCCAGGTACATTAGAGAGTATGAGTAGTTTTTGTCTCTTAGTACTTGCTTTGCTGAATTGAAGGTAGCACTTTTGTGCGAAAGCCCTTTAAAACCTGGTCTCTGTCTCGGTAGTTTAAGAATCTTGCTATTAGTGGTTGTGGAGGGGCACCCGGGCGGGGAGGGCCCCCTGGTATTCGGTGTGCACGTTCCACCAGTAAGAGCGGTGGGGTCTCTTTTGTGAATATGTTTTCTTTCAGCCAGCGTTCTAGGAATGACTCTGCGTTTGGGAGTTCGATCTTCTCAGGGAATCAAAGGAATCGTACATTATTGCGGCGTGAGCGGCCTTCTGCTTCGTCAGCACGCTTGTGTAGATGTAGTATTTCCTGGTGTTGCAGTCGAAGTTTCATGTCTGCGATGTCTGGTTGTGCCGTGTTGAGGGTTGTTTCAGTTGTGGTGACCCTATCTGCTAGTTTCCGGTGTTCCATACGGAGGATGTTAACTTCGGTCACCACTGTATCTATTTTGCCCTCTAGTGATGTTCTGGTGTCGAGGATTGCTTGAAGTACTTTCTCCATTTGTGTTGAGTGGGCTGCCAGTGTCTCTGTCACTTTATGTAAAGCGTTTGAATGGTGTTCCGTGTCCATTTCTAGTGATGGAACTATGGGTCTGGCCTCAAGTTGAGCTCTTTGGGGTTTAGGTTTCACCATGTTTATGTCTGTTTTAGGTACGTTGCGCATCGGTTTGAAGTCCAGTGTGTGCTCCGCTTTATGTGTTGTGGAGACTGCAGATTTGTCACAAGTCGTTGAATGATCAATACAGTGCGGCGCAATGGTGTTGACTTATTTTAGCCCTGGGTGCCCCGGTTCTCGTGGATGTTGCTTTCAGCTAGGTGAATTTGAGGAGCTCTTCATTCGGGGGGAAGTCCGCCCTGTAACATCAGCAGTGCAGCATGGTGCAAGTAGGTGCAGGTAGGTGCAGGAGTGAGTATGCCCTTTAGTTGTTGTATTGTGTGAGACTGAATCAGGTTGTAGTCTCTAATCGGGCTACTATCGCGTATACTTTATAGAAGTTCCTTTTGTGGACCTCCTAACTGGGTTGGTGTTCGCGCTGCCCAG